>NW_027362765.1:26725742-27325742 GCF_046119375.1 Phyllobates terribilis
GATCCTTGATATGATAGGTTTGGGTCTGAGGTTTGAGTTCCAGGCAATCCCTCACGAGAGATTCATCTTGACCCCGGTTCATTGCTCTGAGAGAACAACTACCCCTACAAAAAGAGGTGCTGGATTTAGTGCAGAAGGCAGTCCTGGTGGAGGTCCCAGTGGCAGAAAAAGGGTTGGGGGTTCTGGCAGAAGTTATGGCTCATATCCGGGAACTTTATATTCTAATTATTCCTTCTCTGGATGATTTTTTAGTGGTAGGGAATTCGGCCTACCCATGTAAAGAAGACCTAACGGAGGTGATGTCAATCCTTAAAAATCTGGGCTGGGTGGTGAATTTAGAAAAATCCAGGTTGGTACCCTCAGGGGTTCAACAATTTTTAGGGATTATGCTGGATTCAGTAGCTCAAAAATGTTACCTTCTGGAAACTAAAATACATAGGATTAAGAGCCTGGTGGAGAAAGCCATAGCCAATCCGTCATGTCCCTTAGAGGAGCAATGGTCCTGTTAGGTACCCTCATGTCGTGTTTCCCAGGGGTTCTATGGGCACCATACCATTCCAGGGTTTTGCAGTGGGATGTGTTATATAATGAAGTTTCTCTGAAAGGGTGCTTAGAAGCAATTTACTCTTTATCACCTCGGTCAATGAAAGCTTTTCAATGGTGGCCGGATAAGGCAAACCTATCTCGAGGGGTTCCCTGGGCACCTAAGGTTACTAGGATAATCACCACAGACGCTAGTCCCAGGGGTGGAAGAACCTGGTACATTGGCCCTCCAAGTGGCTGTCATATACAGACCTCCAGGCCCAGTCACTCCCTTTATTGACCAATTCTCCACCTGGTTTCTCCACTTTCTCTCTGCTGACATTCCCACCATCATCGTGGGCGATTTCAACATCCCCACTGACACACACCAGTCAGCAGCCTCCAAACTTCTCTCACTTCATATTTTGGACTTACTCAGTGGTACTCCTCAGCCACCCACACAGACGGACATACACTAGACCTTATCTTCACCCGACTCTGCTCCATATCTAACCTTTCAATCTCACCCCTCCCCCTATCTGACCATCATCTACTCACTTTTTCATCCCTGTCCTCACCTGTCACCCATGTTCAGGCACTAGCACACCCCCGCAGAAACCTTGCACATCTAGACATTCACTCACTCTCTGACTCTATTCTACCACTGACATCCATATCTTCACGACACAGACAGCGCCACTGCTTTCTACAATGCCACTCTCACATTTGCTGTTGACTTGGTCGCCCCTCTTGTGTATGGCAGAGCGCGACGAATCAATAGACAACCTTGGCACAATAACCTCACCAAAAAGCTTCGGCAAGCTCCCAGGGTTGCAGAGCGGCATTGGAAGAAAACACATTCGCAAGATGACTTCACTTCATTCAAACAAGCAACACTCGCATTCAAATCGGCCCTCATCTCTGTCAAACAGGCCTACTTCACAACCCTCATATCTTCCTTATCCTGCAACCCCCAAACAGTTATTCAACACTTTTAACTCCCTCCTCTGAACGCCACTGCCCCCTCTGACCTCCCTCATCACTGCTGAGGAGCTACAATCACGCCTATCCTCAAAAAGCCATCCCTCGACCTAACCGCTTTGTCCAGCTATCGCCCCATATTGCTGCTCCCATTCGCATCCAAACTCCTTGAGCAACATGTTCATGCTGAACTGTCCTCCCATTTCTCATCTAACTTTTTCTTTGTTGGTTGTCAATCTGGCTTCCGTCCCTACCATTCCAGTGAAACTGCCCTTACCAAAATTACTAATGACTTACAGCCAAAGCTAACTGACTATTCTCCATACTCCTCCTCCTTCTAGACCTGTCCTCTCCCTTCGACACAGTTGACCACTGCTTCCTACTACAGATTTTCTCTTCCTTTGGTGTCAAAGAGCTTGCCCTATCCTGGTTCTCCTCATACCTTTCCAACTGCACTTTGTGTCTCCCACTCCCACACTACTTCCTCATCCCGCCCTCTCTCTGTTGGAGTCCTTCAAGGCTCTGTTCTAGGACCCCTTGTTTTCTCCATCTATGCCCTTGGCCCTTTGATAGCTCATAAAGGCCCATTGTTTCCAGTACCACCTGTACGCTGATGACACCCAGATCTACCTCTCTGGCCCAGACGTCACCTCTGCTACTCAGAATCCCAGCATGTTTTGCAGCCATTTCCTCCTTCTTCTCCTCTCACTTCCTCAAACTCAATGTGGACAAAACTGAACTCATCATCTTTCCTAGATCTCTCATATCTTCTCTACCTGACCTTTCTATAGCAATAAACGACATCACACTTTCTCCTGTACCAGCAATCCACTGCCTCGGAGTAACCCTCGACTCTGCCTTGTCCTTTAAACCCCACGTCCAAGCCCTCGCCACTTCCTGCCACCTTCTGTCACCTCCAGCTCAAAAATATTTCCAGAATCCTTCCTTTCCTTAACCCTCAGTCTACTAAACTACTTGTGCATGCCCTCATCATCTCCCGTCTCGACTACCTCAACATCCTCCTCTGTGGCCTACCTGCTAACACACTCGCACCTCCTCCAGCCTGTCCTTAACGCTGCTGTCTGTCTATTTCATCTCTCTACTTGCTACTCCTCTGCTACCCCCCTTTGTAAATCTCTTCACTGGCTCCCAATTGCCCAGCATATCCAGTTCAAACTACTAATACTAATCTACAAAGCCATCCATAACCTTTCTCCTCCGTACATCTCTGAACTAATCTCTCGATATATTCCCTCACGTAAACTCCGGTCCTCCCAAGACCTCCTTCTCTCCTCCACACTTATTCATTCCTCACCCAACCGCCACCAAGACTTCTTCCGAATATCCCCCATCGCCTAGAACTCTGTGCCTCAACATGTCCGACTATCCTCCACATTCAGATCCTTCAGACGGAACCTGACAACCCATCTCTTCAAGAAAGCTTACAACTTGCAATGACCATGCTGCCACATCACCCCCACCGCCAGATCTGCTGCAACCCCCCACCTACTGTCTCCTTCCCCATCCTGTAGCATGTAAGCCCGCAAGGGCAGGTCCTCTTCCGCCTGTACCAGTCTATCATTGTTAGTTCATTTACTGTAAGTGATATCGATATTTTGTATGTAATCCCTTATGTACAGCACCATGGAATCAATGGTGCTATATAAATAATAATAACCTTTCCTCTAATGCAAAAGACCTTCTGGCAGTGGATCAGGCTGTGAATAGTTTCTTAGGCTCCCTCCAAGGTCAAAACGTTAAGGTTCTCTTAGATTATCAAGTTACAGTAGCTTACGTGAACCACCAGGGGGGTACAAGGTCAAGATCACTGATGAGTGACAGATCATCTCTCTCAGATTGCAGAAAGTCATCTTCTTTCCTTGACGGCCCTCCATATAACAGGAGCAGAAAACTCCAGAGCGGATTACCTAAGCCGCTATCCTCTATTGCAAGGGGAATGGGAACTAAATCAGAAGAGCTTTACCCAAATAGTCAGAAGGTGGGGTCTCCAGTAATAGACATATTTGACACAAAGTTAAATTGGAAGACAAAAGTCTTTTGTTCTCTGAATCCCAAAGAAAATCCCTTGGCAGTGAACCCTCTCCTGGTACCTTGGAACTTCAGCCTGGCGTATGCCTTACCCCCCCCCCCCCCCATTGTTACTACTTCCCAGGGTTATAAGAAAAATGAGGGAAGACAAGGCAAGGGTTCTTTTGATCGCACCCTTCTGGCCTAAGCGACCCTGGTCTTGTGCCTGAGGAGCATGTCTAGCTCCGACCCTTGGGTCCTTCCAGAGGTTCCGAATCTCCTCCTTTCAGGGGCCGATATCCCATCCTCAAGCAGCGGGCCTCCACTTGACTGCATGGAACTTGAAAGGTCTTTGCTGAAACAAAGAGTTTTCCCAAAATCTAATAACTACCAGTTACAACCCGTATTTATGCCAGAACCTGGAATAAATTCTTATCCATCTCAATGTCTAGAGTTGGTGAGGGGGCACCAATTGGGAAAATCCTAGAATTTCTACATAAAGGTCTTGAGCTAGGGTTGTCCACCAGCACCCTAAAAGTTCAGGTATCTACCCTGGGCGCCCTGTATAGCTGCGATCTAGCAGGTAACTACTGGATTTCTCGTTTTATCAAGGCAGCTTTTAGATTCAGACCTATTGTTAAAAATAGCTTAGTCCCTTGGGCTCTAAATCTGGTTCTTACGGCCTTAACTGGCGCCCCTTTTGAGCCAATAGTCAGTAACTCTCAAAAACCTCTCCCTTAAGACAGCTTTACTGAAACCTCGGCCAGAAGAATTGGTGACATCCAGGCCCTGGCTATAGCCTCGCCATCTACACAGATCCTGGACGACACAGTGGTCTTTAGGCCAGATCCTGCCTATCTCCCTAAAGTGGCCACTCGCTTCCACAGACTTAGAGGAAGTCATCCTATCCTCCTTTTTTCCCAATCCAAGTAATCAGAAAGAAGGGCAATTACATATGTTGGATGTGAGGAGATGTGTGGTTAGGTACCTCTCAGTCGCCAAAGACTTTAGGAAAGATAGCTCCTTGTTTATATCTTACCAAGGGTCTAGGATTGGGTCTAAAGTCACAAAATCCACCTTAGCTAGATGGATTAGGGAGGCCATTTCTCTAGCGTATACATCTAGCGGTGAGGAAGTGCCTGAAAGGTTGAAGGCTCATTCCACTTGGGCTGTAGGGGCCTCCTGGTCTAAGAAGACAGGCGTCTCGCTAGAAGACATATGCAAGGCTGCTACCTGGTCCTCTCCCTCTACATTCTATAGCCACTATATATTAGATATGGGTGTATCATAATGTTATTTCATGGAACTAGGGGAAACTAACAAGACATACCATCCTTAAAAACCTCAAAGGGTTCACTCACGCTGTGGTGTGCTTAAAAGAAACACATTTGACACCAGAAAGTGCTCAATCCTTAACAAAATGCTCAAGGGGCCCTGCCTTCCACTCCACATTCAGCTCATATGCCAGAGGAGTTAGAATATTAATACATCAAAATTTAGCATTCCCCTGTGAAAAATCTTTGATAGACTCAAAAGGAAGATTTATCGGTTTAGTATGTCTTTTGTATGGGGTACGGATATGTATAGTGGCAGTGTACATTCCGCCCCCTTTTTCAGTGAAAGTTATACAAATGATACACCCTTTCAGATCTGAATATCCATCTACCCCATTGGTTGTTATTGGAGATTTTAATACTTACCTTAATGCTGCTCTAGACAAATATCGTGGGATACAGATGGGGAGCGGAGAGGACGAAACACACTGGCCCGTGTGATACGGGAATTGCAATGGGTTGATGTTTGGTGCACCAAATTTCTGTTGGTGCGACAATACTCGCGTTTTTCGGCATCCCATTCGTCCTTGTCAAGAATAGATCTTGCCCTGGGAAATTAATTTCTGCTACCTTGGATTGCAAAAGTAGAATATCTTACGAGCCAATTATCTGATCATTCCCCATTATTAGTGGTTCTTAATATTCTCCCTAGTGTTAATAGGCGGGGTGAGCAGTGGAAGTTTAATCCACATTGTCTGGCTTTATTTGAGAAATGTGAGGAGATACCTTAAAGATTGCTTCTCTTTTTCCAAGATAATGTAGGTTCAGCATCCTCTTTAATATACCCCTCAGATAGGCTTTCATTGCATCCCCTATTATTAATCAAAGATTTCCCATATCAAATCTAAAAGCCGTTCCGTCACTCAAACTCTGCAGCGCAGTGTAGATGAAATGAAACAATGTTATGTGGCTACACCCTCTTTGATCCACAAAGATAAATGGGTGGAAGTACAAAAACGTCTAAATACTCATCTCCTTGAGCAAGCAGAATACAGGAGATTTTTCACTAAGCAAAGCTTTTACAATGAGGGGGGAGGCGCAGGTCATCTTCTAGCCACAATAGCAGGAGCACAGCAGGGTTCCTCAGTTATTTCTGCAATCAAAACTTCTAATTGATCCATGGTTACCAACCCAGAAGCCATTTTAATAGAATTCTTTTTAGTTTTTTCAAGCAGTTGTATTCGTCAAAACTTTGTAAAACACGTGAAGAAATTGATTATTACATTAATGATCTGCAACTGTCTGTTATCGGATGAACAGAGGGAGGCCTTGGATGCGCCCCTCTCACGGAGGAGCTAGAGGTAGCATTGAGCACTCTCCAAAACAATAAGGCCCTGGGTACAGACGGGATCTCAATTGGATTATATAAAGAAATGGGTTCAGTGATACTGCCAAAGCTACTGTAGGTGTTTCAAGAGGCATTCAGAGTGGGGACATTACCAGATTCCATGTGTGAGGCAGCAATAGTTTTAATCCCTAAACCAGGGAAAGATCCAACATGTACAGACTCATATAGGCCCATTTCATTATTGTCAGTGGATATAAAAATTCTAGCCAAGGAACTGGCTTTGAGACTTCTTAAAGTCATCACACATTTGGTAGATGGAGACCAGACGGGATTCATGCCCACGAAATAGACCTCAATAAACCTGAGACGCCTATACATTAACCTCTAGATGCAGCCCCTAAATTGGGAGAGAGGGCTGTACTCTCACTCGATGCAGCGAAGGCTTTCGACAGCATCGAATGGGAGTACCTTTGGTCGGTTATGAGGGCTATGGGCTTTGGAACATCCTTCCTCTCATAGATTAAACTGTTATACTCTAATCCTAAAGCTAAAATCAGAGCTAATGGCTCCTTGTCAATTCCTTTAAATTGTGTTGGGGGACTAGACTGGAGTGCCCTCTCTCTCCCTTGCTATTTGCCTTGGCTATAGAGCCACTTACTGTTAAATTACGAGCTAGTAGAGAAGTGAGAGGCTATAGACCCCGTCACACTAAGCGACGCTACAGCGATCCCGACAACGATACGACCTGTCAGGGATCTTTGCTGCATCGCTATGTGGTCGCTGGTGAGATGTTAAACAATCAGATCTTTCCAGCGACGCAGCAACGATACGGCGACCTGTATAACGATGCACGCCTATGTGTTTGTGTCTGGGTCGTTAACAAGGTCATTGGTAAGGTGTCAAACACACCGATGCATGCTACCCAGCGGGGCCTCAACGATCAAAGAAATGTCCAGACCATTCCGACACGACCAGCGATCTCGCAGCAGGGGCCTGATCGCTGTCAAACGTAGCGAGATCGCTACGTAGGTCGCTCTTGCGTCACAAAACTTGTGACTCAGCAGCGATCTCGCTTAGTGTGACGGGGGCTTATATCTACAATATAGTAGAGGAAAAAGTTGCATTGTATGCAGATTACCTTCTGATGTTCCTTGGGGATACTGCTAGTTCCCTGATAATCACTATTGCAATTGTAAATTAATTTGAAGATCATTTGGGGCTTCGAATCAATTGGGATAAGTATATACACTGCTCAAAAAAATAAAGGGAACACTTAAACAACAGAATATAGCTCCAAGTAAATCAAACTGTCCACTTAGGAAGCAACACTGATTGACAATCAATTTCACATGCTGTTGTTCAAATGGAATAGACAATAGATGGAAATTATTGGCAATTATCAAGACACCTTCAATAAAGGAGTGGTTCTGCAGGTGGGGACCACCGACCACATCTCAGTACCAATGCTTTCTGGCTGATGTTTTGGTCACTTTTGAATGTTGGTTGTGCTTTCACACTCGTGGTAGCATGAGTCGGACTCTACAACCCACAGAAGTTGCTCAGGTAGTGCAGCTCATCCAGTATGGCACATGAATGCGAGCTGTGGCAAGAAGGTTTGCTGTGTCTGTCAGCATAGTGTCCAGAGGCTGGAAGAGCTACCAGGAGACAGGCCAGTACACCAGGAGACGTGGAGGGGGCCGTAGGAGGGCAACAACCCAGCAGCAGGACCGCTACCTCCGCCTTTGTGAAAGGAGGAACAGGAGGAGCACTGCCAGAGCCCTGCAAAATGACCACCAGCAGGCAACAAATGTGCTTGTGTCTGCACAAACGGTTAGAAACTGACTCCATGAGGGTGGTATGAGGGACAGATGTCCACTGATGGGGCTTGTGCTCACAGCCCAACACCGTGCAGGACACTTGGCATTTGCCACAGACCATCAGGATTGGCAAAGTCGCCACTGGCACCCTGTGCTCTTCACAGATGAAAACAGGTTCACACTGAGCACATGTGACAGAGTCTGGAGATGCCGTGGAGAGCGATCTGCTGCCTGCAACATCCTTCAGCATGACCGGTTTGGCAGTGGGTCAGTAATGGTGTGGGGTGGCATTTCTTTGGAGGGCCGCACAGCCCTCCATGTGCTTGCCAGAGGTAGCCTGACTGCCATTAGGTACTGAGATGAGATCCTCAGACCCCTTGTGAGACCATATGCTGGTGCAGCTGGCCCTGGGTTCCTCCTAATGCATGACAATGCCAGACCTCATGTGGCTGGAGTGTGTGAGCAGTTCCTGCAAGATGAAGGCATTTAAGCTATGGACTCGCCAGCCCGTTCCCCACACCTCAATCCGATTAAGCACATCTGGGACCTCATGTCTCGCTCCATCCACCAACGTCACGTTGCACCACAGACTGTCCAGGAGTTGGCGGATGCTTTAGTCCAGGTCTGGCAGGAGATCCCACAGGAGACCATCCACAACCCCATCAGGAGCATGCCCAGGCATTGTAGGGAGGTCATACTGGCACGTGGAGACCACACAGTACTGAGCCTCATTTTGACTTGTTTTAAGGACATTACATCAAAATTGGATCAGCCTGTATTGTGTTTTTCCACTTTCATTTTGGGGGTGACTCCAAATCCAGGCCTCCATTGGTTAATAAATTTGATTTCCATTGATGATTTTTGTGTGATTTTGTTGTCAGCACATTCAACTTTGTACAGAACAAAGTATTCAATGAGAATATTTCATTCATTCAGATCTAGGATGTGTTATTTGAGTGTTCCCTTTATTTTTTTGAGCAGTGTATTAATGCCGGTAGATAAATTAAAAACTCTAAAATACACCAAGCACACTTGACAGTGGGGCGGGAATTTAAATATCTAGGAATTCATATATCTGTTAATATTAGAGCCTTTGTCTCTTTAAATCTGCTCCCCTTATACGCTAAGTTTCAACAAAAAATCAATACCTGGTGCAAAATACCCTTATCGGTCATTGGACGAACGAACCTGGTTAAGATTATACTGATTCCCCAACTGCTTTATACACTGCTCAAAAAAATAAAGGGAACACTCAAATAACACATCCTAGATCTGAATGAATGAAATAGTGTCACTGAATACTTTGTTCGCCAGTGGCGACTTTGCCAATCCTGGTGTTCTGTGGCAAATGCCAAGTTTCCTGCACAGTGTTGGGCTGTGAGCACAACCCCCATCTGTGGACGGCGGGCCCTCATACCACCCTCATGGAGTTGGTTTCTAACCGTTTGTGCAGACACATGCACATTTGTGGTCTGTTGGAGGTCATCTTGCGGGGCTCTGGCAGTGCTCCTCCTGTTTCTCCTTGCACAAAGGTGGAGGTAGCGGTCCTGCTGCTGGGTTTGTTGCCCTCCTACGGCCCCCTCCACGTCTCCTGGTGTCCCGGCCTGTCTCCTGGTAGCGCCTCCAGCCTCTGGACACTACGCTGACAGACACAGCAAACCTTCTTGCCACAGCTCACATTGATGTGCCATCCTGGATGAGCTGCACTACCTGAGCAACTTCTGTGGATTGTAGAGTCCGTCTCATGATACCACGAGTGTGAAAGCACAACCAACATTCAAAAGTGACCAAAACATCAGCCAGAAAGCGTTGGTACTGAGATATGGTCTGTTGTCCCCACCTGCAGAACCACTCCTTTATTGAGGGTGTCTTGATAATTGCCAATAATTTCCATCTATTGTCTATTCCATTTGCACAACAGCATGTGAAATTGATTGTCAGTCAGTGTTGCTTCCTAAGTGGACAGTTTGATTTCACAGAAGTTTGATTTACTAGGAGTTATTTTCTGTTGTTTAACTGTTCCCTTTATTTTTTTGAGCAGTGTATTATTCTCAACACCCCGGTATGGCTTCCCCTGAAACACTTTTACAAATTTCAGGCTATGTTTAGGGAACTGATTTGGAGGAAGGGGAGTAAATATGATACGTTGCAGAGGGAAAAAGAGGAGGAGGTTCGAGCTGCACCAAATCCATGGCTGTATTTCTTAGCGATGCAACTTCAACAGTTCTAACTACTGCAGGGTAATATTGTGACCGTGCTGCAAGATAATACAGAAAGTATCCCGATTATCCCCTTTTTGGAGGTTGGCTACCAGGGGAGGCAGCAAAAGAAGCTTCCAACGGTGCTCCTTATAATAAAGACAGGGGAAAAAGCTAAGAAAAAAAAAGTCACATTACTGTCATCAGAAATGTAGAAAAATTATAGCTCTCAAAATATCGCAATGCGAAAACTTGTTTTTGCAAAAAAAGCGCCCTTTAGTGTGTGAGAGCAGGCAAACCTAAAAACCCGATATTAATCTGGTATCACTGTAATCGCACCGACCTGAAGAATAAAGTTGTCTAATCACTTAAATCGCACAAGGAACAACTTAAAAAAAGAAATAAAACAAATTTTTGACCTGCTCTTGATTTGTTCTTTTTGCCTCCCAAAGATCGCAGAAAGGTTCGGCTCACATTTATCCTGCGCTCTACACTGAGCGCTTACGCCGGGGTTTTCGCGTAAATCTCTGAAATATGTGATTCATATGGAACCCCCGGCAGAAGACTCCCTATAATAAGGTAGATGGAGGCACTGTGGATGCCGTCTGTCCTATGATCTAGTGGTGTCTCTTTTTAAGCGTTGTAAGAAGGCTACTGGTAACATGTTGGAGGGGTGGTTATTAGCTTCAGTGATATGAACCTGGACATTTGCTTCAGCATATTATTTGGTGAGAGAAGTTAATCGGCCATGACAGGGCCAGGTTTGTTTGTTTGTTGTTAGTACCTCATTAAGCAACTGCGTGAGCTGATATACCACAATTGGACCTAGAAGTGCGAGAAAGATTCCCCAAGAAGCAAGTCTGACAGCTGTGGACAAACATGTCCTGTATGAGAGCGACTATAAGGATATATATCCCGTGATGTTAAATGATGTACTGGTGTCTGGACTCTTGAACATGGGGAGCTTGGTAACCTTATTAAGGGCCATTTTCCCCCACCAGTTGATCCTTCAAAGAATTGTCAACATCCGCTATATTCACGGCGACGCTAAGGACTACCCTTTAGCCTGAGTGACCATAAAAACAAACTGTGGCACTGAGTCCCATGAGGTTGGAGTGGTTAAGGACCTGATATATAACTGGGTGTTGGGGCGGGATTTTACCTTACTCTGGGACTTATGGCGACAAGGGGGGGGGGTGCCAAGTTACTCAGATAAGAACAGGTTCATCCTTAAAAAAAAACTTCAGAGGCAGGTGAATTCCCCCTGTGAGTGCTTGATCACAATGAGAACGAGACAGCGACCCATAAAGCTGACATCCCTGAGTTGGGAGCTTTCTGGAGGAACTTTGGGACTGCTCAACTGAAGGACCATACACTCCCAAGGGGCGCTTGATAATGTCACAGGTTTAAGCGGGGTTGCTCAAAAGCTGGGGGCCGACACTAGGTTTCCATATTTTGCAGTAGATGGGGATTTGCTATATCGGGTGACTAATCTCGGGGGAGAAGGTATTGGAGAAACTGGTGGTATCAGGACCTTATAGGCGTAGGGTGTTAGAAATGGCCCATTACCACGTCTTGGGTGGTCATCTGGGTGTAGACCAGACCAAAGAGCGGATCCTTCTTAGGTTCTACTGGCTCGGATGTCACAGAGATTTCGAACTATTGTAGCTCCTGTCCCACTTGCCAGCTCACCGGCCCAGTCTCTCACTTCCAGAGTCACCTAGTGCATTAACCCATTATAGAGGTTTAGTTTGACAACATTGCCATGGGTTTAGTCGGACCCATGGTTAAGGCTTTTCTAGGAATTGTGGGATACTATGTGCAGTCTATTCTGAATTTCACCATGATAGCCGCACCCCTGACCGACCTCCTTAAGGGCATAAAGTAGTTGATGGCCAAGTGGATTTGGAGATGGCTTTCCTGGAGTTGAAGCTAGCCCTGTGTAAACTGCCAGTCTTGGTTTCACCAGACTTCACAAAGGAGTTCATAGTCCAGACAGTTACTTCAGAAGTCTGGTTTCAAGCCTTGTTGTCAAGACAAAGGGGGAAAGAAGTAAAATGTCACGAAAAAAAAACAATCACTGTGATACGTTGAAGCGTCCCACAGTTATTACCTCGTAAAGTGACACTGGTCAGAATTGAAAAAATTGGCGTGGCCACGGAGGTGAAAACAGGCTCTGGCGCAAAAGGATTAATAAATCATCAGTTAAGTTGCTGGGTGACATTTGTGGTTCCTCTTGACACGTTTTAATAATACACTTACCGCTTAGGCTAAGTGTCCACAATGCAGAAATGCTGCAGATTTTTTCTGCATCTCCCCGGCAAGAAAAAACGCATACGGATTTTACATGTGTTTTTCCTGCCAGGTAGAAGCCTTTGTCAAGCGTTTTTGCATGCATTTCTGCATGCGGGTTATCAAGTTCTTTTCCAAGCAATTTTAGCATCACTTGGAAAGTGCTTGACAACTTCGTCACACTATATAAATCCATGCAGCCGTCATGGATTTATATAGTGTGACCAAGTTAATAGTTAAAAAAAAAAGAATAAAAATGGTAAAAAATAAAGATTATACTTACCTTCTGATGACGTCATTTAGTCATGTGACAGGTCATGCGACTGCCGATGTCAGCTGTCGCGTGACCTGTCACATGACTAAATTACGTCATGAAAGGTCCTTTCACACCACCGCGAGCTGTACAACAGACCGGACACAGCGGAGAAAAGAGCGGGGGCCATCAGAAGGTAAGTATAATTTTTTATTTTTCAATTCTTTTTTAAACAGGTTCTATCGTACCCGAGTCTGGAGAAGAGTCTCCTCTTCTCCAGACCCGGGTACCATCCGCACATTGAATCGCTTAATATCCGCATGTGCTCATGCAGACATTATGCAATTCAATGCAAGTCAATGGCGGCAATTACGCTGCGTGTCCGCAAAATTAATGGACATGCTGCGTATTTTTCCGCAATGATAATCCGCAGCGGAAATTTCCGCAGCATGTGCACAGCACATGCAGATTATCATTGGGGACCATGGGGCACCTATTAGCAAGCGGTTTTTAAGCGTTTTTGCTGATGAAATTCCGCAGCAAAAACGCTTGAAAAACGCATAGTGGGCACGCAGCCTTACTCGCGGTTATACAGGTCCTATATGCTGCAATATAATGAGAGACTGTTATGCACACGCCCGGGCTGACTGGCGTGTGCGTGATTCAGTGATTCCACTGTGCCATGAACCGGAGAATGCCTGGAGGGGCGTAACTAAGTATCAACCCGATCCGACCAAGGTCGCACGACGACTAACGATGCCGTGCACCAGGGAGGAACCGAGCAGAGGGACCAGGTGCTACTCCAGGCCAGACCCCGGACACGGCTGTTGACCCACACCGGGGAATACAGGAAGGTTAGGCTGGCACACAGACAGGTGGGTATTGGCAGGCACGGCTGGCATGCAGACAGGTGGGCACTGGCAGGCACGGCTGGAGTGCAGAGAGGAGGGTACTGACAAGTACGGCTGGCGTGCAGACGAGGAGGTACTAGCAGGTTGGAGAACAGGCTGGACAGGGTCCAGTACAGACTGGGATTCAGGAACAGAACCGCAGATGCGGTAGACAAGCAGAGCAGAGAGGAACCGCTGGAGCGGTGGGCAAGGCGGAGGAGAGAGGTACCGCCGGAGTGGTGAGCAAGCAGAGCAGGGAGAAACCGCCGGAGCAGTGAGCAAGGCAGAGCGGGCAGGAACCGCTAGAGCGGTGACTAAGGCAGAGCGGGCAGGAACCGCCGGAGCGGCGAGCAAGGCAGAGCTGGCAGGAACCGCCGGAGCGGCGAGCAAGGCAGAGCGGGCAGGAACCTCCGCAGCGGCGAGCAAGGCAGAGTGGGCAGGAACCGCCGGAGCGGCGAGCAAGGCAGAGAGGACAGGGCTCTGTTCCCACTGAACAGACTGGAAGGGAAAAGCATAGCCGGATACACACAAGGTACTTGCAATGAAGTAGCGAGTGGACTCTAAACTCACAACAGAAGTGCAGAGACATCTAGTAGGAGTTAGGTGCAGGTTCAGAGACTGCATTAAAAGGGAAGGTACTGACACAGAGACAAACAGGCTAGGAGAGTGTTCAGACAGGAACTGACACTGCAACAAGATACAGTAGCGTGTCTGGGTATACGGCCCCCAGAGAGGCGGACAAACAGGCTAAGAGAGAGTTCAGACAGGCCTGGGAATACAGCCCCCAGTTTGGCGGACAGGCAAGAACAGAACGGGACCTGGCACATCAGAGGCAAGGAGCCCTCTGAAGGTAAGAGTTGCTCAGGCACCACCTTCAGGGTGGAGCTGGTTTAAATATCCAGTGACAGACAGCAATAGGCTGGAGACGCATTAGGGGTGTGCCCACAGCAGCTACAAGAAACAGGAAGTAACCGGGCCGCCATCCTAAGCAGTCAGGACAGGGACAAGCAGACAGCAAGAATAGAAGCCAGGCTGGCAGACTGGACTGAAGATTAAGTTTGCGATCTTGCATAGTGGGAGATGGTGCACTATGCAAGTACGCCGCCAGGTATGTTACAGAGACTAGCCTCTCACTTTTGAAATTACTTTGAGGGACCTAGATTTTATATAGAACCAGGAAGGCACAGAAAAAAAACAAAATTAGAAGACCCGATTAGACCGTAAACGGGCCAAGATCACAAGAAGATCAAATGCACAGAACTGAATCAGAAGAGAACAAGGCTGTACTTGGCCCCTTGTAGCAATGTGGTTTGATCTTTAGTAGGGTGTTGTGCTTTCCAATTACCTGAAGCAGGCAGCAGATTACTCCAGCTGGACAGCGCACACACCCATACTGCCAGACTGGATGGTAGTACTGGTCCTGGCCACCCTATTCTTAGTGTCTGGACAGATCCTGTGCTGCCCAGATCTTCTGGTTACAATGTCTCCTCCATCACCAACACCACCCGCAGAATGCATGATGGTGGCTGCTGGTGACAGAAGCAGACATCGCAGGAGCAGATTCCAGAGGAGATATGACACACCATTTGTAGAAGCTCCAATGTTGTATAATGATAGAAAACCAGAGCAGAAGAAAAGGCCATAAATTTACTCAATTTTGTAAATTATAACAATCAGTGAATTAATTTGAGTAGTGACTATTTTGACACGTGAGTGGGGGCTTGTTTTTTGCGGGATGACAAGAAGTCTCTATTAGTATCATATACGCCTACAAAACATTTTTGGTGGGTTTTTATTCCAATATTTTGGAAGCAGAATGAACAAATAGTTGAACATAACACTCCACTAGTTCATGCCATGAGGTCTTCTATTAGACTGTGAACTGTTACTGTCTTTTGGAGTAGAAATGTTCAAAAATACAATTTAAGGATATTTTATTCAAAAATATTTTTTTATTCGCAGACGACTGTACAAGAAGATCTGATATAAAAGTTGAAGAAGTCAGTTGTCCCTCTGATGACCTTGAGATCACACAGGATACAATTGAAGTGAATGTCATTACTCCGTTTATACCATCATCCCTTCACCTCAAAGATCTATCATCTGATCCTATGAAAGTGGTCCTATCTTCTGTTTCATTACAGACTACGAAGAAAAATAAAAGTCAGAAAAGAGGCATTACAAAACAAACTGCTCTTGAAGCAAAGAAGCCAATTACACATTCAGAATATGGAAATAGTTTTCCTCTCGAAACCTCTTTTGTTACACATCAAAAAATTCACACAGAGGAGAAGATATTTTCTTGTTCCAAATGTGGGAGATATTTTTACCAGAAATCAGATTTTGTTAGGCATGAGAGAATGCATACTGTTGCGGAGAAGCCATATTCATGTTCAGAATGTGGAAAATGCTTTGGACAGAAATCACATTTTGTTAAACATCAGAGAACTCACACAGGGGAGAGGCCTTTTTCATGTCCAGAATGTGGAAAATGTTTTGCACAGAGATCATATCTTCTTACACATGAAAGAACTCACACAGGCGAAAGGCCTTTTTCATGTTCAGCATGTGGAAAATGTTTTAAACGGAAATCACATCTTGTTGGCCATCAGAGAACTCACACAGGAGAGAAGCCATATTCATGTTCAGAATGTGGAAAATGTTTTGCAGAGAAAATACATTTTGTTACACATCAGAGAACTCACACAGGGGAGAAGCCTTTTCCATGTTCAGAATGTGGGAAATGTTTTGCAGAGAAATCATACCTTCTTGTACATCAGAGAACTCACACAGGGGAGAAGCCTTTTTCATGTTCTGAATGTGGAAAATGTTTTATACGGAAATCCCATCTTGTTGGTCACCAGAGAACTCACACAGGGGAGAAGCCATATTTATGTTCAGAGTGTGGAAATTGTTTTGTAGATAAATTACACCTAGATAGACACAAGAGAACTCACACCGTGGAGAAGCCTTTTTCATGTTCAGATTGTGGGAAATGTTTTGCAGAGAAAACACATTTTGTTACACATCAGAGAACTCACACAGGGGAGAAGCCATATTCATGTTCAGAATGTGGAAAATGTTTTCTCCGGAAATCATCGCTTGTTATACACCAGAGAACTCACACAGGGGAGAAGCCTTTTTCATGTTTTGATTGTGGGAAATGTTTTAGAGAGAAATCAAACTTTGTTAGACACCAGAGAAGTCACACGGGGGAGAAGCCATATTCATGTTCAGAATGTGGAATATATTTTGTACATAAATCATCGCTTGTTAGACACCAGGGAGCTCACACGGGGTAAAAGTCTTGTGGTCATTTCCTGAAGTGCTTGACACTTTGAAACACATTGACTAAAAATCACATATTTGAATAAATCCTTGAGAACGGATTCCCTCCCACACTCCAAAGAGATATGGAATTTGGATTATGAGACCCATTGGGGACAGTAATGATAATGTCTGTAAAGCGCTGCAGAATATGATTGTGCTATATAAGCAATGCATAATAAAAAATAGATCTGTGTGTATCTAAATGTGCAGTATCCATCAATATTGTGTGTATGTAAATTTGTGTATGTAGCAGAGATGTTTGTATGTAAATGTGCAGCAGTGTTGTGTGTGTGTGTACAGTCATGGCCAAAAGTTTTGAGAATGACACCAAAATTATATTTTCACATGATCTGCTGGGCTCTGGTTTTTATTAGTGTTTGTCTGATGTTTATATCACATACAGAAATATAATTGCAATCATATTATAAGTACCAATAGGTTATATTGACAGTTAGAATGAGTTAATGCAGTAAGTCAATATTTGCAGTGTTGCCCCTTCTTCTTCAAGACCTCTGTAATTCTCCCTGGCATGCTCTCGATCAACTTTTGGACCAAATCCTGACTGATAGCAGTCCATTCTTGCATAATCAATGCTTGCATTTTGCCAGAATTTGTTGGTTTTTGTTTGTCCACCCGTCTCTTGATGATTGACCACAAGTTCTCAATGAGATTAAGATCTGGGGAGTTTCCAGGCCATGGACCCAAAATCTCTGTTTTGTTCCATGAGCCATTTAGTTATCACCTTTGCTTTATGGCAAGGTGCTCCATCATGCTGGAAAAGGCATTGTTGGGCGCCAAACTGCTCTTGGACGGTTGGGAGAAGTTGCTCTTGGAGGACATTCTGTTACCATTCTTTATTCATGGCTGTGTTTTTAGGCAAGACTGTGAGTGAGCCGATTCCCTTGGCTGAGAAGCAACCCCACACATGAATGGTTTCAGGATGCTTTACAGTTGGCATGAGACAAGACTGGTGGTAGCGCTCACCTCTTCTTCTCCGAATAAGCTGTTTTCCAGATGTCCCAAACAATCGAAAAGGGGATTCATCAGAGAAAATGACTTTGCCCCAGTCCTCAGCAGTCCACTCCCTGTTCCTTTTGCAGAATATCAGTCGGTCCCTGATGTTTTTTCTGGAGAGAAGTGGCTTCTTTGCTGCCCTCCTTGAAACCAGCCCTTGCTCAAAGAGTCTCCGCCTCACAGTGCATGCAGAAGCACTCACACCAGCCTGCTGCCATTCCTGAGCAAGCTCGGCACTGCTGGTAGTCCGATCCCGCAGCTGAAACAGTTTTAAGATACGGTCCTGGCGCTTGCTGGTCTTTCTTGGGCGCCCTGGAGCCTTTTTGACAACAATGGAAGCTCTCTCCTTGAAGTTCTTGATGATGCGATAGATTGTTGACTGAGGTGCAATCTTTGTAGCTGCGATACTCTTCCCTGTTAGGCCATTTTTGTGCAGTGCAGTGATGGCTGCACGTGTTTCTTTAGAGATAACCATGGTTAACTGAAGAGAAACAATGATACCAAGAACCAGCCTCCTTTTAAAGTGTCCAGTGATGTCATTCTTACTTAATCATGACTGATCGCCAGCCCTGTCCTCATCAACACCCACACCTGTGTTAATGGATCAATCACTAAAACGATGTTAGCTGCTCCTTTTAAGGCAGGACTGCAATGATGTTGAAATGTGTTTTGGGGGTTAAAGTTCATTTTCTGGGCAAATATTGACTTTGCAAGTACAGTAATTGCTGTTAAGCTGATCACTCTTTGACATTCAGGAGTATATGCAAATTGCCATTACAAAAAATGAAGCAGTAAACTTTGGAAAAATTACTATTTGTCTCATTCTCAATACTTTTGGCCATGACTGTATATTTGTGCGCTGCAGAGTGGTCATTAATGTCCTTGCTGTGACGATATATATACATATACATGGTGCAGTGAAACACTAACAATAAATGTATTAATTCCCTCTTTCACCCAAGTGCATTACAATTAGTGATATTGACTGTCACGTACATATTTCTCAGCACGTGACATAGGGTGCACTTGCAAGGGTTAATTCATCTCCTTTTACTCAGTCCATCGCCAAACCTCTGTTTTAGGCTATGAAGTGAGCATAAATCACACCCCAACACATTCAACACACCCCGATTTCTTAACGCCTTGCCACCACTCCTTAAATACAAGGGTTGATGAGTCCTCAAGATATGTTACTCTCAGACAATCAAAAGGTCACACACTTGCTGAAAGGCTATGGATTCTTTAGTGCATACAATATAAAAATATACATTGCTTACAATAAAAGATATAAAAAGGTAAAAATAAAAAGACACACAAATATACAAAACAGTTATAAAATAGAAAGGGAGAAATAACAGAAATACCCAACTGTTTCTGTCTACAGTTATCTTCTGTTTCCTTAAGGGAAGGAGAAATTAGTTTTGGATCACACCATTTCCCCAGGCAGCCCCACATGTGAACAACTTCTTTTGTGCCACCCAGGTTTCTATAGTCCTGACCATAGGATCATATTTGCAGGATCACCTGATTGTACTAATTAAAAATTGCTGTTTGACTGGACGGTGTTCTAAGAGCCTTGCATTTCAAATATCCTGTGTTTCCCCAACTCCTCTGTACAGTGAATAGGAAATATACTGTCTAATTTCAGACTATGTATTTTTCTTTGAAGCTAATGGTCCAGGAGCTGAGGTGTTATGTTTGACATCTCCAGAAAAAGCCCCTTTGTGTTTACAATACTGATATATCCAGTTTCACCCTTTAGTAAACTAAATATAACTCTACTGCTGTTATACTTTTCATTATTGATTATATATTTTCTTCACATTGGCCCCTCCACTTTACACCCGGAGCTGAGGTGTCATAAATGTTTTTTTAGTAGAAAAAATGTTTTTCCTATTTTCTATTGTCTAAATCTGGTGTGCGTCTTATAGTCCAAAAAATGCAGAATTAGAATTGCATAATTACAAATAAAAATATATGCCGTTACTAATATCTTTTAAGTAATAAGCAAATAAATAGCAATATTCTATGTGTTGTGTTACGGATCCGGGTGGTGGAACCTCTGTGCTGCGGTGCAAGGTGGGACCAGAGGGGCGTAACTAGGTATCAACTCGGACTGACCAAGGTCGCATGGCGGCTCAATCGACGCCGCGAACCAGGGAAGGACTGAGCAGAGGGACCAGGTGCTACTCTGGGCCAGTCCTTATATGAGAGCAGGTGACTCTCCCGGGTCAGAAGACAGGGACTGACCGGTACGGCAGGCAGGCTGACGGGTGATCCAGGTAGACGGACTGGTAGACACCACGGGTAACTGGCAGGAGCCTCCAGGTGTGCTAGATGCTAGGCACTGCAGGTAACTGGTACGTTCTCCGGGTAGGCAGGCAAACCTGGCTCATAGACAGACTGGCGGGTTTGGACCGTAGGCAGACCGTTGGGCTGGAGAGTGTACTTGTCTGGCGGAGACAGGTAGGCTGGCGGACTGGACTGGTAGTCAGGCTGGCGGACTGGTAGACTAGCAGCGGGACCTGAGGGCTGAAGCAGAGTTTAGAACACAAAGCTACAACCTTTCACAGGCACCTCCATTTTGGAGGCGGTGCCGATAATATGAGAGGTCCTCGGGCCATTGGCCGGGGACTCATTAGAACGGCGCTCGCAGCCCCTTTAAGAGGGAGGGAGCGCGTGAGCCCTTAGCACAGCGCTCGGGAAGCTGCGCGCCTCGGCAGCAGCAGCAGGAGGGCCGGAAGACACCGGGCCAGGAGCGTGGCGGTAAGGGGGATGGCATCTCTGCCTGTCAGGTGGCAGAGACGCCGGTGCTACAGTACCCCCCCCCCCCTTTACACCCCCTCTTTTTTTGGCTTGAAAAAAAAAATTCAGAAGCGGGGCGTGGATGTTCTCCCTCGATTCCCAAGTTCTCTCCTCTGGGCCAAACCCCTTCCAATCCACCAGAAAAAAAGGTTTTTCCTCTTACCCTCTTGGTGGCCAGAATGTTCTCTAAATCATAGACGTCCTCAGCGGAGACCGGAGCTGGAGAGGCACCTGGATCGTCAGAAAAAGAATTAAGAACAACTGATTTGAGGAGAGATACGTGGAAGGAGTTGGGAATCCGTAAGGTGGCCGGGAGTTTTAACTTGTAGGCCACTGGATTGATTTGCTTGAGGACTACAAATGGACCGATGAACCGTGGACCCAACTTATAGGAGGGTATTTTGAGACAAACATGTTTAGAGGAGAGCCAAACCTTGTCTCCCGGACGGAATTGAGGTGGGTCCAGACGTCTCTTGTCGGCATGTCTCTCCATCCACTCGGAGGTTTGAAGAAGTGCGGATCTAGTGTTCTCCCAAATGGTGGAAAATTCACTGACCAGAGACTCCGCGGCAGGGTTGTCCACTGAAGCGGAGACGGGAAACGGAATCCGGGGATGTTTACCGTAGACCACAAAGAACGGAGACTTGGAAGAAGATTCGCTCTCATGGTTGTTACAGGAGAACTCGGCCCATGGTTGGAGCTCTACCCAATCGATATGTTGAGCGTTGACGAAGTGCCGGAGGAATCTGGTAAGGATCTGGTTGATACGTTCCACTTGGCCATTGGACTGAGGATGATAAGCAAAGGAGAAATCCAGGGAGACATCCAGCAGCTTACACGTAGCTCTCCAGAAGCGCGAAGTAAACTGAACCTCGCGATCAGACACAATGTGGAGGGGAAGGCCGTGGAGACGAAAGATCTGGTGGAGGAAGTCCTTAGCCAGCACAGATGCAGACGGGAGACCAGGCGGAGGAATGAAGTTGGCCATTTTAGAAAAGCGGTCAGCAACCACCCAAATGACAGTACAACCGGCAGAAACAGGGAGATCGGTGATAAAGTCCATAGCAATGTGTTGCCACGGGGCAGCAGGCACAGGAAGAGGCAGGAGACGGCCAGCTGGAAGATGTCTGGGAACCTTGTTGCGGGCACAGGATGAACAGACCGTGACGAAGTCTACAACATCCTTGCGCAGGGAAGGCCACCAGTAATGCCGGGTAATAAGCAGGAAGGTCTTCCTCTGGCCAGTATGGCCGGCTAGTTTAGATGAATGACCCCAGTGAAGAAGCTTCTTACAAACGTCTTACCAGGTGGGAGACGAGACAGGTCCAAGGGAGCCACATTCATCACTTTGGAGGGATCGATGATGTGCATACGCTCCTCCTCTTGATCGGAAGACAGGAAGGATCGGGACAAAGCGTCGGCTTTAACATTCTTGTCCGCAGGACGGTAATGTAGGGTAAAGTTGAAACGGGCGAAGAACAAAGACCACCGGGCCTGACGCGGATTGAGTCTTTGGGCATTTTGTAGATATGCCAGGTTTTTGTGGTCAGTGTAGATGACCACCAGGTGCAGAGCCCCCTCTAGCAGGTAACGGCACTCCTCCAGCGCCAATTTGATGGCTAGCAGTTCTCGGTCTCCTATGGAATAGTTGCGCTCGGACGAGAAGAAAAGCTTGGAGAAGAAGCCGCAGGTTACCATTCTCCCAAACGGAGATTTCTGGGTGAGCACCGCTCCGGAAGAGGAAGCATCAACCTCCAGAAAGAACTGTTTGTTGCAATCCGGACGGTGCAGCACCGGGGCAGAAGAGAAGGCTTGTTGTAAGGAGAGGAAGGCCTCCTCCGCTTAGGACGTCCATTCCTTAGGATTTGCTCCCTTATGGGTGAGCGCAGAGATCGGTGCAGTCCGGGAAGAGAAATGTGGTATGAAGAGGCAGTAATAGTTAGTGAAGCCCAGGAATTGCTGAATCGCCTTCAACCCCTCCGGTCGGGGCCACTTTAAGACGGCAGAGACCTTATCGGGGTCCATCCATCCAGTCTTAGAGATAATATAGCCCAGGAATGGAAGAGAGGTCTGCTCAAAGAGGCATTTCTCAAATTTTGCGTATAGTTGTTTTTGCCTGAGCCTAAGCAGCACCTGACGAACAACCCTCCGGTGTGTGGGTAGATTCTGAGAGAAGACCAAGATGTCGTCCAGGTACACCACCACGCATGAATATAAGAGGTCACGGAAGATGTCATTAACTAGTTCTTGGAAAACGGCTAAAGCATTACAGAGGCTGAAGTTCATCACACGGTATTTATTGTGGCCGTCCCGGGTATTGAATGCCGTCTTCCACTCGTCTCCTTGGCGTATCCGGACCAAGTTATATGCCCCATGAAGATTGAGCTTGGTGAAGATCTTCGCGCCTTTAAGGCGGTCAAACAGCTCAGAGATGAGCAGCAGGGGGTATTTATTTTTTATAGTAATCTGGTTGAGTCCCCTATAATTAATACAAGGGCGTAGTGAACCGTATTTCTTTTTAACAAAGAAGAATCCAGCTCCAGCCGGAGAGGTAGATTTCTGGATGAATCCCCTAGCCAGATTTTCTTCGATGTACTCCGATATGGCCCAGGTTTCGGCCAACGACAAGGGGTAGATATTCTCATGGGGTGGAGTGGCACCGGGTACCAGGTCGATAGGGCAATAATATGGCCTATGAGGTGGCAGAGTCTCTGCTTCCTTCTTGTCGACGACATCAGCATAGGACCAGTAAGGTGCTGGTAGACCAGGTCTCATGGCAATCCTGCCCCCAACGGAGCACCTCACCGGATTGCCAATTCAGAATGGATTCATGTCTCTGAAGCCAGGTTAAACCTAGCAAAAGGGTGTGAGAGAGTCCGGATAGCACATGGAAGGAGATCCTCTCCAAGTGCAGCATTCCCACCTGAAGGGTTATGGGCTCTGTGACGAGCAAGATAGTCACCGGAATGAGTCTTCCATCCACGGAAGCTGCTGCCAATGGTTCAGCCAGAGGTTTGGTGGGAATCTGATACTTCTCTACTAGGAACTGAGAAATGAGATTCCCAGCGGCTCCGGAATCCAGGTGGGCGGTTTCAAAGAAGCTGTTCTCTCCACAGGAAATAGAAACGGATAAAGTCAAAGACGAAGAGGATTTACTCTTGCCTAGGATGACCTCTCCGAGCGGTCCTAGACACTGGAGTTTCCCGGCTTCACTGGACAGGAACGGATCAGATGCTCCTTACTACCACAGTAGAAACAGCTCCCCTCGGCTCGGCATGTTTCTTGACGAGACTTGGCCATCTTGGTCTGGTCGATCTGCATGCGCTCGGGCGAGCGTGCCCGGGGAGTTGCTGGTTGGGAGGCAGGTTTGTGGAAAACAGGAGCAAGACGAGGAAATCTTCTCTCCCAGGAAGTCTCCTTAGCACGTACCAGGAAACGGATGTCAATCCGAGTAGCTAGAGACACCAGGTCATCCAGGGTGGTAGGAATGTCCCGGCTGGCTAGCTCATCCTTAATCCGTCCGGTAAGACCCTCCCAGAAGGTGGACACCAGGGCCTCGTTGTTCCAGGCAAGCTCAGAAGCAAGGGTACGGAACTGTATGGCATACTGGCCCACGGTGAGAGTCCCTTGGCGGAGACTGAGCAATGAGGAGGTAGTAGAAGTCCTTCGTCCGGGCTCATCGAAGACCCTCCAGAAAGCAGTGAGGAAAGCTGGAAGATCGGACACCAGGGGATCCCCTCTCCCATAGAGGGTTTAGCCATGCCAATGCTTCCCCGGTGAGGTGAGACATGATGAATGCCACCTTGGCCCGGTCGGAGGGAAACTGATGTGCCAGTAGTTCAAAGTGCAGTGTGCACTGGTTCAGAAAACCCCAACATAAGACTGGGTCACCCCAAAAACGAGGAGGCGCAGAGAGCCGAGGTCCAGAGCTGGATGCCGTGGCACTGGTAGGCAGAGGAGCCGCCGGAGTGGGTGTCACTCGGCTCGAGGTGGACACAGGTGAGACGGACAGCGCGTCCAGGCGAGAGTTGACAGACCGCAGGTAGGTCAGGATGGTTTCCTGTTGGGATCTCTGACGAGAAACCTCCTGGTACAGGTCAGCAAGCAATGGGGCCTGGGGGCCACCGGGTTCCATGGCCCGTGCAAACTGTTACGGATCCAAGTGGTGGAACCTCTGTGCTGCGGTGCAAAGAGGGACCAGAGGGGCGTAACTAGGTATCAACTCGGACTGACCAAGGTTGCCTAGCGGCTCAATCGACTCCGTGAACCAGGGAAGGACCGAGCAGAGGGACCAGATGCTACTCTGGGCCAGTTCTTATATGAGAGCAGGTGACTCCCACGGGTCAGAAGGCAGGGACTGACCGGTACAGCAGATGAGCATGGCAGGCAGGCTGACGGGTGATCCGGGTAGACAGACTGGTAGACACCATGGGTAATTGGCAGGAGCCTCCAGGTAGGCTAGCTGGTAGGCACGGCAGGTAACTGGTACGTTCTCCGGGTCTCTGGCCCATAGACAGACTGGCGGGTTTGGACCGTAGGCAGACCGTCGGGCTGGAGAGTGTACTTGACTGGCGGAGACAGGTAGTCAGGCTGGCCGACTGGACTGGTAGTCAGGCTGGTGGACTGTTAGTCAGACTAGCAGCAGGACCTGAGGGCTGAAGCAGAGTTTAGAACACAATGCTACAACCTTGCACAAGCACCTCCATTTTGGAGGAGGTGCCATTTATATGAGAGGACCTCCGGCCATTGGCCAGGGACTCCTTAGGACGGCGCGCGCGGCCCCTTTAAGAGGGAGGGAGCGTGCGCCCTAAGCACAGTGCTCGGAAAGCTGCGCGCGCCGGCAGCAGCAGGAGGGCCGGAAGACGCCGGGTCAGGAGCGCGGCAGTAAGGGGGACGGCGTCTCTGCCTGTCACGGGGCAGAGACGCCGATGCTTTATGCTGTGGTAGATCGTCTCACTCAGCTTCTTATCGAGGTAGTCAGAGGAATGCTTTCATTTATATCTTCAGCTGATTTATTAAAACATGCCTCATAAACTAGTTCAACAGAAAAACTGCCGTATTCAAACTTGTTGGCTTAAACAAGCAACACTCATTACAGTTCGTATAACTGTGGTGTTCGCTCGCTCAAACAAACAGGGTTCAGCTGAAGGTCAGCTCACTTTCATAGCACACAGAACAATCAGTAAGTCTAGAAGCTTCACTTTTACCTCCTGGGCCACACCTGAGGGTGGAGTTATGGTGAACAGTCATCCTGCTCAATTCTTTAGCTGTTCACAATAAACCTGGCCCTGTCATGGCCAATTAACCCATCTCAGCACATAACATGCTGGAGCAAACTTCAACATTCATATTACTGAAGCTAATAACCTCAGTGAAACATATCTCCCCTCCACCACATTACCAGTGACTGTCCAAAGCCTGGGGGTTTGGCACTAAACAGGGAAGCCTCGACAGTGCATCTGTTTTAACTTTTAGTTTCCTTGGCCTATGCTCCACATGGAAGCTGAAGTCTTGGAGTGCCAGAAACAACCTAGTCACTCAGGCATTCTTCCCGTTCTTTAACCTCATCCATCTCACAAGCGTATGGTCTGACACTAACCTAGCAATGCCAAGCATTCTTTTTCCACGATGGCATAATTTTTCTCACAGGCGGAAAGTTTCCTACTTAAGTAAAGGATTTGATGTTCCTCTTTATTTCTTGTGACAACACGGCTCCCAACCTGACTTCTAAAGAGCTGTCAAGCCCACAAACTCCTTTAGGAAGTCCGATGCAACTAAGACAGTCTATTTACACAGGGCCAGCTTCAACTCCTGGAAAACCTTCTCTGCTTCGGAAGTCCACTTGGCCATCGATGATTTTGTGCCTTTAAGGAGGTCGGTCAGGGGTGTGGCTCTCAGCAAAATTAGGGATGAACCGCCGATAGTATCCCACAATTCTTATAAACGCCCTAACTTGTTTCTTGGAGAATGTGGCGAGTTTTGGATCACCTCCACCTTGTTCTCCTACAGCTTGATTTCGCCCCACCCAACAATCTAGCCTAGGTGAGTGGTAGTGAACCTATGGCACGCGTGCCACATAGGGCATACAGAGCCGTCCCTGTGGGCACGTGCGCCATTGGCTCAGCACCAGTGCCCGGATTAGGGTAGCAGCACAGTTCGGCGCTGCAGCGTACACTGCACGTGTGCACAATTTCCCTTCCAGCCGGTCGCACATGGAGCCAGAGCTCGCACCAGGACCTTCGAGGAGGATGGGGCGGGCACCCACTGCAGACAGGATGAGCAGCACGTGCCCGGGTAGATACATCCTGCAGCGCGCACGGAAACCACTGCTTGTCAGTAATCTGACCTGCTCTGCACTGGGGATCGCACTACCGCCCCTCTCCCTGCCTGGCACTGGGTTCTGCCTGTTAACCCTCTGCTCTTTTTTATCTCTATTTCCTCTCGACACGGTCTACTTTGCTTTCTACTATCTCTGCTTTTTCTTGATTCAGTAAATTACCATGGTCTCTCCTCTGCCAGTTGCCTGTACTTTAAGAAAAGAATTTTGGTGAGTCCCAAAAATAATTAAAATCCTCACTTTATTACAAAATAATTGAAAAGATCATACAGGTTGGGAATACATCTCAACGTGTTTCTGGCAAAAAGCCCCTTATTCACTGAGATACAGATTCCTTATGATACATGGTATAAAAACAAATGGTAACCAACCGTTGATCAATAAACACATATGTTAACAATCAATCACATTTGAGAATAATTAGCATAATCACAGTATCAAGTTTAATGATCTAAAATAATTCTCTGAGGAGGAGTTTTTTCCTCCAATCCCCTCCTCTAATAGGAATATCCACTTTTTCTATCCCATAGAATGAAAAATTGTTTAATTCCCCTTTATGTCTCTCTACAAAATGCTTGCATGCTCCTAAATAGGATACGTTTTTATTTTTGATGGTAACATGTTCTGCCATCCTTTTCTTTAATTTTCGTATTGTGCAGCCAATGTATTTTATTTTACATTCTTTGCAAAATATGCAATACACGACATAATTTGTATTGCAATTAATAAATCTTGTAATATCATTGGCTGCATCAATTTTTAGAGTCTGCAATGTATACTGGCACATCGTACATTTGGAACATGCACTTTTACAAAAACCTTTACAACTTAGCCAGGTTTTTTTATCACTTTTTTGTGGCATGTATAGACTTGGGGAAAGAGTAGCACCTATTGATCTCCCTTTTCTCGGCACACCTACTAATCCATTTTTCGTGATTTTATTTAAGTCCCGATCTTGGAATAATACAGGGACAAATCTGTTTATAATATTTTTTATTTCCTGAAATTGGCAACTATATGGGGTACTGAAAATGTTTTTTTTCTTCATATTATTAGATTTTATTATTATTGGTTTCTTGTTGTTATTAATACCATCATCTCTTAAATGAGTATTTCTTACAAGAACTTTTTTTAATGCTGAATCAATGTTTTTTCTTATACCCTCTTTCCATTAATCTAGATGTTGCTACCTTTGCTTGTTCATTGAATAGTGTGATATCAGATTCTATTTAGTTCCCCATAGGGGATTAAATTCACAGTATGTGCGGGGTGGCAGCTGTCTGCTCTAAGTGCAGTGTTCCCACTAATAGGTTTTCTATAGTTGCGATATCTAACCTTTTGTTGTTTTACATCCCCCATGAGATAACAAGTCCAAAAAGCTGATTTTATCCTGCGGTTCAGTATAAGTACATTTTAAATTTACATCATTAGCATTGATATAGGATAAAAAATCTGGGATTTTTTCCACTTCTCCTACCCATAATAGTAAAACATCGTCCAAATATCTAACATATAGTTCAATGTCATTTTTAAAAGGATTTTTGTCTGTGAAAATAGTGCTTTCTTCCCACCATGATACAAAAAGTACGGCTAAAGATGGAGAGAAGCATGACCCCATTGGGCAACCTTTAATTTGGAAATAATATTCTTCATTGAACATAAAAAAAATTATGCTCAAGGAGCTATTCAATAGTACGGATAATCATTTTCGTCCGTATAGCCGCTATATTTTTGTAAATGGTGGGACACAGCAGTTAATGCCAGATTATGTGGAATAGATGAAAACAGATTTACCACATCACATGACAAAAATTTAGATTTCTCAGACCATTTTTCATATAATCAATTACTGATGACGTGTCTTTTAAGTAACCCGGTGTTCTGGGAATTAATGGCTGTAGATAAAAATCTACCCATCGACTTAAATTTTCATTCAAAGAAGAAATACTCGAAATAATGGGGCGTAAAGGTGTAGGAAATTCTAGTTTGTGGTCTTTAGGGAGCCCATGAAAAATTGGTGTTATCGGATTATCAGGTATAATATTATAACTCATTTTTTCAGTAAACACATTTTTTTTCCATCTTCAACCAATTTACTCAAGATTTTTCTGCATGATTCTGTAGGGTTAAATTGTATCCTTTTATACGTCTCATTATCATCCAGGATATCATAAACACATTTTTCATAGAGTTTCTTATCCATAAGAACAATGCAGCCTGCTTTGTTGGATTTTTTTAATCACCAGGTCATCTCTTTTGGATAAGCTGGTGATGGCTTTTTTCTCATCTATAGTTAGATTTTTTTTTATTATTTGATACACTGTTTAATTTTTCGAGAAAGTTCTATCAAATCTCTTTCAATTAAAGATTGAAAAGATGAAATGCCCGCTCTCTGTTGCACCTGCCTGCTCTCTGTTGCCCCTGCCTGCTCTCTGATATACCTGCTCTCTGTTGCCCCTGCCTGCTCTCTGATATACCTGCTCTCTGTTGCCCCCTGCCTGCTCTCTGATATGAATGTTCTCTGTTGCCCCTGCCTCCTCTCTGATATACCTGTTCTCTGTTGCCCTTGTCTGCTCTCTTATTTGCCTGCCTACTCTGTTGCCCTTGCCTACTCTCTGTTGCACCTGCCTGCTCTCTGTTGCCCCTGCCTGCTCTCTGATATGCCTGCTCTCTGTTGCCCCTGCCTGCTCTCTGATATACCTGCTCTCTGTTGCGCCTGCCTGCTCTCTGATATGCCTGCTCTCTGTTGCCCCTGTCTGCTCTCTGATATACCTGCTCTCTGTTGCCCCTGCCTGCTCTCTGATATACCTGCTCTCTGTTGCCCCTGCCTGCTCTCTGATATGCCTGCTCTCTGTTACACCTGCCTGCTTTCTGTTGCCCCTGCCTGCTCTCTGATATGCCTGCTCTCTGTTGCCCCTGCCTGCTCTCTGATATACCTGCTCTCTGTTGCTTTTGCCTGCTCTCTGATATGCCTGCTCTTTGTTGACCCTGCCTGTTTTGTTGCCCCTGCCTGCTCTGCTGCCCCTGCCTGCTCTCTGTTGCCCTTGGCTGCTCTGATATACCTGCTCTCTGTTGCCCCTGCCTGTTCTCTGTTGCCCCTGCCTGCTCTCTGTTGCCCTTGCCTGCTCTCTGATATGCCTGTTCCCTGTTGCCCTTGGCCACTCTCTGTTGCCCCTGCCTGTTCTCTGTTGCCCCTGCCTGCTCTCTGTTGCCCCTGCCCGCTCTCTGATATGCCTGTTCTCTGTTGCCCTTGCCTGCTCTCTGATATGCCTGCTCTCTGTTGCCCCTGCCTGCTCTCTGATATGCCTGCTTTCTGTTGCCCCTGCCCACTCTTTGATATGCCTTCTCTCTGTTGCCCCTGCCCTCTCTCTGATATGCCTGCTCTCTGTTGCCCCTGCCTACTCTCTGATATGCCTGCTCTCTGTTGCCCCTACCTGCTCTGATATGCCTGTTCTTTGTTGCCCCTGCCTGCTCTCTGATATGCCTGTTCTCTGTTGCCCTTGTCTGCTCTCTGATATGCCTGCTCTCTGTTGCCCCTGCCTGCACTCTGATATGCCTGCTCTCTGTTGCCCCTGCCTGTTCTCTGTTGCCCCTGCCCACTCTCTGATATGCCTGCTCTCTGTTGCCCCTTCCTGCTCTCTGATATGCCTGCTCTCTGTTGCCCCTACCTGTTCAGATATGCCGGTTCTGTTGCCCCTGCCCGCTCTCTGTTGCCCCTGCCTGTTCTCTGATATGCCTGCTCTCTGATATGCCTGTTCTCTGTTGCCCTTGCCTGCTCTCTGATATGCCTGCTCTCTGTTGACCCTGCCCGTTCTCTGTTGCCCCTTCCTGCTCTCTGATATGCCTGTTCTCTGTTGCCCTTGCCTGCTCTGATATACCTGCTTTCTGTTGCCTGTGCCTGTTCTCTGTTGCCCCTGCCTGTTCTCTGTTGCCCCTGCCTGCTCTCTGATATGCCTGCTCTCTGTTGCCCCTGCCTGCTCTCTGATATGCCTGCTCTCTGTTGCCCCTGCACACTCTCTGATATGCCTGCACTCTGTTGCTCCTGCCTGCTCTGTTGCCCCTGCCCACTCTCTGATATGCCTGCTCTCTGTTGCCCCTGCCTGCTCTCTGATATGCCTGCTCTCTGTTGCCCCTGCCTGCTCTGATATGCATGTTCTCTTTTGCCTCTGCCTGCTCTCTGATATGCCTGCTCTCTGTTGCCCCTGCCTGCTCTCTGATATGCCTGCTCTCTGTTGCCCCTGCCTGCTCTCTGATATGCCTGCTCTCTGTTGCCCCTGCCTGCTCTGATATGCATGTTCTCTTTTGCCTCTGCCCACTCTCTGATATGCCTGCTCTCTGTTGCCCCTGCCTGCTCTCTGATATGCCTGCTCTCTGTTGCCCCTGCCTGCTCTGATATGCATGTTCTCTTTTGCCTCTGCCTGCTCTCTGATATGCCTGCTCTCTGTTGCCCCTGCCTGCTCTCTGATATGCCTGTTCTCTGTTGCCCTTGCCTGCTCTGATATGCCTGCTCTCTATTGACCCTGCCTGTTCTCTGTTGCCCCTTCCTGCTCTCTGATATGCCTGTTCTCTGTTGCCCTTGCCTGCTCTGATATACCTGCTCTCTGTTGCCCGTGCCTGTTCTCTGTTGCCCCTGCCTGCTCTCTGATATGCCTGCTCTCTGTTGCCCCTGCCCGCTCTCTGATATGCCTGCTCTCTGTTGCCCCTGCCTGCTCTGATATGCATGTTCTCTGTTGCCCCTGCCTGCTCTCTGATATGCCTGCTCGCTGGTGCCCCTGTCTGCTCTCTGATATGCATGTTTTCTGTTGCCCTTGCCCACTCTCTGATTATGCCTGCTTACTCTGCTGCCCCCCCCCCCCTGCTCTCTGTATGAGTTGTTTGTTCTAACCTAAAACTTCAGTATTCACGTTAAATTGCCGTGTTGGCACTTTGCAATAAATAAGTGGGTTTTGGGTTGCAGTTTGGGCACTCAGTCTCTAAAAGGTTCGCCATCACTGGCCTAGGTTTTATGCCTCTTCTTTCCCATAGCGCACTTCTTCGGGTTTATACTAAACACCGCCTTCCTCAGTGCGTTCACTACCACCTGGACCTACTTCAGATGACGTTCCCAATCTGGGTTGAAGATCACAATATCGTCTAGGTAAGCTGCAGAGTATTTCTTGAGAGGAGCTAGGACCCAGTCTGTGGCCCTCTGGAAGGCTCCTTGCAGACCAAAAGGCATCCTGGTATATTGAGAACACTCATCAGGTGTAAAGAAGGCTGTTTTCTCTTTAGCCATTTGGACCATGGGGCTTTGCCAGTATTATTTCATTAGGTCAAGGGTGTTGATGTTTCTTTCTCATCCCAACTTTTCAAAGAGCTCATCGACCTGGGGCATCTGATACAGATCAAACTTGAATAACTTAACACAGGTCTGCAAAAAAATACAATTTCAAGAGCTATTTTGGTTATTCCACGTAATGTTTGTTTTTTGGTACCCTGAATCCGAAAATGACCTGCGTTTTGTTATAGGACATCACGTTTCCTGACAATTTAGTTAATTATGTTAAATAAGGCAATACCGCAAAATAAATGAAAATAGACAAACTTAATTTATTACAATTTTTTCATGAAAATCATTTTTGAACTGAAATGAGCTCACTAACACTCACTAAAATCGTTTTTTTTTTTCCTGTGAAGCTCCTGTTGGTACATTTACGCTTGTGAGTAGCATCTGGAATGTCTCTCTGATGCATCTAACAGTAGTCTACCATCATTGTAATGCTCCATTTTCACTGGTATCTTTTTTACATACTTTTAATGTCCCGGTGGAATTGTTCACCTTCCTCTTCACTCACAGCTCCCAAATTTTCAGGAACGTAGTCAAGGTGGGAAAGGAGGAAAGGCACTTTCAAACTCATCAGGCAACCCAAAGCTTGAAATGCTTTCAGCATTCATCCGACGATCTGGTTGCAGTCAGGATCTTTTTCATTGCCTAAAAATTTCTCTACAACATCTTTAAATGCAATCCACCCTTCTTTTGAGGATTCGTCTTGGTATTGACAAACTCTTTATCAGCTATAAGCCTTCTAATGAAGACACCTTCCTTCCTTCAATTTTGCCTCTGAGAGGCTTGGAAACTTGGTGACCAAGTATTTGAAACATTCCCCATCTCTTGGAAATGATTTTACAAATTGCTTCATCAACCCCAATTTTATGTGGAGAAGTGGTAGGGAGGTACCAAAGTATCTTGAAGGACATTTGTTTCACCGTGAGCACCCGCGACTGCCAACTCTTTTTGGTCCAGTGATTTTGTCGGTCTCGACTGTCCCACAGACACAGAAAACAAAGGTATTTGGTATACCCAGTTTGTTGCCCAAGCAGCATGCACAAGACCTTCAAATTTCCAGACACTTGCCAACCATGGTCTTCATATTTAAGTTTATGAAGAACCAATTCCAAGTTCTCGTAGGTTTCCTTCAAGTGTACGGAATGACCTACAGGGATGGAAGCGTAAAAACTGACGTGGAGTAAAACTGGTTTGAGACTTCTTTTTGAAGAATCTATAAAAAGACGCCATTGTGCTAAATCATATTGGATTTTGAAGTGACCCATCTAACCTTCGACATCGATGCAACAAACCAACTTGTTTTCCTGGGCAAAGTAAGGAAGGAACTCCTTTTCACGATGCCTGAACCATGAAATTATCTTGTTCTTCCCACTGAGAGCAACTATGAAAAAGACACTCCTGGTAACACTAAATTCCTGCTTTTAGCCTTGATCTGAGTAACTCATCTTTGGGAAGATTCAAGTCTCTTACTAAATCCTTCATCGCCTCCTGTGAAAAAAATTTTGATCTTGTACCATCTTCAAAGTCAGAACTTGATTCACCATTTGGGTCAGGTATGATTCCGCCTTAACCAGAGCTATGTATCTCTTCCAAGGTAGCAGGGACCTTGGGTACTGGTATATCTGTGCCATGGGGGATGGGACAAATTGCTGAGTGAAGATTGGGGTATGAAATGGAATGCTTCCATTTGGAATTATACCCTTTTAAATTGCATTAACAAAAGTAACAGTCAACACTATGGTTCTTTTGCTCTCGCCATACCATGGGAATCCCATAACGGAAAGCTTTTTTCTTACCCTTTAACCAATTTCGAAGGTCCACAACACACCGTTTACACACTTTATGAGGCGCCCAAACTTTATCTTGATCTCCAAGTTTTAGTCCGAAGTATTTGAAGTATACTTTTTTCACATAGTCTGTAATATTCAGCTGTTGATTCAACACGGTATATTCACCTCAAATGAAACAGAAACGGTCAGGCGAATTAATACACTTCCGCAAAGCCATAACGCTAATTTGGGGAAACACGGTTGATGAATAAAATTCCAATGCAAGTTTCTTGAAAGCATAAGGACTTTTCATTATATCACTAACCACCTCACTGCCACCAGCCAATCACGTAGTTCCTATTGATGTTAGTGGGGAAAGAAAATAAGCTGCCTGCCGATGATTCACACCAAAGTTTGCAGAAGAACCTATAGGGTTGTGGCAAGTCCTGACTTTTAGGATTTTTTTCAATATTTTTTTGTTATCAAAACACCAGAATACATGGAAATTATATGAAAATAATCAAACCGCTTTTTAATCGCAGACCTGTGTAATCATTACAAAACTGCCATTCTCCATTTGACTTTGCCACCAGGACATTAAGACTAGACCAGCCACTCTTCGACGACACCCAAGTTCAACATTCTCCTCACCTCCTTCAAAATCACATTGAGTCGGGCTTCAGGGATTCGATGTGGCTTAAGGTTTACCCCCACGTGTGGCTCCATCAGAACTTCATGCTCCACGATCTGAATACATCGCGGCAACTCAAAAACCGATCTTGGTTTCACTACAGGAGTTCTCGGCATTGTTGTTTCTGGGCCGGTGATAGTGTTTCCGTCACCTCAACATTGACTCCAGGGTTTGCCCCCAAGGCATGGAGCTTCAAACAGCTCCCTATCACACTATGGCTTGAGCCGGTAGACATGGTAGATCTGATAAGGTTTCTTTTCCCTGGCTGGTAGACATTAAAATTAACTTTGTTCAGTTTCTCGACCACTTAGACCCTTGCTACTTGGCCAGAAATTTACTTTACATCGTGGGAATCAGCACTACGACTCGATCTCCAGGGCTAAACTGTCTCCGCCTTGCCGATCAATTGTAGACCCTTGATTGGGCCTCGTGTGCCTGGAGGAGGCTCTCTCTCACAATCGACATTACCTCTGCAATTCTCTATTGTAACTTCTGCTTTCCAGGTCTCCTTTGCAACATCCACGAGACCTCAATGGTTCTGGCCATACAACAGTTTAAATGGAGAGAACCCTGTAGAGGCCTGTGGAACTTCCCTGATGGAAAATAGCAGGTATGGGAGTAGGCAGTCCCAGTTTCGACCATCCTTGTTCACGATTTTCTTGAGCATGGCTTTCAGGGTTTTATTCAACCTCTCCACCAGGCCGTCCATTTGCGGAATGTATATCGATGTCCTGGGTTGTCTAATCTGGAGGGCCCTAAACAACTCTCTCAACACTTTGGATATGAATGGAGTTCCTTGGTTTGCCAGGATCTTCTTTGGTAGGTCGGTCCGGGAAAATATATGGACCAATTCTCGGGCTATACTTCTGCCTGAGGCGTTTCTTTGGGCTAAAGCCTCTGGGTACCGTGTTGCGTAGTCATGGACCACCAGGATATATTGATGCCCTCAGGCAGACTTTACCAAGGGTCTGACCAGATCCATGTCAGTGATGTCAAATGGGATTTTTATAATGGGTAACGGCACTAGAGTACTCCGGAAGTGAGAGACTAGGGCGGTTTGTTGGCAAGTGGGACATGACCAATCAGGACTGTGGAGATGGAGTCGTGAAGTCTGTGTCCATTTTGGTAGAGTCAGAGTCAGTATAAAATGGACTGACTTCGACTCCTAAAATATATAATAAATTGGGTACAGTACTTCAATGCAGTTTGTGGGGAATATTTTTTTCATAAGAATATGGGAAAGTTATGAAATGTCCTATAAATGACTGTCCAATTCCTGGTCTAAGGGTTTAGACTTTTAGCGGAGATGAATCTGTGCTGCAGTTTATGTACATGATAATTAGTGAAGCTCCTCCTCTACACATAAGGGGGGGAAAAACAAACACACAGGGAAGGACTGCCTGCACTCATCTCAGAACTGCTGGAGTGAACAGGAAAGCAGGATTAAGAACAAAAAAGAAGAGGTTCTTGCTATTATAACTGATTCAACCATAAGTACAATTAAACTGATGAATGAGAATGATGATGGTGAACCGCAGCTAGAAGAACATTTCAGATTCAGTATGTTACAGATGGAAGGCCACAGTCCTGTTCCTATAACAGAGGAACAAACAGATATTACTACAGAAGAACAGCAAAATGATCCTTTACAATTAGATGATCTTGTTGAAACTGCTTCACACCTCTCTCCTATTCATTACATGCGCTGTGTTGTGCACACACTGCAGCTGGCAATAAGAGATAGTCTGCAAGAGGGACATGCTGCAACTCTGATTTGCAAAGTGAGGAAATTGGCTATTGCTGCCAGAAACCCTAAAATTGATTCCATCTTGAAGAGACGTGCAGGAAAAGGAGCAATTATGGAGTTACAAAATATTTCACTTGCTCTCAAAGAAGTAGAAGAGTTCAATCGTTTATCAAAACTGACTGTGCACAAGGCAATTCCTTTATACCCTGAAATTGTTAGAGATGTTGCCTATGTGGTTACTGCTTTTGCCACCAACCCAACCCAAGTTAGTGTAGAGAGGTTGTTCTCTAGCCTTAAAATAATTAGGTCAGATTTGAGGTCATCTATGAAGGAGGATCTGATGGAGATGATACTATTTCTCAGAACAAATTCATAGACTGCACAAATGTTATTCAGTGTGTTTTTGTTGAAAACTGTTTTTTTTTCCCCACTTACTGCATAGTGTATAATAAATTGTAAATATGCAAAAGTTTTTTTGTTCTATTGTATTCCAATAAAAATATTTTATGTTCTATCTAAATACCTTGATTATTGTATCATAATAATGATTAAAAATCTGATGTTACCATTTTACTACAGTAAATTTATCACTTAAACATGAGCCATGTATGAGGGAGTCGGAGTCTGTGTCATGGAAATTGAGGAGTCGGAGGTTTGGCTTACCGACTCAACAGCCCTATGACCAACAATAGATTGAAATCTCGTGGTGACATCCGTGCCAGTAGAACATTAGAAGAATCCGCTCATGGGTCTTGCCTACATCCAAATGACCAATCAAGACATGAGAATGGGCCAGGTCTAAGACCATACAGTTGTGCTCAAAAGTTTACATACCCCGGCAGAATTTTTGCTTTCTTGGCCTTGCTTCAGAGAATATGAATGATAACAAAAAAACTTTTTCTCCACTCATGGTTATTGGTTGGGTGAAGCTATTTATTGTCAAACTACTGTTTTTTCTCTTTTTAAGTCTTAATGACAACCAAAAACATCCAAATGACCCTGATCAAAAGTTTACATACCCTGGTGATTTTGGCCTGATAACATGCACAGAATTTGACACAAATGGATTTGAATGGCTACTAAAAGGTAACATCCTCACCTGTGACCTGTTTTCTTGTAATCAGTGTGTGTGCATAAAAGCTGAGTGAGTTTCTGGGATCCAGACAGACTCTTGAATCTTTCATCCAGCCACAGCCACTGATGTTTGTGAGTTGTGAGTCATGGGGAAAGCAAAACAATTGTCAACGGATTTATGGGAAAAGGTAGTTGAACTGTATAACACAGGAAAGGGATACAAAAAAAATATCCAAGGAATTGATAATGTCAGTCAGCAGTGTTCAAACTGTCATTAACAAATGGAAAATCAGGCTCTGTAAAAACCAAACCACGGTCAGGTAGACCAACAAAAATTTCAGCCACAACTGCCAGGAAAATTTTTTGGTATGCAAAGAAAAACCCACAAATAACATCACCTGAAATTCAGGACTCTCTGAAAACCAACGGTGTGGCTGTTTCAAGATGCACAATAAGGAGGCACTTGAAGAAAAATGGGCTGCATTGTCGAGTCGCCAGAAGAAAGCCATTACTGCGCAAATGCCGCAAAGTATCTCGCCTGCAACACGTCAAACAGCACAGAGACAAGCCTCAAAACTTCTGGAACAAGGTAATTTAGAATGATGAGACCAAAATTGGACTTTATGGCCACAACCGTAAACGTTACTTTTGGAGAGAGGTCAACAAGGCCTATGATGAAAGGAACACCATTCCTACTGTAAAGCATGGAGGTGGATCACTGATGTTTTGGGGATGTGTGAGCTACAAAGGCACAGGAAACTTGGTAAAAGTTGAAGGAAAGATGAATGCAGCACATTATCAACAAATACTGGAGGCACATTTGAACTCATCAGCCCGGAAGCTGCGCGTGGGACGTACTTCGAGGTTCCAACATGACAACGATCCAAAACACAAGGCCAAATCGACCTGTCATTGGCTACAGCAGAACAAAGTGAAGGTTCTGGAGTGGCCATCTCAGTCTCCTGACCTCAATATCATTGAGCCAATTTGGGGAGATCTCAAGCGCACAGTTCATGCTAGACAGCCCAGGAATTTACAGGAAGTGGAGGCTTTTTGCCAAGAAGAATGGGCAGCTTTACCATCTGAGAAAATAAAGAACCTCATCCACAACTACCACAAAAGACTTCAAGCTGTCATTGATGTTAGAGGAGGCAATACACGGTATTAAGAACTGGGGTATGTGAACTTTTGATCAGAGTCATTTGGAAGTTTTTGGTTGTCATTAAGATTTAAAAGAGAAAACACAGTAGTTTGACAATAAATGGCTTCACCCAACCAATCACCATGAGTGGAGAAAAAGGTTTTTGTTATCATTCATATTCTCTGAAACAAGGCCAAGAAAGCAAAAATTCTGCCGCGGTATGTAAACTTTTGAGCACAACTGTATACCTATAGGGCCCTAGTAATACCAGTTGTTCCAATAACTCTTCCCCCTAGCTTAGTCACCTGATATAGAAAATCCGTTTACTGCAAAGTGTGGAACACTAATGTCAGCCCCGGCTCTTGAGCAACAAAATTTAACACGGTGACATTGTCAAACGCCCCTTTGAGCATAAAGCCCTTCAGTTCAGCAGTCCGAAAGTTCTCCCCGGAAGCCCCCAACTCCGGGATGTCGGCCTCATGGGTCGCATTCTTGTCATTATCACCTGCAAGCACACAGGGGAAACCCATTCGCCTACAACAGCAATGGGAGTTGTTTTTTTTTCTTTTAAATCAAATATTTTTTATTTAACTTTTTTTGTAACACAACAGTAAAACAAATAAAACAACCCAACCAAAGAAGGGACCCAGTCCCTATTCTATCCCTCCCCCCACAACACATCGCCCTTTCAAACAAAACATTTTGAGTTAAATGTTCCACAGTTCTGTCCACAGCAAATTAACAATCTCACAGTATGAATAGTCACAATTGTATTGGGGTATCTAACTCTTGCTTTGGAGCAGTTGTATACGTGCCTAAAGCAGTCCAATGTAGGATTTTGCACCTGTCAAGTAATCTATACATCAATCATAGCAGACCAAGTCGAAATCTATGCAGTTCTCTGGATGCTAGGCCGGAGCCGTCAATCCATGGAGCCCATATTTTTTCAAATTTAGAGATGGTCTTCCTTTTCAGATATATACTTCTTTCCAGATTTAATAACCAATTAATCTTATTTATAAATTCAGTCACCGTGGGCGCCTGCTCTGATAACCAATGTTGGGCTATTAGTTTCCTGGCCATGTATAACATGCGTGCCTGTAACATATCTGGCGGCGTCCTTGCATGGTGGTCAATCTCCCACTGTGCAAGAGGGCGCACTTGATCTCCTGTCCAGATTGTCTCTCTGGCTTCCCTCCATGCTGTCTGTTTGTGTCTGTTTCTGCTGCTTAAGGGCGGCGCCCGATCACTTCCTGCCTTTTGTACCTGCTGTGGGTCACACCCCTTGTGCGTCCTCAGCCTATTGCTGTCTGTCACTTGGTATATAGCTCAGCAGCTCCCTTCTATCCCTGCCTGAGCATAGTGTTTCCTTCAGTGTGTGCTTGCACTCTGAAGGTGCCAGGTCCCGTCTCTTGTCTCCTGCTTTTTGTATCAGTTCCCGTGTCTGAACTGAGTCCTGTATGTCTCCTGCTTTGCGGTATCAGCTCCCGTGTCTGAACTGAGTCCTGTATGTCTCCTGCTTTGCGGTATCAGCTCCCGTGTCTGAACTGACTCCTTTCTGTGTTCTCTTGTCTGTCCTGTCTGAACACGCTCCTAGCCTGTTCCTCTCGCCTTCTAGTGGCCGATTTCCTAGACCCGCTCCTGTGTCTGGTCTGTCCTGTCTGAACACGCTCCTTGCCTGTTCGTTCCGCCTCTCTGGGGGCCGTATTCCCAGACCCGCTCCTGTATCCCTCTGCAGTGTCGGTCTCCTCCGTACACTCAGTTCCAGTCTGAACTCTCTCCTGTCCTTTACCTGTTTTGCCTCTATGTCCGTTCCCTTCCTTTTTCTGCAGAGTCTGAACTCGTACCTAACTCCTGCTTGTTGTCTCTGCAAGTACTGTGTGAGTATCTGGCTCTGTCTTTCCCTTCCTGTCTGTTCCGTGTGAACAGAGCCCTGTCCTCCCTGCTCAGCCTTGTCTGCACTCTAGCTGTGCTTGCCTGTAACCCTCTGCCTGTATTGTTCCTGAGTCCCGGTGTGTACTGGGTCCTATCCCGCCTGTGTTCCTACCTGCTAGTGCCTCCCTGTCTGCACTCTAGCTGTGCTTGCCTTTACCCCCCTGCCTGCATACCAGTCGTGCCTGCCTATACCCTCCAGTCTGTGTGCCAGCCTACCAGCCTGTTCCTGTATTTCCCTGTGTGGGTCAACAGCCGTGTCCGGGGTCTGTCCTGGAGTAGCACCTGGTCCCTCTGCTCGGTTCCTCCTTGGTGCACTGGCGTCGTATGCCGTCGTGCGACCCTGGTCGGATCGGGTGAATACTTAGTCACGCCCCTCCAGGCATTCACTCTCCGGCACGGTCCAGTGGAATCACTACCAATCACACGCACACGCCGCTTAGCCCGGGCGTGTGCATAACAGCATGCTCAGGCCATGGTTCCCGTTGAGCCCCACGGCCTTCGCTCTTTGAGAAGTTTTTCCAGCGAATACATGCATTAAAATAAAATAAATAAATTTTTTTTTCCCCCTTTAGCTGAGTTCCAGGCGAATTACGCACCCGTCCAGATGGATCTATCAGCCCTCGTTCCTGCGGATCCACCACGTTACTATGGGGATCCAAGACAGTGTCGTGCATTTGTGGAGCAATGCATGCTACACTTTAAGGCCTACCCTCTCTATTTTCCTTCCGATTGGGCTAAAGTGGCCTTTATGATTGACTACCTAGCGGGTGATGCCTTGAAATGGGTCACCCCCCTATGGGAAGCATGGGATCCTGTCATCCTTGACCTGCAGGCCTTCCTGGTGGCCTTTCGTATGGTCTTCGAGGACCCTAATTCTGAAGCCCCTGCTGAAGCTTCACTTCCCAATATCCCGGAGCAGCCCCGACGGGTAATGTGTGTGGGTAGCGCAATAGTCCTCCAGCCCAATGAGACTACTGCCCACCCAGAATCCTCACAGGGTGACTACGCTTTCCGGAATACTTCTCTCAACCTCAAGAGGCAGTCCAGACGTGCTAGACTTAGAGGCAAGCCGTCACGCCAGGGTCTGTCCTCCCTGAGACCTCCTGACCCCAGCCTTGGAGTCCCTACTGAAGCTTCATCTCCCTGTATCCCGGAGAAACCCCAATGGGTAATGTGCGTGGGTAGTGCACCAGTTCTCCTGGCCGAAGAGACTTCTGCCCATCCAGACTCCACACAGGAGAACTTCCTGCACCCGGCATCAGATGCTTCTTTCTCTTTAACCGGTGTGCATGTCCAAGGATGCTCCAAAGCTGTGGTTACCTCAGAGTCTGTGCACCTCTACTACCTGGCGGAGGATCCCCTGTTGCCTCCTGAACCCTCCGGGATACCACTCGATGACAAATGGAGAGAGACTTCTCTACACCCGGTACTCAATACTTTGTCCGCTTCGTCCTGTGAGCCTGACAATGGGTACCCCAAAGTGGTAGTTACCTCCGAGTCTCTACACCCCTCCGACCAGGCGGAGGATCTCCAGTTGTCTCCTGAACCCTTCGGGGTGCTACCTGGTAGCGAAAGGACAGAGACTCTCCTATACTCTGTACCTGATACCTCGCTCGCTTCGTCCAGTGAGTCCAACTTAGTGTACTCCGAAGCAGAGGTTACTCCTGAGTCTCTACACCCCTCCGACCAGGCGGAGGACCTCCAGTTGTGTTCAGAATCCTTCGGGGTGCCACCTGGTGGTGAATGGACAGAGACTTTCCTATATCCTGGATCTGATACCTCGCTTGCTTCGTCCAGTGAGTCCGACCTAGTGTACTCTGAAGCAGAGGTTACCCGTGAGTCTCTACACCCCTCTGACCAGGCGGAGGACCGCCAGCTGTCTCCAGAACCCTTCGGGGTGCCACCTGGTGGTGAAAGGACAGAGACTTTCCTATACTCGGTACCCGATACCTCGCCTGCTTCCTCCAGTGAGTCCGACCTAGTGTACTCTGAAGCAGAGGTTACCCGTGAGTCTCTACACCCCTCTGACCAGGCGGAGGACCGCCAGCTGTCTCCAGAACCCTTCGGGGTGCCACCTGGTGGTGAATGGACAGAGACTTTCCTATACTCGGTACCCGATACCTCGCCTGCTTCCTCCAGTGAGTCCGTCCTAGTGTACTCTGAAGCAGTTGTTTTCTCTGAGCCTCTGCACTCTTCTGACCCGGCGGAGGACCTCCAGTTGTTTCCTGAATCCTCCGGGATACCACCAGATAACAAAGAGACAGTGACTTTTCCTCATTATGTACGTGATAACCCGTCTATTTCTTCCTGTGAGCTTGACAAGATGTACCTCGAAGCAGAGATTACCCTTAAGTCTCTGTCCCCCTCCAACCCAGTGAACGACTGGCCCTCGAATTCCCTGCGGAAGATTCTGGCAGGCCTGAAGAAGAGGGGGCGTAAGGGGGGAGGTACTGTAACATACCTGGCGGCGTCCTTGCATGGTGGTCCATCTCCCACTGTGCAAGAGGGCGCACTTGATCTCCTGTCCAGATTGTCTCTCTGGCTTCCCTCCATGCTGTCTGTTTGTGTCTGTTTCTGCTGCTTAAGGGCGGCGCCCGATCACTTCCTGCCTTTTGTACCTGCTGTGGGTCACACCCCTTGTGCGTCCTCAGCCTATTGCTGTCTGTCACTTGGTATATAGCTCAACAGCTCCCTTCTATCCCTGCCTGAGCATAGTGTTTCCTTCAGTGTGTGCTTGCACTCTGAAGGTGCCAGGTCCCGTCTCTTGTCTCCTGCTTTTTGTATCAGTTCCCGTGTCTGAACTGAGTCCTGTATGTCTCCTGCTTTGCGGTATCAGCTCCCGTGTCTGAACTGAGTCCTGTATGTCTCCTGCTTTGCGGTATCAGCTCCCGTGTCTGAACTGACTCCTTTCTGTGTTCTCTTGTCTGTCCTGTCTGAACACGCTCCTAGCCTGTTCCTCTCGCCTTCTAGTGGCCGATTTCCTAGACCCGCTCCTGTGTCTGGTCTGTCCTGTCTGAACACGCTCCTTGCCTGTTCGTTCCGCCTCTCTGGAGGCCGTATTCCCAGACCCGCTCCTGTATCCCTCTGCAGTGTCGGTCTCCTCCGTACACTCAGTTCCAGTCTGAACTCTCTCCTGTCCTTTACCTGTTTTGCCTCTATGTCCGTTCCCTTCCTTTTTCTGCAGAGTCTGAACTCGTACCTAACTCCTGCTTGTTGTCTCTGCAAGTACTGTGTGAGTATCTGGCTCTGTCTTTCCCTTCCTGTCTGTTCCGTGTGAACAGAGCCCTGTCCTCCCTGCTCAGCCTTGTCTGCACTCTAGCTGTGCTTGCCTGTAACCCTCTGCCTGTATTGTTCCTGAGTCCCGGTGTGTACTGGGTCCTATCCCGCCTGTGTTCCTACCTGCTAGTGCCTCCCTGTCTGCACTCTAGCTGTGCTTGCCTTTACCCCCCTGCCTGCATACCAGTCGTGCCTGCCTATACCCTCCAGTCTGTGTGCCAGCCTACCAGCCTGTTCCTGTATTTCCCTGTGTGGGTCAACAGCCGTGTCCGGGGTCTGTCCTGGAGTAGCACCTGGTCCCTCTGCTCGGTTCCTCCTTGGTGCACTGGCGTCGTATGCCGTCGTGCGACCCTGGTCGGATCGGGTGAATACTTAGTCACGCCCCTCCAGGCATTCACTCTCCGGCACGGTCCAGTGGAATCACTACCAATCACACGCACACGCCGCTTAGCCCGGGCGTGTGCATAACAGTGCCACCGCTATTTTGCCATGTTCGTCAGTGCTCAGATCTTCTATATATGCCAGTATACATACTAATGGTGAGGGATCTGAATCGACTGAGTATGTTCTATCAATGATCGCTATTACATTCCTCCAGAAGTTTTCCAGAGCAGGGCAGGTCCACATCATATGAAACATGTTAGCCGGGGATGTTTTACATCTAGCACATAGGGAGTCTGGCCGAAGCCCTATATCGTGGAGAAATTTGGGTGTTCTATATGACTGGTGCAGCACCTGTAAGTGGGAGAATCTATGGGACTCACTCAGAGATAACTGGGGAACTCTTTCCAGTATTTCAGACCACAGCCCCTCTTCAATAGGGCCTATCAAGCCCTCCCATTTTTCTTTTGATCTTATGGGGTGTTTTGCTAATACCAGGTCCAGCAGACCCCTATAAAGCAATGAGATTAGCCCCCAGAATTATGTGAGCTAGCCATTCTCTGTATTATAGCATTTTGAGGAACTCCATTATTTAGGACAAGACCCTCTGCCTGATATGCATGTCGTATCTGAAGGTACTTATAAAATTCGGTGTTGGGCAGTCCATATTCATTTTGTATCTGTGAAAACTCCTTGAGTGAATCTCCTGCTAAAACATGAGTGAATCTTTCTAGTCCTTTTAGACTCCAATTTTTAAACCCTTCCAATTTATATAGATTAGGGAGCCATGGCGTTTCCCACAGTAATGTAAATTGTGAGATCCCTTGTATCCCCTGTAATTTCCTCACTGCCCACGAAAGTTTGTGTATTAACAGCGTAGTTGGGGGTCTTAAATTTGTGAGCCTCCAATGCTTCATAGAGTCTGAGTGATTTAAAATGTGATTGGAGTAGAACACGTTGAGCCCCCCCTCCCCCTCCAGGGTCGTCCCACCCACGAATATGCTGGAGCTGAGCTGCCATATAATAAACCCACGGATTTGGTACAGCAAGGCCACCCATTGTTTTATCTCTTTGCAAAGTTTCCAGTTTAATTCTTGGAGCTTGTTTTCCCCAGATTAAGTCCCTGAACATGCTGTTTGCTTTAAGGAAATATCTCTGGGGAATCCATATTGGAGAATTATGCAATACATATAGCAATTGTGGCATCCAGATCATCTTGACCAAGTTAGTGTGGCCCACCACTGACAGTGGCAATTTAGACCACGTGTCCAGTTTACACTTGAATCTGGCCAGTATTGGGTTGAGGTTTAGTTTCTCATAGTCAGATACTTTAGATGTTACATTAATACCCAAATAGTTAAATTCATTGACCACTTGTAAGCCCGAGTCAGTATAGTGAGGTGAATTAATGTTCCCATTATCTATTGGAAGCAATACTGACTTAGTCCAATTAATCGCCAAACCCGAAACTTTCCCAAACTTCTCGATTGTCTCCATAGCTACAGATAATGTTTTGGAGGCTTCCGCTAAAAATAGTAGTGCATCATCAGCATAAAGCGCAATTTTCTCCTCTATATTCCCTCTGCGAAATCCCATTACGCCAGGGTGCATCCTGATAGCCGCAGCTAGTGGTTCAATGGCCAGTGCGAACAGTAAAGGGGACAACGGGCAGCCCTGCCGGGTACCCCTCCCCAGTACAAAGGCTGAAGTAAGACGCCCATTTACCCTTAATCGTGCCAATGGCCTCTCATATAGTAGCTTGATCCATGAAATAAATCCAGCGCCCATACCAAATTTCTCCAAAACTACCCATAGATATTCCCATTCAACAGAGTCAAATGCTTTAGCAGCGTCTAGCGAGCAAATAACCCTGTCTCCTGCATTGTCCACTGGCAGCTGAAGATTAAGAAATAGTCTACGGATATTAACGGCTGTAGACCTAGCTGGCATAAAGCCCGATTGATCACTATGTATAACATTAGATACTATGTTATTTAACCTGGAGGCCAGAACTTTTGCTATAATTTTAATGTCCGTAGGTAGCAGGGATATAGGCCTATAGGATTCGGGAAGCAATGGATCCTAACCCGGTTTGGGTATCACTACGATAACTGCTTCTCTCATTGAGAGGGGCAGAATGCCTTCCCTGGCTGCCTCCTGGAAGGTGCACAGCAATTGAGGTAGTAATATATCCCCAAATTTTTTGTATATTTCCATAGGGAACCCGTCCAACCCTGATGATTTATTATTGGCCATTGAAGCTGTGGCCATTTGTAACTCCTCTAATTGCAGGGGACTATTTAAGTATTTTTTATCTGCTTCAGAGATAGCTGGAAGATCACTCCCCTCCAAATAAGTCAGGATTTGTTCTCTGCTAAACCCTGTTTTGGTTCTGTATAAGTCCTGATAAAATTCTCTGAAAGTATTTGATATTTGATCTGGCTGATTAACCATTGCACCTTCCTTATTTTTAAAGCGCCTATAAAGGATGTCCCTATTTGAGCCCTTGCAATCATAGCCAGTAAATGCCCTGCCTTCTCCCCTTCTTCATAAAAATGTGTTTGGTAAAATAGTCGCTTATTCTTGGCCTTCTCCCTAATGTGTGTGGAGTATGCCTCCTGCGCCTCTTTCCAGGTCATTAGGTCCTCCTCTGTACCTGATTGGACAAATTTATTTTCCGTGAGTCTAACCCTGTCTTGCAAGAATTCCCCAAATTGGTTAGTTTTAGTCTTGGATCTATTGATAGCTTGTATCAGGACTCCCCTCAGACAGGCCTTCATTGCGTCCCATAGTGAGTTTTGCATCACAGAGCCGTTATTTTCTATAAAATAGTTTTGAAGAGCTGATGTAATCAAATTTGTGTCTATGATTTGCAACCAAAAGGGATTCATGGACCATCTAGTAAGGGTAGTTTCCAATCTGGGCAAAAGACATAGGCTCATCATCAGGGGTGAGTGGTCCGACAGTATTCTAGGTAAATATTCCACCCTTTCCACTAAAGGGAGAATGTGTTCTGTTCCCAGTACAAAATCTATGCGGGAGAGGGTGTTATGGGATTTAGAGTAGCAGGAGAATTGTTGTGTTTTGGGATATTTAAGACGCCATATATCAGTCAAGGATAGCTCTGATAGGAGCTCACCAAACTTAGTTATGGTGGTAGCCTCTGTAGCTGTGTCTGATCTGAATCTATCCCAGTATGGGTGTACAATATTGTTAAAATCTCCCATGCATAGCACAGGGACCCCCGGTACTTTGTCTATGAGTGACGCAATTTCCTTCATAATATTATTATTATAGGGAGGGGGAATGTAGACTGTCACTAGTAATAATTCTTTGGTGAATATTCTACAATGAATCCCAATGAATCTGCCCTCCTCATCCACCTTAGCGGATATCAATTCAAAAGGGATAGATCTATGTACTAAAATACTGACGCCCCTCGAGTAACTTGAAAAGGTAGAATGAAAACTATGGCTGATCCATGAACGCTTCAGGGCCGCTATATTACTTTTTTCTAGATGCGTTTTCTGCAGACATACCACTGCTGGTGAATTTCCCCGTATATATTCCATGACAGCCGTCCTCTTTAAGGGGTCTCCCAACCCTCTCACGTTCCAAGAAAGGAATTTTACTTGGTTAGCCATTAGGATATAACGCATAGGGGATGGACAGGATACATATGACAAGCGTTAACATAACTCCGGTTCCCAAATACAAGGCTATGATAGTACCCCCTTTTCCATACAAGATCACTGTAATCCATACAGGTGGCAGAACTGCGTAGCACAATCTATAAACATACAACTTACAAAAACATACAAACAGAAAAATACCGATCCATCCAGAAAAATCAGATGGATGGGGATACCAGTCCAACTCGCATCCGCACATGAAGAAAGCGGGCAACCTACTAAAAGAGAAAAATAAACGTTTCTTGGGAGCCTGCCATTTTAGGATAATAGACAGAATATCCATTTTCCACTGGGCCGTGGGTTACTTGGTAAGAATTATGACTCCAACAGTCAATCAGATATCTTCTGATGTCACATGACTTAAGTTATACGTCTTCATTCAACGTTGTGGGTTCTGGCGAAGTTGCTGTTCATTTAGATCAAGCCAGCGGAGTGCTTCCTTAGGATTTTCAAAAAAGGTCGCTCCCAGGGCGGCCACTCTGAGTTTCGCCGGGTAAAGCATGGAATATGGTATCTGTAGCTGGCGTAGCCGGCGTTTCACATCCACAAATTGTGCCCTGCGTTTTGACACTTCAATGGAGTAGTCAGGGAAAAAGGACACCTTTTGGCCGTTGACGGAGATGTCCCCTTTATCACGAGCTGCCTTAGGGATGCCGTCACCGTCCTTATAGTGGAGCAGCTTCATTAGGACTGGCCGCGGCGAGGCTCCGGGTAACAGCTGAGTAGGAACTCTGTGCGCCCTTTCCACAGCAAATAGAGCGGTCAGGTGTTCAGCCCCAAACAGGGAGAGCAGCCATTTCTCAAAATACTCAGTAGGGTTATTGCTCTCGGTTTTTTCAGGGATGCCAATTACCCTTATATTATTCCGCCTGAGTCTGTTCTCCAGATCGTCAGTTTTAGCTAGCAATGCCAGGATCTGTTGGTCATGTCTACGATTGTCACTGATAATTTGAGGCTGTTTATCCTCCAAATCACCAATTCTCCTCTCAGCTGCTGTGGTGCGATCTGTTACTTTCTGCAGCCCCTGTCTCATGTAGGAAAGTTCTTCCTTAATCTCACCCATTTGATTACTAAGTGAGGACAGGACAGATCCATACTGTGTAACAACCATGAAAACATCCTTAATTGTAGGCTCTTCTGTCTGCTGGGTTGAGAGAGTGCTGAAGGGGTTTACCTCTGGCCAAAGCTGCAGGCTGTTATCTGAGGTGTCAGTATTATCTGTATAGTCACAATCTCCTGGGAGAGCAGAGAAGGATTAGCCACCCCCTTCATCTGTGCCTGCACTGTATTACTCAAGGGGGCTGATCTGTTTGTCCTAGCATATCTAGCTAGTTTAACTGCAGCGTTCATGGAAGACTTGCCTGGTGCATCAGGGGATGTGGAAAGCTTCAGTTTCTCAGCGCCATCTTGAGATTGTCTGTCTGCTCCTGCAGTCACCTCACAGTGCCTTCTGCCTGCTTTCCCAGCCATAAAAAACTCCTCTGTTGTGCACAGGAGCTTAGAGGGAGATGTTATCTCTGGTTTTATTACTATTTAGGGCCCAGTGGAGACTTTTACAGGCTATTGCTCCCGGAGCTGATCTGTCTTGCGACCGCTCACATGTCCAGCCAAGCCACGCCCCCCTATGGGAGTTTTTTAATGGCAAGTCTGCTCTTATCTAAGTCACTCTGCACCTCTCGTTTTTCGCCATTAGTCCCAGAAAAAGGTAAAGTCCCGTCTTATTGGAACTGGGTGTACCAGGTCCTTAACCACTCTGACCTCATGGGTCTCAGTGCCACAGTTCGTTCCTATGGTCACTCGAGCAACAGGGTGGTCCTTAGCCTCCCCGTGAAAACAGCGAACGCCTACAATCCTTCCGGGATCAAATGGGGTAGGAGTGTGGCCCTTATGAGAGTCGCTAGTCTCCGTGTGTCCAAGAGTCCAGACCCCAATACTCCCCCCCCCATTTGTGGCTCTAGTACCCCTTTTTTGAGAATCAGTCTCTTTCTGTGTTTTTCAGTACGGGGATATGATGACACCTGACTTCCTTCATGACTTCTCAAACAGTCGGGAACCTTTCTACTTGGCCAACCAGGTCATCCACATTCCTAGGATCTCCCTGGGCAACCCAGGTCTGCACCAATCTAGGAAGCGCGTGAATAAATATGTCCATTACGTGTTCAACCATCTGGGCTGGTGTGTAGCACTCCGGCTGGATCCGCTTCTGGACAAGATGTTGCAAGTCAAATATTTGAGAGTGGGGGGGGGCGGGTTATCACCAAAATATGGTGAAACTGTTGTGCTTTGACAGACAGTCACTCCCAAGCGTGCTAATATTTCTGTCTTTGCCATATTTGTGGCGCCCTTGCGGGTTCAGTCGACACAGAGGTACTGCATCTCACCCCCAGAGGTGTGGTATCTCACTCTCAGGTAAGGATGGAGTACTGCCCGGGACCCACACATTTGCATCCATTGCACTTCAGGAGGGAAGGGCGAGATTGCTCCTAAGGGAGAGCACAGTCCCTGGTCCCTAGCTGGAGGGTGGAACCATGTAGTGGGTGTGGGTGGAGGAAGAATAGGGGGGCACTTCAGTAGGTGTATAAAAAGGGGAGCCATCTTGGGAGTGGTGAGATGATTTAGAGAGAAGTAGTTGGAGCAGGAGCTCTGTAGGAGCTCTGCTCAGGGAAGGGGGCCTAGTGTGAGAGGCCCTGGAGGAGAGACTGAAGAGGAAGGGAGTAGAGGAAGGCTCCAGGAGTGAGGGGATCCCAGGGGCAGGAACGTGGAGGGATCAGGCCACAGAGGGGATCGGCCCCTAAGCTAGTGAAGAACTACAAAGCTCAGCTAGAAACTGGAGGCTTCTGCACTTTCAGGGTGTAGTTGCTCACAGCCACAACTAAATAGCCGAAAAGGTAGCCACACAGGATTCAGGGGACTGCAGGTTGCCCACCAAAATCTGAGGTTACCGGCTTGGGACACTGGTTGCGAGGCGCAGGGCAGGAGGGTGAGAGACAGCGCAGGAAGACAACCGAGGAAGGCACACAGACTGGGGTCCCGTTATGTACTCCTGAAACACCTGGGAGTTTGCTGAACCCCTGCCTTGGTAAACACAGAAGGTCGTGGGAGGTTACCCTGGCGCTGGGAACCTGGAATGCAACAACTGTGAGTAAACCTTGGAGACTGCACCCCACTGTGTCCTAGAATTATTATCTGCGCCATCACCTGCACTACACTGCACAGCATCATCTACCTCATTAACCATCACTGTACTGCCCTGGAGCTTAGCTCTACCTGTGGAGAGCTGAACCAACTCTGCTGCATCACCAACAGCTTCAGAGGACCTGCATTGCAGTGGCGGCTCCATATAGCCGCATACCACAGGTGGCATCACGAACATTATATATAAAAACTATAACCCCTTTTGTTGACCGCTCTGGGTCACGGAGCGGGTCACTGCCACTGTGACATGCCCCAGCATCGACCAGCCCAGCTACCGAGTACCCCACGGCCCAGGGGGCGCGTCCTATTCCTTGGCGTCCTTTAAGGCGAGGTCATAATAAGCCTTTTGGGGCTTGCCATAAGAAAGGGCACCAGCACCTCTGCCCACTGCTCCGGCGGCAGCTTCTCCCACTCTGTGACGCTTCGAATACTGTCAAAAATATGTCGATATCGTTCACCTGGGTATTCTTTTGCTTGGCATGTCTTCTGGACCTGGGAGTCATCATCTGGACTCGGGGGTAGGTTGGTCACCCTACCTCAGACTGCATCTGTGAGTTCTATCTGCCGCATAAGCACATCCTGTTGCTGCCACTGCTGCTGCACCAACAGTTTATTTGTTTCCTGTTGTGCCACCTGTTGTTGTTGCAGGACTTGCTACTGCTGCTGTTGCTCACTTTGGAAAAGGTGCTTAATCAGCTCCTCCATTTTGTCCAGGTTCTGTTCCATCATTTCAGTCACCTTCACCCAGGACATGCAGTACTTGCTTCCTGGGGATCTTGTCTACATTCTCTACCAACTGTGGTATATTGGCTCTCTCCACTGCTTAACGAGGTAGTCAAAGGAATGCTTTCATTTTAAATATTCAGCTGGACTATTAAAGCATGCCTCATAAGCCAGTTCAACAGAAAAATAGCTGTATTCAGACTTGGCTTTAAAAAATAGCATTCTTTAGTCTGTATAACTGCAGGGATCCACCCACTCAGAAAACAGGATTCTGCTGTCTTCACCAAGAGCACAGTTCTGTAGATCCGCTCATCTTCATAACACACAGGTCAATCAGTAAATGTAGAGGCTTCACTTTTACCTCCTGGACCGCATCCTAGAGTGGAGATATGTTGAACGTCCACCCATCCATCCAGCCCAAATCTTTAGCTGTTCACAATCAACCTGGTCCTGTCATGGCCGATTAACCCATCTCGGCACATAACATGCTGGAGCAAACTTCCAGGTTCATATTACTAAAGCTAATAACCTCAGTGAAACATATCTCCCCTCTAGAACATTACCAGTGACCCTCTTACAGTGCATTGAATATTTCACATTGTTATACAGTTGTGCTCAAAAGTTTACATATCCCGGCAGAATTTTTCCTTTCTTGGCCTTGTTTCAGAGAATATGAATGATAGCAAAAAAAAACTTTTCCTCCACTCATGGTTATTGGTTGGGTGAAGCCATTTATTGTCAAACTACTGTGTTTTCTCTTTTTAAATCTTAATGCCAACCCTGATCAAAAGTTCACATACCCCAGTTCTTAATACCGTGTATTGCCCCCTCTAACATCAATGACAGCTTGAAGTCTTTTGTGGTAGTTGTGGATGATGGCGGACAGGTGAGGGATATGGATGTTTTTTATTTTACTTTTTTTTTTTTTCAAAACTAAATTTTTATTGAAAGGTTAAATAATTTTCAATTACAAAAATACAAAAAAAAACTAGGACAATATGAGCATTGCATCAATATATCATAGAATATAAGTAAAAGGTCCAATAAAACATCAGATTATAGGAAGAAAAAGGAGGGAAGGGAACATTTTAGGCCATCAGTATTACAATTATGAAGTTACTAAAATCCAATGGAAACCATACATATTGCAGCCAGGCGCGAACCAACGCGGAGCACAATCCGGATAGAGAAAAAACGCATCAGAGAAAAGGGTGGGTCACATCCGTCTGATGTAAGACGGTAGGCATCAGATTCCTGGAATTCAATCCAGTCTCTCCAAGTCTCACAGTATCTATCACAGTCAGTCGGGGATTGGGTAATTAAATGTTCCATCCTATTTAGAAGGGCTATTTCACAGAACCACTCCTCCAGAGTAGATGGAGAAGTACTTTTCCAGTGACGAGGGATAATATTCTTAGCAGCCTGTATAAGGTAGCTTATTAAAGACCTTTTGTATTTGGTGAGACTAGTTGGGATCATAAAGAACAAAAGAGATTCAGGAGAGTCAGGCACAGAGAGACTAGTCAGTTTTTTAATAGTCTGAATTACCTGAGTCCAGAAACCTCTTGTTATGGGACGGCTCCACCAAATGTGTGTCATCGTCCCCTCTTCCACTCCACATCTCCAGCATCTATCTGATACTGCGGGAAACCACTTATGAAGTAATACGGGAACCTGGTACCATCTGGAGATGATCTTAAAGGAGGCCTCTTGAGCTTTGGTTGCAAATTGAAAACATTTAGCCCATTGTGAGTCTTCAAAAGATTTGCCCAGTTCTCTTTCCCATGCATTGCAATAGGGTGGTCTGATAGTTGTAGTATGGGCTATTAGGTGTTTATAGAGCAATGCGATGGAGTGCAAGGGTGGAGACTATGACAGGCACAGTTTTTCAAAATTTGTAAGATCCCTATTGAGCCGTCTATCTTTTCTAACATGGGAATAGAAATGTTGCAATTGTCTATAGTCATAGTTGGCTCTTGGAGGGATAGAGCAGTCCTGAAATATTTCGTTTAGGGGTATTAAAGATGCGTTAGAGAGTACATGAGCAAGGTGAAGAGGGTGATATTTACTTCTACTCAGAAATAGATTGGAAGATAGCCCCGGTAAAAAGGTGGGATTGTCTGAGATTGGGTATAATGGGCCCTGTGGGTCAATTAGAGAGATCTTATTGTCTCAGCATAGGGAAAGGATTGTACAGTATGTGCTGCAGGATTATTGAGAGGGTTTAAGGACTGAGGGATGTGGGTACCAGGGGAGTGTAGTTAATGCTCTTGGACATATAGTTTGTGCTATATGAACCCAAAGCTTCCCATGTTGAAGGTGAAAATAATCGAGTATTCTGGCATGGACTGTCGCCATGTAGTATTTTCTACAATCCGGAAGACCGAGGCCTCCCATCTGTTTAGACCTGACTAATATATCATCACGAATACGTGGATGACCAGTCGGCCAGATGAACTTACCAAAGCTACTACGTAGATGTTTTCAAAAATTTCAAGGGATTCTGGTCGGGATAGTTTGAAAAACGTAAAGCAGTCTGGGTAAAATATTCATTTTTAATATATTTACTCTGCCAAACCATGAGAAATCCATCACAGTCCATGAATTAAGGTCCTTATGGACTTGACCAAGTAAGGGATTGTAATTGAGGTCAAACAGTCGAGAAATATCACTATGTATGTGTATCCCTTAGTACTTTATACCCTGTGATGGCCAAGAAAAAGGAAAATTTGATTGGATAATAGCCTGAGTGGTAGTAGGCAAGGAAAGGTTGAGAGCCTGAGATTTTGAAGTGTTTATTTTGAAATTGGACCATGTGCCAAAATGATCCACTTCTGCCATGATAGATGGAATTGACTTATGTGGGCTTGTAATGTATAGAAGGACATCATCCGCAAAGGCGGAGCATTTATATTCCGTTTGCCCTATAGTGATACCATTAATATCAGGGTTATCACGAAAAGAAGATAGTAAATGTTCCATCACCAGGATATACAGGAGAGGGGAGAGAGGGCATCCCTGTCTTGTTCCATTAGAGATTGTGAATGATGGGGACAAGGTTCCATTTATCTTTAATCTCGCTGAAAGGTTACAATAGAGGGCCATTATTTTAGCTATAAAGCGTTCTCCTATATTGAGTTTTTTGAGGGCGCAATAGATGACTGACCATGATATTCTGTCAAACGCTTTTCCAGCGTCGAGTGACAGTATTAACCCCTTAACGACCTTGGGATTTTCAGTTTTTGCATTTTCGTTTTTTGCTCCCTTTGTTCCCAGAGCCATAGCGTTTTTATTTTTTGGGCAATATGGCCATGTGAGGGCTTATTTTTTGCGGGACGAGTTGTACTTTTAAACGCCATCACTAGTTTTACCATATCATGTACTGGAAAACGGGAAAAAAATTCCAAGTGTGGTGAAATTGCAAAAAAAATGCAATACCACAGTTGTTTTTTTTTTATTTTATTTTTTTACCACGTTCACTGAATGCTAAAACTGACCTTCCATTCTTATTCTCCAGGTCATTACGAGTTCATAGATACCAAACATGTATAGGTTCTTTTTATTTAAGTGGTGAAAAAAAAATCCCAAATTTGCTTAAAAAAAAAAAAAAGGCGCCATTTTCCGAGATCAGTAGCGTCTCCATTTTTCTGGATCGGGGGCCGGGTGAGGGCTTATTTTTTTGCGCACAGAGTTGAAATTTTTATTGATACCATTTTGGGGTAGATCCGATGTTCTGATCCCCCTTTATAGCATTTTATTGCAATGTTGGAGCAACCAAAAAAACGTAATTCTGGCGTTTAGAATTTTTTTCTCATTTCGCAGTTTACCAATCGGATTAATTCTTTTTTTATATTGATAGATCGGGCAATTCTGAACGTGGCGATACCAAATATGTGTATGTGGGATTTATATTTTATTTTGAATGGGGCAAAAGGGGGGTGATTTAAACTTTTATATTTTTTGAATTTTTTAAATATTTTTAAAAACATTTTTTTTAAACTTTTTGCATGCTGCTATAGTCTCCATAGGAGACTATAAGCACAAATGTCCGATCGCCTCTGCTACATACAGGGGATCAGCAGATCCCCTGTATGCAGCAGAAATGGTCCTGTGCTATGAGCGCCAACCACTAGGTGGCAATCATAGCGACCAGCTCATGACAACCGCAGGCGTCTGCTGCGGACCCTGGGTTGTCATGCGCGCCCATCGGAGACCCGCGATCACATGACGGGGTCGCCGATGGGCGGGGCTTAGGACGCGCTTCCCGGAAGCGCGCGTTAAATGCCGCTGTCGGAGATTGACAGCGGCATTTAACATGTTAACAGCCGCGGGTGGATCGCGATTCCACCCACGGCTGTTGCGGGCACATGTCAGCTGTAATAATCAGCTGACATGTTCCCGGTTCAGTGCGGGCTCACCGCCGGAGCCCTCACTGAACCGGGTGTCATGACACAGGACGTATTAATACGCCCTATGTCGTGAAGGTGTTAAAAGAGGTATGTTTCTTGTTTGAGCGTAGTGAATGATATCAATGGTTTTTAGTGTGTTATCGCGGGCTTCTCTACCGACTAGGAACCCAACTTGATCAAAATGAATATGGTTAGAGATTAGGGGCTGGAGTCTATTTGCCAATATTTTTGTGTATATTTTTAAGTCAACATTCAGCAAAGAAATAGGCCTGTAATTTGAGCAAAGGAGGGGGTCCCTACCAGATTTAGGGAGTATTGTGATATGGGCCTCTGTAGTTTGGGAGGGAAATGGATTAATGTTGGTAGCATTTTTGAACAATGATAATATAAGGGGGGAGAGAAGGGGAAGGAATGTCTTGTAAAATTTAACAGTAAACCGGGACTTTTTCCGCTGGCCAATGATTGGACCACTGAGGATAACTCAGAATCTGATAGAGGTTCGTCCATCAAGGATGCTGAAGATGTATCTTCAGAAAAAGGCACAGCATTTTCAGATGGGAGTGTATTGTCCGGAGGGCCATCTAAGTTATAGGTTAGTATAATATTTATGAAATTGTGTGGAGATCTCTTCTGTTGTGTGTAAAATATGGCCTGCGGCATTTTTTATTTTGGGAATATGGTTTTGGGATTGTTGAGCTTTCAGTCCTCTAGCCAACATACGGCCACATTTGTTACCAAATTCATAGAATTTGCTACGAAAAGCTTGAAGTGAACATCTATGGGCTAGATCTAATAATTTCTTAGCTTCTAGTCGAGCTGTTAATAATTCTCTAAGTGTTGCCGTGGCAAGAGCCTGTTTATGAGCAAGATCTAGAGTCTCCACCTTATGAATGGCTGGTGTGATCTTTTCTGCTCTATAGTCAGAATTGAAAAAAACTGCAGCCATTAAGGAAGCAATATATGAGGGAGGTTAAGCTGAGACAGAAAATCTGGCAAGTCCTCTGGTGAACGGAGACCAATTGAACGTCCTTTACATCTGACAAATAGAGCGAACGGAAATTTCCAGAGATAGGGAAGCTCCCTAAGGATGTCTATGAGAGGTTTAAAAGCAAATCTCATAGATAATGTCCTTCTGGATAGATCAGGTAGAATCAGTAGTTGCCGGCCTTTATAGATGGTTGCAGGGCTGTCTCTTGCTTTTAATAAGATCTCTTCTTTAGTAGTTTTATAATAATGGATTCTGCAGATTACATCCCTAGGTTTATTGGGGTCTGGGTCCATGGGGCGAAGCGCTCTGTCCAATTCAATTATTGATGAAGAAGGAGCTCCCAATATTTTCTTAAATAGCTGATTCAAGGTGGTTGATAAATCTGACGCTGAGACTGATTCTGGAAGACTCCTGATTCTCAGGTTGTTGCGTCTTCCCCGAGTGTTAATTGTAGTGATGACCCGATGGGTGTTGCGGTGGACAGCCGGGTGCAGGAATTATTATCGCTTTGCTCCAATTTAGTGCACAAAATCTGTGGAAACCCTGCGGGCAAGTCTTGGGATTGACCACGTAACCCCTGTTCAGATTCCTCACATCTACCTGACGGGTCTTGCATGAGCTGTACAGTAATATCATATATTCTGTCCTGCTGATGAATCCCCAGCTGGGGACCAGATTGGAATACAGTAGACCCCACTGATGTTATAATATTTAGCACTTGAGAAGTATTCATTTCTCTGCCAGGAGATGTTAAATCAAAGTCTGTGTCAGCGTTATCAGAAGTCCTGAGAGGGAGAGATTTATTCCATACTGCATTTGAGCATTAGGATCTGTTATTATGTGCCTCTTTCAGCCCTCTAAGGCTGCGTGCCCACGATGCGTTTTTCATGCGTTTCCGCTGCGGAATTTCTGCAGCGGAAACGCATCAAAAACGCATGGTAATCCGCACCCCATGGTCCCCAATGGCATTCCGCAATGTCAATGCACATGCTGTGGATTTTTCCGCAGCGTTTCTGCAGCGCTCATAAATTCGCAGCATGTTCATTAATTTTGCGTAAGCGCTGTGTAATCGCCACCATTGACTTGCATTGAGACGCATATAATCCGTGTCTGTACATTTGTACACGCGGATTATATGCGTTTCAATGCGGATGGTACCCAGTTCTGGAGGAGAGAAGACTCTCATCCAGACCTGGGTACCATTGTACCTGTGAAAAAAAGAATAAAATAATAAATAAAGTTTATATTCACCTGTCCGGCGGCTTCTCTCTGCTTGCCGGCAGCGCTTCTCCTTCCAGGACCTGAGATGACGTCGCGGGCTGTCTAGCGAGAGCCCGGCAACCAGGAAGAAGCCAGGACGAGCGCGACAGCACACGCGGCGGCATCGGAGGTAAGTATAGCTTTATTTTTTTATTTTTACGGTCACACTATATAAATCCATGCTGTTTGCATGGATTTATACAGTGTGACCTAGTTGTCAAGCACTTTCCAAATGATGCTGTCGCCTAGAAAGTGCTTGTCAGTCCGCATGTGGAAACACATGCATTAACGCATGTGGATACACATGTGAATCCGCATGTATTCCGCATGTATTCTGCAGGAAAAATGCATGCACAATCTGCATGCGCTTTTTCTGCCAGGGAGATGCAGAAATGCTGCAGAAATTTTCTGCTTCATTTCTGCATCGTGGGCACATAGCCTAAAGCCAGCACCTGCAGAGGGGGGAGGGGAACCGGGTTTTCACTGAACTCCACATGTCTGCTTATCTGCACTGTGGAGAGAGGGGTTAGAGCTATGTTGATTTTACAGGAAGCCTCTGATGGGGCTTCCCTGTGGCTGTCTGTGGTATGGTGAGCAGTGTTATCCCCATCCATCTTAGTGAGATAGTGAGTCTGGGTGTTTGGCCGGTGTTCTGTCACCAGAGTTCAGCTGTCTCTTGTGTGTGAGGTACTTCTGAGCTGCTGCTTCTGAGTATATAAGCCTGAAGGTCTCCTCCTTGGGAGGCAGAGGAGGTATGAGGAGCTTTGGATGAGCTTTTCTTTGGTTTGCCCATACTTTATGTGCCATTTGGACAGCTTTTCAAGATCTTGGAGTGGAGGAGCTCTGCGCCACACATCTTCACTGCTCTATGGCTGGCCACACCCCCTATTTTACTTTTTTTTCAGGAGACGGGGAATTCGGGGACTGAGAGTATACTAAAAAAAAAATTTAAACCGTGTGTTTTTTTATTTCATTAAAATACTTTATTCTGGCCGTGTATTTATTGAAAAGGCGGCGACAACTTTACTACGTGGTTAGTAATGGGGGCGTCTTATAGACACCCTCCATTAATAACCTGGGCTTGACGTCAGCCACCAATACAAGGCTGACGTGAACCCCAACCCCACTCGCCACCAAACAAGGCAGTGGGAAGAGCCGAGGCTAGGCGCCAGATTTGGCGCATTTTTTGACTGTTTCCACAGGTTATTCGCAACCTCTGATGCACGTATAGTGAACATGGGATTTCTAGAGATCCCATCCACTATGCTGTAACATCTGGATGCTGCGGGTTTGACGCTGTATAAACATGCAGCGTCAAACCTGCAGAGGCTCCTGATCGTGGCCACATACCTAAACTCACCCACAGCATGTCAATTTCTGTAGCGGATACACTAGTCTCCGCTGCAGATTTTGACCGATTGAAGTGTCATTATATGCAGTGGATTCACATGTACCGACAACAAAAGTGCAGCATTAGAACAACACGTTTTGGACGCAGCAGAAATACGCTGTGTCCAAAGCGCTGCTGAGTGCTGATCGGGGGACGTAGTGGCTAATGAAACAGCTGTGAGCTGTTAATTATAGCCAGGGACTATGTTTGCCTAATGGCACCTTCCTAGGCTAAAAATAGCAGCTCAAAGCTGCCCCAGAAGTTACATCAATGGGAATGCTAATGAAGATTGGGTGAGGGATTAGCTGACACCTAGCTCTTTTGTTTGGTGATGACAAGGTGTCAATCAGACACTTTCATCACCAAACCTAATTAAAGTAAAGAGTTAAACACACATACACAAAGAGTAAATACTTTATTTGAAAAACAACAGACACTTTCTTTAATAATTTAAATAAACCAATATACTCACCCCAGTTCTAACGGAAATCCAAGGGTTAAAGCAATGTCCCACCAAATAACTTTATTTAGCTCCAAAAAGCATTCATTGATGTACAAAAACGCTTCAAAAACGCATAAAAAAAACATTTAAAAAAATGCATCAAAAACGTTGCAAAACCGCATGTCTTTTCTGCAGCATTTTCCCTGGTAGAGAGATGCAGAAACGCTGTAAAAATTTCTGCTTCAAATCCTGAACGTGCTCACGTACCCTTAGATTGGTAAAGAGTATGTACTATGTGCAAGGGCTTTCAATAATTAGAAGGAGGCACTCCAATACACCCTGGAACACACACCTAAGAAAAGATTTATATTTATAAGGAGTGGTACTTCTATGGCCAACAACAAGGAGTCTCAAAGTTGAGGCAACTACTCAGGGTACAACTGGCACAATAAGGACCTTCAGGCAGCTGACTCAAATTTTGCTCCAGCTAATGTTGGCAACAGTTCCTCCTGTACTAGCTCAGGGCATCAAGTAGATTGAAGCAGGGATTTCAAAACCATTTTTTTGATCTCCTTGGAGACCTTTGCTGATGAAAATTCATAAACCATGTGGGGGAAACTTCTCCAACCCATCCTTGGGAAAGAACCCCATAAGTCCTTTGTCCATTTATACACAAAAGGTTCATTTGGGCCTTTCTCTCATTGTATGAATGTTGAGGCAAATGTGAGGCTCACAGGCCGCAGCCACTGATGCCTCTCTGCTTAAAGGGAAGGTGCTGCGATTTTTATTTTTGTATTAATAATTATTGATTATATAATCAATTATTTTTAATACAAAATTAAATTCACTTTTTTTATTATTAGTATTTTATTCAATAACTGGGGGCTGCCATTTGTATTTGCTGGTGTGTAACAGCAGTTACATACTTCAAATACGGCAAGCCCCTGTGTAGTCAGTCTCCAACCGCATCTACTACATTGGAACAGCCTTAGCTGTGACCTGGGCAAGCCCATTGGGCTGTCCAGGTCACAGCTATGGGAGATCGGTGACATCTTTTTGAAACCCACAGCTATGCTGTGAGCTCCAGTTTCCCAGTTACCAATATGATGTCACAGGAGGGGGTGTGGCCTCCTCCTCCACCAGGAGGCTGCATTGTGCTCAGGCCACTGAGGAGGAGCTAAGTTGTGTGGATTAGAGATGACTGAGGGACAGCATGATGGAGCTGTGAAGATAGGAAGGAAGTGTTTTACTTTTTACACACAGGACTAAGTATAAGTGGTCTGAAGATGTACAGTACAGACCAAACGTTTGGACACACCTTCTCATTTAAAGATTTTTCTGTATTTTCATGACTTTGAAAATTGTACATTCAAACTGAAGGCATCAAAACTATGAATTAACACATGTAGAATTATATACTTAACAAAAAAGTGTGAAACAACTGAAAATATGTCTTTTATTCTAGGTTCTTCAAAGTAGCCACCTTTTGCTTTGATGACTGCTTTGCACACTCTTGGCATTCTCTTGATGAGCGTCAAGAGGTAGTCACCGGAAATGGTTTTCACTTCACAGGTATGCCCTGTCAGGTTTAATAAGTGTGATTTCTTGCCTTATAAATGGGGTTGGGACCATCAGTTGTGTTGTGCAGAAGTCTGGTGGATACACAGCTGATAGTCCTACTGAATAGACTGTTAGAATTTGTATTATGGCAAGAAAAAAGCAGCTAAGTAAAGAAAAATGAGTGGCCATCATTACTCTAAGAAATGAAGGTCAGTCTGTCCAAAAAATTTGGCAAACTTTGAATGTGTCCCCAAGTGCAGTTGCAAAAACCATCAAGCTCTACAAAGAAACTGGCTCACATGAGGACCGCCCCAGGAAAGGATGACCAAGAGTCACCTCTGCTTCTGAGGATAAGTTTATCCGAGTCACCAGCCTCAGAAATTACAGGTTAACAGCAGCTCAGATTAGAGACCAGGTCAATGCCACACAGAGTTCTAGCAGCAGACACATCTCTTCAACAACTGTTAAGAGGAGACTTTGTTTGATGCAAAAAAGGTGAACGGATGGACTCGACATGCCTGGTTCCCACCGTGAAGCATGGAGGAGGAGGTGTGATGGTGCTTTGCTGGTGACACTGTTGGGGATTTATTCAAAATTGAAGGCATACTGAGCCAGCATGGCTACCACAGCATCTTGCAGCGGCATGCTATTCCATCCGGTTTGCGTTTAGTTGGACCATCATTTATTTTTCAACAGGACAATGACCCTAAACACACCTCCAGGCTGTGTAAGGGCTATTTGACCAAGAAGGAGAGTGATGGGGTGCTACGCCAGATGACCTGGCCTCCACAGTCACCAGACCTGAACCCAATCAAGATTGTTTGGGGTGAGCTGGACTGCAGAGTGAAGGAAAAAGGGCCAACAAGTGCTAAGCATCTCTCGGAACTCCTTCAAGATTGTTGGAAGACCATTTCCAGTGACTACCTCTTGAAGCTCATCAGGAGAATGCCAAGAGTGTGCAAAGCAGTCATCAAAGCAAAAGGTGGCTACTTTGAAGACCCTAGAACAGGGGTCCTCAAACTTTTTAAACAAGGGGCCAGTTTACGGTCCCTCAGACCATTGGAGGGCCGGAATATAGTTTTAAAAAAAAACTATGAACAAATTACTATGCACACTGCACATATCTTATTTTGTAGTGAAATAAACAATACAGGAACAAATACAATATTTAAAATGAAGAACAAGTAAAGTTAAATCAACCGGTATTTCAATAGGTAGGTAACTGTACCCAATAGGTCCTCAATAGGCAGGTAAATGTCCCCAATAGGCAGCATAGGTCCTCAATAGGCAGGTAAATAACCCCAATAGGCAGGTAAATGTCCCCAATAGGCAGGTAAATGTCCCCAATGTAACATACCTGGCGGCGTCCTTGCATAGTGGTCCATTTCCCACTGTGCAGGAGCGCGCACTTGATCTCCTGTCCGGAATGTCTCTCTGGCTTCCCTCCATGCTGTCTGTTTGTGTCTGTCTCTGCTGCTTAAGGGCGGCGCCCGATCACTTCCTGCTTTTTGTACCTGCTGTGGGTCACACCCCTTGTGCGTCCTCAGCCTATTGCTGTCTGACACTTGGTATATAGCTCAGCAGCTCCCTTCTATCCCTGCCTGAGCATAGTGTTTTCCTTCAGTGTGTGCTTGCACTCTGAAGGTGCCAGGTCCCGTCTTTGTTTCCTTGTCTGCCTTTCCTGGAGGCTGTATTTCCAGGCCTGTCTGAACTGAGTCCTGTATGTCTCCTGCTTTTTGTATCAGTTCCCGTGTCTGAACTGAGTCCTGTATGTCTCCTGCTTTTTGTATCAGTTTCCGTGTCTGAACTGAGTCCTGTATTTCTCCTGCTTTGCGGTATTAGTTCCCGTGTCTGAACTAAGTCCTGTATGTCTCCTGCTTTTTGTATCAGTTCCCGTGTCTGAACTGAGTCCTGTATGTCTCCTGCTTTTTGTATCAGTTCCCGTGTCTGAACTGAGTCCTGTATGTCTCCTGCTTTGCGGTATCAGCTCCCGTGTCTGAACTGTGTCCTGTATGTCTCCTGCTTTGCGGTATTAGTTCCCGTGTCTGAACTAAGTCCTGTATGTCTCCTGCTTTGCGGTATTAGTTCCCGTGTCTGAACTGAGTCCTTTCTGTGTTCTCTTGTCTGTCCTGTCTGAACACGCTCCTTGCCTGTTCGTTCCGCCTTCTAGTGGCCGATTTCCTAGACCCGCTCCTGTTTCTGGTCTGTCCTGTCTGAACACGCTCCTTGCCTGTTCGTTCCGCCTCTCTGGGGGCCGTATTCCCAGACCCGCTCCTGTATCCCGCTGCAGTGTCGGTCTCCTCCGTACACTCAGTTCCAGTCTGAACACTCTCCTGTCCTTTACCTGTTTTGCCTCTATGTCCGTTCCCTTCCTTTTTCTGCAGAGTCTGAACTCGTACCTAACTCCTGCTTGTTTTCTCTGCAAGTACTGTGTGAGTATCTGGCTCTGTCTTTCCCTTCCTGTCTGTTCCGTGTGAACAGAGCCCTGTCCTCCCTGCTCAGCCTTGTCTGCACTCTAGCAGTGCTTGCCTGTAACCCTCTGCCTGTATTGTTCCTGAGTCCCGGTGTGTACTGGGTCCTATCCCGCCTGTGTTCCTACCTGCTAGTGCCTCCCTGTCTGCACTCTAGCTGTGCTTGCCTTTACCCCCCTGCCTGCATACCCGCCTGCCTGCATACCAGTCGTGCCTGCCTATACCCACCAGTCTGTGTGCCAGCCTACCAGCCTGTTCCTGTATTCCCCTGTGTGGGTCAACAGCCGTGTCCGGGGTCTGTCCTGGAGTAGCACCTGGTCCCTCTGCTCGGTTCCTCCTTGGTGCACTGGCGTCGTATGCCGTCGTGCGACCCTGGTCGGATCGGGTGAATACTTAGTCACACCCCTCCAGGCATTCACTCTCCGGCACGGTCCAGTGGAATCACTACCAATCACACGCACACGCCGCTTAGCCCGGGCATGTGCATAACACCCAATAGGCAGCATAGCCTATAGCAGGCTGTTTCCCCCTTATAATGCCCTATGCAGGCTGTTCCCCCCTTATTATGCCTCATGCAGGATTTCCCTTTCTCCCACCATATAATGCCCCGTGCAAGATATCACTCCCCTGTCTTTATAATGCCCCATTCAGGATGTCACCCCCCCCCCATATAATGACACATGCAGGATATCACTCCCTTGTCTTTATAATGCCCCATGCAGCATGTCACCCCCCCATATAATGCCCCATGCTGGATGTCACCCCCCATATAATGCCCCATGCAGCATGTCACCCCCCCATATAATACCCCATTCAGGATGTCACCCCCCCCCCATATAATGCCCCATGCTGGATGTCACCCCCCATATAATGCCGCATGCAGGATGTCACCCCCCATATAATGCCCCATGCTGGATGTTACCCCCCATATAATGCCCCATGCAGCATGTCACCCCCCCATATAATGCCCCATTCAGGATGTCACCCCCCCCATATAATGCCCCATCCAGGATGTCACCCCCCCATATAATGCCCCATTCAGGATGTCACCACCCCCATATAATACCCCATTCAGGATGTCACACCCCCCCCCCCATATAATGCCACATGCAGGATGTTACCCCTAATATTATGTCCCATGCCTCCATACATTAAAAAAAAAAAAAATCCAATACTCACCTCCCTCCTTGCCTGCTGCCGCTGCTCAGGTCAGGACTCCAGCGTCTCTGGTGTTGTCCCTCTCTACGCTGCCTGTGACGGCTCAGGGGAGGGCGCGGTGTAAAGACGTCACCGCACCCTCTGACCTGACACGTCACAGGGAGCGCAGATCAGGAAGACGGCGGATCTGTGATGGCACGGGGAGAGGTAAGTATCCAGCTGTCGGGGCTCTGAGAAAGCGGGGGGAAAGGCGGGCGCTGACACCGCTCTCCTCTGCCCACAGCCCGGCGGGCCGGATAAAAGTCCTCCGCGGGCCGCATCTGGCCCGCGGGCCGTAGTTTGAGGACCACTGCCCTAGAATATAAGACATATTTTCATTTTTTTCACACTTTTTTGTTAAGTATATAATTCCACATGTGTTAATTCATAGTTTTGATGCCTTCAGTGTGAATGTACAATTTTCAAAGTCATGAAAATACAGAAAAATCTTTAAATGAGAAGGTGTGTCCAAACTTTTGGTCTGTACTGTATTTTGGGGGGCAAAAAAGTATGGATGATGTTACTACAAGGGGGCTGCATGTTGGAGGATTGCACTGCAAAGGGGCTTCTGTTGCAGCATGAATGCTACTACAGGGGGCTGCTGTATAGGGATGGTTATTAGGGGGCTTTCATAGGAAAGGGGCTGCTGCTACTTGTATATGGTTGCTTGTTGGGGGGCTTTCATAGGAAAAGAATTGATATTCCTTGTGTGGGGTTGCATGCTTTCGGGCTGTGTGGGAAATGGGCTGATGATAATGACGCTGCATGCTGGGGGTCTGCATGGTAAAGGGGGATGCTACTTGAGCAGGGCTGCATGGTAGGGAATATTCGAGGAAGGGAATGATGCTGAAGGCTGGAGGACTATGTGTGGAAGGGGGGTTGATGTTCCTTGTGTGGGGCTGCATGGGGAAGGAGATAATGACAGTCACGTGGGACTGCATGCTGGGGGGCTGTGCAGAGAAGGGTAATGTTTCTTGTGTGAGGCAGCGTGGGGAAGGGTTTTTACATTTTTATTATCACTTTTCCTAATATAAAAGTTACACATAGCCCTGATTGTTCAGTTTTGATGGATATCGATTCTTCCCATATGTACACAAGTCTCAGCACTACCATTTTGAAGTGTGTGAGGAGCTTTGCGGAGAGGGGTGAGCCCTTGACAGAACACAGCTGACAGTCATCGTAATTTACAATACACAAGTGGCATAAATTATGACAAACTTACTCCAGTGACCTCGTACAATTCTGTCTTGATTTACGTCACTTTTGTGTTGTAAATTATGACTGTTGGCAGCGCTCTGTCACACCCCTCCTCTCAAAGCTCCATCCACTCTTCAAAATAACGGTGGTGATGAGATCCGTGTACATAAGGGGAAAGTCAAATTATATCAAACTGAACAATAAGTGTTGTGTGATTTTTTTTGTTTGTTTTTTAATATTACAAAAAGTGATAAGAAAAATGCAAATTCTGTGAATCAGAAAAAAATGAATTTTGTTGGCCATATAGAAATACCTAAAAAATGTATGTAAAAAAAAATTAATATATAATTTTTTAGGTTTACTCTATTAACCCCTTTCTAACGTAATAATACATATCTGCGCCCTGAGCCTAATGGACCACATACGTATTATTACACCCTAGCGATTGCACCTGCACAGAGGCTGTGCGAGCGTGATCGCCGCCGGGTGTCAGCTGATTCTAACAGCTGACACCCGATACTATGTGCCAGGAACGGTGCCGCACCACTTCCGGCACACTAACCCCCGAAATGCTGAGACTGAAGTCGATCACAGCATTTTCGGGGCAAGCATCGGTAAGAGCACCTCTTTTGCCTTCTATCCGGTGTCCCGCGCTGACTTTGCTGGGTCTGGATAGTTGCCATGGTGACCCTATGTCGTCATTACGACATCCGGGTAACCAGACATCAGGAACTCAGGTAGATCGTGCTCAGTGAACAATCTTCCTAACTTGTGTGTGCAGGGCTGACAGCCTGCACAGCATAGGGGATACTGTTGCATCCCTATGCTGTGCAAGCGATTAGACTGCAAAAAATGAAAGTCCCATAATTGGACAAAGTATAAAAGTAAAAAAAATAATTCTAAAAATATTTTAAAAAATGAAAAAATAATCCCAAAATGTTTTTTTTCTGTACCCATAAATAAATATTAGGAAAAAAAAACAATAAAACAAACCAATAAAAGTACACATATTTGGTATGCATCCGGAACAACCTGACCTATAGAACTGTCCCACTAGTTAACCCCTATAGTGAACAAGGTTAACAAAATATAAATAAAAAATGAAGCAAAAAACAATGTTTTATCATTTTATCATCATACCGCCAAACACAAAATGGAATAAAATGTGATCAAAAAGACGAATGTAAATAAAAATGGAACCGCTGAAAATGTCATCTTTTCCCGCAAAAAAACAAGCTGCTATACAGCTCCAACAGCCGAAAAATAAAAAAGTTATAGCTCTCAGAATAAAGCGACCGAAAAAAAATATTTTTTCTATAGTTTTTATTGTGTAAAAGAGCCAAAACATAAAAAAAATATAAATGTGGTACCGCTGTATACGTACTGACCTGAAGAATAAAGCTGCCTTATCAATTTTACCACAAGCAGAACAGCATAAAAAAAAAAACAATTCCTGAATTGTTGGTTTTTGTTTATTCAGCCTCCCAAGCATCAAAATAGAAAGCGATCGAAAAATGGAACGTGACCGAAAATGGTACCAATAAAAACAACTTGTCCCGCAAAAAACAAGTCCTTACATGACTGTCAGTTGAAATATACAAAAATTATAGCTCTCAAAATATGGCGATGCAAAAACTAGTCTTTGCAAAAAAAAGGTTTTATTTAATTTGTGACAGCTGTCAATCATAAAAACCTGATCTAAATCTGGTATCGCTGTAATTGCACCGACCCAAAGAATAATGTCGTCTTATCACTTATACCACATGAGAAACGGTGTAAAAAATAAACGCTAGGGTTAGGGTTGTGCTAGGGTTAGCGTTGTGCGAGTACTTGCACTCAATAATGACAACTTATTCAATATGATGACGTAATGTTATCAAATTCTGTGATGTACTTCTGGGTTCAAAATGTTCACTATACCCCTTGATAAAATCCTTGAGGAGTCTAGTTTCCAAAATGGGGTCACTCGTGGGGGATTTTCACAGTTTAGGCACATCAGGGGCTCTCCAAACGAGACATGGCATCCGCTCTCGATTCCAGCCAATTTTGCGTTCAAAAAGTCACACTTTACTCCTTCCCTTCTGAACCCTGTCGTACGCCCAAGCAGTGTTTTTTCCCCACAAATGGGGTATCGACTTACTCAGGAGAAACTGCATAACAAATTGCATGGTATGTTGCAATTTCTCCTGTTAACCTTATTAAAATGCAAAATTGGGGCTGAAAAACATTTTTGTGGAAAAATGTGAAAATTTTATTTTTAAGGATGAATGTTATAAACTTCTGTGAAGCAAATGGGGGTTCAAGGTGCTCACTACACATCTAGATAAGTTCCCTGAGGGGTCTAGTTTCCAAAATGGTGTCACTTGTGGAGGGGTTGCACTGTTTAGGCACATCAGGGGCTCCCCAAACGCAACATGTCATCCGCTAATTATGCCCCTTCCTTTCCGAACCCTTCCATGTACCCAAACAGTGGTTTTCCCCCACATATGGGGTACTGGGGTGCTCAGGAGAGATTTTACAGCAAATTTTGGGGTCTATTTTTTCCGGTTACCGTTGCGAAAATAAAAAAAAATGGGTTTAAGGCTATGTGCCCACGATGCAGAAATGCTCCGGATTTTTACCTGAGCATTTCTGCATCTTCCTGGCAGAAAAACGTATGCGGATTGTACATGCGTTTTTCCTGCCAGGGACATGCGGATGTGAAGCATTCTTCACATGCATTTCCGCATGCGGGTTGACAAGCGCTTTCAAAGCAATTTAAATGGCAAACGACATGGATTTATATAGTGTGACCCCAAAGAATGTCAAAAAATAAAAAAATAAATCTATACTTACCTTCCGATGGCCCCCGGAGTCTTGCTTCGCTCCGTCCTGGCTTGCCGGCAGCTCGTGGTACACTACACTGAAGGACCTGCCGTCACATGACTAAATGACGTCAGCGCAGGTCCTTCAGTCCACAGCACACTGCCGGCAAGTGAAGACAAGGAGACCGGGGGCCATCAGAAGGTAAGTATAATGTTTATTTTTTATTTTATTCTTTTTTTCACAGGTTCTATGGTACCCGGGTCTGGAGGAGAGTCTCCTCTCCTCCACACCCGGGTACCATCCGCACATTGAAACGCTTCGATTCCGCATGTACAGATCCAGTGATGCGGAATCCAAGCGTTCCAATGCAAGTCAATGGCGGCGAAAACACAGCGCTTCCGCAAAATAATTGGTAGTGCTGCGTTTTTTTCCGCAATGATAACCCGCAGCGGAAATTTCCGCAGCATGTGCACAGCACATGCGGATTATCATTGGGGAACATGGCAGCCCTTCTACCATGCATTTTTAAGCGTTTCTGCAGCGTTTTTACCGCTGCGGAAACGCTTAAAAAACGCATCATGGGCACACAGCCTAAAGTAACATTTTTGTGAAAAAAGTTAAATGTTCATTTTTTTCTTCCACATTCCAAAGATTCCTGTGAGGCACCTGAAGGATTAATAAACTTCTTGAATGTAGTTTTGAGCACCTTGAGGGGTGCAGTTTTTAGCATGGTGTCACTTTTGGGTATTTTCTGTCATAAAGGACCCTCAAAGTGACTTCAAATAAGATGTGGTCCCTAAAAAATGGTTTGGTAAATTTTGCTGGAAAAATGAGAAATCGCTTGTCAACTTTTAACTCTTATAACTTCCTAACCCCAAAAAATTTTGGTTCCAACATTATGCTGATGTAAAGTAGACATGTGGGAAATGTTACTTATTAACCATTTTGTGTGACATATCTCTCTGATTTAAGGGCATGAAAATTCAAAGTTTGAAAATTGCAAAATTTTCTAAATTATCGCCAAATTTCCGATTTTTTCACAAATAAACGCAAGTCATATCAAAGAAACTTTACCATTATTATGAAGTGCAATATGTCCCGAAAAAACTATTTCAGAATCCGTTGAAGCGTTCCAGAGTTATTACCTCATAAAGTGACAGTGGTGAGAATTGTAAAAATTGGCCTGGTTATTAACGTGCAAACCACCTTCTGGATTAAAGGGGTTTAATACTTGAGCAATACTCCCCCCCCAAAAAAAACATTAAAACGCCACAAAATCATTACATTTATGAAGCTTGTTCAATATATGATTTGATTTTTATTCAAGAAAAAATCTCTACTGTGATCTTATTACTTCTTGCACCTCATGACCGTGTACGGCCAACCCGGGTTCCATAGCTCTGTAAGCCCCCTCCCATCTTACCGACCTCACGTACCTTAAATAAAAACACTGCACCTGTAATCTCTTTGGATAAATTTGGCCACAGCGGCCACTTTATTAACAAACAACATTAACATATAAACATTATTATTCAAATAAATAAGAAGGGAGGGGTTCTTGGAGTTAAAAAATTAGATCTGGCATAACTAAACCAAAATCGAACCACCATGTTACCCTCAGCCGTCCATCACCAGCTCAAGGGCACCAAAAGCTCCTAGGGTAAAACCCCGTCCAGAGCCCCAAAAAACCAAATGCCAGATCACCCCGCTTAATCAAGCCACTGCCTGTAAATTTCCAATAACTTTCCCACCGACACTTCTGTGCCAACTCCAAAAACCCCACCCCCCGCCAAGCCACTGCGACAAACCTTCTTACACAACTTTACATAACACTTTTTAATATAACCCAGTATAATGCACAACATCAAATACCCCTTTAATTCTTCCACGATAAACAACCACCCTTTTACCATTAATTACAAAATATACCAACGGAAAAAAGAGGGAGGGTGGGTGGGAACTTCTCTCTATGACTTCTTCTCTGGACTGCCCGTTTTCCCGCACTTTTCCCTATTATACCTCTCCCCCCCTTTACCCCACCCCCATCCAAATGCCCGCCCCTTCAAACCTATACCCAATCCCGACCATTGGGATTTAAAAATTGCACCCTCCTGGCCAATCCCGGTCATGTGGGGCTTCCTTCTAGGTTCCCATGCCTCCAGCCCCCTTCTTGACCGTGTACGGCCAACCCGGGTTCCATAGCTCTGTAAGCCCCCTCCCATCTTACCGACCTCACGTACCTTAACAAATAAAAACACTGCACCTGTAATCTCTTTGGATAAATTTGGCCACAGCGGCCACTTTATTAACAAACAACATTAACATATAAACATTATTATTCAAATAAATAAGAAGGGAGGGGTTCTTGGAGTTAAAAAATTAGATCTGGCATAACTAAACCGAAATCGAACCACCATGTTACCCTCAGCCGTCCATCACCAGCTCAAGGGCACCAAAAGCTCCCAGGGTAAAACCCCGTCCAGAGCGCCAAAAACCAAATGCCAGATCACCCCGCTTAATCAAGCCACTGCCTGTAAATTTCCAATAACTTTCCCACCGACACTTCTGTGCCAACTCCAAGAACCCCACCCCCCGCCACAAACGAACAGCCCTGACCACCTCAGGCTCGTGAGCGCCCCAACACTGCCAAAGCCCTCTCAATCCCCTCCTGTATACCCAATGCCCATAAATCAATCCCAATATCGTTCAGGTGCACACCATCCTTTGCCCAAAAATCACCAACCCCTGCCTCAAGATCAAGATGCCGAACACTTACTCCCCCGTTTCTACCAACAAAAGCTGCTATGGCTGTATTCAACTTTACTCGTGCCCTATTAATGCCCTTCACTGATCTGGCCTCCCTCCAATTTTTTCTCGGCACAATGTCAGACCAAACCATCAACACCCCAGGAAAAGATGTCCATAACCTTAAAAAATCAATTCAAATATCCCTCATCAATTCTCTAACCGGCCGAGCCCCCAAATCTTTCCCCCCCATATGCACCACCAAAATGTCCGGCGCCCGGTCCAAAAGAGAAGCCTTATGGAATTCAGGCAGCACCCTTCTCCATACCATCCCTCGAAAACCCAGCCACCGGACCACCACTTGCTCTCTGCTAAAACCCAATTGCCTACCGTTTGGCCTCACATCCGCCCGCAGCGCCCCCCAATGAACGAAAGAGTGTCCAAGAATCCAGACTAATAACGGGACGTCACCTGCAACAAGACAACCAAAAAGGTATTCACTTCTGGACAAAATAAAACCATAATTCCGCATACCTAATGCCGCACATAGGACAGATAACGATCAGAACTCCACCTCCCGATGCGTTTTATCACATCCTTTCCTAAACCCAAACCGTCCGCTTCTGACGCCGCACAGATTCTGAAAGAATGCGACCCGTACACCTCAGGGCTAAAGCCCAATTCCCGGATCCCTTTTTTAAATACTGCAATAAATTGAAAACGTGACAAAAACTCTCCGTTTTTATGACACAATAATGGGCCCTTACGTCCCGACCAAACCTGCCAGTAAGCCATTAAACATCTCCTAGGACAAATAAAAGTTCCATTAACCTCCCCCAATACCACTCGCTTGCCTCTGCCCAATTGATCCGTCTTCCCCCTCCTAATCCAAAATTCGATGCCCCCTTGCCGACCGCTCACATCCTCAGCAAACAAACCCCCTACCTTATTCCTACTTGGTGCTGCCAACTCACCTAATCTTAGTGCGCCAAAGAACGCCAATGAAAAGGCCAATCTAAACAGCGTGGCTTCAAAAACTGAACAACAAATCTTATCCAACACAAAACCCAACCGCTCTAAGATACTAAAAGTCACTGGTCTTCATTTATCCAACACTTTACCTCCTCTCCTAAAGCCACTAAGTGCTTGCTTCACTAAAAAGGACTTTGAAACATCTTTTATCCCCTGCAATTTAAAAGCGAATGCCAATCCTGCTACAAATTTACTAACTTTTGACACAGACCATCCAATCTCTGCTGCCCTTCCCACAAGAAACAACACTGCCATCTCTCTATCTCCCTCACTATCCACCACACCCCACTCCAGAATCCAACTTTGCCATACTCGCCACGATGCCTCGTATGATGCCCAGGTCTGCCTCGTAATGGACTCCCGTATTAACCGTCCGGCTCCTCCATAACCAGTTGCCACAAATGCGAAGGGCATTCTTGACCCACGTCCTCTGCTTCTGGTGCTAGCGCCCGAAAACGGTCCCACTGAAAACGAGATAAGGCATCTGCTATGGAATTTTGTACACCTGGAACATGGACTGCTGTAATCCAAGCGTTCAAATTGAGACAACAAAGAACTAGTTCCCCGAGCAGCCTAATCACCGGCGGGGACGAGGCCGACAAGCCGTTGATAACAGACACCACTCCCATGTTATCGCAATGAAACCGAATTCTCCTGTTGGCAAAACACTCACCCCAAATAGTAACCGCGACAATAATAGGGAACAATTCCAAAAACGCCAGGTTCCTCGTAAGACCCCTCTCCGTCCAACCATTCAGCCATGCCCCAACACTCGACCGCCCTTTCCAGTAGGCCCCATAACCAGCACTTCCTGCAGCATCCGTAAATATCTCACAATCAAAACTGCTTACAAACTCCAGCTAGATTAACGACCTGCCGTTATAACTTTCCAAAAACAACTACCAAACCTTCAGGTCCTCCTTGTGTTCCTTATTTAGGCGGATAAAATGATGGGGCGAACGCACTCCTGATGCCGCGCCTGACAACCTGCGACAAAAAATTCTGCCCATTGGCATAATCCTGCATGCAAAATTCAAGCGCCCTAGCAGCGATTGTAGCTCCCTCAGGGTCACCTTGCGCAACCTCCCGACTCTATCGACCTCCTGCTTGAGCAGACACAATTTATGTTCAGGTAATCGACACTCCATCCTTTCCGTATCAATTACAATGCCCAAGAAACTTAGGATTGAGCAAGGGCCTTCTGTCTTTTCTTTTGCCAATGGTACGCCAAAATGCTCCGCTACCCACACCAAAGTACCTAATAAATTCCTACACAACAACGATTGCGGAGGACCTATAAACAAAAAATCATCCAAATAATGAATGACTGAATTAACTGATGCCAGGTCCTTCACCACCCATTCCAAAAAGGTACTAAATGTTTCAAACAAAGAACATGAAATTGCACAACCCATTGGCAAACACCTATCCATGTAATATGCCCCATTCCAAAAACAACCTAACAATGGGATGCTATCCGGGTGAACTGGCAGCAACCGAAAAGCCGACTCGATATCCGTCTTGGCTAGCAACGATCCTGACCCATATCGCTGTACCCATTACACCGCCGCATCAAATGATGTATATTCAACTGAACATAATTCCTGTGCAATGCCATCATTCACCTAGAGCCCCTTCGGGTACGACAAATGCTGAATCAAACAAAACTTATTCAGCTCTTTTTTGGGCACAACCCCCAACGGCAAAATAATCACCCTGCTGCTAGGTAATACCCGAAACGGTCCAGCCATCCTGCCCAATTCCACCTCCTTAGCCAACTTCACGCTAACCACATCCGGATGAAGGGAAGCCGACGTCAAATTTTTTACTGAAAAGGGGACCTCGTGCTCAGGAGGAGAGATTCTAAAACCTTCCAAAAACCCATCCGAAATGACCTTAGCCTTCAACTGATCCGGATACCTACTTAGAAAGGGGGCCATCGCGTGCACCCTCACCGGAGTCACCCCCTTGACCGGTACCCAATGTCGGCTTTCCCTTATCCTTCTTAAAGCATTTTGATGCTCCATGTGAGATTCCATTACAATGGGAGCACACGTGTTTGAATTTACAGGAGCTCCCGTACTTGTGTTATAGCAGAAGATGGAGTCCCTCAAGTTTAAGGGCCCCATCTATGCTATATAAGTCTGACAGTTAATTTAGGTGAAAATAACAGCAAGCTGAAATGTTCCTTCTTGTATCAATAGCGTGTCCTTGCTAAGAAGATAAAGTGTCCTCCCTGGCCAGATGTTTCTTCTTGTAGCAATAATGTGTTCTTGCAAGAACATAACATGGCCTTGCTAACCAGATATGTCTAATTAAATATTTTAAAGCATACAGAAACTAGCTTTTTCGCTTGTTCAGCTAAACTGTATAATCGAACCATATACGGTAAATCCGTTTCCTGCCTTCAGGGTGTATATTAGCCCTGTGTTTTGTAATAAAGTTTAGAGCATGTTTAGACACAAACATCCTGTCCTGTGTCTTCATTCTCTCCGATATCGTAATCCAAAGGATAGAAGACCAAGAATGAAGTGACGACACTTGCATTGGCCATCGTTAAATTGCCAGCAAGTTCCCACTTCCTTCTTAGTGCTTTGCGCGCCCTGGCTACTTCCCCCGTGTCCTGCTGATTGGTTACCACTTGTAGCGTCGGCGTCCCTGCCTCCTGCTCGGCAGGGACGCTGTTCCCCTCACCTCTCTGCTCCGTGCCCGGCGGCTTCCTCCCGCTCTGCTTGCAGCGCCCGCTCTCCCCCGGTCACTGTGCTTAGGGCGCGCGCTCCCCCTCTCTTAAAGGGGCCGCGCGCGTCACCCTAAGGAGTCCCCGGCCAATGGCCGGAGGATCCCTCCATATATAAGGCACCTCCTCCAAAATGGAAGTGCCCGAGCAATGTTGTTGCACTGTTCACTACTCTGCTTCAGCCCTCAGGTCCCGTTGCCTGTTACCTGCCAGTTACCTGCCAGTTACCTGCCAGTCTCCTGCCAGTTTGCTGCCTGATTCCTGCCTGTCATCCGCTTTCCTGCTTGCTAGCCTGAGGTCCGACGGTCTGCCTTCCGACACCTGTCAGTCTGTCTATGGACCAGCTTGCCCGCTCACCTGGGAGCGCTCACCTGCTACCTGTCTGTTAGCCTACCTGGAGGCTCCGCCGTCACGTGCTGTGACCACCTGCCAGTCCAGAGACTCTTGCCCGCTCACCTGGGAGCGCTCATCTGCTACCTGCCTGTTAGCCTACCTGGAGGCTCCGCCGTCACGTGCTGTGACCACCTGCCAGTCCAGAGACTCTTGCCCACTCACCTGGGAGCGCTCATCTGCTACCTGCCTGTTAGCCTACCTGGAGGCTCCGCCGTCACGTGCTGTGACCACCTGCCAGTCCAGAGACTCTTGCCCGCTCACCTGGGAGCGCTCATCTGCTACCTGCCTGTTAGCCTACCTGGAGGCTCCGCCGTCACATGCTGTGACCACCTGCTTATCCAGAGACTCTCGCCTGCTCACCTGGGAGCACTCATCTGCCATCTGCCTGCTAGCCTACCTGGAGGCTCAGCCGTCACAGGTCGTACCTGCCCGTTTACCCAGAGACTGTCCCAGTCACTTGCTGTGATCTCCTGCCCGTTTACCCAGAGACTGTCCCGGTCACTTGCCGTGACCTCCTGCCCGTTTACCCAGAGACTGTCCCGGTCACTTGTTGTGACCTCCTGCCCGTTTACCCAGAGACTGTCCCGGTCACTTGCCGTGACCTCCTGCCCGTTTACCCAGAGACTGTCCCGGTCACCTGCTGTGACTGCCTGCCTGTCTTCCCTGGTCGCCACCCGCTTCCTTACAAGGACCGCCCCCTTGTATAAGTTGCTCAAGAGGTTCCGCCTTCCAGACCCGTTACAGTTTGCTCGGGCCATGGAACCCGGTGGCACCCAAGCTCCCTCGCTCTCGGACCTTTGTCATGAACTGTCCCGACAGAGGTCCCAACAGGAGTCCATCCTGGGTCACCTGCGGAATGTCAATACTCGCCTGGACACTTTGACTGCCCCACCAGCAACCACCGCTAGTGTCATGACTCGCAGCCCGGCTGTTCCGCTGCCCACCAATACCATAGTATCCTGCTCTGGAATCCGGCTTTCTGCACCTCCTCGCTTCGGAGGCGACTCCGCTCAAGCTCGGGGCTTCATTAACCAGTGCACCCTGCACTTTGAACACCAGTCCCACCAGTTTAATTCCGACCGGGCCAAAGTAGCCTTCATCATGTCCCATCTCACGGGAGAGGCACTGGCTTGGCTAAATCCTCTATGGGAGAGAGGAGACCCTCTGGTGTCCGACCTGCCAGCCTTTCTCACGGCTTTCCGGAAGGTCTTCGACGAACCCGGACGGAAGACCTCATCCGCCTCATCTCTGCTACGCCTCCGTCAAGGGAGTCTCACCGTGGGCCAATATGCCATACGGTTCCGTACCCTTGCTTCGGAGCTGGCCTGGGATAACGACGCCCTGGTGTCCGTCTTCTGGGAGGGTCTGTCCGGCCGTATTAAAGATGAACTCGCCGGTCGGGACATTCCTACCACTCTCGACGACTTGATTACACTTGCCACCCGGATTGACATCCGGTTCCAGGAGCGCGCTAGGGAGGTCACCCGTGAGAGGAGGATTCCACGTCTAGTCCCTACCTTCCAGAGACCCGTCACTCCCTCTGTTACTCCCCAGGCACACTCACCCGAGCCTATGCAGGTCGACCAGACCAAGATGGTCAAGACCCGTCAAGACTTACGTCGTGCCGAGGGGAGCTGTTTCTACTGTGGCAGTAAGGAGCACCGGATCCGTTCCTGCCCTGAGAGGTCGGGAAACGCCTGTGTCTAGGATCGCTCAGAGAGGTCGCCCTAGACAAAAGTAAACCCTCTCCATCCCTGATGCTGTCTGTTTCTATCTTCTGCGGAGAGAACCGCTATTTTGAACTGGCTCAACTTGACTCTGGAGCTGCTGGAAATCTCATCTCTCAATCCCTGGTAGAAAAATACCACATTCCCACCAAACCTCTGGCCGTACCTTTATCTGTCGCCGCCGTGGATGGGGGTCTCTTACCACATCCCATCCAACTCATCACCGAATCTCTGACTCTACAGGTGGGAATGCTGCATTCTGAGAGCATCTCCTTTCATGTTCTGCCTGGACTCTCTCACGCACTATTGCTTGGCCTGCCTTGGCTCCAGAAACATGCACCCGTGCTTGACTGGCAGACCGGAGAGGTCCTTCGCTGGGGACAGGACTGCCATAAGACTTGTCTAGTTCCCGTTCGTCCTGCCCGTCCTTCTCCTACCCCAGCCAATCTGCCCGGTCTTCCGGTTCCCTATTGGTCTTATGCGGATGTCTTCAATAAAAAAGAGGCAGAGACTTTACCTCCTCATAGACCATACGACTGCCCAATCGACCTAATGCCCGGCTCTACTCCTCCCCGTGGGCGAATCTACCCTTTGTCCGCTGCTGAAACCCGGTCCATGTCTGAATATATTGAGGAGAACCTGGCCCGGGGATTTATCCGGAAATCTACCTCCCCGGCGGGAGCAGGCTTCTTCTTTGTCAAAAAGAAGGACGGCTCACTCCGTCCATGTATAGACTATAGAGGCCTAAACCAGATTACTGTGAAGAATAAATACCCCCTTCCGCTTATTCCTGAATTATTTGACCGTCTGAGGGGGGCTAGAATCTTCACCAAACTGGATCTCCGTGGGGCGTATAACCTGGTCCGTATCCGTCAGGGGAATGAGTGGAAGACGGCATTCAATACCGGGGACGGCCACTATGAGTACCTTGTGATGCCCTTCGGTCTCTGTAACGCTCCTGCCGTCTTTCAAGAGTTCGTCAATGACATCTTCCGTGATCTTCTCTACTCCTGCGTGGTGGTGTACCTGGACGATATCTTGGTCTTCTCTCCGGATCTTCCTACTCACCGGAGGGACGTTCGTCAGGTCCTGCTCAGGCTCAGGCAGAACCACCTCTACGCTAAATATGAGAAGTGCATCTTTGAGCAGACCTCTCTTCCATTTCTGGGCTACATAATCTCTCAGACAGGTCTACAAATGGATCCTGAGAAACTGTCTGCCATCCAGAAGTGGCCCCGACCAGAGGGGTTGAAGGCTATTCAGCGGTTCCTGGGCTTCGCCAACTATTACCGCCTGTTCATACCACACTTCTCTTCCCGGACCGCCCCTATCTCTGCTCTCACCCGTAAAGGTACGAACCCCAGAGAATGGCCGCCCGAAGCAGAGGAGGCATTTCTTTCCTTAAAACAAGCCTTCCTCTCCGCCTCGGTGCTGCATCGTCCGGACGGCAACAAACAATTCTTCCTAGAAGTTGACACCTCCTCCTCCGGAGCTGGGGCGGTACTTACCCAAAAATCTTCTTCCGGAAGAAAGGTAACCTGCGGCTTTTTCTCCAAACTTTTCTCCTCTTCTGAGCGCAATTATTCTATAGGAGACCGAGAATTGTTGGCCATTAAGATGGCACTGGAGGAGTGGCGTTACCTGCTCGAGGGGGCTCTCCACCCGGTAATAATTTACACTGACCACAAAAACTTGGCATATCTCCAGAGCGCCCAGAGACTTAACCCGCACCAAGCCCGGTGGTCTTTGTTTTTTGCCCGCTTTGATTTCATTCTTCATTTTCGTCCGGCTGACAAAAACATCAAAGCTGATGCCCTGTCCCGATCCTTTCTGGTGTCTGATCTTGAGGAGGAGCCTAAACACATCATCGATCCCGCCAGAGTAATGCAGGTAGCCCCCGTGGGCCTAAATCGTCTCCCTCCCGGTAAGACGATCGTAACGGAGTCCGATCGGGAGAAGATTCTACACTGGGGTAACTCGTCTAAGTTAGCTGGGCACGCCGGTCAGAAAAAGACCCTCCAGCTTATTACCCGGCACTACTGGTGGCCTACCCTGCACAAGGATGTAATTGACTTTGTTTCTGCCTGTGTGTCCTGCGCCCGCAACAAAGTTCCGAGACACCTGCCTGCCGGCCGCCTTCTTCCTCTGCCTGTGCCTGCTGCCCCGTGGCAACATATAGCTATGGACTTCATAACAGATCTCCCCGTCTCTGCCGGTTGTACGGTCATTTGGGTGGTCGCTGACCGCTTTTCCAAAATGGCTCATTTTATTCCCCTGCCAGGCCTCCCGTCTGCTCCCGAGCTAGCTAAAGACTTTATCCGCCACATCTTCCGTCTCCATGGTCTGCCTCTCCACATCGTGTCGGATCGTGGGGTTCAGTTCACCTCACGCTTCTGGAGAGCCACATGTAAACTGCTCGACGTCACCCTGGACTTCTCCTCCGCTTACCACCCACAGTCCAATGGTCAAGTGGAGCGGATCAATCAGAATTTGACCAGTTACCTCCAGCACTTCGTTAATGCCCACCATTCAGACTGGGTGGATCTCCTACCATGGGCCGAGTTCTCTTACAACAATCACGAGAGCGAATCTTCTTCTAAATCCCCGTTTTTTGTAGTCTTCGGTCAGCATCCTCGGATCCCTTTTCCTGTCTCCACCTCTGTGGACAACCCGGCCGCGGAATCTCTCGTTAGCAAATTTTCCTCCATTTGGGAGAGTACCCGATCCGCACTCCTTCAGTCGTCCGAGCGGATGAAGAGACACGCCGACAAAAAACGCCTGGATTCCCCACAATTTCGTCCCGGAGATAAAGTCTGGCTCTCATCCAAATATGTCCGGCTCAAGATTCCTTCCTATAAGTTAGGGCCTCGGTTCATCGGCCCACTGGAGGTTATCAAACAGATCAACCCGGTGGCCTATAAATTGAAACTCCCGGCCAACTTACGGATCCCTAACTCCTTCCATGTATCTTTTCTCAAACCCGTGGTACTTAACTCCTTTTCCAAGTCTACAGGTACGCCTCCTGCTCCGGTTTCTGCTGAAGACGAGTTTGAGGTAGAGAACATTCTGGCCACCAAAAGGGTAAGAGGAAAGACCTTTTTTCTAGTGGATTGGAAGGGGTTTGGTCCTGAGGAGAGAACATGGGAGCCCCGGGAGAACATCCATGCCCCTCTCATCCTTGCTAAATTTCTGTTTGGCCTAAAAAAGGGGGGGCCTAAAGGGGGGGGTACTGTAGCGTCGGCGTCCCTGCCTCCTGCTGGGCAGGGACGCTGTTCCCCTCACCTCTCTGCTCCATGCCCGGCGGCTTCCTCCCGCTCTGCTTGCAGCGCCCGCTCTCCCCCGGTCACTGTGCTTAGGGCGCGCGCGCGCTCCCCCTCTCTTAAAGGGGCCGCGCGCGTCGCCCTAAGGAGTCCCCGGCCAATGGCCGGAGGATCCCTCCATATATAAGGCACCTCCTCCAAAATGGAGGTGCCCGAGCAATGTTGTTGCACTGTTCACTACTCTGCTTCAGCCCTCAGGTCCCGTTGCCTGTTACCTGCCAGTTACCTGCCAGTCTCCTGCAAGTTTGCTGCCTGATTCCTGCCTGTCATCCGCTTTCCTGCTTGCTAGCCTGAGGTCCGACGGTCTGCCTTCCGACACCTGTCAGTCTGTCTATGGACCAGCTTGCCCGCTCACCTGGGAGCGCTCACCTGCTACCTGTCTGTTAGCCTACCTGGAGGCTCCGCCGTCACGTGCTGTGACCACCTGCCAGTCCAGAGACTCTTGCCCGCTCACCTGGGAGCGCTCATCTGCTACCTGCCTGTTAGCCTACCTGGAGGCTCCGCCGTCACATGCTGTGACCACCTGCTTATCCAGAGACTCTCGCCTGCTCACCTGGGAGCACTCATCTGCCATCTGCCTGCTAGGCTACCTGGAGGCTCAGCCGTCACAGGTCGTACCTGTCCGTTTACCCAGAGACTGTCCCGGTCACTTGCCGTGACCTCCTGCCCGTTTACCCAGAGACTGTCCCGGTCACTTGTTGTGACCTCCTGCCCGTTTACCCAGAGACTGTCCCGGTCACTTGCCGTGACCTCCTGCCCGTTTACCCAGAGACTGTCCCGGTCACTTGTTGTGACCTCCTGCCCGTTTACCCAGAGACTGTCCCAGTCACTTGCCGTGACCTCCTGCCCGTTTACCCAGAGACTGTCCCGGTCACCTGCTGTGACTGCCTGCCTGTCTTCCCTGGTCGCCACCCGCTTCCTTACAAGGACCGCCCCCTTGTATAAGTTGCTCAAGAGGTTCCGCCTCCCAGACCCGTTACACCACTACTGTTGCTCCCGTGAAAGGACTGCCCATACCTCACTGGGGCCATAACCTTCAGCCAAAAACCAATGTCCTTTTGATCCCATCTGATCTCAGGGCGGACTGCCTTCCTCTGCCGAAATTGCTCGTCATATCGTAACCACGCCTGACCCCCGTAAGTCCTATGAGCCTCCCCAATAGCATCAAGGTAGCAAAACAAACCAGAACAATTATCAGGAGCTTTTTCTCCAATAACGCTAGCCATTATTGCAAAAGCTTGTAACCAATTGACAAACGTCTGTGGAATCAACCTCCACCTACGCTTCTCCTCCTCCTCTTTTTTACGGTCATCCTTTTTTCCCTTATCCAGGTTAAACTTTTCCAACGGAAGAAGGGAAAAAATTTTGACATACTCGTCCCGCCAAATTTTTTCTTTAACCTCTTTTTTCAAATGCGCCCCCAACGGCCCCTCAAAGCACACGTATACCTCCCCTTTCGCCCTATCATCCAGTTTTACAGTATCCGCATTTTCCTTTTCTGTCTGCACACAAACCGATACCCCAAAAGGTGTCCCAGCTGCATACCCCGCCGACCTGGCCGACTCGCTCCCCACCTGCAACAGCGCCGGTTGACTAGGTAGCCAGGCCCCCGCCGGTCACACCCCCCTTGAATGGCTCCCCCGCAGTCTATTCTCGCCAAAATGCGCGACATGCTAACCAACAAATCCCTAAACCTGCTTACATCTGACCCACTACCTCCCCTAACATTTTCCCTGCTGGGCCCAGGCACCTGCCGATCCATGTTGGTCCGTGGATAACTGCCAGGCAACTCTGTGCTGCTGCCCGCAGCTCCATCCCTCTGCCTGGAGTGACTTGGGCCAGGCAGCAGGTCCTGGAATTGCTGCTGCCTGCCCGTGTAGCTCCGCTGCTGTCTGCCCCCTCTGGTCTGTTTGGCAGGCATCCCAACAGGAACGTCGCCAGGTGTGCCTGCCGCGCTGGTGGTCCCTCCGTTCCCAGCTGCAGGATTGCCGCCCTTTTTCCTTTTGAATAACCGGCGTCTTGAATCGCCGCTGGATCTTGGAGCGGGGGGCGTGTCCCTGCGCCCGCCGCTCATTGGCTGTGCGTCCCTTCCATCTGTATCCGGGGCCAGAAGTAACGTAGGTCCCATTTCCGGTGAGGCCACGCCCCCCAGATAACGCATCTGCGGCCCGGGCCTTGCTTCCGGCGCGGCCTGGGCTCTAGTACTGCGGCGCGCCGAAGGGGCAGGCCGCACCACGACGGAGCGGGGAACTTCAGTCGTGGACAGCGACCCGATGCAGGGGGAGCCCGCAGACCGGCTGGGCGGATTCCTGCCGCGGCGGGCACGCCGGCAGGGGATTCCGCCAGCATGCTCACCGGACGCAGGGTCCCCTGAGGGGCTCCGCAGCCTGCGCCTACAGCCCGTACCGACCATCTCCGGGGAAAGCCTCTCGGGGGGCCGCGTCCTCCTGGCAATTCTTCCCGATCCGACGGGGATTCTTCCTCTCTCGGCATTCCCCTGCAGTCCGGCCAGCTGGGACTCAAGCCACCCTCCTCGCCTGGATCTGGCAGTCTCCCTCAGCCTGGCGATAAGGGACTCCACGGACTCCATAATAGCAAGAAGAGGGTCCAAGCAATTAGAAAAGGTAAAATTATTATATATATAGTTTTTTTTTTGATTAGTGCTCCAGAACTTCTCTCTATGACTTCTTCTCTGGACTGCCCGTTTTCCCGTACTTTTCCCTATTATACCTCTCCCCCCCTTTACCCCACCCCCATCCAAATGCCCACCCCTCCAAACCTATACCCAATCCCGACCATTGGGATTTAAAAATTGCACCCTCCTGGCCAATCCCGGTCATGTGGGGCTTCCTTCTAGGTTCCCATACCTCCAGCCCCCTTCTTTATAACGCGGCTCCTCACTGCAGTGACTACATTCTAGCCAGTCCTGTAATGGCGACTAGATGGGAGTCTAAGGAGCGGCTGGAATCACCTCCATTCTGGTCCTGTCAGTGCTGAGGTATCTCCAGAGGCGCTGTTCCTGTGAGGACCTAGCTCCAGCAGCTCCGGTTACCTCAGCACTGACCTGTCTGGAGTGGAGGCTCCGGTGAGATGCTCACTACAGCCGCTCTGTTCAAGTCACTTCACCAGTGAGGCTGGGTGCCCACGTAGCGTTTTTCAAGCGTTTATGCTGCGGAATTTCCGCAGCATAAAAGCTTGTGAAACGCTAGGTAATCCGCACCCCATGGTCCCCAAGGGGATTCCGCATGTTCTATGCACATGCTGCGGATTTTTCCGCAGCATTTATGCTGCATACAAAAATCCGCGGCATGTCATTTAATTTTGCGGAAGCGCAGCGGACCTCCCGCCATTGACTTGCATTGAGACGCATAGAAACCGCGACTGTACATTTGTACAAGCGGCTTCTATGCGTCTCTATGTGCGGATGGTACCCAGTTCTGGAGGAGAGAAGACTCTCATCCAGACCTGGGTACCATTGTACCTCTAAAAAAAGAATAAAATAACAAAGTTATATTCACCTTTCCGAAGGCTTCTCTCTGAATGCTGGCATCGCTTGAGGACCTGCGGTGACGTCACAGTCATGTGACCGCAGGCCCTTCACCGCTCTGTCTCGCGATATGCCGGCATCCAGGAAGCAGAGAGGAACGAGCGCTGCAGCACACGCCGGGGCCTCGGGGGTGAGTATAGCTTTATTTGTTTTAATTTTTACGGTTCACACTGTATAAATCCATGCTGTTTGCATGGATTTATACAGTGTGACCTAGTTGTCAAGCACTTTCCAAGTGATGCTATCGCCTGGAAAGCGCTTGTCAATCTGCATGCGGAAACGCATGTGGATCCGCATGTATTCTGCAGGAAAAACGCATGCTCAATCTGCATGCGTTTTTTCTGCCAGGGAGATGCAGAAATGCTGCAGAAATTTTCTGCTTCATTTCTGCATCGTGGGCACATAGCCTTAACCAGCTAGAGAGGAGCTGCTGGAAGGGGCCTCACAAGAGCCTCCAATTTAGATGCAACTGTGACAGGAGGTGCCGGGATGTGGAGGTCCGGGATGAGGTGAGTATTAGCGGGGGGGAGCGGTGTTCACAGCCTCACGTTAGTATAACACCAGGCTGCTGATCACTGCTCTCCACCACCGTGTACAGAGCACAGAAAGGTAATCATCACAATGCTGTGCTCTGATCACTGACTCAGCTCTGCTATATCAGTGTTAAGTCTCTGCAGGAGCCTTATACTGAGATAACAAATCATTTATCTAAAGCAGAGAAAATCACACATAAAACTGTGTAGAAAAGGCGGCGTGGGGTAATTGTGCCCTTAGTGCGAAGCAAATAATGATATAACAGTGACCAAGAGTCCGTGTAAGGCTATATTCACACATGTTGGATTTTTCAGAGTCACAAATCTGCAGCAAAACCTAATCTCTGGCAGTAAATCAGCTGCGTCAAAAATGCAGATTCTGATGCGTTTTTCTTCACTGTCCTTCTGTCTCTATGCATGTACAGATACATCTCACAAAATTAGAATATCATCAAAAAGTTAATTTATTTCAGTTCTTCAATACAAAAAGTGAAACTCATATATAGAGTCATTACAAACAGAGTGATCTATTTCAAGTGTTTATTTCTGTTAATGTTAATGATTATGGCTTACAGCCAATGAAAACAGTTTTTGAAGACATTCTAATTTTGTGAGATGCACTTGTACATAAAGTTCTGCAAAAAATAACCCCATTCTATTTTGCCATCAAAACGCTGATGCAAATTTTGATGCGTTTTTTAAGAATTTAAGAATTACTTCCTATGGGTGAAAAAAATGCTGAAAGAAGTGACATGCTCTATTTTCTAATATGCAACAAAATAACCTATATATATATAATCGTCTAATTCTGTCTGTTTGTCTGTAACGAAAATCCCGCGTCGCTGACTGGTCACGCCAGCCGCCCGCGACCAATCAGCAACAGGCGCAGTCCGGCCGCAAATTGGTGCGGGATTTAAACCACGCTTCGCTGATTGGTCACGGCCGGCCGCGACCAATCAGCGATACTGGCGCGGCTACTTTAAATTAACCCCCCAATGTATGCCCCCGGAGCCCCTAATGTATTTCGTAAATACCTCATGATGCCAATACAGCCGGTGCTGCAGCCGGCTTTTACTTCCGCTTACGTCACGACTATTTGCGGCTGCAGCCAGGGGTCTCCTGTTCCACGGGTGAGTGATGGGTTGTGGGCGGGGTTATCCCCCATCACGTCACACCCGGCATCCACCGCACGCTCTCTCAATGAATGGGCGGGGGATACATTGGAGGGTTAATTTAAAGTAGTGGACAACCCCTTTAAACCCCGCTTCGCTGATCGGTCGCGGCCGGCCTGGCGCGACCAATCAGCGATATTGGTGCGCAATTTAAACCCCGCTTCGCGGATTAGTCGCGCCCGGCCGACCGCAACCAATCAGAGATATTGGCGCTGAATTTAACCCCCAGTCACAGCGCGACGTAGTTCACTCACGTTTACTGAACAAGTTCTGTCAGTCACAGTGTGATGTAGTTTAGTCATGTTTACTGGACAAGTTCTGTCAGTCACAGTGCCACATGGTTCAGTCACGTTTACTGAACAAGTTCTGTCAGTCACAGTGCCACGTAGTTCAGTCACGTTTACTGAACACGTTCTGTCAGTCAGAGTGCGACATAGTTCACTCACGTACTTCTTTACTGTACGCTATCACGATTTACGCTTCCTGTCTTCCAATGGGTCGTAAGCGAAAATACGCCAGTGAGGATGACAGAAAAGCAGCAGCAAGGCAACGACAACGTCGAGAGCAAGAGTCACTTCAACAAACTGCCGCCAGACAAGCCCAGGATGCGGAATCTCACAGACAACACCACAACAAACTGCCTCACGACAGGTACAAGTAGCTGATTCACAGAGACAACGTCGAGAACAGGAGACAACACAACACACTGCCGCTAGGCAGGAACACGATGTAGAATCCCACAGACAACGTCGGGTGAATGAATCTCCACAATCCAGGGCAAACAGACAACAACACGATCGCCAAATTCATAAAAAACGAATGCTCTACCAACTAAGGCAAGCCCAGCAGAATCTTCAGCAACTTGCACGTTACGTAACAGACAACGAAACTACAATTATTGAACACTACTGTGGGAATATGAATGCAGTTTGCTCTAAATGCGACTCTCTGAATTTTATTGATGAAAAACCATCTGACAATCAGTTAACTCAATACTGCCAAAAAGGAAAAGTTATGCTACCGAGACATCACTACTCAGATCTGTTTGAGCAGTTGATGAAAGTAACGCATCAACACAGTAGAAATTTTAAGGAAAATATCAGAAGCATTTGCATTTGCTTCATTTGGTGCCAGCATTGCACCGCCCCCTGGATTTGGACCGTATTGTTTTAAAATTCACAACCAGATCTACCACTGCACTGGAACACTTCACACAGAAATAGGACAACCACCAAAATTTGCACAATTATACATCCTTGATACAAATGAGGCTACAGAACAAAGGATGAACAAGAAATGTGGTGTACAAAAATATTTTGGGTTGATATTGTTAACAAATATATTATAGTGTCGATGTACTTTTTTCATCCGATGATTTATTTAAATACAGTTAGATATTCATGTAATGGTTTATATATTTTGATGATCTGTTTAATAATTTCGTTCAGTTGTATTAAGTTCTATGAGCAATAAAATTTAATGATAATGTATATATTTTACCCGGAAAATCCTGTGTATTCATTGCATTATTCTTAAATCTTCATAAATAAACTACATACATATCTAGAATACCCGATGCGTTAGAATCGGGCCACCATCTAGTAATAATAATAATAATCTTTATTTATATAACGCCAACATATTCCGCAGCGCTTAACAATTCAGAGGTTCATATACAACAGTCATAAGTAACATAGCTAAAGATAATACAATAATTACAGCAAAAATAATGACGACTCTCTTCGTAAGAGCTTACAATATACAATGAGGTGGGGATGACACAAAGTACAATGGCTTATTTACAAGGATGGTCCAGCCATCTTGAGGGGATGAGGGATAGATAAAGGCTGCATGAGCTCATCACCAGCCAGTATCTGTGGTGCTTTTTGGTTAGGTGGAGAGTTATGTTTGGAGAAATAAGGGATGGGCTATAAGAAGTTAAAAGGACTTCGATTAGGGAAGGTGATAGGCCGCCCTAAACAGATGTGTTTTTAGGGAGCGCCTAACACTGTGTAAGTTGTGGTTCATCCTAATTTCTTGTGGTAGAGCATTCTAAAGAATAGATGCAGCTCGGGAGAAGTCTTGGAGTCAGGAGTGGGAGGTACGGATGTTAGTCGAAAGTCGCTTGCGGAGCGTAGAGAACGGGTAGGCCGATAAACAGAAATGAGGGAAGAAATGTAGGGGGGTGCCACACTGTGGAGAGCTTTGTGGGTGAGAACAAGCAATTTAAATTGTATCCTATAATTCATGGGCAGCCAGTGCAATGACTGGCACAGAGCGGAGGAGTCTGAGTAACGGTTAGCCAAATAGATGACCCTGGCTGCAGCATTAAGGATGGACTGGAGGGGGGAAAGTCAAGTGAGGGGGAGGCCAATTAGTAGAGAGTTACAGTAGTTGTTATGATCTGCAACAAAAACTAAGGAAAGATAGGGGAAAGCTGTCCCTACAGTAAGACTAAGCTGAATCCCTACAATGAAGCGGGCTGCCTGTTCCTTGTGAACAAACCCGCCTTCGTCTTCGGCTAGTCTGAACGGAGATCTATAGAATAAAGGGAGAGGTCCCTAAAAGAACTAAGGACTGGGACAAAAATGGGACACCTCCTAACAGAAGGTGTTGCAGAGCAAAAAGACAAACTGACAAAAAGTACTAGAGGTCCCAGAGGACCAAGCAAACTGACAGAGATAGGCACCGAAGCACCTGGCTAGAAAGACAGTCCAGCAAAGTCAGGAGGGCGGAGCTGGAATTTATAGGCAGCTGGTCACGTGACTACAAAAAACACAATATAGCAAAAACTAACAGGAGGGTTCTAACAGTACCCCCTCTTCTATGAGGATCCTCCAGGACCAGGCCTATCAGGAAACCTCCTGTAGAAAGCTTTAACAAGCCTAGGAGCAGTGACATCATCCGTCTTTACCCAGGAGTTGTCTTCGGGACCGAAACCCTTCCAGGAGACAAGATACTGTAATTTCCCTCTATGCCATCTAGAATTCAAAATACGAGACATTTCATATTCGCCGTCTTCCACCACAGGAGGAACTGTGATAGTGGCGTCCCTATTAGATACGTCAGCCTTTTTCAACAAGGAAACATGAAACACAGGATTAATCTTCCAGGAAGTAGGGACATCCAACCTGACAGCAGATGGGTTAACAACCTGAAGCACTTTAAATGGACCCACAAACTTAGGACCCAGTTTTTTAGAGGGAATCCTCAACCGCAGGTTCTTCGAGGACAACCAAACCATGTCACCCACAGTAAACAAAACCTGTTTACGTTTCCTGTCAAAATACTTCTTGGACTTCTTGTTAGCCTCTTGCAGGTTACAACGTACATTAGTCCAAACTCTCTCCAAATCACCGGAAAAATTCTCCTCCTCCAGCACCGCCGACCCCAATTTGGAGAACGAACCAAAAGACGGATGTCTCCCCGTACAACAAAAAAAAGGAGAACACCCAGCAGAGGAGGATGTATGATTGTTAATAGCATATTCTGCGAGAGGCAGAAACTCAGAGCACACCTCTTGATTGTCTGCCACAAAACAACGCAAAAACTGTTCAACATCCTGGTTCTTTCTTTCAGTCTGTCCATTAGACTCAGGATGATAACCAGACGAAAATGACAAATGGACTCCCAACCTGTCACAAAAAGCACACCAAAAGTGAGCCACAAACTGAGGTCCTCTATCAGAAACAATATCCGTGGGGACGCCATGGAGCTTGATAATTTCCTTAACAAACGCCTTAACGAGTCTCTTGGCGCAGGGCAACTTAATGAATGGAACCAAATGACACATCTTACTAAAACGGTCCACGACCACCCAGATGACAGTAAAACCCTCGGACACAGGAAGATCAGTAATAAAATCCATAGTGAGATGCGTCCAAGCGCACTAGGAACCTCCAGAGGACAAAGCAACCCCGCAGGAGGAGTATGTGAAGCCTTTGACCTGGCACACACAGTACACTGACGCACCCACTTAATGACTTCCTTCTGCCATCCAGGCCACCCAAAAACTGCGACTGATAAGTCTCTTATTCTCCGAAACTCCTGGATGACCTGCCAACCGAGACTCATGACACTCCACAAATAAATCTCTCCTAAAGGCTCTAGGCACGAACAACCTCCCATGGGGAGTGTTAGATGGAGCATCATCTTGAGCTTTCAGAATACCATTCTCCAAATCGGAGTCCAAAGCCGCCACCACAACTCCTTTCTGCAAAATGCTCTCCTCCTCCTCGGTACCGACCGCAGGAGAGAAGCTGCGAGATAAAGCATCGGCTTTAACATTCTTAGTACCAGGGATATAAGTAACAGAAAAATGAATCCGAGAAAAAAAAAGTGCCCACCTAGCTTGACGGGCATTCAAGCGCCTGGCAGCATCCAGATAGATCAAATTCTTATGATCTGTGAAAACCTGAATAGGAAATCTAGCGCCTTCCAAAAAATGACGCCAGTGTTCAAACGCAAGTTTAATAGCCAGAAACTCCCGATTTCCAACTTCATAATTCAGTTCGGTTTCCGAATTTTTTTTCAAAAAGAAGGCACAAGGATGTTCTCCACCCTTGTTCTCCTGAGATAAAACTGCTCCGACCCCCACTGATGAAGCATCGACCTCGACCAAAAAAGGCTTGGTCTCATCAGGCTGCATAAGGATAGGGGCAGAACTGAACCTCTCTTTGAGATACTCAAAAGCTTCAATGGCCTCAGTAGTCCACTGGGCCGTATTCGCACCTTTCCTGGTGAGATCAGTTAGAGGTTTAACAATTACAGAAAAATTCTTAATGAATTTCCTGTAATAATTGGCAAAACCCAAAAATCTCTGTATAGATTTCAAACCAATAGGCCTAGGCCATTCCTGCACAGCCTGAACCTTCACAGGGTCCATCTCAAAGCCCTCGCTGGAGACAATGTAGCCCAAAAAACTAATTTTCTGCACAGCAAACTCACATTTCTCCAGCTTAGCAAAGAGTGAATTATCACTCAATAACTGCAAAACTTCACGTACACTCTGCCAATGGGACTCTAGATCTGGTGAATAAATCAAAATGTCATCCAAACACACAACCACATTCTTACCAATCAAAGGTCTCAGGATGTCATTAATAAGGTTCTGAAAAAATGCAGGTGCATTGGTAAGACCGAAAGGCATCACCAGATTCTCAAAATGACCTATCCGAGTGTTAAAAGCAGTTTTCCATTCATCACCCTCCTTCACACGTAACAAATTGTATGCCCTTGAGATCAATTTTTGAGAACCACTTGGCTCCCACTAACTGGTTAAACAAGTCAGTAATTAACGGCAATGGGTAGGAATTGCGTACGGTAATCTTATTAATTTCACGAAAATCCAGGCATGGACGTAAACCGCCGTCCTTTTTTTTAACAAAGAAGAATCCGACTGCCACAGGCGACTTAGAAGGTCTAATGTGACCAGCAGCCATGCTAGTCTCTATGTACTCCTCCAAGGCCTTTCTTTCAGGGATAGTCAGATTAAACAAGCAACTTTTGGGAAGTGTAGCACCCGGAACAAACTCAATGGCGCAATCATAATCCCTATGAGGAGGTAAAACTTGCGACTCCTCCTCCGAAAAAACCCTCCAAAAATCTTGAATAGGTACCGGTAATTCCCCTTTTTCCACAGCCGCAATGCGACCATTACAACATTTATCATAGCACTTCGGACTCCAAGACTTAATCACATTAGTAGACCAGTCCAATAAAGGATTGTGCAGTTTTAACCAAGGGAATCCTAGAACAACTGGAGAGGGCAAATTATCCAAAACAACCAAGTCCAAAATTTCTTGGTGAACACCATTGATAGTGAGAGGAAATGCAGCAGTCTTGTGAGTTATACATTTCAAAGGAGTGTTATCAATTGCAACCACAGAAATAGGTGATGACAAAGGTTTGGATTTCAATTTAAGTTTTTCCAAAAACTCTTTATCAATAACATTAATTGTTGAACCACAATCCACAAATACCTGAAATTCAATCAAATCTCCCTGCAGAGTAGTACTCCCAGAAAGAAACACTCCTGCAGAGAGTAAACAAGCTATACGGGTGTAACTGACCTTTGTTCTTTCTTTACTTAAACAACGCTCACAATACTTAATCAAATGATCAGCTTTACCACAATAAAGACACAAACCTTCGGCGAATCTCCGATCTCTTTCTTGAGAGGGGAGTGACATCGCCCCAACCTCCATTGGTTCTCCGCTGTCAGAGCAGATTTTCTGGAAACTAGGACCTGAAGTTACAGAAGTTTTTACATCACTGACCCTGGACCTTATTCTCCTGTCCACACGAACAGCTAACTACATAGCTTCCTGCAGAGTCTCAGGTGCAGGAAATGCAATTAGCAAATCCTTGACCCTTTCACTCAGACCAGCAAGAAATAAACATTTCAGCGCAGAATCATTCCATTTAACTTCTGAGGCCCATCTCCTGAAGTGTGTGCAATAAATTTCAACATCATCTGACCCCTGATTCAAACGTCTAAGTTCTGATTCAGCAGAAGAGATTCGATCAGGATCGTCATATAATAGCCCCATAGCAGAAAAAAATTCTTCAACAGAACTTAAACACGGATCATTAGGTTGGAGAGAAAAGGCCCACCACTGTGGTTCATTGCGCAAAAGTGACATAAAACCAATGCGCTGTGATTCATTCCCAGAGGACCTTGGTCTCAAACAAAAATATAACAAACAAGCATTTTTAAAGGAAAAAAAATCTTGCTGTTTACCATAAAAACATCAGCCAGTCCTACCTTGGGTTTGACAAAATGCGCTCCAGGACAGCTACTCACGTGTTGCTGAAGATCGGCCACCTCCAGAGACAATCCCTGCAGGCATTGAGCCAATTCCTGGACGGAAACCATACTGATTCCCGAATGTCTTTCCTTTTAGTTTTTTTGGGGGGCTGGACTTACTGTTATGACCTGCAACAAAAACTAAGGCTAGTCTGAACGGAGATCTATAGAATAAAGGGAGAGGTCCCTAAAAGAACTAAGGACTGGGACAAAAATGGGACACCTCCTAACAGAAGTTGTTGCAGAGCAAAAAGACAAACTGACAAAAAGTACTAGAGGTCCCAGAGGACCAAGCGAACTGACAGAGATAGGCACCGAAGCACCTGGCTAGAAAGACAGTCTAGAAAACACTGAAGTCCAGCAAAGCCAGGAGGGCGGAGCTGGAATTTATAGGCAGCTGGTCACGTGACCGCAAAACACAATATAGCAAAAACTAACAGGAGGGTTCTAACAGTAGTCAAGGTGGGAGTGGATCAGGGCAACAGTGAGGGTTTTTTTGTTTCCAAGGTGATAAAGGGGCAGATTCTAGAGATGTTCTTCATGTGCAAGCGAAAAGAGCGGGCAAGAGACGGTATATGGGAGGTGAAGGAGAGATTGGTGTCAAACACAACGCCCAGACAACGCGCCTGCTGGCTCGGCATTATTGTGGTGCCACACACGGAGAGAGAGATGTCAGATTTAGGGAGGTGAGTATACGGCGGGAGCAGAAGAAGTTCAGTTTTGGAAAGGTTTAGTTTCAGGTGGAGAGCGGACATGATGTTAGAAACTGCGGCCAGACAGTCACTGGTGTTCTGTAGTACAGCGGGGTAAGGTCAGGGGAGGTGTATAGTTGTGTGTCATCAGCATAAAGATTGTACTGAAAACCAAATTTGCTGATGGTTTGTCCAATTGGGGCTGTGTAGAGCGAGAAGAGGGCCAAGGACTGAACCCAGAGGAACCCCAATAGTGAGAGGAAGGGGGGAAGAAGTGGAGCCAGCAAACGATACACTGAAAGAGCGGTCAGATAGGTAGGAGGAGAACCAAGAGAGAGCAGTGTCCTTTATGCCGATTGAGTGGAGCATAGAGAGTAGGAGGTGGTGGTCAAAGGTGTCAAAGGCTGCAGAGAGGTCAAGAAGAATGAACAGAGAGTGGTCACCATTACGTTTTGCTGTCAGAAGGTCATTGGTTACTTAATGAGTGCAGTTTCTGTAGAACGTAGGGGGCGGAAGCCGGACTCTGATGGGTCTAAAAGAGAGTGAGTGAAGAGGTAACTGGTAAGGCGGGAGTAGACCAGGCGCTCCAAGAGTTTAGAGATGAAGGGAAGATTGGAGACTGGTCTGTAGTTGTTTGTGCAGGAAGGGTCAAGAGAGGGCTTTTTTAATAATGGAGTAATGATGGAGTGTTTGAAGGAGGAGGGGAAGATACCAGAAGAGAGGGAGAGGTTGAAGATTTTAGTTAGGTGAGTAGTGACGACTGAAGAGAGAGACTGGAGGAGATGTGAGATGTGACAAAAAAAACCATGTGTGAACAGAGAATTCTGGTTTCTCATAGACTTTGCTGGTACTGCAAATTGCAGCTGAAAATTTGCATAAAAATCTGCAGAAAAAAACACTAAAAAACCCCAACATGTGTGAACATAGCTTTAGACCACATTGACAAGTTCAGTATTTCAGTATTTTAGATCAGTAAGCAAAACCAGGAGTAGAACAATAAGAGGGAAAGTATAATAGGAACACATCACCACTTCTGTATTTATCACCAACTCCTGGTTTTGGCTTACAAATACTGATGGAAAATACTGACCAAATACTGAACGTGTGAACGTGGCCTAAGTGAGAGACCGGGAGAAACTTCTACCAAGATGCCGCAAATCTATAACACAGAAAGTTCCGCTCCATACACCTAGTACACGCGCGGCTCGGCTCCGAACACGCGCGGCGCGGCTCCGTACACCTCGTACACGCGAGACTCGGCTCCGTACACCTCGTACACACACGGCTCCGCTCAGCACACCTCGTACACACGTGGCTCTGCTCCGTACACCTCGTACACACGCGGCTCCGTCCCGTACACACACGGCTCTGCTCCGTACACCTCATACACACACGGCTCCGCTCCGTACACCTCGTACACACGCGGCTCTGCTCCGCACACCTCGTACACGAGGCTCCGCTCCGTACCCCTCGTACACACGCGGCTCCCCTCAGTACGCCTCGTACACACGCGGCTCCGCTCCGTACGCCTCGTACACACGCGGCTCCGCTCCGTACGCCTCGTACACACGCGGCTCCGCTCCGTACGCATCGTACACACGCGGCTCCGCTCCGTACACACGCGGCTCCGCTCCGTATGCATCGTACACACGCGGCTCCGCTTCGTACAAGCGCGGCTCTGCTCCGTACGCCTCGTAGAAGCGCGGCTCCGCACGCCTCGTAGAAGCGCGGCTCCGCTCCGTACGCCTCGTACAAGCGCGGCTCCGCTCCGTACGCCTCGTACATGCGCGGCTCCGCTCCGTACGCCTCGCACAAGCACGGCTCCGCTCCGTACACGTGCGGCTCCGCTCCGTACGCCTCGTACACGTGCGGCTCCGCTCCGTACGCCTCGTACACGTGCGGCTGCGCTCCGTACACCTCGTACACACACGGCTCTGCTCCGCACACACGGCTCTGCTCCGTACACCTCGTACACGCGCGGCTCCGCTCAGCACACCTCGTACACGCGCGGCTCCGCTCCGTACACCTCGTACACACACGGCTCCGCTCCGTACACCTCGTACACACGCGGCTCCGCTCCGTACACCTCGTACACACGCGGCTCCGCTCCGTACACCTCGTACACTCGCGGCTCCGCTCCGTACACCTCGTACACACACGGCTCTGCTCCGTACACCTCGTACACACACGGTTCCGCTCCGTACACCTCGTACACTCGGTTCCGCTCCGTACAGCTCGTACACGCGCGGCTCTGCTTCGTACAGCTCGTACACACACGGCTCCGCTCAGCACACCTCGTACACACACGGCTCCGCTCCGTACACCTCGTACACACGCGGCTCCGCTCCGTACACCTCGTACACACGCGGCTCCGCTCCGTACACCACGTACACACGCGGCTCCGCTCCGTACACCTCGTACACTCGCGGCTCCGCTCCGTACACCTCGTACACACATGGCTCTGCTCCGTACACCTCGTACACTCGGTTCCGCTCCGTACACCTCATACACGCGCGGCTCTGCTCCGTACACCTCGTACACACACGGCTCCGCTCCGTACACCTCGTACACACGCGGCTCTGCTCCGTACACCTCGTACACACGCGGCTCTGCTCCGTACACCTCGTACACACGCGGCTCCGCCCCGTACACCTCGTACACACGCGGCTCCGCCCCGTACACCTCGTACACACACGGCTCCTCTCCGTACACGCGCGGCTCTGCTCCGTACACCTCGCACACACACGGCTCCGCTCCGTACACCTCGTACACACGCGGCTCTGCTCCGTACACGAGGCTCCGCTCCGTACCCCTCGTACACACGCAGCTCCGCTCAGTACGCCTCGTACACACGCGGCTCCGCTCCGTACGCCTCGTACACACGCGGCTCCGCTCCGTACGCCTCGTACACACGCGGCTCCGCTCCGTACGCCTCGTACACACGCGGCTCCGCTCCGTACGCCTCGTACACACGCGGCTCCGCTCCGTACGCCTCGTACACACGCGGCTCCGCTCCGTACGCCTCGTACACGCGCGGCTCCGCTCCGTACACCCCGTACACGCGCGGCTCCGCTCCGTACGCCTCGTACACGCGCGGCTCCGCTCCGTACGCCTCGTACACGCGCGGCTCCGCTCCGTACACCTCGTACACGCGCGGCTCCGCTCCGTACACCTCGTACACGCGCGGCTCCGCTCCGTACACCTCGTACACGCGCGGCTCCGCTCCGTACGCCTCGTACACGCGCGGCTCCGCTCCGTACGCCTCGTACACGCGCGGCTCCGCTCCGTACGCCTCGTACACGCGCGGCTCCGCTCCGTACGCCTCGTACACGCGCGGCTCCGCTCCGTACGCCTCGTACACGCGCGGCTCCGCTCCGTACACCTCGTACACGCGCGGCTCCGCTCCGTACACCTCGTACACGCGCGGCTCCGCTCCGTACACCTCGTACACACGCGGCTCTGCTCCGTACACCTCGTACACACACGGCTCTGCTCCGTACACCTCGTACACACACGGCTCTGCTCCGTACACCTCGTACACACACGGCTCTGCTCCGTACACCTCGTACACACACGGCTCTGCTCCGTACACCTCGTACACACACGGCTCTGCTCCGTACACCTCGTACACACACGGCTCCGCTCCGTACACCTCGTACACACGCGGCTCTGCTCCGTACACGAGGCTCCGCTCCGTACCCCTCGTACACACGCAGCTCCGCTCAGTACGCCTCGTACACACGCGGCTCCGCTCCGTACGCCTCGTACACACGCGGCTCCGCTCCGTACGCCTCGTACACACGCGGCTCCGCTCCGTACGCCTCGTACACACGCGGCTCCGCTCCGTACGCCTCGTACACGCGCGGCTCCGCTCCGTACGCCTCGTACACGCGCGGCTCCGCTCCGTACACCCCGTACACACGCGGCTCTGCTCCGTACACCTCGTACACGCGCGGCTCCGCTCCGTACGCCTCGTACACACGCGGCTCCGCTCCGTACACCTCGTACAAGCGCGGCTCCGCTCCGTACACCTCGTACAAGCGCGGCTCTGCTCCATACACCTCGTACACACACGGCTCTGCTCCGTACACCTCGTACACACACGGCTCTGCTCCGTACACCTCGTACACACACGGCTCTGCTCCGTACACCTCGTACACACGCGGCTCTGCTACATCCACACTGTAAACCCCTCCTGACCCCACACATAACCTTCCCCTCATCCAGCACCATGACAACCAGCACAGCAGAGTCCTGCATCCACTGAGGCCCCTGATCATGTGACCCCTGACTCCTCCCCTCCTGTGACCTCATCACAGGTCCTGTGCACACAGCCATATATGTGGTGTTGGTAGTGTCTAGAGTGGAGGTGATTCTTTGAGGGGATGATGTCACTGGAAGGGGCGGGGCCTCCTTCAGTCCAGTGAGTGAAGATCGGACACCAGGAAGCAGTGTTGTGCTGAGGCTGCTGGGAAGGTGAGGACTGAGGAGCTGCACCAAGGAGCCTGTGCAGGTGGGATGAGGACACAGGACTCCGTGTGAGTGATCTGAGGAGGGAGTTTAGAAGACCCCCAGCCCCATGCAAGTAACACGACCCCCTCCTTTTCCATGCCGACCCCCAGCACTCAGCCCCATGCAAGTAACAAGACCCCCTCCTTCCCCATACAGACCCCCAGCACTCAGCCCCATGCAAGTAACAAGACCCCCTCCTTCCCCACGCAAACCTCCAGCATGGAGCCCAACACAAGTAACTGCACCCCCTAATTCCCTTTGTAGACCCCCGACATGTATTCTCATGCTAGTAACAGGATTCCACCCTTCCTCACGCAGCCTCAGTAATAGAACCTTGTCCTTCCCCACAGAAACCCCCCCATAATGCAGCCCCATGGAAATAAAAGGACCCCCTCCTTCCCCATGCAGACCCCAGCACACAGCTCACGCAAGTGACAAAACCCCCTCCTTCCCCATGCAGACCCCCAGACCGCAGCCCCTTGAAAATGATAGGACCCCCTCCTTCCCCACGCAGACTCCCCAGTATGCAGCCCCATGCAATTAACAAGACCCCTCCTTAAATGTGCAGCCCCACACAAGTGTGAAAACCCCCTCCTTTTCCACACAGACCCACAGTATATAGCCCCATGCAATTAACAGGACCCCTTCCTTCCCCAAGCTTGCAGCTCCATGCAAGTAATGGGACTCCCTCCTTCACCACGCAGCCCCACGCAAGTAACAGGACCCCCTCCTACATCACACAGCCCCACGCAAGTAACAGGACCCCCTCCTGCATCACTCAGCACCAAACCAGTAACAGGACCTCCTCTCCATCCCCACGCAGACCCCCAGCACGCAGTCCCCCAAATGTAACAGTACCAACTCCTTCCCCATGTAGACACCCATGCAAATAACAGGACCCCCTTTTTCCCCACGCAGCCCCATGAAAGCTATAGCATCACCTCATTCCCCTCGCAGTCCCCCTGCACTCAGACCCACGCAAGTTACAGGACCCCCTACTTCCCCACACAAATCAACAGCCTGCAGCCCCATGTAAGTAACAGCACTCACTCCTTCCCCATGCAGACCCACCAGCATGCCCCCAACACGCAGCCCCACACAAGTAACAGGACCCCCCTCTTTCCCCACGCAGACCCCTCCAGCACACAGCCCCGCACAAGTAACCGGACCTCCTCTGTGACGATACAGCATTTATTGTTAATTATACCAGTTGTATTGTTTCATAGTTCAGGGCACATGAGCTGTCGTTCACACCAGTCTGTACATCTTCCTGTAGATTGGCTTGTTGTATGTTGTATGATGATTTGGTGAATGGCTGTTGATTCTCTATTGTATCAGTCCCTGCAGCTTATTGTTCTGTTTTCCTTGGGAACAAAGGTGCAGGTTGTTTGAACAATCGATGTTATTTGGTGACTGTCTGCAAACATTGCAGGATAAATATGCATGTTAATTGTCCACTGGAACAATGAGAGAGAGAATGACTCCTAGTGATGGCCAGTCCAGCTCTTCTTGGTGATCTGGCTCCGCTCGCCAAAAAGAGCCGGCTCTTTTGGATCCTAAATGGATCCCTATTAAATATGTGTTCACCATAGGTGAACACACATTTAAGGTGACGTAGATGCTGCTGAAACTCCGCCCACTCACAAATAGCCATGTAATTTAGAGAGTGGGCGGACTTTGTTCTGGTGGGCGGAGTTGGACCAGTGACGTACTATTACTTCATACGATGATCGCGCCCGCACACAAGCGGTGCGGGGCGATCGCCGCCGGGTGTACAACTGGTGCTATGTGCAGGGAGATGTCCCGCACCATTCCCTGCACATTAACCCCTGAAATGCTGCGATTGAAGTTGATCGCAGCATTCCGGTGGCAAGGGGAGGTAAGCGCCCATACTTGCCTCCTCACCGGCGTCCCACGCTGTCTGAGCCGGGTCCTGGTGATTGCCATGGTGACCTGGATGTCGTCATGACGACATCCGAGTCACCAGACAGGAGGAAGTTACTTTGATCGTGCGCTGCGCATGATCAGAGTATCTTCTCCCTGTGCAGCTCTGACCTGTATAGAGTAAAGAAAAAAAAATGACGACTATATGGCGACTAGTGTTGAGCGCAAGTGCTTGAGTTTGCATCGGTTGCTCGGGTATGCACTGAGTATCATGGGTGCTCGAGTGACATGCTGGAGTCTCCGCCCCATATGTTTTGCAGCTGTTATACAGCCAAAAAAACCTTGCAGGGATTGCCTGCCATGCACGAGCGATCCTCCACATGGTTTTTTTTGTGTGTCTAATAACCGTGAAACATGTGGGGCGGGGACTCGAGCATATGCGATACATGGTGCATACCCGAGTACCCGTTGCAAACTCAAGTAGCGAGCACTTGCACGCAAGACTAATGACAACTTATTCAATATGATGACCTAATGTTATCAAATTCTGTGTACCCCTGGGTTTAAAATGTTCAATATACCCCTTGATAAAATCTTTGAGGGGTCTAGTTTCCAAAATGGTGTCACTTCTGTGGGGTTTCCACTGTTTAGGTACATCAGGGGTTCACCAAACGCGACATGGCGTCCGTTAATTATTCAAGCAAATTTCACATTCAAAAAGTCAAATGGCGCTCCTTCCCTTCCGAACCCTGCCGTGTGCAGTGATTTTTTTTTTTTTTTTTTCCCCCACATATGGGTATTGGCGTGCTCAGGAGGAATTGCACAACAAATTTTGTGGTCCCATTTTTTTCCCTGATACCCTTGCGAAAAAAAAAAAAAAATAAAAATAAAAAAATTGGGGTCTAAAGTAACATTTTTGTGAAAAAAGTTAAATGTTAATTTTTTTCTTCCACATTCCAAAAATTCCTGTGAAGCACCTGAAGGGTTAATAAAGTTCTTGAATGTGGTTTTGAGCACCTTGGGGGGTGCAGTTTTTAGAATGGTGTCACTTTTGGGTATTTTCTGTCATAGTGGTCCCTAAAAAGAAATGGTTTTGTAAATTTTGCTGGAAAAATGCGAAATCGCTGGTCAACTTTTAGCCCTTATAACTTCCTAACCCCAAAAAAATTTGGTTCCAAAATTGTGCTGATGTGAAGTAGACATGTGGGAAATATTATTTATTAACTATTTTGTATGAGATATCTTTCGGATTTAAGGGCATGAAAATTCAAATTTAGAAAATTGAGAAATTTTCCAAATTTTTACCAAGTTTCCGATTATTTTTTTATTTTTATTTTTTTCTTTTGTCAAATAAACGCAAGTCATATCCAAGAAATTTTACCACTAACATGAAGTAAAATAGTCACGACAAAACAGCCTCAGAATCAGTGGGATCCATTGAAGCGTCCCAGATTAATTACATCATAAAGTGACAGTGGTCAGAATTGTAAAAATTGGCCTGGTCATTAACGTGCAAACCACCCTCCCGGGCAAATGGATTAAGGCTGCGTTCACACATTGCGTATTTTTGCGCGCTTTTTTGCGCGCGCTTTTTCAAAATAAACAATGTGCCTTGTGTCTGCCAGCAAAGTGAATGGGAAATTCATTTTGCCGTTCAGACACTGTGTGATTTTACGCAGCGCGAAAGCGCAGCTGCGTAAAGAATTGACATGTCCATTCTTTACGCAGCTGCGTCCTGCGCTTTCTCCTATTGTGCCCATTATAAGCGATGGAATTACGCAGCGGTGTTCACACACTGCGTAATTCCAGCGCTTTTTTATGGAGGCGCAGGAGAAACTATGGATACTCCACCTATCCGATGGTTGGGAGAGCCGTCCGGTCCGGTCCCGCCGCTTCCAGCATCTGCCGGTGAAGCGATCAGGTAACTAGCTTACCGGCTTCCGGTGAGCTGATTTACAAGCCAGTCACGTGACAGTCAGCTGATCGCTTCACGGCAGATGCTGGAAGCCGCGGGACCGGACCGGACGGCTCTCCCATCCATCGGATAGGTGAGTATCCATAGTTTTTTCTTTTAAAGCAGTGTATGTACTGCAGCCAGAAACTGTCTGTACATACACTGCTAGGGGGACACTCACACACACGACACACAGACACATAGATTACACTACATACATACACATACATTACATTACATACAGGTGTCCATGCTCCTCACACTTCATTTTCTCCTGCACCTCCGTAAAAAAACGCAGTGTGTGAATGGAGGTGCTTTTTTTACCTGCGTAAAAAAATGCAGGTAAAAAAAGCAGGAAAATACGCGCGCGTAAAAAAAGCAGGGAAATACGCAATGTGTGAACGCTGCTGCGTAATTCCATCGCTTATAATGGGCACAATAGGAGAAAGCGCAGGACACAGCTGCGTAAAGAATTGATATGTCAATTCTTTATGCGGCTGCGCTTTCGCGCTGCGTAAAATCACACAGTGTCTGAACGGCAAAGTGAATTTCCCATTCACTTTGCTGGCAGACACAAGGCACATTGCGTATTTTGAAAAAGCGCGCGAAATACGGAATGTGTGAACGCAGCCTAAGAGAATTAGTGGCTCTCACTGGGGTGCCGGCACCTATTAGTCACAGCAGGGATCTGTCTCTTTGTATCAGATCCTTCACCATGGACACATCACTAATACCTCCTCCCACCTTTCCCCTGTGGAAAATTCCCTGAATGACATCTGTGGGTAGAAAAGAGACCTCTCTCCTTCTCTAAGGGACTCTACAGGATGTCCGCTTAACCCCTTAACAACATTAGACGTACTAATACGCGTCTGTGCCCTGGGACTTAAGAGCCAGACCCGTATTAGTACGTCATCGCGATCGCGCGCGCGCGCACACAGGCGCGTCATGACAACATCCGGGTCACCAGACAGAAGGAAGATTTTTTGGACATGCGCAGTGCATCTCCAAACTATCTTCTCCCTGTCCAGCGCTGACAGCCTGCACGGCACAGGGATGGTGCTGCATTCCTGTGCCATGCAGACGATCAGAATAAAAAAAGTGATAGTCCCAGAGTGGTACAGAGTAAAAAAGTGTAAAAACTGTCAGAAAGTGAAAAAAAAAAAAAAATTGTAAAAATATTAAAAAACACAAAAAAATAATCCACCAAAAATAAAAATATAATGTACCCATCAATAAATATTATTATAAAAAAAAAACAATAAAAGTATTCATTTGGTATCGCCGCGTCCGGAACAACCTGACCTATAAAACTGTCCCACTAGTTAACCCCTTCAGTGAACACGGTAAAAAAAAAAAAAAAAACGAAGCAAAAAACAATGCTTTATCATCATACAGCCAAACAAAAAATGGAATAACACGCGATCAAAAAGACGAATATAAATAAAAATGGTACTGCTGAAAATGTAATCTCGTCCCGCAAAAAACAAGCCGCCATACAGCTCCATCAGCCGAAAAATAAAAGTTATAGCTCTCAGAATAAAGCTATGCTAAAAAATATTTTTTTCTATAAAATTGCTTTTATTATGTAAAAGTGCAAAACATAGAAAAACAATATAAATGTGGTACCGCTGTAAACGTACTGACCCAAAGAATAAAGCTGCCTTATCAATTTTACCACACACGGAGCAGAATAAAAAAAAAACAATAAAACAATTCCTGAATTGTTGGTTTTTGTTTATTCTGCCTCCCAAAAATCGGAATAGAAAGCGATCAAAAAATGTCACGTGCCTGAAAATGGCACCAATAACGTAAACTCATCCCGCAAAAAACAAGCCGTCACTTGACTGTCTGCCAAAATCTGGAAAAATTATAGCGCTCAAAATATGGCGATGCAAAAACTAAATTTTACAAAAAATGCATCTTTTAGTGTGTGACAGCTGTCAGTCATAAAAACCCGATATGATTCTGGTATCGCTGTAATCGCACCGACCCGAAGAATAAAGTCGTCTAATCACTTACACCGCACGAGGAACGGCGTAAAAAAGAAACTCTCGGGTTAGGGTTGGGCTAGGGTTAGGGCTGGGTTTGGGGTTAGGGTTGTGATGGGGTTGGGATTTTTTTCAAAAGTAAGAAAAAAAGATGACGATATGGCGACTACAGTCATGGCCAAAAGTATTGAGAATGAGACAAATAGTAATTTTTCCAAAGTTTACTGCTTCATTTTTTGTAATGGCAATTTGCATATACTCCTGAATGTCAAAGAGTGATCAGCTTAACAGCAATTACTGTACTTGCAAAGTCAATATTTGCCCAGAAAATGAACTTTAACCCCCAAAACACATTTCAACATCATTGCAGTCCTGCCTTAAAAGGAGCAGCTAACATCGTTTTAGCGATTGATCCATTAACACAGGTGTGGGTGTTGATGAGGACAGGACTGGCGATCAATCAGTCATGATTAAGTAAGAATGACATCACTGGACACTTTAAAAGGAGGCTGGTTCTTGGTATCATTGTTTCTCTTCAGTTAACCATGGTTATCTCTAAAGAAATACGTGCAGCCATCATTGCACTGCACAAAAATGGCCTAACAGGGAAGAGTATCGCAGCTACAAAGATTGCACCTCAGTCAACAATCTATCGCATCATTAAGAACTTCAAGGAGAGAGCTTCCATTGTTGTCAAAAAGGCTCCAGGGTGCCCAAGAAAGACCAGCAAGCGCCAGGACCTTATCTTAAAACTGTTTCAGCTGCGGGATCGGACTACCAGCAGTGCCGAGCTTGCTCAGGAATGGCAGCAGGCTGGTGTGAGTGCTTCTGCACGCACTGTGAGGCGGAGACTCTGAGCAAGGGCTGGTTTCATGGAGGGCAGCAAAGAAGCCACTTCTCTCCAGAAAAAACATCAGGGACCGACTGATATTCTGCAAAAGGTACAGGGAGTGGACTGCTGAGGACTGGGGCAAAGTCATTTTCTCTGATGAATCCCCTTTTCGATTGTTTGGGACATCTGTAAAACAGCTTATTCGGAGAAGAAGAGGTGAGCGCTACCACCAGTCTTGTCTCATGCCAACTGTAAAGCATCCTGAAACCATTCATGTTTGGGGTTGCTTCTCAGCCAAGGAAATCGGCTCACTCACAGTCTTGCCTAAAAACACAGCCATGAATAAAGAATGGTACCAGAATGTCCTCCAAGAGCAACTTCTCCCAACCGTCCAATAGCAGTTTGGCACCCAACAATGCCTTTTCCAGCATGATGGAGCACCTTGCCATAAAGCAAAGGTGATAACTAAATGGCTCATGGAACAAAACCTAGAGATTTTGGGTCCATGGCCTGGAAACTCCCCAGATCTTAATCCCATTGAGAGCTTGTGGACAAACAAAAACCAACAAATTCTGGCAAAATGCAAGCATTGATTATGCAAGAATGGACTGGTATCAGTCAGGATTTGGTCCAAAAGTTGATTGAGAGCATGCTAGGGAGAATTACAGAGGTCTTGAAGAAGAAGGGGCAACACTGCAAATATTGACTTGCTGCATTAACTCATTCTAACTGTCAATATAACCTATTGGTACTCATAATATGATTGCAATTATATTTCTGTATGTGATATAAACATCAGACAAACACTAATAAAGACCAGAGGTCAGCAGATCATGTGAAAATATAATTTTGGTGTCATTCTCAAAACTTTTGGCCATGACTGTAGTGTTGAGCGCAAGTGCTCGCTACTTGAGTTTGCATCGGGTGCTCAGGTATGCATTGAGTATCGTGGGTATTTGAGTGACATGCTCGAGTCTCCGCCCCATATGGTTCGCGGCCAAAAAAACTTTGCGGGTATTGCCTGCCATGCACGAGCGATCCCCGCATGTTTTTTTTTGGGTGTCTAATAACCGTGAAACATCTGGGCGGGGACTCGAGCATGTCACTCGAGCACATGCAGTACATGGTGCATACCTGAGTACCTGATGCAAATTCAAGTAGCGAGCACTTGCGCTCAAGACTAATGACAACTTATTCAATATGATGACCTAATGTTATCAAATTCTGTGTCGTACCTCTGGGTTCAAAATGTTCACTATACACCTTTAATAAAATCCTTGGGGGGTATAGTTTCCAAAATGGGGTCACTTGTGGGGGAGCTCCACTGTTTAGGCACATCAGGGGCTCTCCAAACGCGACATGGTGTCCGCTAACAAATTGAATGGAAAATCGGCTCAAATTGTTAGCGGACGCCATGTTGCGTTTGGAGAGCCCCTGCGTGCCTAAACATTGGAGCTCCCCCACAAGTGACCCCATTTTGGAAACTAGACCCCCCAAGGCTCCTATCTAGATGCATAGTGAGCACTTGGAACCCCCAGGTGCTTCACAAATTGATTTGTAAAAATAGTGTTTTTTTTTTTCACTTTTTCATTTTTACAAATCAATTTGTGACGCACCTGGGGGTTCCAAGTGCTCACTATGCATCTAGATAGGTGCCTTGGTGGGTCTAGTTTCCAAAATGGGGTCACTTGTGGGGGAGCTCCAATGTTTGGGCACACAGGGGCTCTTCACACACCTGTGAAGTGAAAACCATTTCCGGTGACCACCTCTTGAAGCTCATCAAGAGAATGCCAAGAGTGTGCTAAGCAGTCATCAAAGCAAAAGGTGGCTCCTTTGAAGAACCTAGAATATAAGACATATTTTCAGTTGTTTCACACTTTTTTGTTAAGTATATAATTCCACAAGTGTTAATTCATAGTTTTGATGCCTTCAGTGTGAATGTACAATTTTCATAGTCCTGAAAATACAGAAAAATGTTTAAATGAGACGGTGTGTCCAAACTTTTGGTCTGTACTGTATATTTAATTGTCTAAAATAATAATCAAAGCAAAGTATAAATATTTACCATAACAGTCAAGAGTCTTTAAATTCTTGTTTGAGGAATTGTCATCCATTCTTTCTTGGAAAATTCTTCCAGTTCTGTGAGATTCCTGGTCGTCTTGCATGCACTACTGTTTTGAGGTGTAGACACAGATTTTCAATGATGTTCAGATCAGGGAACTTTGAGAACCATTGTAAAACCTTCAGCTTGAGCATTTCAGGTCGTCTAGTTTGGATTTTGATGTGTGTTCAGGATCATTATCCATTTGTAGAAGCCATCCTCTCTTCAACTTCAGCTCTTTTACAGATGGTGTTATGTTTGCATTAATGAATTGGAGCATAAGTTGGTAAATATGCAACGTGTAGCCATTAGACAGACCAAACCTTAGATAGAAAGTACATGAACATATTCCCTACTATAAGTAAAAAGCAAAAGTGCATATAAATAACATGGGGTACTTAGTAAAACTCTGTTTTTCATTAAAGAAAAGCATAAAAGCCATCTCATTATCGCCAAGGTGAACCCAGTCATGACGGTCCTAACCTCTAATATTAAAACCTTACCATATGTCAAAGATGACCTGAATGTGAATAAGGGCTGAGCAGGACTGGGGTCCAACTGTGAACACCCAGACATGGGAAGCTATATAAACGGAATGTCCTCCTGAAATAAAGGAAGGCCTTACCCTTGTGTTCACTGAGTGCAAGAATCCAGCCTTATCCCATCTATCCAAATGGTATCCAAATACCTTCAGAGGGAGTTTGAGAATCTACAGCTGGAGGATCTCCAGTAATTGTATTATTACATGGGATTCTTTGAGGTTACATCGGCTCATCTTTTTCACATTCAGGTCCCTACGATATTGGATCCTCTCAGTGGAGATCTTCTATATTTAGACAATTTTTCTGATTTACCCATCGAGGATGGATCTGGAGAAGAACAATATGGCAGAGAGGCTATTACAACTCGCCCTAGAAATCCTCTTCCGGCTTACTGGAGAGGTGAGAGATTCTGATGATGTCACATTGCATCATTCTTATCTATGGGAATAACAGATGGTCAGAACTGGAGAGGTGAGAACTCTAGAAATGTCTGTAGTGAGATTTATTAATGTGTCTCTCCATAACCAGGATTACACAGTAGTGAAGAAGACCTCTAGTGAGCTCTGTCAGGACCCTGTGTCTGAGAGATGGGGAAGACCCCTGAGCCCAATCACGGGGCCTCCACCTCACCCCCTGATACATGAGGACATCACTGACCAGAAGATCCTAGAACTCGCCTACAAGATGATTGAGCTCCTGACTGGAGAGGTGATACTGCTGGGACATTAAGAAGGGAAAGGGGGGGTGGGGCGGGGGCGGGGAGATGACTGTATCATTGTTTGTGTCAGGTTCCTATAAGGTGTCAGGATGTCGCCGTCTTTTTCCCCATGGAAGAGTGGGAGTATTTAGAAGGACACAAAGATCTGTACAAGGACATCATGATGGAGGTTCCCCCGCCCCTCACACCACCAGGTAATAGACAGGACTAAGTACACACACACACTATAATTATCTCTATATAAAGAATGAATTAATTCCCTGTTTGTGTTTTCTCCAGTTTTAGTGAGTAAGAGGACAACACCAGAGGGATGTCCCCAGTCTCTTCTTCCACAAGACTTTAAACAAGAAGATCCCACTGTTCCTCAGGATCATCAGGTAGATGGAGAGAAGGTGTCATGAGGTCTCCCCTATGATGTGTAGATGGCTGTGAATGTATTGTGCTCAGTCATTTATTAGGTTTTATACTTGTGTAATGAGATCTGTGGAGATGGCAGGATTAGAGCTGATCATAGATGTGACTTCTCCATCTGTCTGTGACTTTTACAATATTTGTTTCAGGGTAAAGATCTGATCCATATTGATATTACAGAGACATATGTGAGGGTTGATGAGCGGTGTAAAGAGGAGTTTCCTACAGATAACTGTCCAGGTGAGTAGTAATCACTGCTGTATCAGCGGTGTAGTCCGGGCATATCACAATCATATGATCACCATTCTGCTGTTATATCCCTGCATGTTCCACCAACCAATACTTTTCAAATTACTTTGGGCATTGAAAGCCCTTCTTCTATAGAGCTTATAACCTGGAGGATCCACCTACCTCCTGGAATCAGAAAATGCTGACCCTTAACTGCCCAGATCTGTAAACTACAAAGCCAAATGACAGCATAAGTAGAATGTACTGACACGTTTGGGAATTATTTTAAGATAAATATTATGATGGGCCTGTAAGAGAAAGCAGAGGGCAATGATGCTGTTACCTTCGTACAACCTTGATACCTTATTGGATGAATCTACCTTTTCTTCTGTGCTGCTGAATGTGCTCATATGGTCCCTACAAGACCAGGTCCAGTCTTTGTAGCTAAACTTCGCTTTTATGACCGACAACATGAAATGTGCATTGAGGGCCAAGTGTGAATGTCTCTACAATAACAGCCGAGTTTCCTTTTATCCTGAATTTTCAATTTCTTTTAAAACCAATTAATTTCAAAGAGGATTGTGATAAACTACATAAAAAAATATCACATCTGTGTCATGATATATCTCTAAGCTGTGCGTGGCTGATGGGTGTAATATATATTTATTCACGCCTGCAGGAGATGTTCGCATGGCTCAAGCCTTGGTTTCATGACATCACTCCATGTCATACCTGGGCAAAGTGCGGCCTCTGGCTGTTCCAGTCCGGCCTGTGGTGCGAGACAGCCGAGGGGCTGGAAAACAGTGGGCCACACCGTGCCCGCACGCTACCCATCTCCTCTAAGTCTGTCTCCATCCTTGCTGACTGGATTTGTAGAGGAGGGCCCTGGGGAGGTTGTGTGGGGCTCTCATGCTGGACATAGGGGATGGTTGCTGTGTAGGGCTCTCATGCTGGACATTGGTGGGGGAGGGGAGGGAGGGGCTGTGTGTTGTACGGATACATAATGGCCATTGTGCGCGGTACAGAAGCGTGCCCGTTCGATCACCACTGGGAGCTCATTTTATATGACAGCTGAGACCCAATTGTCACTGCCAGGAGAAGTGTCCACTGCCCCCGACTGTTTAACCCCTAAATGCAGCAATCAATATGGATCACAGCATTTGGGAGGCTAGGAGAGGGAGGGGTCTCTCTCCCTTCTGAGCAGTGCCCCCACAATGTCATTGCAGGGGTTCAATACGTTGTCATGATGACCTCTGGGTCAGAGACTTACGGCAAGCCTGTTAGACCATTCCAGGATTATGGTCTAAGAGGCTTCTGTCAGTGTAATACTGACAGGTATAATGCATTGCAATGAATTATACCAGAGATCAGAGTAATAAAAGTTAAAATCCCATAGTGTGTCTAAGTAAAAAAAAAAATAAAAATTATACCAATGAATAGGTATATTTATGTAAAAACAAAAAAAGTAAACATATTTTGTATTGCCACATCCGGAACAACCCGTCCTATAAACCTGTCACGCTGGTTAATCCCTTCAGTAAACACTGTAAAAATAAAAACATTAAATAAACATGGCAAAAAAAGCCATGACAGCACCACGAGAGAGGGGATCCACCCACCAAGGACAGGTAACCTACAGGCTTAAAAGGGGCGGCACCTCTCTCTTGCCTCAGTTTGGGTTCCTGTCCTTGATTGAGGGAACCTGTGACTGGCTTGCCTGTTGAAGATGGATGATTCATTGTCTCATGGTGCGAGAGCTGACACTGTAGGAGAAATGATGACTGTCGAGCGGCGCCCCTGCCTTGGGTGGCATCTCTCAACTGAAGAGGCAGGGTGTTGAAGCTGCGCCGCTGCCTGGGGTTCGCAGCTCCAGCACTGCAGTGTGCGGCGGTTTCCGGGTCCTCCATAGTGTGGCTGCTCGCCTCTAAGCTCTATTAGAAGCCGAGGGCACGACATGGTGACGCCGGTGCGCACCCCTGGCAGTCACGTGACCGCACCCAGAAGTTCCGGTCGTGTGGGTGAGGACACTGGGGGAACGATAATTCAGGCTCAAACTACCAGCAGGTGGCGCGCCCAGAGTGTGGTTGCACCTGTCTTTAGGGGAGATGCTACCCGGAAGTGTGTGTGTTGTATTTTTTTTTTTGTTTGTTTATTTTTTTTTAAGAAAAAAATCCGTGACAGAGCAGGTGCAGATATAAAGGTAATCATGCACCATGACTCTGCTTCCCAGCAACTTCTGCCCCTATATTAACATGGAGTCAGAAAGTGAGCAGCAACTACAGCAGCTGCCGCCATCACCATCTCAGCGGCTGCTTGGGAAGCCCCAGGAGAAGCGAAGCTCTCGGGTTACTGGGGACACCAGCACCTCAGGAAAACGAGGATCTGCAAACAGGTCCATTCAGCGCAGCTCCTCCAGGATGGACGAATCTTCATCCTCCAGCGAAGATCCCCCGGCTGAGAAAGGTCCTTCCTCCAAACCGGTACCAGTTTTTTGAGTCGCTTGGGTAAGTGATCTTCGTGAAAGTTCACTTGGTAATAGGGTGTCCCTTCTTCTTGTTAGTTTTTACTAGAAGAAGTGCATCACCAAATTTAAGCACAAGGAGTTTGCGTTGTGTAAGGCCCTATTAGCAGACTCATACCCAAAAAGGCTGTGCCAGTCCTATATTAATCAGACTTTGGCAGGTGAGACCCCTAGTTTCGCTACAGGGTTAAAACTCTGGTCAAATCGGAGATCAGCAAGGCCCTCTCTAAAAAAGTAGAGCGAGAGGTGGATATGGATTATGAGGTATCCCCAGTCCCTGATGTCTCCCTCCCATCGAGCTATGAGGAGGACTGGTTCATCTTCTTCCTCATCCTCAGACAGTGCAGGACAGCATCGTTTTCCGCTAAATGAAGTTGATCTACTTTAAAGCGGTCCGCTCAACCATGGGTATTGTGGACACCAGACCAGAAAAATCGGTCCAAGGGCCTGGGTCAAAGGAAGAAAAGGTGTTTTCCGGTTAATGATAGATTCCAGGGACTGATACGTAAGGAGTGGGAAAAAACAGAGAGAAGGGGTGCTCTTCCCCCTTCCTTTAAGAGGAAATACCCCTTTGAGGACTCAACTTCATCCTCTTGGGAGAAAGCCCTGAGGCTAGATGTAGCCGTAACAAAGGCCTCTAGGAAATCATCTTTGCCTTTTGATGATATGGGAGTTCTTAAAGACCCTTTGGACAGAAAAGCCGATTCTTCCTGGGAAACAGTTGCCGGGGCCTTTAAAGGGGATTTTCCCACGAATGAAAGTTGATTTTAATTAATAGGTCTTGGAATAATAATAACTTCCACAATTGGATGTGTTTATCTCAGCACAGGAACATTTTTTTTTTTTAATCTTAAAAATGTGCCCCTGCTGTGTACTGTGTAATGGCTGTGTCTGACAGTGTACAGAACACGGTCTGTTCATACCACATCTCCTGGGCAGGGGAGGAAGGAAAAGAGTATACAGACATTACAGCACAGGGATCACAGCTGATTCTTTTTGTGAAGTAAAATCTTTCACTGCCTGTTTTTAAACAATGTTTTACTTCAAAGAAAGAACCAGATGTGTTCCCCTGCTGTAATGTCTGTATACTCTTTTGCTTCCTCCCCTGCTCAGGAAATATGGTATGATCAGACCATGTTCTGTACACTTTCAGACACAGCCATTACGCAGGGGAACATTTATAAGATTATCTCTGCACAGGAACATTTATTTTAAACACATCCAATTGTGGAAGTTATTATTATTCCAAGATCTATTGATTAAAATGAACTTTTGTTCGTGGGAAATCCCCTTTAAAGCCGGCGGTTGCAGCAACTTGTACGGCCAGGTCCTTGATGATATGGCTGGAGCAGCTTGAATCCCATCTAAAGGATAATACATCCAGGAAGGAGATTTTGTCCGACATCTCGCTTATGCAGGGAGCTGCAGATTTCCTGGCAGAAGCCCCTGCGGATTCTGTTAGGTTGGCGGCAAGGTCAGCCGCGATGTCTAATGCGGCCCGCAGAGTCTTATGGCTTAAGTGCTGGCCGGGGGATATCCAGGCCAGAACAAGACTGTGCTCTATCCCGTGTGAGGGGGAACACCTCTTTGGTCCGGCTCTGGATGAGATCTTGGACAAGGGGAGCGATACGAAGCTCTCGATAGGTTCTTGATTTATTTCCACCTTTAACCCCTTCCTGACCGGTGTCACAGCGTCTGTGACATGGAAATCTGTGCGTTCCCGACCCATGTCACAGCGTCTGTGACATGGAGGGATCACTTCCCTGCAGCGCCTCACTCAGGTGTCACAGTTGCTAGACAACCTAAAGTTGACCCCACGGGGGCTGGATTAACTCCCCCGTGCCTAGGACCCCTCCGATTGGCAGTTTCACTTTCACTTTAGTGAAACTGCCAATCGGAATGAATTAAATATTTCACCAATGAAAATTGGTGAAATATTTACAATCTGGGCATGGCCTGATGCTTATAGCATCAGACATTGGCTGGGGGGAGTGTCACCTCTGCCCCCCCCTCAGATCTGATTGGGGCTAGTGTCCATGTGATGCTAGCCCCTCCAATCAGATGTGGAGGGGGATATTTACAATGGCAGACCAAACTCCCCAGCTTTCATCCCGTCCGTGGAAGCTGAGTTGTTTGGTTACCCCAGACCTGCCAGTGACCCCCGCCACCTGCGATCCGTCGCCGCCCCCCATTGCCGCCGCTGTCACCGCCGGTAAATATTCCCCCCCTCCATCCCAGTCCAATTTCCTACCGCTCCCTCTCCCACGTCTTCATCCACAGGCTGGTGCTCTCCTTCTGCCAGCCGGTGTACGGTGATCACAGGCAGCAGCAGGGTCACTGTAAATCCCCTGCGCCTGTGATCACCCACCATCCCTCCCAGTGCTCACCCCCCTGTCCCGGTGCTCACCCCCCCCAACCCAGTGATCAACCCCCCCCCCCCTTGCTGCTGCCGGCTTCTGCCCCAGTGATCACTCCCCCCCCCCCCTATTGCTGCTACTGCCGGCTTCCTGCCCCCCATTTCTGCCTCAGCGTGCCCCTGAGTGCGCCCCCTACGCCTGACAGTCCCCACACGTGATTGCAGAAGTTTACACCAAGCACTCACACATACACACACGTACACTCACACTAATAATAAAGTTTTGATTTTTTTTTTTTTTTTTTTTTGCACACAAAATGTCCCGCTCAACCCAGTCTAGGGCGTACACAGCTGAGGAGGCATATTCTATTATTGCCTCCTAAGCTGATAGTGAGGGAGAGGACCCCACGTTCCGCTATTCCTCCCATTCTTCCTCCTCCAGTGACACCGAGCCGGCACCAAGACGACGTCAGAGGTCAAGACATCGTCCGGAGGTCGTGGAAGAAGACCCACAGCCATCTGTGAGTAACCCTCCACCTGGTGCTAGTCACGCCCAACCTAGCACCAGAGCCCCAGTGTGGACCCCCGTCCCTGAAAATTACACTCCACGGATTCCTGATTTCCTTCCCCAATCCAGTTTGAGACAGCAAACCTCAGGGAAATAGACTTTTTCAAAGTCTATTTCTCTGAGGCCATTGTCAGTCTCATGGTGGAGCAGACCAATATCTACGCCCAACAATTTTTGGCTGCAAACCCAAATTCAATGTTTTCTACTTGGAGTCCCGTTGACTCAGTAGAAATGTTGAAATATTGGGGACTAGTACTTCACATGGGGATTGTGAAGAAACCAGAAATCCGCCAATACTGGAGTACTGATATTTTATATCAAACTCCAGTGTTCGGAATGGTGATGACCCGCAAAAGATTTGAGGTCATTCACAAATTTTTACATTTCAGGGATAACGCGGACCGCCTTCCCCGCGATGACCCGAATTTTGACAGACTGTTCAAAATTTGTCCGGTCATCGAACACTTCAGCAACAAGTTTGCTGAAGTGTACGTTCCCCAAAGGGAAATTTCTGTGGATCAATCCCTCATCCTCTTCAAAGGGAGGCTTCAATTCCGACAATACCTGCCCAGTAAGAGGGCGAGGTACGGAATAAAACTCTACAAGCTGTGTGAGAGTGCCTCAGGGTACACTCACAGCTTTAGAGTGTACGAAGGAAAGGATTCGAGGATCCAGCCCCCAGAATGTCCACCTGCTCTGGAGGTGAGGGGGAAAATAGTGTGGGATTTGATCCGCCCACTGCTTGATAAAGGTTATCATGTATACGTTGATAACTTTTACACAAGCATCCCACTATTTCAGTCCCTCTCTGCCAGAGCTACCGCCGCTTGCAGTACTGTGCGCAGAACCCAGAGGGGTCTCCCTTTGACGCTAATTGAGCAGCCTCTCCCAAAGGGTGAGAGCCGAGCCCAATGTAGCGGCAACATGGTTGTGGTGAAGTTCAAAGACAAAAGGGATGTCTTTTTCTTTACCACAATCCATGGTCCCGGCAAAACGGCCACCACCGTTAGAAGTACCCCAGCACCGGTCCACAAACTGGACTGTGCCCTGGGGTACAACAAGCACATGGGGGGGGGGGGGGGGGGGTTGCTTTTTCTGATCAAGTCTTCCAGCCCTACAGTGCGATGCAGAAGGCGAAAGTTTGGTATAAAAAACTGGCCGTGCACATCGTTCAAATGGCACTGTATAACGCATACGTGCTATCACGATGTGCAGGCCAGACCTCCAACACCTTCCTCAACTTCCAGGAGGCTGTGATAAAGGCCCTGATTTTTAGACGTGAAGAAGAAGCGGGCCCCAGCACCCCTGGAACTCGAGTGTGGTACCAGGGCAACATTTTCCCGGTGAGGTCACAGTTAGAAAAAGGTGCCGAGTCTGCCATAAAAGGGGGATAAGACAGGTCACCCGTTTCCAATGTGAATTGTGTCCTGACAAACCGGGACTGTGTTTGAATGAATGCTTCAAAATTCTTCACATGTCCCCGGACTAAACACATCCTGACCTTCCCTACAGAACTCACCCACACTAGAATGACATACACAACAACCTCATGTACACTACAGCACACACACCAACCTATGTCAGGTTGGTGTGTGTGTTGTAGTGTATGTGAGGTTGTTTGTGTGTGTGGTGTATACACTACACTATACCACACCGCACACCAACCTGACATGCACTACACAATTTGTTAGTTTCCAAAATGGGGTCACTTGTGGGGGAGCTCCAATGTTTAGGCACACATTGGTAAATTCTAAAAAGTTCATTTTTTTTCTCATTAAAGTACACTCTGCACCCCATCTTGACTCAAAAAAAACAAACAAATGTAGACATTTTTGGATATTTATTAAAAAAGAAAAGCTGAAATATCACATGGTCATAAGTATTCAGACCCTTTGCTCAGACACTCATATTGAAGTCACATGCTGTCCATTTCCTTGTGATCCTCCTTGAGATGGTTCTACTCCTTCATTGGAGTCAGCTGTGTTTAATTAAACTGATAGGACTTGATTTGGAAAGGCACACCCTTGTCTATATACCACACAGCTCACAGTGCATGTCAGACCAAATGAGAATCATGAGCTCAAAGGAACTGCCCAAGGAGCTCAGAGACAGAATTGTGGCAAGGCACAGAGCTGGCCAAGGTTACAGAATAATTTCTGCATTACTCAAGGTTCCTAAGAGCACAGTGGCCTCCATAATCCTTAAATGGAAGACGTTTGGGACCACCAGAAGTCTTCCTAGACCTGGCTGTCCAGCCAAACTGAGCAATCGTGGGAGAAGAGCCTTGGTGAGCGAGGTAAAGAAGAACCCCATGATAATTCTAAGCGGTATGTGTGGAGAAATCCAGGCACTGCTCATCACCTGGCCAATACAATCCCAACAGTGAAACATGGTGGTGGCAGCATCATGCTATGGGGCTTTTTTTCAGCTGCAGGGACAGGATGACTGGTTGCAATTGAAGGAAACATGAATGCGGCCAAGTACAGAGAAATGCTGGATGAAAACCTTTTCCAGAGTGCGTTGGACCTCAGACTTTTCTGAAGGTTCACCTTCCAGCAAGACAATGACCCTAAGCACGCAGCTAAAATAACAAAGGAGTGGCTTCAGAACTACTGTGACCATTCTTGACTGGCCTAGCCAGAGCCCTGACCTTAACCCAATTGAGCTTCTCTGGAGAGACCTGAAAATGGCTGTCCACCAACATTCATCACCCAGCCTGACAGAATTGGAGAGGATCTGCAAGGAAAAATGGCAGAGGATCCCCAAATCCAAGTGTGAAAAACTTGTTGCATCATTCACAAGAAGACTCATGGCTGTACTAGCTCAAAAGCAAAGGATCTAAATACTTATGACCATGTGATATTTCAGTTTTTCTTTTTTAATAAATTTCCAAAAATTTCTACATTTAGTTTTTTTTTTTTTTTTTCCAGGGGTCAGAGTGTACTTTAATGAGAAAAATAAAAATTAACTTTTCAGAATTTACCAAACGGCTGCAATGAAACAAAGAATGAAAAATTTAAAGGGGTTTAAATACTTTCTGTTCCCAGTGTGTGTGTGTGTGTGTGTGTATATGTATGTACAGTACAGACCAAAAGATTGGACACACCTCATTTAAAGATTTTTCTGTATTTTCATGACTTTGAAAATTGTACATTCACACCGAAGGCATCAAAACTATGAATTAACACACGTGGGATTATATACTTAACAAAAAAGTGTGAAACAACTGAAAATATGTCTTATATTCTTGGTTCTTCAAAGTAGCCACCTTTTGCTTTGATGACTGCTTTGCACACTCTTGGCATTCTCTTGATGAGCTTCAAGAGGTAGTCACCGGAAATGGTCTTCCAACAATCTTGAAGGATTTCCCAGAGATGCTTAGCACTTGCTGGCCCTTTTGCCTTCACTCTGCGGTCCAGCTCACCCCAAACCATCTCGATTGGGTTCAGGTCTGGTGACTGTGGAGGCCAGGTCATCTGGCGTAGCACCCCATCACTCTCCTTCTTGGTCAAATAGCCCTTACACAGCCTGGAGGTGTGTTTGGGGTCATTGTCCTGTTGAAAAATAAATGATGGTCCAACTAAATGCAAATCGGATGGAATAGCATGCCGCTGCAAGATGCTGTGGTAGCCATGCTGGTTCAGTATGCCTTCAGTTTTGAATAAATCCCCAACAGTGTCACCAGCAAAGCACCCCCACACCATCACACCTACTCCTCCATGCTTCACGGTGGGAATCAGGCATGTAGAGTCCATCCGTTCACCTTTTCTGCTTCGCACAAAGACACGGTGGTTGGAACCAAAGATCTCAAATTTGGACTCCTCAGACCAAAGCACAGATTTCCACTGGTCTAATGTCAATTCCTTGTGTTCTTTAGCCCAAACAAGTCTCTTCTGCTTGTTGCCTGTCCTTAGCAGTGGTTTCCTAGCAGCTATTTTACCATGAAGGCCTGCTGCACAAAGTCTCCTCTTAACAGTTGAAGAGATGTGTCTGCGGCTAGAACTCTGTGTGGCATTGACCTGGTCTCTAATATGAGCTGCTGTTAACCTGCGATTTCTGAGGCTGGTGACTCGGATAAACTTATCCTCAGAAGCAGAGGTGACTCTTGGTCTTCATTTCCTTGGGCTGTCCTCATGTGAGCCAGTTTCTTTGTAGCGCTTGATGGCTTTTGCAACTGCACTTGGGGAGGACACATTCAAAGTTTGCCCTATTTTTCGGACTGACTGACCTTCATTTCTTAAAGTAATGATGGCCACTCATTTTTCTTTACTTAGCTGCTTTTTTCTTGCCATAATACAAATTCTAACAGTCTATTCAGTAGGACTATCAGCTGTGTATCCACCAGACTTCTGCACAACACAACTGATGGTCCCAAACCCATTTATAAGGCAAGAAATCCCACTTATTAAACCTGACAGTGCACACCTGTGAAGTGAAAAACATTTCTGGTGATTACCTCTTGAAGCTCTTCAAGAGAATGCCAAGAGTGTGCAAAGCAGTCATCAAAGCAAAAGGTGGCTACTTTGAAGAACCTAGAATATAAGACATATTTTCAGTTGTTTCACACTTTTTTGTTAAGTATATAATTCCACATGTGTTAATTCATAGTTTTGATGCCTTCAGTGTGAATGTACAATTTTCATAGTCATGAAAATACAGAAAAATCTTTAAATGAGAAGGTGTGTCCAAACTTTTGGTCTGTACTGTATATACAGTACAGACCAAACAATATAAATGTGGTACCGCTGTAAACGTACTGACCCAAAGAATAAAGCTGCCTTATCAATTTTACCACACGCGGCACAGAATAATAAAAAAAAAAAAAAACAATTCCTGAATTGTTGGTTTTTGTTTATTCTGCCTCCCAAAAATCGGAATGGAAAGCGATCAAAAAATGTCACGTGCCTGAAAATGGCACCAATAAAAAACGTCAACTCATCCCGCCAAATACAAGCCATCACATGACTCTGTCTTCCAAAATATGGAAAAATTATAGCTCTCAAAATATGGCAATGCAAAAACTAGATTTTACAAAAAATGCGTCTTTTAGTGTGTGACAGCTGTCAATCATAAAAACCTCATATGATTCTGGTATCGCTGTAATTGCACCGACCCGAAGAATAAAGTCATCTAATCACTTATACCGCACGTGGAACGGCGTAAAAAATAAACGCTAGGGTTGGGGTTGTGCTAGGGTTGGGGTTAGGGTTGTGATGGGGTTGGAATTTTTTTCAAAAGTAAGAAAAAAAGATGACGATATGGCGACTAGTGTTGAGCGCAAGTGCTCGCTACTTGAGTTTGCATCGGGTGCTCAGGTATGCATTGAGTATCGTGGGTATTTGAGTGACATGCTCGAGTCTCCGCCCCATATGCTTCGCGGCCAAAAAAACTTTGCGGGGATTACCTGCCATGCACGATCGATCCCCACATGTTTTTTTTTGGGTGTCTAATAACCATGAAACATGCGGGGCAGGGACTCGAGCATGTCACTCGAGCACACGCAGTACATGGTGCATACCTGAGTACCTGATGCAAACTCAAGTAGCGAGCACTTGCGCTCAAGACTAATGACAACTTATTCAATATGATGACCTAATGTTATCAAATTCTGTGTCGTACCTCTGGGTTCAAAATGTTCACTATACCCCTTGATAAAATCCTAGAGGGGTCTAGTTTCCAAAATGTGGTCACTTGTGGGGGGTTTCCACTGTTTAGGCACACAGGGTCTCTCTAAACGCGACATGGTGTCCACTAACAAATTGAATGGAAGATCGGCTGAAATTGTTAGCGGACACCATGTTGCGTTTGGAGAGCCCCTGTGTGCCTAAACATTGGAGCTCCCCCACAAGTGACCCCATTTTGAAAACTAGACCCCCCAAGGCACCTATCTAGATGCATAGTGAGCACTTGGAACCCCTAGGTGCTTCACAAATTAATCCTTAAAAATAAGTGGGGTTTTTTTTCCACTTTTTCATTTTTATGAATCAATTTGTGAAGCACCTGGGGGTTCCAAGTGCTCACTATGCATCTAGATAGGTGCCTTGGGGGGTCTAGTTTCCAAAATGGGGTCACTTGTGGGGGAGCTCCAATGTTTAGGCACACAGGGGCTCTCCAAATGCAACATGGCGTCCGCTAATTATTCAAGCAAATTTTACAATCAAAAAGTCAAACGGCGCTCCTTCCCTTCCGAGCCCTGCCGTGCGCCCAAACAGTGGTTTTTCCCCACATATGGGGTATCTGCATGCCCAGGAGAAATTGCACAACAAATTTTGAGGTCCATTTTTTCCTGTTACCCCTGCGGAAATAAAAAAAAAATTGGGTCTAAAGTAACATTTTTGTGAAAAATGTTAAATGTTCATTTTTTTCTTCCACATTCCAAAAATTCCTGTGAAGCACCTGAAGGGTTAATTAAGTTCTTGAATGTGGTTTTGAGCACCTTGAGGGGTGCAGTTTTTAGAATGGTGTCACTTTTGGGTATTTTCTGTCATAAACACCTCTCAAAGTGACTTCAAATGTGATGTGGTCCCTAGAAAAATGGTTTTGTAAATTTTGTTGGAAAAATGAGAAATCGCTGGTCAACTTTTAACCCTTATAGCTCCATAACAAAAAAAAAATTTTGTTTCCAAAATTGTGCTGATGTAAAGTAGACATGTGGGAAATGTTATTTATTAACTCTTTTGTGTGACATATCTCTCTGATTTAAGGGCATAAAAATTCAAATTTTGAAAATTGCAAAATTTTCAAAATTTTCACCAAATTTCCGTTTTTTTCACAAATAAACGCAAGTGATATCGAAGACATTTTACCACAATCATGAAGTACAATATGTCACGAAAAAACAATCTCAGAATCAGGGGGATCCGTCGAAGCGTTCCAGAGTAATTACCTCATAAAGTGACAGTGGTCAGAATTGTAAAAATTGGCCTAGTCATTAACGTGCAAACCACCCTCGGGGGTAAAGGGGTTAAATGAGAAGGTGTGTCTAAACTTTTGGTCTGTACTAATATATATGCATCTCACTAAATTAGAATATCATCATAAAGTTAATTTACTTCAGTTCTTCAATAAAAAAGTGAAACTCTATATAATATATGAGTCATTACAAACAGAGTGATCTATTTCAAGTGTTTTGTTTCTGTTAATGTTGATGATTATGGCTTACAGCCAATGCAAACACAAAAGTCATTATCTCAGTAAATTAGAATACTTTATAATAGCTTGAAAAATTATTTTAAAATCCGAAATGTTGGCCTATTGAAATGTATGGTCAGTAAATGCACTGAATACTTGGTCGGGGCTCCTTTTGCATGAGGGTCATATAAAGCGACTGCAGACAGGAGTATACAGCACTCTGTGCAGACTGATCCTCAGCCTACAGGACATCATATACATTTCAAACCATATTTTATAGCATGTAACGTCCTGTAGCCAGGATCAGTCAGTGCATGTAATGTTCTATATGTGCATAGTATAATACATCCATTGTACACATTGTCATCTGATGTCTGTAGCTACAGTATAGTATATTCTAATCTGTATACTGGCTGTGCTGTACTGTGTGCATAGACATCACAAGGTGAGTGTTGTAACCAGAGTCCTATAGGCCCCCAATCCAAAATTTAGACTGGGGTTCCCACCAGCATGATGATGAGATCTATGGGCCCTTGTAAGAATGTCCTGTCCTGGCCGTATCCTGTAATAATGTTCCCTGCCCTGGGCCCCTTTCTTTAATAATGGCCCTGTCCTGGCACTTTCATCAAACACATTTAAACACAAAAAAATAAACATTTCCTCTCCCCTTTCCTTTCTCCTGGGGCAAGCCGCATCTTTTTTTTTTCTCCTCCATATCTGTTGTAGTGGGGGCAAGCGGCACATGCCGGTGATGTCGAGCACCGTACGCAAGAGGCATTCTGACGTCACCTGCTGCCTCTGATAAGCCAATGGACACTAGAGCACATTCAGGTGTAGGCGGCCCCCTGACTCCACAGGACTGGTCGTGGTCGCACCCTCTGTGACTGTGATCATTGTGCCCCTGCATGTGTTATATACTGCTGGTATAACATCTGATGTTCTGTAGTCATCACATATCGTGTATCAATACAGATGAACGAATCTATTCACAGGACCCTGGTTCAGCATCCACATCGTTAGTCCATGGCCACCCTGTGGGACCCTGCGGTCCTCCTCCTTCCTGCCAGCATCGCCTCCTCGTTTGATTTGCAACCTGGCGCAACGACATTTTTTCAGCGTGACACATACATGACATCAGGCCAGGCTACAAATTAAAGGAAAAGCCAAGTGTGCCAGCAGGTAGGAGGGTCACAGGGCTCCCGTTCAGCCGCCACAGAATACTGACTTGGTACCCTGAACCAGGGTCCTGCGAGTTGATTTCCTTTCTCTATATACCAGTCATGTATTCTCCTATATACTGTGGGTGGTATACCATGTGCACAAACATCTAATGTTATATACAGGATAATATGTGACTTGTATATCATATACAATGACACTTTTTTTTACTGTTATGGAGTTTGAGTGCATTGGTGACTTGGTTGAGCAAATAAGCTTTTAAAAAAACACACAAAGTATTTGGAGGTCCAGTAACCATGTAGTGCCCTACTTATGTGTGGCCAGCTTTACTCCTGGTATTTGCTTTTTTTAGGAATATGGAAATGCAGAACACACCCTGCTTTACTACACTTCTAAAACCGTATCCCTGGATTAAAGATAGTAATACAGAAGCATAATAATAATCTTTTATATTTTTTATAGCGCCAACATATTCCACAGCACTTTACAATTTTAGGGGGAGGGCTTGAACAGACAAAAAGACATTACAGAATAAGCATAACTCAGATATTAAAAGGGGTGAGGGCCCTGCTCACAAGCTTAGTCTATGAGGAAATAGGGGTGGACACAAAAGGTAAATTGTATAAATATTGTATAATGCAACCATAGTATACTAAGTAGGGTAAGTACATAGCACTACATGAACTGGTCGCCAGCCAGTATGTGTACAGTACAGACAGAGGCTAATCAGTGCATGGATGATATGAACATGATTTTGAAGAAAATCTTGATGTGGGTCAAACTGGGACAGTTATATAAGTGTGTTGAGGCTATAGGCCAGTCTGAAGAAATGAGTTTTTAGGGCACACTTAAAGCTGTGCGTATTGGGAATTAATCAAATTGTCCTGGGTAGTGCACTCCAAAGAATTGGCGCAGCACCTGAGAAATCTTGGAGACGGGAGTGGGAGGTTCGGATTAAAGAGGATTTTAGTTTTAAGTCATTAGTAGAACTGGGGGCACGGGAAGGGTGGTAGACTGAGATGAGGGAGGAGATGTAGAGTGGTGCTGAACCGTGGAGAGCTTTGTGGGTTACAGTGATAAGTTTATATTGAACTCTATATTGGATGGGCAACCAGTGCAATGACTGGCACAGGGAAGAGGCATCGGTGTATCGGTTGGAGAGGAATATGATCCTGGCTGCTGCATTCAGGATGGATTGGAGAGGGGAAAGTTTAGAAAGAGGGAGACCGATTAGTAAAGAGTTGCAATAGTCCAGACGAGAATGAATAAGAACTACAGTAAGAGTTTTTGCCGAGTCAAGGGTTAGAAAAGTTCTGATTCTAGAGATGTTTTTGAGGTGTAGATGACACGTTCGAGCGAATGATTTGATGTGAGGAGTGAAGGAAAGATCTGAATCAAGTATGACACCCAAGACAGCGGGCTTGTTGCTGGGGAGTAATGGTGGAGCCACAAACGGGAATGGCAATATCTGGTACAGGTAGGTTAGTGGAGGGAGGAAATACAAGTAGTTCAGTTTTTGACAGATTCAGTTTTAAAATAAGGGATTACATTGTGTTAGAGACAGCGGAAAGACAATCACTGGCATTTTGTAATAATGCAGGGGTGATGTTCGGAGAAGAGGTATATGTCATCGACATAGAGATGGTACTGAAAACCGAATCTGCTGATTGTTTGTCCAATAGGAGCGGTGTATAAGAAGAAAAGAAGGGGGACTTCTAGGACTGATCCTTTAGGGACCCCGACAATAATGGGAAGGGGAGAGGAAGAGGAGCTGGCAAAAGACAGTGAAGGAGCGGTCAGAGAGGTAGGAGGAGAACCAGGATAGAACAGTGTCCTTAAGGCCAATAGAGTGGAGCATAGTGAGGAGGAGCTGGTGATCCACAGTGTCAAATGCTGCAGAGAGATCTAGGAGAATCAGTAGGGAGTAGTGACCATTAGATTTAGCTGTTAGTAGATCATTAGAGACTTTAGTGAGTGCAGTTTCAGTAGAATGTGAAGAGCGGAAACTGGATTGTAAAGGGTCAAGAAGAGAATTATCTGAGAGAGGGCAGATTAGAGGAGAGTGAACCAAGCTTTCCTGGAGTTTAGAGATAAAGGGAAGATTGGAAACAAAACTATTTCAATAGCCTCATCATCTCACTGTCCAATAATCCTAAACGCCACTTCAACACTTTTCACTCACTCCTTAATCAAACAGCACAGGCCCCGACCTCAGCGCTGACGATCTAGCCAATTATTTAAAGAAAAAATTGACCATGTCCGACAGGAAATTTTCTCCCAATCCCCAAATGTTATGCATGCTCCTCCCTCCCACAGTGCATCTTGCTCACTTTCTGACTTCGAACCAGTCACGGAAGAAGAAGTGACCAGGCTCCTTGCTTCCTCTCGCCCTACCACCTGCCCCAATGACCCTATTCCCTCACATCTCCTTAAGTCCCTTTCTCCAGCTGCCACCACTAACCTAACTAAAATATTCAACCTCTCCCTCTCATCTGGTATCTTTCCCTCCTCTTTTAAACACGCCAGCATACATCCATTACTTGAAAAACTGTCCCTCAACCAGAACTGTGCTGCTAACTACAGACTGGAGAGGTGAAGGGCTGAGTTATAGGTTTTAAGCATAAATTTATAATGGATGAAATCTTCGGCCAGATTACATTTTCTCCACAGCCGTTCGGCACACCTAGAGCACCGCTGGAGAAAACGTGTTTGAAGTGTATGCCAGGGCTGTCGCCATCTGTGCCGAGTTGTTCTCTGTGTAGTAGGTGCAGCTAAATGCAGGGTACTCTGCAGTGTTTCATTATAATGCTTCAGTGCAGAGTCAGGACATGAGGGAGGAGATCGGGGCCAATGATGATTACTACGCTTTCATATATTTCTTGGTGTTCATGGTGCGTATATTTCTATAGTTGTGGAAAGTGGGGGTGTCTTGAGCAGGGAGACTGTTCTTGACAGAGAATGAAAGAAGGTTGTGGTCAGAGAGTGGAAGAGGAGAATTAGTAAAGCCATGTATTGAACAGAGCCGGTCAAAGATCAGGTCAAGAGTATTTCCATCTTCATGTGTAGGAGAGTTAGTAAGCTGTGAAAGGCCGAAGGAGGAAGTTAGCGATAAAATATGAGCTGCAGATTGGGAGAGGAGATCGCCAATTGGTATGTTAAAGTCCCCAATGATGAGAGTGGCGATATCACAGGATAGAAAGTTTGGAATCCAAGTGGCAAAGTGATCTAGAAACGGACTGGAGGGGCCCGGAGGGTGATGCACAACCGCCACTCGCAGAGAGAAGGGCCAGAAGAGTCTGACTGTATGGGCCTCAAAAAAAGGGAAGATAAGTGAGGGAACTGGTGGGTTAACCTGAAAAGTACATTTTGTTGAAAGGAGCAGACACACACCTCCACCTGATCTGTTGTCATGTCTAGGGGTAAGAGGGAAGTGTAGGCCACCATATGAGAGAGCAGCAGTGGCGGTGGTGTCTAACTGCTGGATCCAGGTTTCAGTGAGGGTGAGAAGGTTGAGGGAATTTGAGAGGAAGAAATCATGGATGTAGGAGAGTTTATTACATGCTGACCGTACTTTTCAAAGGGCACAGAACTTCTGCTATGGGTCCCCATGATTCCTATGTACGCCCCTGGAGTACTCGTATGTGTATACGGGCCCTTACTACTGAAACAATGAGAAACAAAGCTTTTGCAAAGTAAAATACAGTTTATTAGACAAATTATTACAAAAGTGAAACAAGTGTATAAATGTCAGCAGTTGCCCACTAGAAGTTCTGATGCTGACTAATAACAGCACCAGGACCGTTAAAATACTCGCAGTAGTTGTCGCGGCAGGTCTTCGCATCATGGGTGTTTCTGCCATATCCCACTGGTTGAAGGCCTGCAATTGCAGGATCGGTTGCACGCCATTCACCGAGCTCCACTTCCCCATTGGCTAGGTCCACAGAGTCCACGAAGCCAGGCGGACAGTACGAAATTGCATCACGTCGACGAAGAAAGTTGTGAAGCGTGCAGCAGGCCAAAACAGTCTATTGATGTAAGCTTCATGTTAATTGGCATATGAAAAATTCTGAAGCGGTTGGCCATGATACCGAAGGCATTTTCGACAACACGACGTGCCCTTGACAAACGATAATTGAAAATTCTTTTTTCCTGGGTCAGACTTTTTTGGGGGAACGGTTTAATAAGATTGGGATGAAGTGGGAAGGCTTCATCGCCAACAAAAACAAAATTAAGGTTACCTGTAGTCTCTGAGTTGGGAGGCAAGTGTAGGTCACAGTTGTCCAATCGCTCTCCAAAAAGTGTGTGCTCTAAAACACCACCATCAGAAACCCTGCCGTTCATGCCAACATCTACATTTATAAATTCGTAGTTGGCGTTAACAAGGCCATCAGGATGATGCTGAAATAGCCCTTATAATTATAAAAATAGGATCCACTATTTGGTGGCTGAGTGATTCGGACATGTTTCCCGTCCAAAGCCCCACCACAGTTAGGGAACTGCCACAGCTGCTCAAAATCAGAGGCAATCTTTTTCCATTCCTCCTCAGTGTTGGTAAACTTTATGTAGCTACCTAGACTGTGGAAAATGGCATCACATGTCTCTGGAATTAGAACGCTGAGCATCGGCCTTGAAATGGCTGAAGAAAAAATGCAAGTCTTGGAGTGAGCGTCCGGTGGCCAGGAATCTCAGTGTGACTGCCAATCTTTCATCTGCCGGAATGGCAGCACGCATCGCTGTATCCTTCCGTTGAATACGTGGCGTAACTCTTTCCAGTAACACTTTAAATGATTCCTCTGACATCCTCAGATAGTTGCGGAAATCATGAGGATTCTTCTCCTGAAGCTCTCTTACACGTTGCATGTGGGACAATTCTGACCTGTTCTGCAGCCACTCTCTGGTCCACATGCGACGCTTTCGTTTGGAACGCCTCTGTAGCTCCCTTGCCTCATCTATACGCCGAGCTTCCTCAACCAGCAATGCAGCAACCACAATAGCACACTGCCCGTCGTTCATGATGTGCAAACTGCAAACATAACATGAAAAGATGAGAACACTTTCAACAAAACAATTAACGCAAGTATTTAAACTGTACATGCAAAATATCGTGGAAAACCGTGTTCCATTCCGTTAGTGAGCATGACAGAAAAACTCTGAAGCGGTTGGCCAGGACAGCATGTCAGAAAATGTGCTGTGTGGGTGTGTGTGCACGAGACCCCTAAAATATCTGCCCATGCAAAAGCATATACATACAGATAGAAGCCCTCCCTCCCTGAAGAGCAATGCTAACAGGTAATTGGTAGATGTCCTATAAATGAATTAAAAATGGAAACTCATTTGAGACCCCAAACAATACCTACCTCGCTAAAGATGCCTGATTTCTTCAAAGTGGAGTCACAGCCGGACAACGCTACAATGATCCACAAAATCCAATGAACATATATGAACAGCCCGGAGAGCTCTGCTAGGATCTGCAATCAAGCACGAGTTCAGAAACAAAGGATGGGATCGCTATTCTATTGCCTTTTTTATGCACGGCCGGAAATGAGAACGCTGTAGCGACCACCAATCGGGGATGAGGGGCGCGGAAAAGTCCAATTTATGCACGCCTACGTGTCTCAGTTCTGAATCGCTAACGAGTTCGTTGGTTGGGTGTCACATACAGCGATGCACACTGCCCAGCGGGAGCGCAACGACCCAGGAATGGTCCAGGAAGCTTTGTAACGATCAGCGATCTCACAGCAGGGGCCTGATCGTTGCTACCTGTCAGACATAACGAGATCGCTAGCGGAATCGCTGTTGCGTCACAAAACTTGTGACTCAGCAGCGATCTCGCTAGCGATCTCGCTTAGTGTGACGGGGGCTTTACTGTGATCCAATTGTCTGGCACAAGAGAATCACACTACAGGTGCAGAGGAAACTGAGAACATAATTTCTCCATCGTCTGTGTTCGCGGTAATCGGACTGCACTCAGATGACATCCGAGTGCAGACCGATGTTTCCCACGCACCCATTGATTTGTATATGTGTGAGTGATCCGAATATTGGAGCCACTTGCAGCATGCTGCCATTTTTTTCTCATGCCTAATTGGCATGAGAAAATAATCCCCGATCTGCACTGCCCCATAGCACTCGGCCCAATGTTATACTATCTTATAAAGCATCGCATAGCACTCGGCCATATTATACGCTAGTGTGAGTGAGCCCTAAGGCTGGCTATGCACCATATTTCTAAATGTAATCAGGTCCACTATAAATAAAAGATAGAACTTTGTCAATTATTCTGCTTTAAAGAAACAGAGCTCTTTTTTTTTTTCCCTAAGGCCCCAGCCCCACTATCAGTATTTGGTCAGTATTCAGTCAGTATTTTTTTTCTCAGGAGTAGGAGACAAAACCAGGTGAGGAGCAATCAGAGAAAAGGTATAATAGAAACAAGTCACCAATTCTGCATTTATCACCCACTCCTGATAAAAAATACTGACCAAATACTGATAGTGGGGCTGTGGCCTAAATGTGTATATAGTGTAGCATCCGTGTGTTAATATAGTCACCTTCCATTGTCTTCTCCAGTATCCAGCGTTTTTCCGCTCCTCTTCTGTATACACACTGTCATGATTCCCCTCTATTCCCAGCATAGTCCCAACTAGAGTCTCAGGCGCTTCTCTCAGTAGAACATTCAGAAAAGCAGATGAGAATGTAGTCGACATTTGACTGCAGCTATAAAAATCACATATCTGTGATTACTAGACCGCCTGCTCTCGCTGGGAATAGCGGAGAATCATGACAGTGTATGAATTATTGGCAGTGTGTGGGGAAAAAAAAACCTAATGGGTATGTGCGCCTGACGTCTGTTGAGCCGAGTTTTTCTAGGCGAAGCCGCTTCAGAAAAAACCCCGACAGTCTTTTTCATGAAGTGTCTTCACTTGTAGCTTTGCTGTAGTTTTGTGCAGTGGATCCACCCGCGTCTTTTCTCTTCATTTTGCACTATAATGGAGAGCGACTTTGGCGAAAAATTAGTGTCACGTCTTTTAACCGCTTCAGAGTTCGGAAACTGAACACATGCACAGCAATGTTTTTACATTGCTGTGCATTTTGTTCATTCTTTTGCACCCACCTAAAAAAGATGTCCTATGCATATACCCTAAGGCTATGTTCACATGCAGCATTTTTGCATTAGTTTTTTTTTTTTGCTTTGTGTTTTTTTTTTATGCAAATTAAATGCTGCTTTTTTTCAGTAACCACAAAAGCTACAAGATTTCTGAAATCTCATGCACGCACATCTTGTTTTTATTTCTGACTGAATATGAAACCTACAGCATGTCCATTCTTCTTTTTTTTTGCAGTGTTTTTTCACCCATAGAAAGCAATAAGAAAGCGAAAAAATGCTGCAGAAATTAAGCGGCGGCTTTTTTAGGCGTATTGGTGAATAAAACGAATTTTTATTAAACATGCCCTGTAGGCAAAGCACACACGTAATCTGCACTAAAAAACACCACTAAAATGCTGAAAAATTGCCATTTTTACTGACGAGAGAGCAGATTTTGACTACAGGAAAAAAAAATTTGCTGCATGGAACATGGCCTAAGCTTTGTTTTGGTACCATATCTGTGTAGTAGTCTTGGTGCTATTACTGCTTCTATGTAGTTAGTTTGGTTCTAGTACCATTTCTGTGTATTGACCATCAGATCTTTGGTGAGGTTGTTTCTGTCTAGAGTCTGATATATTAAGCCTGCCTTAATGGTGAATTTCATATTATAAACGCAATAGGGATGGGCCGCCGCTGTGTGCTTGCCCCACAGGCCAAAATTTGTGAGCCTGCCCACAATCCTGTTTATTTCACTTTATTAAGCTATGGATAGAGCATTAATGTGAAAGTTGTGGACAGCCCCTTTAAGATGGGATTGGAGATGTAATGAGTACAAATTTGATTATATATATATATATATATGTTCATTATAAAAACATGTTCATTTGATCTTTCTCATCGAATAAAACCTTGTTTTAAAAAACATCAAAGCATAAAAAATTATATAAATGTGGTATTGCTCTAATCATACTGGCCTGAAGGAAAAAGCTGCCTTACCAATTTTACCACACGGTGAACGGCATAAAAAATTAAAAAAAACACCCAAAACTATTCCTGAATTGCTGGTGTTTGTTCATTCTGCCTCCCGGAAAAATGGAATAGAAAGTGATCAAAAAATATTATGTGCCTTAAAAATTGTAGCAATGAAAACGTCAACTTGTCCCAAAAAAAAAACGCCACATGACTGTCAGCAGAAATGTAGAAAAATTATAGCTCTCAAAATATCGCAATGCAAAAACTTTATTTTTGAAAAAAAAAAAAAAACTCTTACTGTGTTATAGCAGGCAAACATAAAAACCCGATATTAATCTGGTATCACTGTAATCGCACCTACCTGAAAAATAAAGTTGTCTAATCGCTTATATCACACGAGGAACAGTGTAAAAAAATAAATAAAACCAATTCTTGACCTGCTCTTGATTTGTTTATTTTGCCTCCCAAAGATCGCAGTAAGGCTTGGCTCACATTTATCCTGCGCTCTACGCTGAGCTCTTACACCGGGGTTTTCTTGTAAATCTCTGAAATATGTGATTCATATAGACCTCCCCCCAGCGGAAGACTCCCTATAATGAGGCAGATGGAGTCACTGTGGACGCCGTCTGGCCTATGATCTGGCGGTGTCTCTTTTTAAGCGTTGTAAGGTTACTGGTAACATGCTGGAGGGGTGGTTATTAGCTTCAGTGATAAGAACCTGGACGTCTGCTCCAGCATATTATGTGGTGAGAGAGGTTAATCGGCCAGGACAGGGCCAGGTGTGTTGTGAACAGCTAAAGAGTTGGGCAAGACGGTTGTTCGCCATATCTCCAGTCCTGGGTGTGATTTTAAAAGTTTAACTTCTGACTGAGTCCAGAGTCCTGTGTGCGCTGAATGTGAGCTGACCTCCAGAGCTCTGCTCTCGTTAAAGCTGAACCCTGTTTTCTGACTGGACGGACATCAGTTATGCGGACTATGAGTGCTGTTTTTTTTACTAAAACGAACAAGACTGAGTTTATTGATGTCTATTTTTGTTTTGGACTGGTTTATGAAGCATGTTTTTAGTAAACCAGTTGAAGATTTAAATCAGAAAGTATTCCTCTGAGTACCTCATTAAGCACCTGAGTGAGCCGATCTACCACAGTTGGAGCTAGAAGTGTGGGAAAGCTCCCCAGGAAGCTAGTGTGACAGCTGTGGACAAACTACATATCCTGTGTGAGGGCGACTATTAGGATAGAAGAGTGGTCGGACAAAATGAAGGAGCTGATCAAGCACCTGGTCCAATTCCAGCAACTGCAGCAGCAGTGGCAGCAACAACAGATGCGTAGGCGGCAGATGGAACTCCTCACTAACTGCCCAACCTCCATTTCAGACGATGACCTCACGGGTCTGCCAACATGTCCTGTGATGTTAAATGGTGTACTGGTGTCTGTATTCTTGGACACGGGGAACTTAGTAACCTTAGTCAGGGCCCCACTCCACCACCAGTTGATCCTTCGAAGGATTGTGGCATCCACTGTATTTGCAGTGACGCTAAGGACTAACTTTTAGCCAGAGTGACCATATAAACTGTGGCACTGAGTCCCATAAGGTTGGAGTGGTTAAGGACCTGATACACCCAGTTATATTAGGGAAGGATTTTACCTTACTCTGGGACTTATGGCGAAAAAGGGGGTGGTGCCAAGTTACTCAGAAAAGAAGAGGTTCACTTAAAAAAAATAAATAAAAAAAAAAAAAAGTCAGAGGCAGGTGAATTTCCCCTGTGTGTGCTTGATGGCGATGAGAACGAGTCAGCAATCAATGAAGCCGACATCCCTGAGATGGGGGCTTTCGGGAGTAACTTTGGGACTGCTTAACTGAAGGACCATAGACTCAGAGGGGTGCTTGATAACGTCACCGTTTTAAGCGAGGATGCTCAAGAGCTGGGGGCTGACATTAAGTTTCCGTACTTCTGCAGTAGATGGGGTTTTACTAGGGGGACTAAGCAGGGGGGGTATTGGAGCAACTGTTGGTATCAGTACCCTATAGGCGTAGGGTGTTAGAAATGGCCCATTCCCATGTCTTGGGTGGTCATCTGGGTGTAGACAAGACCAAAGAGCGGATCCTTTTTACGTTCCACTGGCCTAGATATCACCGAGAGATTTCGAACTATTGTAGCTCCTGTCCCACTTGCCAGTTAACCACCCCAGTCTCTCATTTCTGGAGTCCCCTAGTGCCATTACCCATTATAGAGGTTTGGTTTGACCGCATGAGTTTAGTGGGACCCATGGTTAAGGCTTTGTTCTAGGAATTGTGGGATACTAGCTGCAGTTTATTCCGAATTTCCCGATGATAACCTCTCCCCTGACCAACCTCCTTAAGGGCATAGAGTAGTCGATGGCCAAGTGGACTTGGAGATGGCTTTCCAGGAGTTGAACCTAGCCCTGTGCAAACAGCCAGTCTTGGTTGCATCGGATTTTAACGAAGGGGTTCATGGTCCAGACGGATATTTCAGAAGTCTGGTTTAGAGCCTTGTTGTCCAGAGAATTAAATGGGGAGGGAAGTAAAATATGTTACGAAAAAAAGCACTCAGAATCACTGTGATATGTTGAAGCATCTCAGTTATTACCGCATAAAGTGACACTGGTCAGAATTGAAAAAATTGGCCTGGTCACAAAGGTGAAGACAGGCTCTGGCACAAAAGGGCTAATAAATCATCAGTTGAGTTGCTGGGTGACATCTGTGGTTCCTCTTGACACTTTTTAATAATACTCTTACCGCCTACTCGTGGTTATACAGGTCCTGTATGCTGCCATATAATGCGAGAGTAGTCTCTCACTTTTGAAATTACTTTGAGGGGCCTAGATTTTAGATAGAAGCAGGAGGGCACAGAAAATACAAAATCAGAAGACACGAGTAAGACCGTAAACTGTCCAGGATCACAAGAAGATCAAATGCACGGAACTGAACCAGAGGAGATCGAGGCTGTACCTGGCGCCTTGCAGCAATGTGCTTTGAGCTTTAGTAGGGTGTGGTGCTTTCCAATTACCTGAAGCAGGGAGCAGATTACTCCAGCTGGACAGCCCACACACCCATACTGCCAGAATGGATGGTAGTACTGGCCCTGGCCACCCTATTCTTAGTTTCTGGACAGAGCCTGTGCTGCCCAGATCTTCTGGTTACAATGTCTCCTCCAACGCCACCCGCAGATGGTGGCCGTTACATGATGGTGGCCGTTGCTGACAGAAGCAGACCTCGCAGGAGCAGATCCAAAAAGGAGATATGACACACCATTTTTAGAAGCTCCAATGTTGTAAAATGACAGAAAACCAAAGCAGAAGAAAACGCCATAAAGTTACTCAATTTTGTAAATTTATAAGAATTGTTGAATTTATCTATATGAGTAGTAACTATTTTGACGTCGGAGTGGGGGCTCGTTTATTGCGGGATGACTAGAAGTTTTTATTAGTATAATTTTCGTCTACATAACATTTTTGGTGGCTTTTTATTCCAATATTTTGGAGGCAGAATGAAGAAACAGTTGAACACCACACTCCCCTAGTTAATGCCATGAGGTCTTCTATTATAGACAGTGAACTGTTATTGTCTTAGTGAATAATTCAATTTTGCTACATAACTTCTCATTTCTATGGAGATTTTGAGTAGAAATGTTCAAAAATACAGTTTAAGAATATTTTATTCAAAAATAATAATTTGTTTTATTCTTGGTAGATGACTGTACAAGGAGATCAGAGGGACAACTGACATCTTCAATTTTTATATCAGATGACCTTGAGATCACACAGGATACAATTGAAGTGAATGGCATTACTCCAGCTATACTAGCATCCTGTCATGCCAAAGATCTGTCATCTGATCCTATGAAAGAGGTCCTGTGTTCTGATTCATTACAGACTACGAAGAAAAATAAAAGTCAGAAAAGAGGCATTACCAAACAAACTGCTCTTAAAGCAAAAAAGCCAATTACACATTCAGAATATGGAAATAGTTTTCCTCTCGAAGCATCTTTTGTTACGCATCAAAAAATTCACACAGAGGAGAAGACATTTTCTTGTTCCAAATGTAGGAGATATTTTAATCAGAAATTAGATTTTGTTAGGCATGAGAGAATGCATACTGGTGGGGAGAAGCCATATTCATGTTCAGAATGTGGAAAATGCTTTGGACAGAAATCAACTCTTGTTACACATTACAGAACTCACACAGGGGAGAAGCCATATTCATGTTCAGAATGTGGAAAATATTTTGCACGTAGCTCCTCTCTTCTTACACATAAGAAAACTCACACAGGGGAAAACCCTTTTTCATGTTTAGAATGTGGAAAATGTTTTAAGCGGAAATCCTATCTTGTTAGTCACCTGAGAACTCACACAGGGGAGAAGCCTTTTTCATGTTCAGAATGTGGGAAATGTTTTGCAGAGAAAATACATTTTGTTAGACATCAGAGAACTCACACAGGGGAGAAGCCATATTCATGTTCAGAATGTGGAAAATGTTTTGCACATAGATCATCTTTTCTTATACATCAGAGAACTCACACAGAGGAGAAGCTATATTCATGTTCTGAATGTGGGAAATGTATTAGAGAGAAATCAAACCTTGTTAGACACCAGAGAACTCACACACACCCAGGGGAGAGGCCATATTCATGTTCAGAATGTGGATTATGTTTTGTACATAAATCCTCGCTTGGTAGACACCAAGGAGCTCACACAGGGGAAAACCCTTTTTCATGTTCAGAATGTGGAAAATGTTTTAAGCGGAAATCATATCTTGTTAGTCACCTGAGAACTCACACAGGGGAGAAGCCTTTTTCATGTTCAGAATGTGGGAAATGTTTTGCCCAGAAAATACATTTTGTTAGACATCAGAGAACTCACACAGGGGAGAAGCCATATTCATGTTCAGAATGTGGAAAATGTTTTGCACATAGATCATCTTTTCTTATACATCAGAGAACTCACACAGGGGAGAAGCTATATTCATGTTCTGAATGTGGGAAATGTATTAGAGAGAAATCAAACCTTGTTAGACACCAGAGAACTCACACACACCCAGGGGAGAGGCCATATTCATGTTCAGAATGTGGAATATGTTTTGTACATAAATCCTCGCTTTGTAGACACCAGGGAACTCACACAGGGTAAAAGCCTTGTGGTTATTTCCTGAAGAAGTGCTTGACACTATGAAACACATTGACTAAACACCAAATGTTTGAATAAATCCTTGAGAACTGATTTCCTCCCACATTCCAAAGGGCTGTGGAATTTGGATTGTGAGCCCCATTGGGGACAGCAATGATAATGTCTGTAAAGCGCTGCAGAAGATGATTCCACTATATAAGCAATGCTTAATAAAAAAATAGAGCTGTGTGTATGTAAATGTGCAGTGCCCAGCAGTGTGTGTGTGTGTGTGTGTGTGTATACATGTATGCTGCAGCGTGGTCATTAACGTCCCTGCTGTGTTGGTATATGTACATATACATCAGTGTCTCCCAAGCTCCAGTCCTCACGGACTCCACAGGTCATGTTTTCAGGATTTCCATAGTATTGCACAGGTGAGCGAATTCCTGATGCCTTGATGATACTTCCATCACCTGTGCAATACTAAGGAAATCCTGAAAACATGACCTGTGGGGTCCGTGAGGACTGAAGTTTGGGAAACACTGATATACATGGTGCCGAGAAACACTAACAATAAATTTATTACTTCCCTCTTTCACCCCAGTGCATTACAATTAGTGATATTGACTGTCATGTACATACTTCTCAGTACTTGACATGGGGTGCGCTTGAAAGGGTTAATTCGTCTTCTCTCACTCAATCCAGCTCTCATACTCTGTTTAGGTTATAAAGTGAACATAAATCACACCTCAACATATTCAGCACACCCCTATTTTTTTTTTTTTTTCACGCCTTGCCACCATTCGTCAAATACACGGGGTGATGAGTCCTCAAGATATGTTACTCTCAGACAATCAAAAGGTCACACACTCGCTGAAAGGCTATGGATTCTTTAATAAGTCTGATCCTTGTATGCACTAAAGTTTTTTTTTTTATATAACTAATTTTTATTAAAATTTTTCACATTTTAGCAAACAGAGAACACAGAAAAGTCATTCACATTTTCATATCAGAGAAAACACTTAGGCCTCCAACAGGCCAGCCCATTAGAGATCACTTTAAAGCTTTCAAATTCAAATATCTGATATGACATCCATTTTACACAACAGTCCATGAAACACAAAGAAAAAAAAAAAAAAGGCAACACAGAGAGAAGGAAGGGAAAGGAAGAACGATATAGACAAAAGATCAAGAAGCAGTTGATCATTCACTACGCTGCGCCCAATAGTAGTCCCATGGGGCCCATACTGTCTCGAACACGTCCATCTTTGCATTAAGACTTGCAGTCAAGGACTCCATCCGCCTCACATCACAGACCCTAGCGTAGTACTCTTGTCTAGAGGGTGGGGAGTCCCTTTTCCAGCAAAGAGCAATCATGCATCTCGCTGCTGTCAACAAATGGAGGAGCAATTTGGAAGAATGTCTACCCATTCCCCCAGGGGTCACATTGAGAAGGAAAACAGAGGGCTCCAGAGAAATCTCTGTAAATGGCACCTCCTGAACCAGTTTTCTTATTGTTTCCCAAAAGGGAACTATTTTGCTGCTGGACCAGAAAACATGTGTCAGCGTGCCGACAGGTGATCCACATCTCCAGCCTATACTCGGGACCTGCGGGTTCATTTTATTCAGGACATCCGGCGTGTGGTACCAATGCATTAAAATTTTATATTGGTTCTCCTTGTATAGGGTACAGATTGATGTCTTGGCTGCTTTAGACCATATTGTCTGCCATGTCTGAGGGGAAAGCCTCCTTCCCAAGAATCCCTCCCACTTAGACATATAAGGGTGCTGGAAGATGGGTCCACCCACCGGTGAATTGATTATTTTATATATATCCGAGATCAACCCTTTGGTAGAGGGACCTCTCCTGCACAGCCTCTCAAACTCCGTGGGGATGGACACTTTGTATGAGCCAAACAGGGATCTTGCAAAATACTGAATCTGTATGTACTGATAGAATTCCCGGTTAGTGATGTTAAAACATTCTTTTAAATAATCAAACTGATGTATTACTAAGGTGTTTCTGTCCACTAGATCCGCAAATCTAAACAATCCCGCTTTGATCCAGGGATGAGCCATCGATGATTCTTGGCTCTGAGGGAGCAAAGGCTGAAAGACAAACAATATCATCGGGGAGTGTTTAGAAGAAAGAGGAAATCTCCTCCTACAGGTGTCCCATATGTCTCTAGTGAATTGCATAGGGCCCAGTAAAGTGGTTTGGAGTTTAACAGATTTCTCAGACCACAGTAGTGAATTCGGATGAACTGGGGCTATCCATAATTTTTCAATTTCTATCCACTTATTATATGCCCAAAGGGATGACCACGAGGGAATCCTTCTCAAGTGAGCCGCCCAATAGTATTTTACCACATCCGTGACCGATAACCCCCCCCCCCCCCGCTCCCTCCCCGAGATCAGTACCTGCTTGGAGATTCTATGCCTCCCATTATTCCATATAAACTTCATTATACAGGATTGGAGAGCCCTCAACTCCCCCATAGGAACCCCAACTGGTAGAGTTTCAAAATAGTAGTTGAGTTTAGGAATAAGGGGCATTTTCACTGCCGATATACTCCCCAAAAATGAGATATGAAGATTGGCCCTCTTGACCATAAGACCCTTCAATTCTTTAAAAAGGGGCGGAAAATTATGAGCAAACAGGGTCCCATAGTCTGACGTTATGTTAATCCCCAGATATTTGATACTCTCTGACTTCCACTGGAATTTGTAATTCAGTTTAAGATGATCTAATTCTTCATGGGGGAAGGTTTAGTGGAAGTGCCTCTGTTTTTTTAGAATTAATCTTATATCCTGAGATTATGCCATATTCCCAAAGTGTCACTTTAAGATTAGGGAGGGTGATATGCAGATTCGTGAGGGTCAGTAGCACATCATCTGCAAATAGGGAAATTTTAAATACTTTACCCCTTACCTCCACCCCCGATATGTCAGTATTGACTCTTATTGCTTGCGCTAGTGGCTCGATACACATGGCAAACAAGAGTGGGGATAAAGGACAGCCTTGCCTTGTACCATTTGCTATAGAGAAACTGGGTGATACACAATGGGGAAGTTTAATGGACGCCGTGGGAGAAGAATAAAGGGCCTTTAGTGCTGTTAGAAAAGCACCTGATATCCCAAAAGTCTTCACTGTCTCAAACATAAAGGGCCAATTAAGGCGATCAAAAGCCTTTTCCGCATCAAGACTGAGGAGAAGCGCGTCAGACTTATTCCTATTAACCACATCCACCAGGTCCACAGCCCTCCTTGTGTTGTCTCCTCCCTGCCTGAAGGGCACAAACCCCACCTGATCCTTATGAATCATGTGCAGAAGCCAGACATTCAGTCTATTTGCAAGGAGACGGGTAAATATTTTTAAATCCGAGTTCAAGAGGGCTATGGGCCTATAGTTGGCGCAGTCAAGGGGATCTCTACCAGCCTTGTGAATTAACACCAAATATGAATGAGATAGCGAGCTAGGAATCAGGGTTCCCGTCAGGAAGGAGTTAAAAAGGTCAACCATATAGGGGAGTAGTATATCCGCAAAAGTTTTATAATATAGATAGCTCAAACCGTCCGGGCCTGGTGACTTACCCAGGGGCAAATCTTTCAAAATGTCAGTTAATTCCTCAAGAGTGATCTGTTTGTTAAGGGAATCTTGTGCCTCCGTTGAAAGAACTGGCAGACTAATCCTCTGAAAAAAGCTGTCTATCTCTGATCGCCTATATTCTGGATTGCCTGCCAGTGGGTCCTGAAGATTATATAATTTCTTATAAAATTTATAAAAGATATTTGACAATTCCCCCGGATCATAGTGGGTAGTTCCCTCATCGTCTCTAAGAGCCTGAGGAGCCGCGGTCACAGAGCGATCCTGCAGTTGCCTAGCCAGCAAGGTATGGGCCTTGTTCCCTTTTTCATAATATCTCTGTTTTGAAAATACAAGCATCTTCTCCACTTTACGGATGGAGAGATCATTCAATTTGTCTCTAGTGGCCAACAGCTTCCTCAGAGTCCCAGTCTACGGAGAAGAGGCAAATCTACGTTCCTGAAGTCGAATCTGAGAATTAAGATTCGAGAAAAGTTGCCTTGAATTTTTTTTAAGCCTCGCTCCCTCTGCAATATAACACCCTCTTATTACCGCCTTATGCGCTTCCCACAAAATAGGAAGGGAGGGCACAGATCCCGAATTTAGTTCAAAATACTGGGTTAAATGATTTGATAAAGATTTTTGAATACAGGGATCCTTTACCAGAAATTCATTCAGTCGCCAGTGACAGGCTCTGGAGGAACTGAGACCCAACTTTAAATTTAATATTACCGGCGCATGATCCGACCATGTTATGGACCCCACCTCCACATTCTCTAGCATTCTAAGTGTGACAATATTAGCAAAAAAGTAATCGATTCTGGTATGAGTCTGATGCGGATTTTAATAAAAAGTGTAAGCTTTTCTTTGGGATGATCTATTCTCCACATATCAAAAAGGGAATTTGCCCGGATCAATTTTCTAAATTCCACTGATAATCGGGACGAACCAGCAGATGGCGGGTTCCCCCTCAAAGCAAGCCTATCATTTATTTCTGAGAACGGGATATTAAAGTCCCCCCCCACCAACAATGCCCCAGGCTGCAGCCATCGAAGGCTAGTTAGAACCTTGCGAATAAAGGGTATTTGGCCCGAATTTGGGGCGTAAATGTTGCACAATATTATTGCTTTGCCCTGAAAAAAGCCCTCCAGTATCAAGAATCTACCTGCCGGGTCCTCATGAGATTTAGAGATTTGAATTGGACATAAAGATGATATAAGTATGGCCACTCCACCCTTTTTATTATTATTATAGGCAGAGTAGGCAGAAGGGTAATGATGGGCCGCAAATCTAAACATCCCACTGCGGTCTTAATGGGTCTCCGGTAAAAAGGCAATGTCCGCTCTCTGAGCCTTCAACTCCTGCAGTGTGAGCCTTCTTTTTCTAGGGGAATTAAGCCCCTTTACGTTCAAAGTGATCAACTTAACCATTGCTAGTAAGAAAAGGTGAACTACTGCTTATAATCATACTCACTGACAATCGTTGCAGCCTCCCGCCCCATAATGACCTGCCATGGAGCTTCATGAATGACCCCTGCTCTCTTGATAAGGAAAAGAAAAGGTAAAAAGGAGGGAGGGGAAAGACAGTGGGATGTGGGGGAGACACAGACTGAAGCAAACCAACATAAAGAGAAAACATGTACAAATATCAAAACAGATCAGAACAATTTTCCCAAGAGTAACTCTTGGAGAAGGGTTGTTACCGTGGCACAAGGTGAGCCCACTAAGTTTCAAAAACGTACTATGCAGTTAAGGGAAATCACAATGTCCTTGCTGTCCAACAACCCTTTGGAAAAATATATTGGAGGGAGTCCAGAAAAAGGGAAAAAAAAAAAACCTTCCTGTGAGAAGAGAAACAACAACCAAAATCCTTGTCCCAAAACCCAAGGAACCCCACTGAGCATTTATAAACAAGTTGTCAAAGTGACACTTTAAAATATTCATTCATTTAAGGCATAGAAAAATATCAAACATAAGTATTTCAGAATTTGACGTCGAATACCGGCTTGTAAGTGAAAAAGAGCGATAAAGACAAAAAGTAAACCCTCAAGCGAAGCCACTTATGCTCCGGGTTTTACAGTCAACCATAGTTATTCTTATGCACTCCAGAGGGCGGGCCCTGCTCTCCAGGCCTGCGAGGTGTCGTTCCCTCTTTGCCCCGCCTCCCCACCTTTTGCCATACGGGAGGTGGAGCCTCCGGGGGGAGAAGATAGTCCCATTCCGGAATGTTCGGTGCCGTTAGTTGGAGGTCCCCACAAAACTTGGCCAAATCCCCCATAGAGCGGAGCACTGCCGACACCCCATCCCTGCGAGCCATTAAAGCAAAGGGGAAGCCCCACCTATAGAGAATCTTATCCAGGAGCATGCTGAGCAGAGGTTTAAGATGCTTTCTCTTCTGCAGTGTAATTCTAGACAGGTCCGGGAAGAAATGGATGTCCGCCCCCCTATACTTTATGGCTTTCGGGGCCCGTGCCTTGGCCATTATCTTTTCTTTCAGCTCAAAGTCATGCAAGCAGCATATTACATCCCTCGGAAATGCTGTAGTACCCTTTGGCTTCAAGGCTCTGTGAGCTCTATCAAATTTAATCGAGGCAGGCTGATTATCACCCAGGATAGAGTTAAAGATCTCCTGAAGTATAGCTCTGAGATCCTCCACCCCCTCCGACTCGGGGAGACCCCTCACCCATATATTGCTCCTTCTTCCCCTATTATCAAGATCTTCAATGTGGGTATGCATATCCTGCATCACTGATTTTTGCTGGGTGGTCACTTGTTGTAGTTTGGTTACATGAGCTCTAGTAGTATTATGATCATCCTCCAGTATTTCTATACGATTTGCCAAGTGCCTCAGGTCTTGTCTCACACAAGCAATCTCTGACCTGCAGGTATCCTTGACTTCCTGGTTTTTGAAGTCTGTCTTGGAGGGTAAATGCTCTAGGTAACTCTGCCATGCAGGGGCACAGGACTGCAGGCTCCCAACCCCCCTTCATCCTCAGTACAGCAAGGGGAAGAGGACAAGTCTCCACCCCCTTTACCATGGACAGTGAAAATATTCCCCTCTCCCTCAGTCTCCCCGGCTGCCTCTCCGTCTTCTGATGGGGGCTGGGGACGATCAGCAGCACATGCTGTTATCTGTGCAATTGTCTGTGGGGAGAAGGGGGAGGGGGGGGCTCTGATGTACACCTCAGTGTGAGCTGTAACAGTCTTATTTGCAGTGGAGACGACTCTCACAGCTCTGCCTCGGCTTTTTGCTGTTAGGTGCCCCTGCAAATCCACATCAGCAGGGGCCGCAAGCTGAGATTGGGTCCCACTCCCCTCACCTCTGTGCTTTGTCTGAGGCTGCTGCAGCCCGGTCTGTTCCAGCCAAGATGGCTCCGGGACACCATGAGGTGCTGAGTCCTTCTGAAGAAAGGTGTCCAGTGCGGTCGCTATCACTGGCCCTGGAGTGGATGCCGGTGTCCTAGCACGTCGTGGCCCCATGTGTGCTGTAATTGAGGTGAAAATGCTGGCACTCTGCCTCTTCTATGCCTCTATTGTGTTCAGCTCAGCAGGAGCTCCTCACACACTTCTCACATTGAGGTCCTGGCCACGCCCCCCCTTATTAAAGATTTTAACGTTTAATATAATAATATACATTGTTTACAATAAAAGATATAAAAAGGTAAAAATAAAATGACTCACAAATATGCAAAACAGTTATAAAATAACTGCTGATGGCAAAATTAACTTTTTATCTTCTGTTTCCTTAAGGGAAGGAGAAATGAGTTCTAGATTACACCAGCTTCCCAGGCAGCCCCACATGTGAACAACTTCTTTTGTGCCACCCAGCATTTTTATAGTCCTGACCATAGGATCATATTTGCAGGGTCACCTGATTGCACTATTTAAAAATTGCTGTTTGACTGAACGGTGAGCTAAGAGCCTTGCATTTCAAATATCCTGTGTCTCCCCAACTCCTCTGTACAGTAAATAAGAAATATACTGCCTAATTTCAGACCATGTGTTTTGCCTTGAAGCTAAGGATCCAGGAGTTGAGGTGTTATGTTTGACATCTCCAGAAAAAACCCTTTGTGTTTTGCAATACTGATATACAGTTTCACTCTTTAGTAAATATAACTCTACTGCTGTATTGTCTAAATCTGGGGTGCGTCTTATAGTCCAAAAAATACAGAATTAGAATTACATAATTACAAATAAAATATATACAATTACTAATATCTTTAAAGTAATAAATAAATAGCAATATTGCTATGTGCTGTGATAGATCGTCTCACTCCGCTACTTAACAAGGTAGTCAAAGGAATGCTTTCATTTAAATCTTCAGCTGATTTATTAAAACATGCCTCATAAACTAGTTCAACAGAAAAATAGCCGTATTCAGTCTTGTTGGCATAAACAAACAGCACTCATTACAGTCTGTATAACTGCGGTGTTCGTTCGCTCAGTAAACAGGGTTCAGCTCTCCTTAGCAAGAACACAGCTCTGTATGTCAGCTCACTTTCATAACACACAGAGCAATCAGTAAGTCTAGAAGCTTCCCTTTTACCTCCTGGGCCACACTTGAGGGTGGAGATATGGTGAACAGCCATCCTGCTCAACTCTTTAGCTGTTCACAATAAACCTGGAATTCATGACCGATTAACCCATCTCAGCACTTAACATGCTGGAGCAAACTTCCAGATTCATATTACTGAAGCTAATAACCTCAGTGAAACATATCTCCCCTTAAGCAAATTACCAGTGACCATCTAACATATAACACCCGCCCCCCCCTCTGTCCAAAGCCGGGGGTTTGGCACTTTCAGTCACTAGACAGGGAAGTCTCGACAGTGCATCTGCGTTAGCTTGTAGTTTCACTGGCCTATGTTCCACATGGAAGCTGAAGTCCTGGAGTGCCAGAAACAACCTAGTCACTCAGGCATTCTTCCAGTTCTTTTCCCTCATCCATCTCACAGGTGCATGGTCTGACACTAACCTGTAATGGCCAAGCATTCTTTTTCCACGATGGCATAATTTTTCTGTCAGGAGAAGTGTTTCCTACTTAGGTAAATGATTAGATGTCCCTCTCCATTTATTTCTTGTGACAACATGGCTCGCAACCTGACTTTCAAAGGGCTGTCTAGACCATGAACTCCTTTTATGAAGTCCGATGCAACCGAAACAGGCTATTTACACAGGGCTAGTTTCAACTCCTGGAAAGCTTTCTCCGCTTTGGAAATCCACTTTTCCATCGATGATTTTGTGCTTTTAAGGAGGTCGATCATGGGGTGTGGCTCTCAGGGCGAAATTCGGGATAAACCTCCGATAGTATCCCACAACTCCTTTAAACGTCCTAACCTGTTTGTTGGAGAATAGTTGTGGCCAGTTTTGGATCGCCTCCACCTTGTTCTCCTGCAGCTTGATTTCACCCCTCCCAATGATATAGCCTAGGTTTTATGCCTCTTCTTCCCCATGGCGCACTTCTTTGGGTTTATACTAAACACCGCCTTCCTCAGTGCGTTCAGTACTGCCTGGACCTTCTGCACATGACTTTCCCAATCTGGGCTGCAGATCACAATATTGCCTAGGTAAGCTGCAGAGTATTTCTTGTGAGGAGTTAGAACTCGGTCTGTTGCCCTCAGGAAGGTGGTTGGGGCTCCTTCCAGACCAAAAGGCATCCTGGTGTATTGGAAACACTCATCAGGTGTTGAGAAGGCTGTCTTCTCTTTAGCCATTTGGAACATGGGGATTTGACAGTATTTTTTTATTAGGTCATGGGTGTTGATGTTTCTTTCTCATTACAACTTTTCAAAGAGCTCATCGACCTGTGGCATCGGATACACATCAAACTTGGACACCTCATTCAGCTTACGATCATTACAAAACTGTCATTCTCCATTTGACTTTGCCACCAGGACATAGAGACTGGACCAGCCACTCTTCGATTATGTCCAAGTTCAACATTCTCCTCACATCCTACAAAATAAAATCGAGTCAGGCTTCAGGCATTCGATATGGCTTAAGGTTTACCCCCACGTGTATCCCCATCAGAGCTTCATGCTCCATGGTCTGAATACATCCCGGCAACTCTGAAAAACAGACCTTGGTTTCACTGGAGGAGTTCCTAGCACTGTTGTTTCTGGGCTGGTAATCATGATTCTGCCACCTCAACATTGGCTTCGGGGTTTGCAAACAGGCATCGAGCTTCTACTGCCGCCCTATCACACCATGGCTTGAGCAGGTAGACATGGTAGACCTGATGAGGTTTCTTATCCCTGGCTGGTGGACTTTACGTATAATTAAGTTTGTTCAGTTTCCCGACCACTTCATATGGCCCTTGCTACTTGGGCAGAAATTTACATTACACCGTGGGAATCACCACTACGACTCGATCTCCAGGTCTAAACTGTCTCAGCCTTGACAGCCAATTGTAGACCCTTGATTGGGCCTCTTGTGCCTGTAAGAGGCTCTCTCTCTCACAATCAGCATTACCTCTGCAATTCTCTCCTGTAACTTCTGCTTCCCAGGTCTTCTTTGTAACATCCAGGAGACCCCGATGGTGTTGGCCTTACAACAGTTCAAATGGAGATAACCTTGTAGAGGCTTGTGGAACTTTCCGGATGGAAAACTGGCATGGGAGAAGGCAGTCCCAGTTTCTATCATCTTTGTCCACGATCTTGAGCATGGCTTTCAGGGCTTTATTAAACCTCTCCACCAGGCCATCCGTTTGCGGATGGTATACTGATGTCCTAAGTTGTGTAATCTGGAGGGCCCTACACAACTCAACACTTTGGATATGAATGGAGTTCCTTGGATCGTCAGGATCTTGTTTGGTAGGCCGGTCCGGGAAAATATATGGACCAGTTCTCGGGCTATACTTCTGGCTGAGGAGTTTCTTAGGGGTAATGCCTCTGGGTACTGTGTTGCATAGTCATGGACCACCAGGCAGACTTTACCAAGGGTCTGGGTCTGACTAGATCCACGTCAATGATGTCAAACAGAATTTCTATAATGGGTAACGGCACTCTGGTACTCCGGAAGTGGGAGATTAGGGCGGTTAGCTGGCAAGTGAGACATGACCAACAATAGTTTTAAATCTCTCGGTGACATACGGGCCAGTAGAACTTTAGAAGAATCCGCTCACAGGTCTTGTCTACATCCAGTTGACCAACCAAGACCTGAGAGTGGGCCAGGTTTAACACCATACATCTGTAGGGCCCTGGTACTGCCAATTGTTCCAATAACTCTTCCCCATAGCTTAGTCACCTGATATAGAAAATCCCTGTTTACTGCAAAGTGTGAAACACTAATGTCAGCCCCCGGCTCTTGAGCAACAACATTTAACACGGTGACATTATCAAATGCCCCTTCTAGCGTAATTTCCTTCAGTTCAGCAGTCCCAAAGTTCTCCACAGAAGCCCCCAACTCCGTGATGTCGGTCTCATGGGTCACTTTCTGCTCATTATCACCCACAAGCACAAACGGGAAACCCATTTGCCTACAACTGCAATGGGAGGTTTTTAATGGCAAGTTTACTCTTATGTAAGTCACTCGGCACCTCCCCTTTTTGCCATAAGTCCCAGAATAAGGTAAAGTCCCGTCCTATTGTAACTGGGTGTACCAGGTACTTAACCACTCTGACCTCATGGGACTCAGTGCCACAGTTCGTTTCTATGGTCACTAGAGCGGCAGGGTGTTCCTTAGCCTCCCCTGTGAAAACAGCGAATGCACACAATCCTTCTGGGGATCAAATGGGGAGGGAGTGTGGCCCTTCTGAGGGTCACTACTACTCTCCCTGTGTCCAAGAGTCCAGACACCAATACTCCCCCCATTTGTGGCTCTAGTACCCCTCTTTTGAAAATCTGTCTCTTTCTGGGTTTTCCAGTACGGGGATACAATGATACCTGCCTTCCTTCGTGACTTCAAGGGTGTGGCCTTCCTTCCTTGAGCTGGAAATCACATTTATAGAGCTTCCCTGGGCTGGTGTCCACATTTCGGGACCAGGTCTGTTATCTGCCCTTATTCACACACTGAGGTCAACTTTGACACATGGTAAGGTTTCAATATTAGACAGAGTAGGACCATCCCAAATATGGGGTCACCGTGCAGTGATTGGATGGCTTTTATACTATTTTTGATCAAAAACAGTGTTACTAAGAACCCTGTTATTTAAATGCACTTTTGCTTTTTATTTTTTTACAGCAGGTTTTTTGTTCATTTTTGCTTGTAAGTTTTTTTCCTTCATGACTTGTCAACCACCTGGTACCTTTCCACTTGGCCAACCAGGTCGTCCACATTCCGAGGATCTCCCTGGGCAACCCAGGTCTGCACCAATCTAGGAAGGGCATGAATAAATATGTCCATTACGTGTTCAACCATCTGGGCTGGGGTGTAGCACTCCTGCCGGAGCCGCATCTGTACAAGATGTAGCAAGTCAAATATTTGGGAGCAGGGGGGGGAGGGTTTGTTGCCAAAATACGCCCAGTGGTGGACCCGTTGTGCTTTGACCGACAGTCACTTCCAAGCGTGCTAATATTTTGGTCTTTAGTTTGGCATACTCCTTTGCATCCTTTAAGGCGAGGTTATAGTAAGCCTTTTGGGGCTCGCTGTAAGAAAGGGCACCAGCACCTCTGCCCACTGCTCCAGCAGCTGCTTCTCCCGCTCTGTGACCCTTTCGAATACCATCAAAAATATGTGGATATCCACCTGGGTATTCTTTTTCATGGCACGTCTTACCGCCTTCCAGACCTGGGAGTCATCATCTGGACTTGGGGGTAGATTGGTCACCCTACCTCAGACTGCATCTGTGAGGAGTTCTATCTGCTGTATAAGCACATCCTGTTGCTGCCACTGCTGCACCAACAGTTTATTTGTTTCCTGTTGTGCTACCTGTTGTTGTTGCAGGACTTGTTAATGCTGCTGTTGCTCATTTTGGAAAAGGTGCTTAATTAGCGCCTCCATTTTGTTCGGCTGCTGTTCCATCCTTTTAGTCACCTTCACCCAGGAGATGCAGTACTTGCTTCCTGGGGATCTTGTCTACATTCTCTACTAACTGTGGTATATTGGCTCTCTCCGCTGCTTAATGAGGTAGTCAAAGGAATGCTTTCATTTTAAATATTCAGCTGGACTATTAAAGCATGCCTCATAAGCCAGTTCAACAGAAAAATAGCTATATTCAGACTTGTATAGCATTCTTTATTGTCTGTATAACGGCAGGGATCTGCCCACTCAGAAAACAGGATTCCGCTGTCTTCACCAAGAGCACAACTCTGTAGGTCCGCTCACCTTCATAACACACAGGTCAATCAGTAAATGTAGAGGCTTCACTTTTACCTCCTGGACCACATCCTAGAGTGGAGATATGTTGAATGTCCACCCATCCATCCAGCCCAAATCTTTAGCTGTTCACAATCAACCTGGTCCTGTCATGGCCGATTAACCCATCTCAGCACATAACATGCTGGAGCAAACTTCCAGGTTCATATTACTGAAGCTAATAACCTCAGTGAAACATATTTCCCATCTAGCACATTACCAGTGACCCTCTTACAGTGCATTGAATATTTCACATTGTTTTATATATCTGTATGTCAGGAATATTATAAAATATTGATATCAGGGACAGCTTAACAGAATATTAGCCCTTCTCCCATGCCCTCTGCTGTAGTGTTTGTCCAGAGATGACAATCATACAGTGTCTAATACAAATTATCACCCACTCTTTCTGCTCAGCACAAAAGCCCCAATTAACGCACAACTGATAAATAGTTATTCACACACGGCCAGGAAAGAAGTGTGAAACCTTCGTTAGGAAGCAGGCCTCTTGTCCCTGAAAGACACAGGAGGTACTTAAAATGCAGGCTTCCCTAATTTGTGTGTAACTGTGAAGGGTCTTCCCCGAGCTTCAAAGGGGAATTTGCAGACTCACTGACTCCGATATTAGTTATGAAATAATATGAGTTCTATAGGTCCGACAATAACGGGACCCATATGTGGAGTAACCAAATCAGCCCCAGAATATGCAGGTATTTTTCCACGGCCGTAACCAACATCGGGGGGCCGTAATGCAAAAACACCCGAATAGTAGACTGCAGCTGTGGGATGCGTGATATCAAAAGAAAGATAAAATCATGAGGGAAAATATGGCGTAGTTTGCAAGCTTCTGCAATTAACGGGCGATGAGTTATCGCAAAAGTCAGCATTTCTAATAAAAATCTACAGGCTGAAGACCGGCCCACATGATGTCACCGCAAGGGGCGTGTGGCAAGGTCTCTCCTTAGGTATAAAGTAATCTAGGGGGAAGACAGAAGCACTCATTGCTGGGGGGAATACGAATTATACGCAAAGGGTCCTGTTCAATAACAGCAATCTGGAGAACCCCCCCTCCCACTATATTGAATCGTCTCCGCGATCGTGTAGTGTAAGTAATTTTCACTCTTTATCTTGTTTTATTTTATGTATCTGCTTATGTATTTTAATGCCCACTTTGTAACATCCTTGTATATATTTTTCCTAAACACTGCCTCCCTTTTGGATTAAATATAAAATTTAATAGTTCTGTTTCTTTTGTTCTGTAATCATTCTCCTCCCCGAAGCCATAAACGCTACCGGGTTGGTTCCTGACCCGATACAAGTCCATTAATACCGGGCTGTATCAAACCAGAACTGGTGGCAGCATACCATCTGGGGGATTTGAGGAAGGCTGGCAGTGACGGTCGGAGGTGTGGATATATATTACTGGCGCAGCCAGGGAAATATATATATACCGCCCTCACTGCAGAGGGCCTCAAATACCCAGTGGGCTACAGGACAGCCTCTCCGGCGACCACTCGCTCTAGGTGCAGTACCTTGACTGACCTGAGAGGCGAGGGGGCGCCAGAGAGTTGTGCCTGTATTGTGGCGTCACGGATTGGTGACGTGTAAGGGATAACACACCACCGTGTTTTCCCCCGCTGGTAGCGGCTTCCTGGCACTACTTACTCTAGGTGCCGTACCTTGACTGACCTGAGAGGCAAGGGGGCGCCAGAGAGCTGCACCCACCGGCCGGCAAGTTTTCCTGACACTGTATATAAGCTATATGAACACATATAGCAACTCTTACCTCACCCTTAAAATAATACCCCAAATGTCCTCCTCCCTCTTCTTCCTGACTCCCAAGCTCGGTGATCTGCCATTCATTAGTTACTTTGAGTGCACAATCTCCTTGTCTGAAAAAAGTTGTAACCGGTTCCGGCGCTGGTCATGTAGAGACGTGCTCTCTCGGGCTCCTGGCATCTCCACAGACCTTTCCCTCCTAATGTACCCCACCTGCTGCACGGGGCTCCGGGATCAGCCGGGACAGGTGAACCGGGCAACGGAGACATCGTTCCATATATATGGAAATGTACTTACTGCGCAGTAACTCTAAAACCAGGATGTCCGGTCCACGCTCCCAGCAGCACGAAGGTGTCATGGCGCAGGCACTTGCTGACTTTCACGCCAGTGAGTGGGGAATGGACAGGGGATGAATGCGGACATGGAGAGGTCTGTGAATAAAGACATCCAGGTACCCATTTTGGACTACAAAAGACTGGCCTCTGAGGTCGCTTGTAAGCTATTACCAAAAATATCATACACTTTAAAGGAGACTGTCAGGAAGATATTGAAAAATATTGAGCATAATTCTTTCTTGCGTCCCCTGAAGCCCTCTCACCTATCCCTTATCCATCTTTTGTAAGGAGGCAAGAGCTGACCCTCCACGCAGCTGTCTGTATGCAAATAACAGTGCAAGAAGCTCAGTAGCCTACTCTCCTTAACATATGAATGCATTTCCTTTTAACACATACCTGGGATAGATTGACACCTTCCAGCATAGGGGCAGAGATGGAAGGAAGGAGGAAATGGCTCGCTTAGTCCCAAAGAACGTTTAAACACAGACTGCAGGATTTTCCGAGCCGATACGAAATATGGAATAACTAAAGTCCATACATCCGGCAATGATAGGACCCATATTTTTAGGGGCAGTGTCAGCTAGGGAACGATAGGGATATTTTTCTGTCGCTGAAAAACCCTCCGTGGAGCTGTAGCACAAAAACACCAAAATAGCACACCGCAACTATGCGATGTGTGGCCTCTAAATGAAGATAAAATCATAATAGAAAATATGGCATCACTTTTGGGCTTCTGGGATCAACGCGCGATAAGTTATCCCAGAAGTTAGAGTTTTTTAATAAAGACATGAAGGATAGAGCCCAGCCCCTGTGATGTCAGCACAGGGGGTTGTGAGCAAGTCTCTCCCTTCAGCATAAAATAGTTTGCTGAGGTTGGCGAGTCATTCATTGCCAGAGGGGTATAAGGACTATAAGCAACGGATCCTGTTCGATAACAGTCTAATCAAATCGGGGAGCCCCTCCTCCACCTATATTGAATTGTCTCAGCTATTATATAGTAAGTTTTCTCCTTTAATCCTTATTATTTTGTGTAACTGCTTATGTATTTTAATGTCTCCTTTGTAAAATCCTTGTATATATAATTCCTAAACACTGCCTCTCTTTTGGATGAAATATAAAATTTAATAGTTCTGTTTCTTTTGCCCTGTAATCGTTCCCTCCCCTGAAGCCATACGCTACCAGAACACAGGCGTCTGCCCAGGCCTGTAATATATTTCAAAACTGGATGGTGGTGGCAGCGAATAATAATATTAATTGGGCTATCGTGAAGCTGACCGTGACCGTACAGAGGGCGTAAACACGTATTCCATGCTTTGGAATCCAGAGGTGTGACGCCATACGCTCACTAGTCGCTTGCCGATACCCAAGAATTGGGTAGTCTGGATCGTGTGCTCGTGATTCCGGACGAAATCCGTGACACAGTGACGGCACAGTGAGATATTGCGTGATCTCCCTGGTGACGTCACTGTTGAATACCTGACTGAGACTATCACACAAGCACTGCAGGCAATGCAGGAGCAGCTACATGAGACCACAGAACAGCTAAATAGCCTGAAAACCAGGGTGTCAGCAATTGAGAATGATTCCCATGCTGATCAAAAATTCTCTCCCGCTTCACAAGAGAAAATGTGATATTGAGAGACAGTATAGATGACTTAGAAAACAGGTCCAGACAAAGCAACCTTAGGAGAGTGGGATTACCTGAGACATTCCTCTATGGAGAACTGAAAAACCTATGTGAATCTGACATCCCCAAAGCCCTAGGCATTACCATTGGAGTGCAAATCTGAAAGGGTGCATCGTACTGGCCCACCAAGAAAAAACACAGACAATAGGGAAAATAAACAACCAAGACAAGTCATAATAAAATATCTTGATTTCTCTGACAAAAATTTCATTATTTAATCATAACGTCGCCTCATGCACGCCCTGAAGGTTAAAGGGTGGAAACTTTTACTTTTTGAGGACTATTCAGCAGACGTTACCAGACAGTGCAAATCCTTTGCTCCCCTATGCTCAATTTTGTACAATATAAATATTCATTTTCAACTAAAATATCCAGCTACTTTACAGATAAGACTACAAGATGGATCCTTACGCCCCTTTAGGCTGCGTGCCCACGATGCGTTTTTCATGCGTTTCCTCTGCGGAATTTCCGCATCAAAAACGCTTGGTAATCCGCACCACATGGTCCTCAATGGCATTCCGCAATGTCAATGCACATGCTGCGGATTATTCCGCAGCGTTTCTGCGGCGCTCAAAAATCCGCAGCATGTTCATTAATTTTGCGGAAGCGCAGCGGAATTGCCGCCATTGACCTGCATTGAGACGCATAATATCCGTGTCTGTACATTTGTACACGCGGATTATATGCGTTTCAATGTGCGGATGGTACCCAGTTGTGGAGGAGAGAAGACTCTCATCCAGACCTGGGTACCATTGTACCTGTGAAAAAAAGAATAAAATAATAAATAAAGTTTATATTTACCTTCTCGTGGGCCGGCCGGCAGCGCTTATCTTCCAGGACCTGAGATGACGTCGCGGTGATGTGACCGCAGGCTGTCTCGCGATGTGCCGGCAACCCGGAAGGAGCGCGACAACACATAGCTTTATTTTTTACGGTCACACTATATAAATCCATGCTGTTTGCATGGATTTATATAGTGTGACCTAGTTGTCAAGCACTTCGCTTGAAGCTCAAGAGAATGCCAAGAGTGTGCAAAGCAGTCATCAAAGCAAAAGGTGGCTACTTTGAAGAACCTAGAACATAAGAGATATTTTCAGTTGTTTCACACTTTTTTGTTAAGTATATAATTCCACATGTGTTAATTCATAGTTTTGATGCCTTCAGTGTGAATGTACAATTTTCATAGTCATGAAAATACAGGAAAATCTTTAAATGAGAAGGTGTGTCCAAACTTTTGGTCTGTACTGTATAACACGCACCAAACGGAAACAATAAAACCTTTCAACAATTAGAGATCAGAGTTTTGGAAGATTCTAATACTAACAAAATAACGGGTGGCGACTTTAATTCAGTGATTAATATCCATGAAGATAGAAAATTTTTTTTAATGATACCCAAAAATTCCAGAACCCAAGATAAGATATTACCAGTATTAATGAGATCAAATGGACTTCACGATGTTTGGAGATCTTTGCAGCCACGGGACAGAGAATTTACGCACTACTCCCATGCATGTGACTCACTATCCACAATAGATTATTTCTAAGTCTCAGAAAACATACTAAAGAGGATGGAGGATGTTCAGATACAAAATATAGTAATATTAGACCACGCCCCAATATTATTGGATATATCCAATACACAGCCTAGAGGCTCTGATTTTCTTTGGAGATACACCTCTTTTCTCAATGAAGATTAAAAAATTTCCCTAAAAATAAAAGAATGGTGGTCAGAATTCCTATCTGACAATGAAATTCATAAAGATAACCATAAGTTATTGTGGGAAATGGAAAAAACGGTGCTAAAAGGTAGAATAATTTCTCATGTGTGCGGAATGAAAAGAAACACTCAAAAAAATTTTGAAGAAGCCTCAAACAAACTTAGGGAGGCTTACACTAATTTTCAAATAAATATGAATAAGCTCAATCGAGAGGGGTGGGCTTGAGGAACAGAGAACCTTTAACATATGGGCGGAAAAACGAGAACAGCTATATAGACGGGGGATAGAGGCAAAATATTATAGATATGGAAATAAAGCAGGTAAAATATTAGCCAATCTGGCTAGAAGTAGGACCTATGGCCCAAGTCCCATAAGCCTGAAAGAACAAAAAGGAAATGTACTTTCTGACCCCCGAAAAGTAATATAAATATTGGGATCTTTCTACAACAACCTATATAAAAACCCGCAAAAAGAAAAACTAGAGTTGAATACTTTGCTAGACACGGTTAGGCTCTGTAGGTTGACAGAAGAATTTAAACAATACCTAAATTCAAAAATTACTTTGGAAATTACAGAATCATAAAGCACCTGGCCCTGTTGGCTTCACAAGCGAATTCTATAAAACTCTGGCGGAAGACATTTTGTTAACAGAAATATTCAATGGTATAGTAGACGGAAAAGGGTTGATCAGCTCAAGTGACATGGCTTATATTAAGCTAATACCTCAGACAGGAAAAGATCCATTATCCCCGAGTTCCTATAGACCAATCTCACTCATTAATCTCGACATTAAGGTACTCTCCAAAATTATAGCAGACAGACTGGCTATAATTATGCCAAAACTGATTTCACCAGGCTAGTCAGGCTTTGTCAAGGGCAGATCGGCCACAATAATTATTAGAAATGTGTTGGTAGCTCTAGGGTTAATTCTACGCCTAATACAAAGGAAACAACAACCTTACTTGCAATTGATGCTGAAAAAGCCTTTGATAATGTCAGATGGGAATGGCTGTTTGAAGTACAGTGGGGAAAAAAAGTATTTAGTCAGCCACCAATTGTGCAAATTCTCCCACTTAAAAAGATGAGCAAGGCCTGCAATTGACATCATAGGTAGACCTCAACTATGAGAGACAAAATGAGAAAACAAATCCTGAAAATCACATTGTCTGATTGGGAAAGATTTTTCTATTTACATTTTGGTGGAAAATAAGTATTTGGTCAATTAACAACAACAAAAGTTCATTTCAATACTTTGTTACATATCTTTTGTCAATGACAGAGGTCAAACGTTTTCTGTCTTCACAAGGTTGGCACACACTGTTGCTGGTATGTTGGCCCATTCCTCTAGAGCAGTGATGTTTTGGGGCTGTCGCTGGGCAACATGGACTTTCAACTCCCTCCCAAGGTTTTCTATAGGGTTTAGATCTGGAGACTGACTAGGCCACTCCAGGACCTTGAAATGCTTCTTACGAAGCCACTACTTCGTTGCCCTGGCGGTGTGCTTGGGATCATTGTCAGGCTAAAAGACCCAGCCACATTTCATCTTCAATGCCCTTGCTGATGGAAGGAGGTTTGCACCCAAAATCTCACAATACATGGCCCCATTCATTCTTTCATGTACACAGATCAGTTGTCCTGGTACCTTGGCAGAGAAACAGCTCCAAAGCATGATGCCACCCCCATGCTTCACAGTAGGTATGGTGTTCTTTGGATGCAACTCAGCATTCTTTCTCCTCCAAACACGCAGAGTTGTGTTTCTACCAAACAGTTCTACTTTGGTTTCATCTGACTATATGGAATTCTCCCAATACTCTTCTGGATCATCCAAATGCTCTCTAGCAAACTTCAGACGGGCCCGGACATGTAATGGCTTAAGCAGGGGGACACGTCTGGCACTGCAGGATCTGGGTCCCTAGCGGCGTAGTGTGTTACTGATGGTAGCCTGTGTAACGTTGGTCCCAGCTCTCTGCAGGTCATTCACTAGGTCCCCCTGTGTGGTTCTGGGATTTTTGCTCACTGTTCTTGAGATCATTTTGACCCCATGGGGTGAGATCTTGTGTGGAACCCCAGATCGAGGGAGATTATCAGTGGTCTTGTATGTCTTCCATTTTCTAATTATTGCTCCCACAGTTGATTTATTCACAACAAGCTGCTTGCCTATTGCAGATACAGTCTTCCCAGCCTGGTGCAGGGCTACAATTTTGTTTCTGGTGTCCTTCGCCAGCTCTCTGGTCTTCACCATAGTGGAGTTTGGAGTGACTGTTTGAGGTTGCGGATAGGTGTCTAACAAGTTCAAACAGGTGCCAGTACTACAGGTAATGAGTGGAGGACAGAGGAGATTCTTAAAGAAGAAGTTACAGGTCTGTGAGAGCCAGAAATCTTGCTTGTTTGTAATTGACCAAATACTTATTTTCCACCAAAATTTGAAAAAAATTTCTTTCCAAAGGCCTCTCTCATTTTTTTAAGTGGGAGAACTTGCACAATTGGTGGCTGGCTAAATACTTTTTTCCCCACTATACTTGACAAAATGTCTTTTAAAGGCCCCTTCTATACATACATACGCACAGTCTACTCTACTCTCAAATCACAAGTTTACATCGCAGGTGTCCTCTCATCGTCTATCCCGCTTCAAGACAATGATGCCCGCTCTTGCCCCTACTCTTCAACCTTGCATTAGAGCCTTCGGGGAGACTCTTGGCTGACCCAACAACCTTTAAAGGAATTTCTATTTTTAAGTAAAGCATTCAGGCCACCATGTTCGCAGATAATTCAGAACCCCAGAAACAAATCCCGGTAATATTAAAAATATTGGAATCTTACCACAAATACTCGGGCTTTAAAATAAACAGGTCAAAATGTGAACTACTTTGCTTGGGGGAAATAGACTTTAAAATATGTTCGGAGTTAGGAAAATGTTACATTATGATAGCTAAAACCCATATAACATAGACTGCTCAAAAAAATAAAGGGAACACTTAAACAACAGAATATAACTCCAAGTAAATCCACCTTCTGTGAAATCAAACTGTCCACTTAGGAAGCAACACTGATTGACAATCAATTTCACATGCTGTTGTGCAAATGGAATAGACAATAGATGGAAATTATTGGCAATTATCAAGACACCCTTAATAAAGGAGTGGTTCTGCAGGTGGGGACCACAGACCACATCTCAGTACCAAAGCTTTCTGGTTGATGTTTTGGTCACTTTTGAATGTTGTTTGTGCTTTCACACTTATGGTAGCATGAGACGGACTCTACAACCCACAGAAGTTGCTCAGGTAGTGCAGCTCATCCAGGATGGCACATCAATGCGAGCTGTGGCAAGAAGGTTTGCTGTGTCTGTCAGCGTAGTGTCCAGAGGCTGCAGCCGCTACCAGGAGACATGCCAGTACACCAGGAGATGTGGAGGGAAACAACCCAGCAGCAGGACCGCTACCTCCGCCTTTGTGCAAGGAGGAACAGGAGCAGCACTGCCAGAGCCCTGCAAAATGACATCCAGCAGGCAACAAATGTGCATGTGTCTGCAGAAACGGTTAGAAACTGACTCCATGAGGGTGGTATGAGGGACAGACGTCCACAGATGGGGGTTGTGCTCACAGCCCAACACCGTGCAGGACACTTGGCATTTGCCACAGAACACCAGGATTGGCAAAGTCGCCACTGGAGCCCTGTGCTCTTCACAGATGAAAGCAGGTTCACACTGAGCACATGTGACAGACGTGACAGAGTCTGGAGACGCTGTGGAGAGCGATCTGCTGCCTGTAACATCCTTCAGCATGACCGGTTTAGCAGTGGGTCAGTAATGGTGTGGGGTGGCATTTCTTTGGAGGGCCGCACAGCACTCCATATGCTCGCCAGAGGTAGCCTGACTGCCATTAGATACCGAGATGAGATCCTCAGACCCCTTGTGAGACCATATGCTGGTGCAGCTGGCCCTGGGTTCCTCCTAATGCAGGACAATGCCAGACCTCATGTGGCTGGAGTGTGTCAGCAGTTCCTGCAAGATGAAGACATTTAAGCTATGGACTGGCCAGCCCGTTCCCCAGACCTGAATCCGATTGAGCACATCTGGGACATCATGTCTCGCTCCATCCACCAACGTCACGTTCCACCACAGACTCTCCAGGAGTTGGCAGATGATTTAGTCCAGGTCTGGAAGGAGATCCCACAGGAGACCATCCGCAACCTCATCAGGAGCATGTCCAGGTATTGTAGGGAGGTCACACAGGCACGTGAAGGCCACACACAATACTGAGCCTCATTTTGACTTGTTTTAAGGACATTACATCAAAGTTGGACCAGCCTGTAGTGTGTTTTTCCACTTTAATTTTGGGGGTGACTCCAAGTCCAGGCCTCCATTGGTTAATAAATTTAATTTCCATTGATGATTTTTGCGTGATTTTGTTGTCAGCACTGAACAAAGTATTCAATGAGAATATTTCATTCAGATCTAGGATGTGTTATTTGAGTGTTCCCTTTATTTTTTTGAGCAGTGTATTTGGGAATAAAAATAGAAAAATCCCCCTCATCTCTGTATAATCTAATTTCCCACCCCTTATAAAAAAAAATATTTCAGATCTTAAATAATGGCAAAAATTACCTTTGAATTTGATGGGAATAATACACATGATAAAAATGATGAGCATCTCTAAATTGATGTACCAGATAAAAACTCTCCCCCTTCTCTTAAAACATTCAGATATGAACTTATTAAACAAGGTATTCTCGCATTTCATATGGAGAGGCAGGAGACTTTGAATAAGTCTTAATAAATTAATGGCCCCAACAGCATGGAGAGGAATGAATCTGCCCAATATTAGAGGATATAATATTGCATGCTTGTCCAGATATATATTTGATTGGTTACATGTAGTGATGAGCGAGCATACTCGCTACTGCTTGAGATGCTCCGCGCTCGCCGAGTATTTCCTGGTTGCTTGGTGGGAGCTTGGGTCCCCTCCCTGCATGTTTGGCGCTCCTTAGAGCGCCAATCAACATGCAGGGATTGTCTGCCACTCACTGTGATGCTGTAGCCATGTTGGTTGTGGCATTACAGTGATTGGCTGGCCGCACAGCATCATCAGGTCTATATCAGACCTGACACCGCTGTGCTCGTCACAGTCACTCCGGAATCAGACAGTGTAGGTAGAGCTGCTGCTGAGCCAGGGAGAGATTTGCTGGTTTCTAGATAGTGTAGGTATACCAGACTATATTAGAGACACATATCCATCTGAATTAACAGTCCTTCTGAGGACTAATCCAGCTGCAGAGATATCAGTGCTAGGCAGGCAGGCAGGATACATAGCAGACTGCAGTGCACATAGCAAGAGAGTACATTCTAGTTCTGTCTCCTGCTTTTACAGATATTTGTAGAAATAGCCCCAGGTATCAGGGACCAGGAATATTTTTTTTTTTATTTTAATCCTGATTATTTGCTTAAAAAGCAATCCAGAGAACACCGTTTTTCTGCGCCATTTGCTTGTTGGCACTGCAGAATACAGCCAGGTCCTTTCCATATTACAGCGCTAAAAATCCAGCTATTTAAAACTGTGGTTTGTCCTTCGCACGGATCACATATAATTGCGCTGAAAATATTGCCATTTCTGGCCTCCATTGAAATTTTGTTGCAGTGTGTGAGGGAACTTATTCACACGAGGTCGGCGCTGTTAAAAATAGTTACCTACAGGCCAGGTATTTAAAACTTTGGTTTGTCCGTCACACCTATCACATATAAGTTTGCTCCAAATTCAGCCATTTATAGTGAGCGTGGAAGATATTGTTCTCCATTTAAAATGGGCAAGGCACGTGGAAAGGAACGGTGAACTGGACGTGATGGTGATGGTACATGCAGAGGCCGTGGGCAAGCGGAAATTGTGCCACTACAATCACCCACATGTTCTTGCTCGACCTTCCTGTCCCAATTAATAGGGGAATGCAGAACACCACTATTGAACACAGAGCCGTGTGAAAAGGTTATTGGTTGGATAGCAGATAATGCTTCTAGTCACTTAGCCACCACCACCAGCACCCTGTCTTCCACATGGTCAAGTCTCAGTAGCCATGAGTCTGGACCGCATATTCCTCACCCTGATCCTCCTTCCTCCCACCATGCAGAGTGCCCAGAGACAACTGATCCCACACTTGGACACTCTGAAGAGCTGTTCACTTTTCCATTTATAGATTCGGGCCTCTCGCCTGGTCCACTTGAAGCGGGGCAAGAAGAGATCGCATGTAGCATATCACCATGGTGACCGTGGCCCGTGATGCAACACCCACATAATTTTTTTAAAGGGTGTTTATGATGCCTTTAAAAATTTTTTTTTATATAGTATGTTCATGTATACCCCCAGGGGTAAATGTTTGTCAGCCCATACACTTAGTGCATGGGCATTACAAGTATAGGAGACCCTCTCCTTTCTAATAGGAACATTTTTTTTATGAGGCCCTCCTCCACGTCTTTTCCAAGGTGCATTGGAGTGCCTCCCAATTTTTAGCAGCCCTTGCATTCACTGCATAGGCCAACACTATGGGAGACCCACTTCCTAATACAGGAGAATTTTCCCACGTTGTCAGTGACGTGCATGAGGTGAGCTGAGTTCATTGGACATGACCTCGGCTCATCTTTATGCCGTCACAGCTTGACACTGAGGAGCGCAAGCATGCTTGCGCTTCTCAGTGTCTGCGGCGTGGCAAGCTGGATGGCAGCGTTCTGTTGCGATCCAGCCTGTCATGTCAATGTAGCAGAGCTGAAGCTGTCGTGGGAACCATGGAAAGGTAAGTCTGATGTTGCTTTATTATTTTACTTTTATTGCAGAAGACATTGGCTTCAGCTGGAATGGGCGTGATGGTAAGTATGGTTTAATTTAGAACATTAAAAAATTGTGTGTTTATTTCAATTAAAGGACTTTATTCTGGGTGTTTGTGGTTTTTCTTTTTTAACTTTGACTATGGGGTTAGTAATGGGGGTGTCTTATAGACGCCTCTCCATTACTAACCTGGGCGTGATGTCAGCTGGCATTATAAGCTGACATCAACCCCAGCCCTATTACCCCACTGCCACCGCTACAGGGCAGTGGGAAGAGCGAGGCTAAGTGCCAGAATTGGCGCATCCTATGGATGCGCCATTTCTGGGGCGGCTGACGGCTGGTGTTTCTAGCCTGGGAGGAGGCCAATATTCATGGCACCCTTCCTGGGCTATTAATATCAGCCCCCAGCTGTCTGCCTAGCCTTTGCTAGCTATTAAAATAGGGGGGACCCCACATCATTTTTTTGGGGGTCCCCCATTTTAATAGCTAGTAAAGGCTAGGTATTCAGCTGGGGGCTGATATTAGTAGCCTGGGAAGTTCCGTGGGTATTACCCCCTTCCCAGGCTTCAAACATCTGCCCCAGCTGTCTGCTTAACCTCCGCTAGAGCCTAAAATTACGGGGAACCCCACGCCAATTTTTTTTTTAAATAAATCCTTTATTTTAACACTAAATGACAAGTACAATAATCAACACTGTCACTGTACTTATCATATATGTGACTGACATGTTTCTATCTATCTAATCTATGTGTGGTTCTCTATTTTTTCTATTCTAAATTGTCGGGTACCGCTGCTGAATTGCCGGCCGGCTTTTTTAAAGAGACGGTGCATGAAAACACTGTTATTTTTTTTAATAAATCCTTTACACTAAATGACAAGTACAGTAAGTAACACTGTCACTGTACTTCATATATATGTGACTGACATGTTTCTATCTATCTAATCCTATGTGTGATGTTCTATTCTTTCTGTTGTAAATTGTCGGGTACCAGTGTATGCCGCTGCTGAATTGCCGGCTTTTCATGTCATTCTACATTATTCTTAGTTGTTTTCCTTCATGTACAATTAACCTACAAGGAAAGAAAGGGTTTATTTTTATTCCGATATTTGTGTCCCATTGACTTGCATTGGCTTCCGGTATCGGAATCGGCGATATCCGATACTTTTTGGGTATCGGTCCGATCCAATCCGATCCGATATTTCCCGATAACGGAAGGTATCGCTCAACACTAGTGCTCACCCATCACTAGTTAAATGGTGTGGAGCGTTACTCAGATTATAAATCGGAAAAAGATTATGCGTATCCGTAAGATTTAAAGGCGATACTGCACGCTAAGCATGCAAAGTTACCTTTTCATGTCAAAAATTCCTCCCTATTCAAAGACACAGTACCTATCTGGAAGATAGTTAGGAAAAAATATAAACTATCATTCAGAATTTCTAAATATCTTCCTTAATGGAATAATCCACAATTTCTACAGGGAATAGATAAACTCTACTCAGAATAGAGATTGTCAGGGAAATATTGAGAAATATTGAACATATTCTTTCTTTCCCTGAAGCCCCTCTCACCCCTCCCTTATACACTTTTTGTCACAAGACAAGAGCTAGCAATCGACCACTTGTCGGTACAAGAGCTGTCTCCATGTAAATCTCAGCACAAAACCCCCAATTAACATGAGTAAAGCATTGTACACAAAGGCTGGCAAGATAAGCACCACCAGCCTACTTAGAATGCGAGTAGATTTCCCCTGGCAAAGGCAGGGGACAATTACACGCAAGCCTGCGATAAATCTACAGATACCTGTTGAAATTTCGTTCCCAGGATTTCAAAGAGAGTTTAACAAAAACCTCCAGACACTTCGGAGCCGAAAACGAAATATGGAATAACTAAAGTTCCATACATCCGATAATGATGGAACCCATATTTTTAGTGACCGGGTCAGCTAGGGAACGATAGCGATATTTTTATTTCGCTGAAAAACCCTCCGTGGAACCACAGCGCAAAAGCACCAGAATGACAGGTCGCAAATACGCCATGCGTGGTCCCTAAACTAAGGTAAAATCATAACGGAAAATATGGCGTCGTTTGCAAGCTTCTGCAATCAACGAGCGATAAGTTATCGCATAAGTTAATGTTTTTAATAAAAACATGAAGGGTGGAGTCCAGCCCCTGTGATTTAGGCTCAGGGGGTTGTGGACAGGTCTCTCCCTTCAGCATAAGATAGTCTGCTGAGGATAGAGGAGTACCCATTGCCAGGGGGGTATATATACTATAAGCAACGTTGAAATCAAATCGGGGAGCCCCTCCACCACCTATGGTGATTCGTCCCTGTGAACTGTATAGAGTAAGTTTCTTCTTTAATCCTTATTATTTTGTATTATTTTGTGTATTTTGAGACGTAGAAGAAGACCAATACGGTTGAAACGCGTAGTCTGTTCCTAGACAGCTGTGTCCTCTATACTGCCATAAAGTGCCCACTGTATGTACATACCAGGTCCGAAATGATGTTCTTTTGGATTGTTGAAGAATAAAAAGATTTTAAGAAAAATGCCAAAATATGGGTTCCTCCGCTGGACTTTATTTGTTTTGGTTCCAAACGATTGCAGGAGGGTGTGCCTCCCTCATTTCCGTGCAGATCCCTGGCAGATGATCGGACCAAGTAGAAACTATGATCTGGGTAAGCTGGCTACTATTGACTGTTTGCATAAAATTGAATAGTTCGGCTTATTTTGTTCTGTAATCGCGCTCTCCCCCGAAGCTATACGCTACCAGAGCGCAGGTGTCCGACCAGGCCTGTATTATATTTCAAATCTGGACGGTGGTGGCAGCGAATAATATTAATAATCAGCTATCGCAAAGCTGACAGTGATAGTACGCGGGCGTAAACACATATTCCATGCGTTGCATTCTGGAGGTGTGACGCCATACTCTCATTGGTCGCTTGCCGATACCTAAGTAGTGAGTAGTCTGGATCGTGTGCTCGCGATTCCGGACGAAATCCGTGACATAGTGACGGCACGGTGCAATATTATGTGATCTCCCTGGTGTCATCTCTGTGGAATACCTGACAAATTAGTGGCAGCGGTAGGATATTACAGAACATCAATGGCTGGATTGAGCAATCATTCCTGTCACTGAAAACTTGCACGGTTCTTGCGAGAATTATGTGCAGAGTTTTAAGAAATCAGACTCAGTGTTGTAATATTTTTTTATCTGGGACAATACTGTGCAGTATAGCAGTGGCATCCCCTCCCTTCTCTTGTTTTTCTGTCCTATCTTTTATTTGGCAATGATGGCTACACGTGAAGAGCCCTGGTATCACCAGCAGTCAGAGGACACTTATCATTGCTCTCTGTGAGCCGAGACATATTGACCCCACGGGCAAAACTAAGGCCCAAATGATTGCTGAACTGTTGCAAGATGCTACAGAGCTTGTCCGACAGCAGAACCCTGAAGATGGAGCAGCCAGCCAAGGCCAGGATGGCGCTGCTGCAGGGGTCCCACCTGTGATTGCCAGCCAGCCCCGCAACCATGGTAGTGTGGATCCCCACCTGCAGATGGCCTTGGAGCAGCTCGCTGCAGATGATCATGACGGAAGACTGCAGCTGATCCTGAACTTCCAGGTGCGAGCAGAGCAACAGGCCAAAGCTGACTGAGAGGAGCGCCAGGCCCAAGCTGACCGAGAGGAGCGCCAGGCCGAAGCTGAGCACCAAGTCCAAGCTGACCGAGATGAGCGTCAGGCCCAAGCTGAGCGAGAGGAGCGACAGTACCAGCTGGAGCTAGCCCAATTCAGAAAGAGCCACCCTCCACACAGTCCCATGAGTCCAACAGTGCCAACTGTTTTAAACCCCATCCTGACCATTTCCCTGTGATGGAAAAGGATGGGGACTTGGACATATTTCTACGAGGGTTTGAAAAAGCATGCAGACAGTATCAGCTGCCTGCTGACCAGTGGGCAAGGTACTTAACCCCAGGGCTCAGAGGAAAAGCTCTGAAGGTGTTTGCTTCTCTCCCTCGAAGACACAATGGAGATAATGAGGTCGTCAAGCAGGCCCTGATAAAAATGTACCAGCTGACTCCGGAGGTTTATCCGAATAAGTTCAGAGCCCTCCAAAGTGGACCACATGATAGCTACAGTGATGTGGTGGATGGGCTGAGCACCAACTTTGAGCAGTGGATCCAAGGACTGTCAGTCACCACCTTCGAGGATCTGAAGGATCTGATAGTGAAGGACCAGTTTCTTCATCTTTGCCCAGTGGCAGTGCGACAGTTTGTGCTTGACCGGGAGCTAAAGGAAGCCACCAAAGCTGGCCAAATCGCAAATGCCTATGAGGCCAACCGCACACCAGAGGTGCGGAAGTCAGCCGCCGCCAGCGGGAAAGGGGGTAACCCTACAACCTGGCCTGCATTTGACTCTCGCAAGTGCTATACTTGTGACTAAACGGGTTACGTCAGCCTTGTCTGCCGGGAGAGGCAGAAGGTGGACACCACACCTGTGGCCCCAGGGCCTACTGCAGCCATTCTTTTTGAGGGTGGGGCGGTTGGCCGGGCCCAAGAGAACTTATAACCTGTTATTGTGGGCAACACCATTACTGTTGGCCTTAAGGACACTAGCGCAGAATGCACCCTCATCCGCCCTGAATTTGTGTTACCAGAGGAACTCATGCCTGGGAAGACCCTGACTGTCACCAGGTTTGAGGGTGTTCGCGATCCCATACCGATGGCCCGAGTTTTCCTGGACTAGGATGCGGGGAGGGGGTTAAGGGAAGTGGGGGTGTCGGAGAGTCTCCCCACTAATGTGCTATTGGGAACTGATCTGGAATGGTTGGTTGCCTGATACATTCCTGACAACCCCCCCAGATCTGATATGTTATATAATGCCACTGTCAAAAATGTCAATGTGATGCATAATAAAAGTGTGTGTTGTGGTAAAGGGGAACTCAGCCACCTCACCCCGCAGAGTGATGCTGCTGAGGATCCCCTAAAGCGAGCCAGCATAAGTGCTATGAGCAAGGGCAACAGGCACGGACACCAGGAAGCAGGTCATCCCGTGCAGGTGACCAGTGTCACGCCAGACAGTGACGTGGTCAATGGTAGCTGCCCAATGACTAGCACAGCTCCAGAGGTGATGAGCAGGGATGGGGAGAAGCACAGGAATTATAGGGAAAGTGGTTCCGAGCTGCTGACCAGTGTCATGACGGACTGTGACATGGTCAGTCGTAGCTCCCCCCTAGTGAGCAGAGCTCCCAAGGTAGGCCCCACAACCAGGCAAGGTAAAAGAGATGTGTGTCCTCCTGTCTGTCAGGAGTATGGGAGAAAGGTACCCATAGCCTGTCAGAGGTGTGGGGAAAAGTTATCCCAAACCGGTCAGGGTGATCGGAAAGCTAGATCCCCAGTTGGTCAGAGTGGTGGGCGAGTTGGGTCCACGACTCAGCAGGAAGGGTGGTCAAGGAGGTGGGCTTAAAGGGGCGATCTGTAAATCAGCCCCCTATGCCACCTCATTGTGGGGGATGTCAAGGAAATATTGCGAAATATTGAACATATTCTTTCTTTCCCTGAAGCCCCTCTCACCTCTCCCTTATCCACCTTTTGTCACAAGACAAGAGCAAGCAATCGACCAGCTGTCTCCATGTAAATCTCAGCACAAAACCCCCAATTAACATACTCATGAGTAAGGCCTTGTACACAAAGACTGGCAAGATAGGTGCCACCAGCCTACTGGAAATGCGAGTAGATTTCCTCTGGCAAAGGCAGGGGACAGTTAGACGCAGGCTTGCAATAAATCTACAGATACTTGTTGAAATTTCGTTCCCAGGATTTCAAAGAGAGTTTAACAAAAATCTCCAGACACTTCGGAGCTGAAAACGAAATATGGAATAACTAAAATTCCATACATCCGATAATGATGGGACCCATATTTTTAGTGACAGGGTCAGCTAGGGAACGATAGGGATATTTTTCTGTCGCTGAATTAATCTCTGTGGAGCCATAGTGCAAAAGCACCAAAATGACGGGTTGCAAATACGCCATGCTTGGTCCCTAAACTAAGGTAAAATCATAACGGAAAATTTGGCGTCTTTTGCAAGATTCTGTGATGAACGAGCGATAAGTTATTGCAGAAGTTAGCGTTTTTAATAAAAACATGAAGGATGGAGCCCAGCCTCTGTGATTGACGGCACAGAGGGGTGTGGGCAGGTCTCTTCCTTCAGCATAAGATAGTCTGCGGAGGATAGAGGAGCATTCATTACCAGGGTATTATAGATACTATAAGCAACGGGTCATGTTCGATAACGTTCAAATAAAATCGGGGAGCCCCTCCTCCACCTATACTGTTTTGTCCCTGCGAACTGTATAGAGTAAGTTTCTTCTTTAATCCTTATTATTTTGTGCAACTGCTTATGTACTGTATGTCTCCTTTGTAAAATCTTGTATATTTTTCTTAAACACTGCCTTTTGGATTAAATATAAAATGTAATAGTTCTGCTATCGTGCCCTCCCCCGAAGCCATACGCTACCAGAGCGCAGGCGTCATATCAGGCCTATATTATATTTCAAATCTGGACGGTGGTGGCAGCGAATAATATTAATAATTGGGCTATCGCGAAGCTGACAGTGATAGTACGGAGGCGTAAACACATATCCCATGCATTGGAATCCGGAGGTGTGACGCCATACTCTCACTGGTCGCTTGCCGATACCTAAATAGTGAGTAGTCTGGATCATGTGCTCGTGATTCCGGACGAAATCCGTGACATAGTGACGGCACGGTGAGATATTGTGTGATCTCCTCGGTGTCGTCTCTGTGAAATACCTGACAGAGATCCAGAGGTATATATAATGTCATGCATCTATTACATCCCACTGAGCCTAGGTGATTGAGGATGGAGGAGTTGAGTGAGAAATATCACCTAGGTCCTAACCAGATATTACAGTTCGAACAAATAAGACACTCTATTATGAGCCATCTAAAAGATACCTCCCTAGAAATTATTACTAACAACTTTGACTGTGTAATGAGAGCCACAAAAACATCGTCTTCTATTTCTCTCATATATGGGGAGATGAGGGATGTGATGTTGGGTGCTAATCCTGAGATTGTTTTTTTAGACATTGGGAGAAACAACTCAGAGATCATGACATTGGAAATAAAATTAGAGATGGATGGGAGAAGACAAGTAAAGTAATAATTAATGAGATCTGGAGAGAAACGCGATTTAAAATTATACACCTTTGACCTCCCCAAAACGCCTTTCAAACCTGATAGGCTCACGTGTTGACCTAAATGTAAAACCCCCTCTACGATTTACTTCATGGCATTTGGCAAAACCATAACCCTTTTGGGGACCCATTCTAGAATGTATCAGAAACATGTGGGAATTTAAAACGCATCCTTCTCTTATGATGATAATGTTTCATTCTTAGAATCATAGAATCATAGAATGGTAGAGTTGGAAGGGACCTCCTGGGTCATCTGGTCCAACCCCCTGCTCAAAGCAGGATTCACTAAATCATCTCAGACAGATGTCTGTCCAGCCTCTGTTTGAAGACGTCCATTGAAGGGGAACTCACCACCTCTCGTGGCAGCCTGTTCCACTCATTAATCACCCTAACTGTCAAAAAGTTTTTTCTAATATCTAATCTGTGTCTCCTCCCATTTAGTTTCATCCCATTGCTTCTAGTCTTTCCTTGTGCAAATGAGAATAAAGATGATCCTTCTACAATGTGACAGCCCTTGACATATTTGTAGACAGCTATTAAGTCTCCTCTCAGTCTTCTTTTTTGCAAGCTAAACATTCCCAAATCCTGCAACCGTTCCTCATAGGACATGGTTTGCAGACCAGTCACCATTCTGGTCGCTCTTCTCTGAACTTGCTCCAGTTTGTCTATGTCTTTTTTAAAATGTGGTGCCCAAAACTGTACACAGTATTCCAGATGAGGTCTGACCAAAGAGGAGTAAAGACCCATAATGACTTCACGTGATCTAGACTGTATGCTTCTGTTAATACATCCCAGAATTGTATTTGCCTTTTTTGCTGCTGCATCACACTGTTGACTCATGTTCAGTCTATGATCTATTAGTATACCTAAGTCTTTTTCACATGTACTGTTGCTTAGCTCTATTCCTCCCATTCTGTATATGCTTTTTTCATTTTTATTGCCCAGATGTAGTACTTTGCATTTTTCCCTGTTAAAAACCATTCTGTTGGTTGCTGCCCACTGCTCCAGTTTATTTAGGTCTTTTTGAATCCTCTCTCTCTCTTCTCTAGTATTAGCTATCCCTCCTAGCTTTGTGTCATCAGCAAATTTAATCAGTTTACCCTCAATTCCTTCATCTAAATCATTGATAAAGATGTTGAACAATACAGGTCCCAGGAAGGAGCCCTGTGGTACCCCACTTGAGACATTCATCCAGCTGGATGTGAAGCCATTTACAACCACCCTTTGAGTCCGATCACTAAGCCAGTTATGAATCCACCTAACAGTTGCCTGGTCCATTGCATACTTGGTCATTTTTTCAATAAGGATGGTGTGAGATACTTTGTCAAATGCTTTGCTGAAGTCAAGATATACTATATCTACAGCATTTCCCTGATCCACCCAGTCAGTGATTCTGTCATAGAAGGAAATTAAGTTAGTCTGACATGACTTGTTAGTTACAAACCCATGCTGACTCTGGTTAATCACTTCATTCTTATCCATGTACTTACATACATGTTGTTTAATAATTTGTTCAAAGATCTTTCCTGGTATAGAAGTCAGACTCACCGGCCTATAGTTCCCTGGGTCCACCTTCTTCCCCTTTTTGAAGATAGGAACAACATTTGCTCTTCTCCAGTCTTCTGGGACTTCTCCTGTTCTCCAAGAATTTTCAAAGATTATGGAGAGTGGTTCTAAAATTTCTTCTACGATCTCCTTCAGTACTCTGGGGTGTAATTCATCTGGACCTGGAGACTTGAACTCATTTATGTTAGCTAAATATTCCCTCACAATCTTTCTGTTTACAGATAACTTGGATTCCTCTATTCCTTTAAAAGGACAGTGAAGATCAGTTGATGTTACATTTTCTTTCTGAGAGAAAACAGATGCAAAATAGGGGTTAAAAAGTTCGGCTTTCTCAACATCCTCTCTTACCATTTCTCCATTTTCATCCTGTAAAAATCCTATAGCATCTTTGACATTTCTTTTACTTTTGACATACCCCCAAAATCTTTTTTTATTGCTTTTGACATCTCTTGCAAGCCTTAATTCATTGTCAGCTTTAGCTAACCTGATATGTGCCCTGCAGGATCTGCAGACTGCATTATAATCTTCTTTAGATATGCCTCCCTCTTTCCATTTAATAAACATTTCTTTCTTTCTTTTTAGCATGTGTTTAAGTTCTGTGTTCATCCATCCTGGTTTCCTTAAATGCTTCCCATTCTTCCTACTTTTCGGGATTGTTAACGATTGTGCTTTGAGAATCTCATTTTTAAAAATTTCCCATCCTTCCTGGACATTTTTGTCCTTAAGGACATCCAGCCATTGGATCCCTCCTATTCTCTTTCTGAGTCTCTTAAAATCTGCCTTTCTAAAATCTAACCTTGAAGTTTGAGTCTTCACATGTCTTCCTCCTCTAGTTATCCAAAATTCTATAATAGCATGATCGCTGCCTCCTAGGGTCCCAGCCACCTTTACCTCCTCAACCATTTCCTCCCTGTTTATAAGGATTAGATCCAAAGTAGCAGATCCCCTTGTTTTCTCCCCTACCTTTTGGAAGATAAAGTTGTCAGCAAGAGAGGATAAGAATTTGCTTGACCTGTTAGTTTTACTTGAGAGAGATTCCCAACAAATGTCTGGATAGTTGAAATCTCCCATGACCACTACGTCATATTTTTTGGAGAACTTGGTCATTTGATACATAAAGAGTTCATCCATATCTTCAGCTTGCCCAGGTGGCCTGTAGTAAATGCCTACAATGGTGTCCTTTCCCTTGTTCTCTCCTTGTATTCTTACCCAAACAGTTTCCACAGAACTACCAGTCTCTGAAGCTTCAATCTCTGTGCAGATATACGCTTTTCTAACATGCAATGCGACACCTCCTCCTCGTTTATCAAGTCTGTTTCTTGCAAATAAGTTGTATCCTTTTAGCCTTTTATTCCAATCATGTGTATCGTCCCACCAAGTTTCAGTGATTCCAATGACATCATATTTCTTTTCCTGCATTAGTAGTTCCAATTCTCCTTGTTTGTTGCCCATGCTTTGTGCATTTGTATAAAAACATTTTAGTTTGTGATTGGTTTCTCTTCCTCCCATATTTTTATTATTTAAATTGTTTTGTCTTTGTTCTTCCTTTCCACTTCCAGTAGCAGAGATCTCAATAGTATTTGTCAGCTGTATGGCTTTTTCTGGCCTTTTGCTTTCCTTCCCACATTGTTCTAGTTTAAAGCTCTCCTGATGAGTGTAGCAAGGCGACTTCCAAATACATGTTTTCCAGTCTTCGTAAGGTGCACCCCATCTCTAGCAAGTAGTCCATCGTATAGGTCATTCATTCCGTGATCCAGAAATCCAAATCCTTGTTGACGGCACCATCGACGTAGCCAGTTGTTCACCTGTAGAATCTTATTCCACCTCATTGTTCCATGGCCATCCACTGGGAGGATGGATGAGAAGACCACCTGCGCTCCCAATTCTTTCACTTTCTTGCCTAAGTCTTCAAAGTCACTGCAGATGGTTTCCAGGTCCTTTCTTGTGGTGTCATTTGTCCCCACATGTATTAGCAGGAATGGGTAGTGATCTGTAGGTCTGAAGAGTCTTGATATCCTGTCAGACACATCTTTAATTTTTGCTCCTGGAAGACAGCACATTTCTCTTGAGGTTATGTCTGGTCTGCAGATAGCGGCCTCTGTTCCTCTTAACAGGGAATCCCCCATAACCACCACTCTCCGTTTTTTCTTCACAACATTCTTCTTTATCCATCCAGGAGGATTCTGAGGGCTTACAAGGTTATTCATTGCTGGCAAAGTCTTATTTTGCTGTATTTCTTCATGGTTCTCCTGCGTGAGAGCCTGGTACTGGTTCCTGAGCAGTATGGGTGCTGACTGCCTCTCGATCCTCCTGCTTCTGTGGGTCACATGCTTCCATTCCTCTGTTTCGTCAGGTGCAGTTCGAATTTCTTCTCTTTCTGAATCATGAAGAGATAATTCTGCTCTGTCTAAGAACTCTTCACCTTCCTTAATGATTTTCAAGTTAGTTAACCTCTCTTCTAGATTTCGCAACTTTTCCTCCAACAGGGACACAAGCTTGCATTTCTGGCATGTGAAGTTTCTTGATCCAGAGAATTAAGGAATGATGGAAGATCTTCTAAAATCCCGCCTTTACTGTATGTGATGGTTCTTTTGGCAAAACGTATGCTGTTGAGATGCTGGTTAGAACCTTCAATTCTGACTTTCCAGGATTTTATCTTACAACTAAAAAAATGATTATATTTAGAAAGAATAGAGACAAAAAAATAAGGATGTTATGAGTAAATATTTTGTCAAATGGAAAATCTTTATTGAGAAATATTGTAATCAATTAGAAATCACAAATGTTGTTATGCCATTTATTGATTCTGTGTGTTACCATACTGAGAAATTAAAGGGATCTCTGGGAAAACTCCTGCAAGGCGAACACAAACTCAGTTATCTAGTCTGTGGGTTAATATAGGGAAATAAGGGAAATAAAAGTAAAAAAGCGTAATTGAACATAAGGATTCGGAATTGGCATAGGTTGAAAAGGCACTCAAAACATCACTGCTCTAGAGGAAATCTGCTTGTAGGAATGGGCCAACATACCAGCAACAGTGTGTGCCAACCTTGTGAAGAATTACAGAAAACGTTTTACCTCTGTCATTGCCAACAAAGGATATATCACAAAGTATTGAGATGAACTTTTGTAGGTGACCAAAAACTTATTTTCCACCAAATTTAAAAAAAAAATTCATTACAATCAGACAATGTGATTTTCAGGATTTGTTTTCTCATTTTGTCTCTCATAGTTGAGGTCTACCTATAATGTCAATTATAGGCCTCTCATCTTTTTAAGTGGGAGAATTTGCACAATTGGTGGCTGACTAAATACTTTTTATCCCCACTGTATCTACAATGGCATTTCTTATGGTATACCTGGGCTTTGGTCCAGTGTGGGACAATCTCCCCTCCCCCTTTCCGTCTCCCTTTTATTAGCTATTCCTAATACATTATTATTCCCTTTAAGTCCCATTAGTTCCGGGAATGAACTGGAAGTTTACTTTGCACATGACCAGAAGTCGGTTGCATTCCACTGCGTCCCATGCGTTCCAGAATTTACCCCGGAAGTTCCCTGCACCGGGTCTGCGCATGACCGGAAGTCACACCACACACAGCACAGGGGCACTCAAGCAGGGGGTATATAAGGAGGGCACCTTCCCTTTGACCACTATACGGCATCACCTACCGCTACGTCCATCCTGAAGACACCCCGCACCCGCAGGTATGTTTGTACTCCGGGCACTATCTCTCACTTTATGTGTCTTTTATGAGTATTTATGTGGTCATGCACATTATTCATTATGAGAGCTTTCATAAAGATCTAGGTATACCTTTCTTATTTAGCATTTGTAACATCTTTGGCGGCGTGCTGGCATGGCTTACCATCTCCCACCATGCAAGACCACCAACTTACCTACAGTTATATGAAAAAGTTTGGGCACCCCTATTAATCTTAAGCTTAATGTTTTATAAAAATTGGTGTTTTTGCAACAGCTATTTCAGTTTGATATATGTAATAACTGTTGGACACAGCAATGTTTCTGCCTTGAAATGAGGTTTATTGTACTAACAGAAAATGTGCAATCTGCATTCAAACAAAATTTGACAGGTGCATAAGTATGGGCACCCTTATCATTTTCTTGTTTTAAATACTCTTACCTACTTTTTACTGACTTACTAAAGCACTTTTTTGGTTTTGTAACCTCATTGAGCTTTGAACTTCATAGCCAGGTGTATGCAATCATGAGAAAAGCTACTTAAAGTGGCCACTTGCAAGTTGTTCTCCTGTTTGAATCTCCTCTGAAGAGTGGCATCATGGGCTCCTCAAAACAACTGTCAAATGATCTGAAAACAAAGATTATACAACATAGTTGTTCAGGGGAAGGATACAAAAAGCTGTCTCAGAGATTTAACCTGTCAGTTTCCACTGTGAGGAACATAGTAAGGAAATGGAAGAACACAGGGACAGTTCTTGTTAAGGCCAGAAGTGGCAGGCCAAGAAAAACAACAGAAAGGCAGAGAAGAAGAATGGTGAGATCAGTCAAGGACAATCCTCAGACCACCTCCAGAGAGCTGCAGCATCAACTTGCTGCAGATGGTGTCACTGTGCATCGGTCAACTATACAACGCACTTTGCACAAGGAGAAGCTGTATGGGAGAGTGATGCAAAAGAAGCCGTTTCTGCAAGCACGCCACAAATAGAGTCGGCTGAGGTATGCAAAAGCACATTTGGAGAAGCCAATTTCTTTTTGGAAGAAGGTCCTGTGGACTGATGAAACCAAGATTGAGTTGTTTGGTCATATAAAAAGGCGTTATGCATGGCAGCAAAAAAACACAGCATTCCAAGAAAAACACTTGCTACCCACAGTAAAATTTGGTGGAGGTTCCATCATACTTTGGGGCTGTGTGGCCAATGCCGGCACCGGGAATCTTGTTAAAGTTGAGGGACGCATGGATTCCACTCAGTATCAGCAGATTCTTGACAATAATGTTCAAGAATCAGTGACAAAGTTGAAGTTACGCAGGGGATGGATCTTTCAGCAAGACAATGATCCAAAACACCGCTCCAAATCTACTCAGGCATTCATGCAGAGGAACAATTACAATGTTCTGGAATGACCATCCCAGTCCCCAGACCTGAACATCATTGAACATCTGTGGGATCATTTGAAGAGGGCTGTCCATGCTCAGCGACCATCAAACGTAACTGAACTGGAATTGTTTTGTAAAGAGGAATGTTCAAAAATACCTTCATCCAGGATCCAGGAAATCATTAAAAGCTACAGGAAGCGACTAGAGGCTGTTATTTTTGCAAAAGGAGGATCTACTAAATATTAATGTCACTTTTCTGGTGAGGTACCCATACTTATGCACCTGTCAAATTTTGTTTGAATGCAGATTGCACATTTTCTGTTAGTACAATAAACCTCATTTCAAGGCAGAAACATTACTGTGTCCAACAGTTATTACATATATCAAACTGAAATAGCTGTTGCAAAAACACCAATTTTTATAAAACATTAAGCTTAAGATTAATAGGGGTGCCCAAACTTTTTCATATAACTGTATCAGTCCTGGCTGCACACTTTGCTCTATTACTTGCTGTGTGCATGTCTCTTGTCTGATTGCTTAGGGCAGCGGCCTTGTTACTTCCTGATTCTTAAAGTTACAGTGTGCGCAGTCCTAATGCGTCCCCAGCCTATTCCTGTAAGTCACTGGATACTTAAACCCCCTCCACCCAGTAGGAGGTGCCTGAGCAACACTTTCTTTCAGTGTGTTCTGTGCAACTGAGTTGCCAGGTCCTGTCCTGTATCTTGTCTGGTTCCGCCACCCTGGGGACGGAGTACCCAGGCCCATTACCTGTATCTGTGACTTCTAGTCTATTCCTGCCACCCTGGGGGCTGAGTACCCAGGCTCGTTCCTGTATCTCGTTCCAGTGTCAGTTCCTGTCTGAACTGTCTCCTAGTCCGTTACCTGTTTGTCTCTATGTCCGATCCTTCCCTTTTCCTCCTGTGTCTGAACCTGTACCTAACTCCAACTTGTTGTCTCTGTATTTCTGTTTGTGAGTTTTGTGTCCACTCGCTACTTCATTGCAAGTACCTTGTGTGTATCTGGTTCTGCTTGTCCCGTTTCCCTGCCTCCGTATCTACCTCCTGTGTTCTAGCTATCTTCCTGTGTTTCCCAGTCTGTGCCATGTGAACAGAGCCCTGTCCTGTCTGCCTGCACCTGCGGCTCTGCTTCGCTTGCCCTCTCCACCTGCAGCTTCACTCTGCTCTGCTCCGCTTGTCCTCCGCATCTGTGATTCTGCTCTGCCCAGCTTGTCCTCCGCACCTGCAGTTCCGCTCTGCTTCGCTTGTCCTCCGCGCCTGCGGTTCCGCTCTGCTCCGCTTGTCCTTCGCGCCTGCGGTTCTGCTCTGCTCCGCTTGTCCTTCGCGCCTGCGGTTCTGCTCTACTCTGCTCCGCTTGTCCTTCGCGCATGCGGTTCTGCTCTGCTTGTCCTCCGTGCCTGCAGTTCTGCTCTGCTTGTCCACCGCGCCTGCGGCTCTGTTCCTGTATTCCAGTCTGTACTGGCCCCTATCCAGCCTGTTTTCCTACCTGCCAGTATCGGCCTGTCTGCATACCAGCCGTGCCTGCCAGTACCCACCTGTTTGCATACCAGTCGTGCCTGCCAGTACCCACCTGTCTGCATACCAGCCGTGCCTGCCAGTACCCACCTGTCAGTATGCCAGCCTAACTTGCCTGTTCCTGCATTCCGAGGTGTGGGTCAACAGCTGTGACTGGGGTCTGACCTGGAGTAGCACCTGGTCCCTCTGCTCGGTTCCTCCCTGGTTCACGGAGTCAACTGAGCCGCTGTGCGACCTTGGTTGGACCGAGTTGATACTTAGTCATGCCCCTCCAGGCACTCCTCGGTTCATGGTCCAGTGGGACCACTAAACCACTAACCGCGCTCGCGCCAAACAGTCCGGGCGTGAGCGTAACAGCATTCAATATATGTCTCCTTATCTCACATTATTAGGAGATCCTCTCCTTTCTCCATATAAGAGTATGAGTGACACAGCTTTGCTACCACCCCTCTAGTTATGTTGTTTCATGTACCCATATATACTTGCCATCATTTTATGCCGGTCTAAGTTTCTTTCCCCAGACATTCTTTTCTGTTTATCCCTAGAATCAATGATTTTTGTACTCTGTTTTCATATATGCACAATATGTATGAATACTATTTGCATTTTGTATAGCTCATTTTTTTTATTACATCTTGTGTTTATATTTAGAAAAGGCCTTAATAAAGACCATAAAAGGTCGAAACGTTGGCCCATTCATTTTTCATGGGGGTTTGTTTCAATAAATATCCTTTGCATCAACATTGGAGTGCTGAAGTTTCTCTTTGATTTACTTTGGAATACATTACTTCAGAGCACCCACAATAAACAGTGAGCGACCCCTCATTTGATTTTACAGTGACTCCATTCTAGCCAGTCCTGTAATGAGGCGACAAGACGGGAGTCTGAGGAGCTCCTGGAATCCCCTCCATTCTGGTCCTGTCAGTGCTGAACCATCTACATTGGAGTTGTTCCTGTGAGGACCTTGCTCCAGGAGCTCCAGTCACCTCAGCATTGACCTGTCTGGAGTGGAGGCTCCGGTGAGATCCTCACTTAAAGCCGCTCTATTCTAGTCACTTCACCAGTGAGCCGTCTAGAGAGGAGCTGCTGGAAGGGTCCTCAAAGGAGCCTCCAATCTAGACGCAACTGTGACAGGAGGTGCAGGGATGTGGAGGTCCGGGATGAGGTGAGTATTGGCCAGGGGGTGCGGTGTTCGCAGCCTCACGTTAGTAGAACACCAGGCTGCTGATCACTGCTCTCCACCACCGTGTACAGAGCACAGAAAAATAATCATCATGCTGCTGTGCTCTGATCACTGACTCAGCTCCGCTATATTAATGTAAGTCTCTACAGGAGCCTTATACTGAGATAACAAACCATGTATCTAATGCCCAACACATTACACCACTGCTCCCATAGAAGTGGACAGAGCGAGGTCACACATTACACCACTGCTCCCATAGAAGTGGACAGAGCTGGATCACACATTACACCACTGCTCCCATAGAAGTGGACATAGCTGGGTCACATATTACACCACTGCTGCCATAGAAGTGGACAGAGCGAGGTCACACATTACATTACTAATATTACTAATGTTACTGCAGCAGCTCGCTTCTGAAGCGGAGAGGCTCCTGACAACTCTTTTAACAATCTTACTAAAAATGTGATGATGAAAACTCCCAGAAGAGAACCATTTAATGCAGGATAATAGTTCAGCCCCTAAAAGACATTTCAGAAATTAACAGATCACAAAGAAGACAGATCCATTCTGAAAATTTCCTGCTAAACTTAACATACTTCTAACGTCCTAAAAATATAAGACGTCATTCAAAAATCTAATGCCGCCACATGGTAGACATCCAGTGACTGTTGATAATGGCAGGCACTGTACTAAATAAGGAAAGAGCCTCTGACTGGGGTGCCCCTCCCCAGGCTGTGACTGCTGGTGTCCCCCTCCGCCTCCCCTTACTGGCCAGAGAGTAATGGGAAGTCCCCGAAGGGACCAATAAAATGAAAGGGACAGCTGGCACAGGCCATCCCATAAGTGTAAACCCTAGAGACGCCCCAACCTCCTTCCTTTCCCCTGTGAGTCCTGGAATCGCTTGATCACCCCAGCAGCAATGTGCACTTTACATTCCCCAACTGGCGACAATTAGTACCCACATGCCCCATCGGGATACTCAAATAACATAGCAGAAGCCCTTCTGAACGGAGAGAGACACGACAGGCACAGTCGCCATAGTTCCTCTGAAGATACTTCCACATCCTCACACATACGTCACCGGTGATCACGACGGCGAGTGGAGCAGTCGTCACATTCTCGGAGGATATCTGCATCCCACAGGAGGGGTCACAGATCTCGGTCTTCGAGGTGGCACTCTCCGTCTTCACCATCCAAGATGTCGAACACATCGGCGAGCCCCGACAACCGGTCGCGTCGATCCCATCCTTCGAGGGACAGAAGTGAGTCATGGGCACCTTCCAGGGCTTCCAGCCTGCTTGAGCCACCGACATCACGCAGGACTTCAAGCCGAGGCATGCCGCACACTGCAAACGATACTGGTGCCGGAGTTCCTCCATACGACGGAGTCCCTCCTCCAGCCACAGGTACGGGTGAGTGTGACATAACGGGAACGAGAAATAGCAACACCTACTTGATAGTGGCCTGTAAGGCCCTAGTAGACCAATTATTCGCACCACCTGGCAAGGTAAATAATACTACAAAAGCAACACCGCTCTTAGCCGCCACGCATTCTTTTGGGGGATTAGCCCATTGGGATCACACATAGATGAGGAAACCAAAATTAAGATATGGAACGAGTATATTGACATATGGTCACTCGTATCCACTGACCACCATACGATCGACAAAGGGAGAAAGATAGCTGACAGACCATTTGAAAAGCACAGACAAAAGGTCACAAAAACAATGAGCAACTGGCTACAAACGTTTTCTGTGCTGGGTTGCATTATGGGCCAAAAGCATCCGGAACGCTGTTCGGAACTATTCATATACGAAGATTCGGTATACAACTCATACAAACCCCACGGCGGTTCCGCATGGTGGCGCTACGAAGAAGAGATCCAGAGGCGGTTGGCCCTGCAACCTCAGTTAGGCTGGGGGGTAAAAGCAACTGACGTTTGGCTGCGACTGATGTTGTCACAAAAGCACCATTCCTTTCCAACAGTGGCTACTGGACAACCGACAACAGCAGGCCAACATTCAGTGGTCGTACGTAAACCCGGGGCCTGCTGGCAATATAATGAGGGACATTGTCGTTTTTTCGGATTATGCAAATTCAAACATAAATGCTCAGCCTGTGGGGAGCTAAGATGCTCTCGCCCGACAAACAAATTATCAACCAAACTCCCACAGCCAAAATCCAAGGACCCCTGTGAGCGTAACTGCGATGGGCCCCTGGCCAGACCGGTATCCTAAAAAAGATGCGGCGGGACAGCTAGGCTTTGGCTTTACACACGGTTTCTTTATTCAATTCAAGCTCAATAAATCGCCCACCTTCACAAACAACCTAAAATCCGCAATAGAACACCCCAAAATCCTCAGAAAAAAAATCCAAAAAGAAGTAGCCGAAGGCAGAATAGCGAGCCCCTCTCCAAACCCACTATTCAGCAACCTGAGAGTTTCCCCGTTGGGAATAATCCCCAAAGAAGAGTCAGGTTCATTCCGCCTGATCCACCATCTATTGTACCCCAAAGGAGACTCCGTGACGACGGGATTTCGTCAGAAGACACTTCGGTCTCCTACGTGTCATTTGACAGAGCAGTAATGCTAGTACGCGACGCGGGGCCAGGAGCGCCCCTCACAAAATGAGACATAGAATCTGCTTTTGGCCTACTACCCGTACACCCAGATTGCTACCACCTGTTGGGATGCCAAGTGGACAACGACTACTTCTACGACACTTGCCTCCCAATGGGTTTTTCAATCTCTTACTCCTACTTCGAGCTATTCAGTTCCTTCCTGGAGAGGATGATAAGGCAAGAAACCGGCAACAGGTCCGTAACTCATTACCTAGACGACTTCCTATTTGTCGGATCCAAAAACTCGAGCCAATGCCAATCACTACTGAAAGAATTTAAAAATCGCGGCGGTTCAGAGTTTTACAACAAAAACCGTAGGTCCCACAACAAAGCTGTCGTTCCTAGGCATTGAAATTGACACCATGGCAAGGTTGTTCCGCATTCCCACCGAAAAAATACAAAAACCATTGCAATTGATCGAAGGTTTTTGCACAGTATGGAAAGTAACCCTACAGCAGATGCAAGCGTTACTAGGGCTCCTCGTGTTCGCGAGCCGCGTGATGCCGGTCGGCAGTGTCTTTTCTCGTCGCTTATCACTCGCAACAAAAGACATGTCCAAACAGAACCATAAAGTCAGAATCAATGGTCAGCTACGGGTGGACTTAGAAGTGTGGAAAATCTTCTTACAGTCACTCAACGGTTACACGTTATTCATGTCATCAGAAACATTCAACCATGACCTAAAACTATTCATCGCGGCGGCAGAATTGGGAGACTACGTAGCGATACTAAACACCCAATGAAGCACAGGCCTATGGCGCACCTATTGGGCAGAGCAAGGACTGGCAAAAAAAACATACCCTCCTAGAACTCTTTCCAGTAGTAGCAGCTTTAGAACTCTTGGGCACGCACCTGGCGAACAAACACATCCCCTTCCAAACAAAAAATGCCAGCCTGGTGCACTGCATAAGCAAGATGGTATCGTCATCCCCTGCAGTACTAGGCCTCCTACACCAGCTAGCACTCCTATGCCTAAACCACAATATAAGGCTCCGCGCTCACCATGACTCGGAGGGGAATAATGCTATCGCTAATACATCACAATTTAATAGGCATGTTTTCAGAGAGCTTCTCCCCAACGCCCTTCCCTCTGGGATATAGTGGCGAACAACTGATGCCACTAATCCAAGCTTCAGTCGCGCCATCGACAAGGCAAGCATATGGTAAGGCATGGGAAGAGTGGACACGATTAATGGCAGGCAGACGAGTTGATCATTGTGACCAAGCCAGATTAGAAGTCACCATCAAATTTTTGCACAAGCTAGTGAATAGAGGCATATCAGGGGCGTCGGGACAGCAGTGGCTGGCCGGAGTGGCATTTCATTTCCAGCTACTGAATTGGGGAGACGTGACAAAAAGATTCATCATTAGACAAGCCTTAAAAGGGTGGAAAAGGGCTCAGCGAAGCAAGGAGTGTAGACGCCCCATTTCGTTAAACTTTCTTACCCACATCATATCCCTAACGTCAGTACCATGCTCACAAATTGAAGACACATTCCTGGCTGTCGCCGTTGTAATAGGCTTCTTTGGGGTGCTATGCATAAGCGAATTAGTCCCCCGATCCAAAAACAGGGCCAGAGGAGGGTTAATTCACGAAGACGTAGTCATAGCCAATAACATCACACGCTTACGCATATGCAAATCCAAAGTGGATCCATCCGTCAGGGGCACCTGGGTGCTATTACACCCTAGAAATGGGCCAGTTTGTGTTACGGATCCGGGTGGTGGAACCTCTGTGCTGCTGTGCAAGGAGGGACCGGAGGGGCGTAGCTAGGTATCAACTCGGACTGACCAAGGTCGCACGGCGGCTCAATCGACTCCGTGAACCAGGGAAGGACCGAGCAGAGGGACCAGGTGCTACTCTGGGCCAGTCCTTGTATGAGAGCAGGTGACTCCCACGGATAACTGGCAGGAGCCTCCAGGTAAGCTGGCTGGTAGGCACGCCAGGTAACTGGTAAGAGCATCCAGGTAGGCTGGCTGGTAGGCACGGCAGGTAACTGGTACGTTCTCCGGGTAGGCAGACAAGCCTGGCCCATAGACAGACTGGCGGGTTTGGATCGTAGGCAGACCGTCGGGCTGGAGAGTACACTTGGCTGGCAGAGACAGGTAGTCAGGCTGGCGGACTGGACTGGTAATCGGGCTGGGCTGGCAGACTGGACTGGTAGTCAGGCTGGCGGACTGGACTGGTAGTCAGGCTGGCGGACTGGACTGGTACTCAGGCTGGCGCACTGGACTGGTAGTCAGACTAGCAGCGGGACCTGAGGGCTGAAGCAGAGTTTAGAACACAAAGCTACAACCTTGCACGGGCACCTCCATTTTGGAGGAGGTACCTTTTATATGAGAGGTCCTATGGCCATTGGTCGGGGACTCCTTAGGACGGCGCGCGCGGCCCATTTAAGAGGGTGAGAGCGCGCACCCTAAGCACAGTGCCCGGGAAGCTGCGCACGCCGGCGACAGCAGCAGCAGGAGAGCTGGAAGACTCCGGGCCGGGAGCGTGGCAGTAAGAGTGACGGAATCTCTGCCTGTCAGGGGGCAGAGACGCCGATACTACTGTTTGTCCAGTCAAACTAGTCAAAACATATCTAGCCATTAGGCCACAAGGCAGTTTTTTCCTATCCCACCTTGACGCTCTCCACTAACGAGGTACCAGTTCCAATCAATATTTAATAAATGCCTAACAACGGAAGGTAACCTCCCCAAAGATTACGAGACACACTACACATTGTACACACATGGCTCTAGTGATGTGTCGGTCGCGAACGATCCAACACAAAGAGCCAGCAAACTGCTGTGACTGATGGGAGCCGGCATCCAAGTGATAGCCACTAACTTCTCTGAATGGCTCTCACTGGGTGTAAAATTGCGGTGTTCTGCTGTAGTAACTCCGCCCACCCGAGCCAAATTCCGCCCACTCTTCAATTTAATTGGCTAATCACGAGTGGGCAGAGTTTCGGCCGCAGGTGGAACAATAAGAGGGAAAGTATAATAGGAACACATCACCCACTCCTGGTTTTGGCTTACAAATACTGATGGAAAATACTGACCAAATACTAAACGTGTGAACATGGCCTAACTAAGAGACGGGGAGAAACTTCTACCAAGATGCTCCAAATCTATAGTACAGGGAGCTCTGGACCCCCGAGACAGAGCTCAGGGCAGAGAAATGGGGCTATAAGGGGGAAACTGGACGTGCCAAGGGGGGTGGGACACAATAGTATTCACACGGCTCCGCTCCACACACACGGCTCCGCTCTGCACACGTCGCAAACACAGCTCCGCTCCATACACACACGGCTCCGCTCCGAACACCTCGTACACATGGCTCTTCTTAAACGTCGTAAACGGCTCTTCTCCATACACACTGCTCCGCACACGTTGTACACATGCGGCTCTGCTCCATACACACGGCTCTTCTCTGTAAACGCATAGCTCCCAACTGTCCCGTATTCGGCGGGACTGTCCCGATTTGAGGGCTCAGTCCCGCGTACCGTCACGGCCCAGCTGTTCTCCTGGCAGGGGCGTCGCTAGGCACTTAGATCCAGGGCTTGGGCCCCGAATCATAAGGGCACTACCCCAAAATCTCTAGTTGGCTTTTTTTTTTTTGCAGACACACAGGCTTTCCCTGATGCAGCTCTGCGCGGTGCTGTGTGACTCCTTGTAGCTCCTCCTCACACTCCCTGCTCCTCTTCGGCATCAGTTACAGCAGAGTGACTGCCTAATGTGCAGAGTGACTGCACAGCATCCTGAGGAGGTGAGAGGACAGAGGCGGGGCCAAGTCTGTGGAGGACAAAAAGCAGTGGCCCGAGGAGAGGGGAAAGACCTGCAGTTTTTAAATCTGTGGCTGTTGTTATTACAGGAGGGGGAGGGAGCGCCAGCAGCTCAGCAGTCAGGACTACAGGGGAGGGGAAGAGGATTTAGCAGGGATAATGCAGGGCTGACAGGTCTCCTGTGTACAGCCCATCCTCTGCCTGCTGATTCCCAACACCAGGCCTCCACTACTGCCACTGTATACATGATGAAGAAGTGCATCTCACTAAATTAGAATATCATCAAAAAGTTAATTTATTTCAGTTCTTCAATACAAATAGGGAAACTCATATATATAGTGTAACGGGTCTGGGAGGTGGAACCTCTGAGCAACTATACAAAGGGGCAGTCCTTGTAAGGAAGCTGGTGGCTCCCAGGGTAGGCGGGCAGGTAGTCACGGCAAGTGACGGGGACAGTCTCTGGGTAGAAGGGCAGGAGGTCACGGCAAGTGACAGTTAAGCCTCCAGATAGGCTAGCAGGCAGGTAGCAGGTGGACGCTCCCAGGTGAGCGGGCAAAAGTCTCTGGACAGGCAGGTGGTCAGAGCAAGTGACGGCTGAGCCTCCAGGTAGGCTAGCAGGCAGGTAGCAGGTGGACGCTCCCAGGTGAGCGGGCAAGAGTCTCTGGACAGGCAGGTGGTCACAGCACGTGACGGCAGAGCCTCCAGGAAGACTAGCAGGCAGGTAGCAGGTGAGCGCTCCCAGGTGAGCGGGTAAGAGTCTCTGGACAGGCAGGTGGTCACAGCATGTGACGGCAGAGCCTCCTGGTAGGCTAGCAGGCAGGTAGCAGGTGGACGCTCCCAGGTGAGCGGGCAAGAGTCTCTGGACAGGCAGGTGGTCACAGCACGTGACGGCAGAGCCTCCAGGTAGGCTAGCAGGCAGGTAGCAGGTGAGCGCTCCCAGGTGAGAGGGTAAGAGTCTCTGGACAGGCAGGTGGTCACAGCACGTGACGGCAGAGCCTCCAGGTAGGCTAGCAGGCAGGTAGCAGGTGGACGCTCCCAGGTGAGCGGGCAAGAGTCTCTGGACAGGCAGGTGGTCACAGCACGTAACGGCAGAGCCTCCAGGTAGGCTAGCAGGCAGGTAGCAGGTGAGCGCTCCCAGGTGAGCGGGTAAGAGTCTCTGGACAGGCAGGTGGTCACAGCACGTGACGGCAGAGCCTCCAGGTAGGCTAGCAGGCAGGTAGCGGGTGAGCGCTCCCAGGTGAGCGGGCAAACAGATCCATAGACAGACTGGCAGGGCTGGTAGGCAGACTGTCGGACCGCAGGAATGTAAGCAGATGGACAAGTATCAGGCAGGTATCAAGCAGGAATCTGGCAGGTAACTGGCAGGTATCTGGTAACGGGACCTGAGGGCTGAAGCAGAGTGATAGGCTATGCAACAACATTGCTCGGGCACCTCCATTTTGGAGGAGGTGCCTTATATATGGTGAGGTCCGCCGGCCATTGGCCGGGGACTCCTTAGGACGGCGCGCGCGGCCCCTTTAAGAGAGGAGGAGCGCGTGCCCTAAGCACAGTGGCCGGGAAGCAGCGCGCGCTGCCAGCAGAGCGGAAGGAAGCCGCCGGGCACGGAGCGGAGAGGTGAGGGGAACAGCGTCCCTGCCTAGCAGGAGGCAGGGACGCCGACGCTACATATAGTCATTACAGACAGAGTGATCTATTTCAAGTGTTTATTTCTGTTAATGTTGATGAAGCCAATAAAAACACAAAAGTCATTATCTCAGTAAATTAGAATAATTAACAAAAAACACCTGCAAAAGCTTCCTAAACATTTAAAAAAGGCCCTTAGTCTGTTTCAGTAGGCTTCACAATCATGGGGAAGACTGCTGACTTGACAGATGTCCGGAAGGCAGTCATTGACACACTCCACAAGGAGGGTAAGCCACAAAAGGTCATTGCTAATATTCTGCCACCGATGTACGTGGGGTGAGATGTGTCTGAAGGATGTGAACACAGATCTCTGTATAAGCAATGGCAGATAGAGTTACTCATTAACCTGTGCTTCTATTCCTTATGAACTTTACGTGATTAGTCCAGAAGGATGATGCAGTGATGAATTTAACAGGTTTTATTTACAGTACCTTGATGAGATGAGGTGAGAGGTCAAGGAATATGAAGGGATGAAGATTAGGTAGGAGTTAAGTTGATATTGGAAGCGCAGGTTACAGGTACCGAGAGAATCCTTTCTCCAGCCCTGCAGCATGTGTTGTCAAGATGGCACTGAACAAGAAGAAGGAAGTGAGGAAAAGATAGGAGGAGTTGCAGACGGGAAGGATTGTGGGTAGCACAGTAATAATACATAACCGACATATTATAACAACGGCCAGTAGATGGCAGCAAAGTGCAACAAATAGTGTTACCATACTAAAGCTAGATAAATGTTCATGTAATGGCTGAAAGTCTTTACAAACAATTAGCTAATTGCACACTCCCCGTCTGAACCCCTTAATTTCACTATTTTAACAGTCTTGAGGTGGAGGTGTTTTCCTGAAGTACCCTTAGGGATATCTCACCCTGAAAGACAAAACAGTGCATGCAATGCAACAATAACATTAACATAAATGAGGTAGACGAATGTCTACAACAAGCTCCTGAAGTAATCCAAAGGATAAACCATCTTCGGATTGGAGAAGCCGCACTAGGCCAAACTGTCTCCAACCCAATTGTAATACAAAAGTTACAGTTCCTGGAAAGTTCCTTGTGGTTGAATGGATAGTTGTTAATTCTCAACCAACATGAGTAAGATAACCTCTGAAACAGGCCTAATGAAAGATTTGGGGTCACCTTGCTTCGTGACTGTCACTTCCACTTTGCGCACCTTGCCATCTTCACTTGGAAAGGTTTGTGATACCAGTCCCATAGGCCATGCGTCTCTTTCCACCTTCTGGTCTTTCATGAGGACAAGATCTTCTACTTGTAAGCTAGGTTTAACTTGTTGCCATTTTCTTTGTCCTTGGAGAAGAATAAGGTACTCCCTCTTCCATCTACTCCAGAAACAGTTAGCCAGATGTTGTACATGTTTCCAATGTCTCTGGTATTTGTTACCGGACACAGAGTCTTCAGGTGGGTTAGGAATGGTTCCAAGTTTCTGAGTGAGGAGAGTTGCTGGTGTAGGAATGAATCCATAGATATGGGAACAAGAGGTCTTACAATAGCAGACACCTCTGCTAAGAAAGTGGTTAAGGTCTCGTGAGTGAGTCTTGAAAGATTTGACTCCATCAACATAGACTCCAGTATCCTACGAGTGATGCCTATCATTCTTTCCCATGATCCGCCCATATGGGAAGCATGAGGAGGGTTGAAGACTGAGAAACAACCATTATTTGCCAAGAAATCCTCAACCGGTGTTGAATTCAATTGTAGTTCTTAACAGGCACCTACAAAGTTTGTTCCACAATCAGATCTTATTTGCTTTACTGGTCCTCGTATGGCGATTGATCATCTTAAGGCGTTGATGAAACTAGAGGAATCCATGAATTCTATTACCTCTATGTGTATTGCTCGTACACTCATGCATGTGAACAACACTGCCTAACATTTACTTTCTGCATATCTGCCTCTGGTCCTACGTGCAGTGACTTCCCATGGACCAAAAACGTCCAAACCAACATAGGTAAATGGGGGCTCTGTGCTTGTCCTATCAGCAGGCAAATCAGACATCTGTTGTTGTTGCAGTTTTCCTCTTGTCTCGCAACAGTGAACACAATGATGAATTAAATGGGAAACCTGTCTCTTTGCTCCCACAATCCAGAGGCCTGCAGCTCTTAAGGCACCTTCGGTAAAGTGTCTGTCTTGATGTTTGATTTTTTCATGGTAATGTCGTATTAGTGGTGATATGGTGCCGGCCAGGAATGATTAGAGGATTCCTTTCTCACTTCTCTAACTTGGCTTTGTTTAAACGACCACAGACTCTCAGTAAACCCTTCTTGTCAATTACTGGATTTAAGTCGACAATGGGACTGTTTTTAGGAACATCTTGTTTTTTGCATATACATTCCATTTCCTTGTGAAAAACATTCTGCTGCACATAACATATCACAAACAGTTCACTCAGAGCAATATTTTCTGCAGAGAGAGGCTTATGACAGATGTGCCAACTGCGACACTCAACATTACTGTCCTTCTTGTGATAGCATTTTGCGATATGGACTAACCTTGCAATGGCACCAACAAGCCTTGTTCATCTGGAGAAGCGATCAAATCGCCGACAGTCCAAGCCCACCTTCTCCTTGGATTTGGTGGTGAGGGTGCTGACATCAGGACGGATCTCTGGGTCGAGATCTTGAAGGCTGATGCTGTCTTCAAAGGCAGTCTCTTCAAACTGGTTGAGAAGGAACTCCAGTCCTGTTAACCAAGAAGAATTTGCAAGAGCACCAACAGACACTGATCTAATAGCAAGGTCAGCAGGGTTAAGATGGGATGGAACATACTGCCATTGCTCAGGTTTAGAGGATTTCCTGATCCTTTCAACGTAGTTACTGACATAGACATAGAAGCGTTTGTCTGGTTGTATATGTAGCCCAAAAGAACCTTGCTGTCTGTGTAGAATCTTGTGTCATCCACATGAATAGCTAGTTCGCTCTGTATGAAGTCTGCAATCTCAATGGCTAGTACAGCCCCACAGAGCTCAAGTCTGGGTATAGTGTGCTTGGGTTTAGCAGTCAATTTAGCCTTCCCAAATAGAAATCCAACATGGCTTCATTGTTAGAGTCTATAACCTTCAAATAGGCAACAGCTGCAATAGCTTCAGTAGAGGCATCAGAGAATATATGGATCTCCGACTTGTAGCAAGGGATGCTGGAGTGTAACAATGTGGTATGTGGATTTTGTCCAAGGCGCAAAGAGATTCCCTCCATGACTTCTACTTTAGTTGTTTGTCAGCAGGGAGTGGTACGTCCCAGTCCTTAATAGACTCTGAGAGTTGCCTTAACAGAAGCTTGCTTTGTATAGTTAGGGGTACAACAAACCCGAGTTTATTGTATAGACTGTTCACCACTGAGAGAACCCCACGCTTAGTAAATGTTTTCTCTGCACCACTAACCTGAAAGCTGAAGGATTCCTTTAACAAGTTCCATCTCAAGCCCAGACTTCTCTGTACTGGTGGATTGTCTGAGCCTAGATTCAAATCTCTGAATTCTGCAGCATGATCATTAGGGTGAAAGGCCTTCATGACAACAGTACTATTGAAGGTAATTTTATGCAATCTTAAATGAGCCTTAGAAAGCATACCTAGGGGCCGTTTGAGCAGATCTATGGCTTCTTCCACTGTGGGCAGGGATTTGAGACCGCCGCTCACGTAGAAGTCATTTTCCACTAACTGTTGGGTATCCTTCCCGAACTCTGATTCGCCATCAGAAGCAGTCCTACGTAGGCCATATGTAGCATCTGCAGGAGAAGCACTGTTTCCGGACACGTACATCTTCATGCGGTATTCAACCATTTCCTTGTTGATGTTGTTTTCTTGGTGCCATAGAAAATGGAAATAATTTCTGTGATCTTGTCACACAATGAAACAATGGAACATTTGTTCGATGTCAGCAGTAATGGCGACTGGCTCTTTTCTGAATCTCATGAGCACTCCCACCAGGTTATTAGTCAGGTTGGGACCAGTGAGGAGAACGTCGTTCAGAGATACACCATCATGTTTGGCGCTTGAATTGAACACCACTCTGATTTGTTTACGCTTTCTTGGATGATATACTCCAAAGGAAGGTAGATACCAGCATTCTTCATTGGCTTGCAAGGGTGGAGCTGGCTTTGCATGGTCATTGCGAAATATCTTGTCCATAAAGGCTACAAAATGGTCCTTCATTTCAGGTTTGTTTCCCAATATTCTCTGCAGTGAGGTGAACCTGGATAAGGCCAGTTCTCGGTTGTTAGGAAGCTTGGCCCTTGTAGCTTTAAAGGGTAAAGGAGCAACCCAACGGTCAGATTCGTTCTTGAAGAATCCACTGTCCATTATTTTAATAAATTTCTTGTCATCTATGGATAAGGCAACCTTGTTGTCATCTTCTGTTGTGCGTAACACTGTTCTCCTTAAGTCATCACCATAGGGAGTGGGAATGATGTCAGGCTCTTGGGTGAAGTCGGAGAACCTTTCCTTCACTTCGTAGTGATGAGAGCATGGTTTAAAGTGAGTTGTGCGACCATTTAGTAGTATGTACAGTAGAGACCAAAAGTTTGGACACACCTTCTCATTTAAAGATTTTCTGTATTTTCATGACTATGAAAATTGTACATTCACACTGAAGGCATCAAAACTATGAATTAACACATGTGGAATTATATACTTAACAAAAAAGTCTGAAACAACTGAAAATATGTCTTATATTCTAGGTTCTTCAAAGTAGCCACCTTTTGCTTTGCACACTCTTGGGATTCTCTTGATGAGGTTCAAGAGGTAGTCACCGGTAATGGTTTTCACTTCACAGGTGTGCCCTGTTGGGTTAAATAAGTGGGATTTCTTGCCTTATAAATGGGGTTGGGACCATCAGTTGTGTTGTGCAGAAGTCTGGTGGATACACAGCTGATAGTCCTACTGAATAGACTGTTAGAATTTGTATTATGGCAAGTAAAAAGCAGCTAAGTAAAGAAAAACGAGTGGCCATCATTACTTTAAGAAATGAAGGTCAGTCAGTCTGAAAAATTGGGAAAACTTTGAAAGTGTCCCGAAGTGCAGTTGCAAAAACCATCAAGCGCTACAAAGAAACTGGCTCACATGAGGACCGCCCCAGGAAAGGAAGACCAAGAGTCACCTCTGCTTCTGAAGATAAGTTTATCCGAGTCACCAGCCTCAGAAATCGCAGGTTAACAGCAGCTCATATTAGAGACCAGGTCAATGCCACACAGAGTTCTAGCAGCAAACACATCTCTTCAACAACTGTTAAGAGTAGACTTTGTGCAGCAGGCCTTCATGGTAAAATAGCTGCTAGGAAACCACTACTAAGGACAGGCAACAAGCAGAAGAGACTTGTTTGGGCTAAAGAACACAAAGGAATGGACATTAGGCCAGTGGAAATCTGTGCTTTGGTCTGATGAGTCCAAATTTGAGTTCTTTGGTTCCAACCACCGTGTCTTTGTGCGATGCAGAAAAGGTGAACGGATGGACTCTACATGCCTGGTTCCCACCGTGAAGCATGGAAGAGGAGGTGTGATGGTGTGGGGGTGCTTTTCTGGTGACACTGTTGGGGATTTATGCAAAATTGAAGGTATACTGAACAAGCATGGCTACCACAGTATCTTGCAGCGGCATGCAGTTCCATCCGGTTTGCGTTTAGTTGGGCCATCATTTATTTTTCAACAGGACAATGACCCCAAACACACCTCCAGGCTGTGTAAGGGCTATTTGACCAAGAAGGAGAGTGATGGGATGCTACGCCAGATGACCTGGCCTCCACAGTCAGCAGACCTGAACCCAATCTAGATGGTTTGGGGTGAGCTGGACCGCAGAGTGAAGGCAAAAGGGCCAACAAGTGCTAAGCATCTCTGGGAACTCCTTCAAGATTGTTGGAAGACCATTTCCGGTGACTACCTCTTGAAGCTCATCAAGAGAATGCCAAGAGTGTGCAAAGCAGTCATCAAAGCAAAAGGTGGCTACTTTGAAGAACCTAGAATATAAGACATATTTTCAGTTGTTTCACACTTTTTTTTGTTAAGTATATAATTCCACATGTGTTAATTCATAGTTTTGATGCCTTCCGTGTGAATGTACAATTTTCATAGTCAAGAAAATACAGAAAAATCTTTAAATGAGAAGGTGTGTCCAAACTTTTGGTCTGTACTGTATGTTTTATAGGAGTTGACTTTGGATGTCTTGTGACTCCTATACAGACATACATTGCCCACGATTATCCAGCCTAGATCGAGCCTTTGGGCATATTGAGCATCATCTGGTCTATTGCATTGTTGGCGCACCTTCTGGACCGTCAGAATGTCCCTCCGTAGTAGAATTAGAATATCAGCATTCGTGTCCAAAGGAGAAATTTCGTTAGTTAGGTGCCTCAAGTGGGGATGATGAAGCGCGGCTTCCAGAGTGGGAATTTCTTCGCTGTTATTGGGTATCTGGTCACATTCAATTAAAGTTGGCAAGGGTATATGCATGTTCCCCTTGATTGAAGAGATAATGTACCCAGAGGCTCTCCTACCAGAAGTCTCAATATGACCAGAGCAGGTATTGAGGGTGTATGGAGTTGTTTGTCCTTTTGTATTGAAGATCTCAGAGTTTGGGCTTAGCTAGAGACATGATACTTTGCTCATCTATTATGGCATACATTTTGGAGGCTTTGTCGGATTGTCCTTCTGGATAAACCTTAACCAGACACATTTTGGCACAGCATTTAGGACCAGTCCTTCTCCACATACTCCAATACATGAGGAGGAAACAGCAGTTACAGCTGGATCAGGAACTTGTGGCTTCCCGCCATGCTTTTGAGCAGGATTGGACGCTGCAGAAGGTTGTGAATTGTGTGGAGCTGGTGTGGGATGCTTGGATGTAACGTGTATGTCACTACTGCATTCAGTGCACTTAATGTTGGCCTTACAGTCCTTAGCAAGTTGGTCTGAGAAGACACACCACTTATAACATATCCCAAGCTACTTGAGAGTATCTCTACGCTCCTGCAAAGTCTTTGCCCTGAGTCCACGGCATTATTTAAGTGGGTGAGGTCTTTTGTGGATAGGGCACATACGGTTACTGTGCATAACTTTAGGAGCAACGTCATTTGATTTAGTGAAGGTGGGTGCAGTAAGTGGAACATCAGTCTTTCTCACGGATACTGTACCCCTTAACTCTCTATGTTTAGTGGTAATACCTTGTAGATGATGACGATGAAGCTGAAGTAGGTTCAGTGAAGTCGAAGCTGGGATCATTCTTCTTCCGAGCTTGATCACTGACGAACCTGGAAAAATATGAAAAGGGAGGAAAGGACACATTATGCTGTCTTTTATACCGTGAGCCGTGGTCTGCCCATTTATCCTGCATGCCATGTGGCAACTAAGTCACTACTGGATTCATGTCATGAGCAGTATCAAGGTAGTTCAGTCCTGAAAGATGTGGGTCTAATTTCCCAATTCTATTTCCTTTAGCAGGACGTTCAGGTCTTGAAGTTTTTGATTATCCTTGTTAGTTATTTTTGGGAAGGTTTGCAGTCTCTTAAATGAGGCAGACTCTGTGGTATCCCTGGGGAATGTAAGTTCTCTGGCTTATATGTCTGAGACGGATCAGGATGAAATGATGCGGCATGAGGGTTAAGTCTGCTGGCTGCGGCCTAAATTGTGGATCAGTGCTGGAAATTACCTTGTCGGCAGTAGGTAGTGACATTTCTTGGCTTGCGGGTGCATCCATGTGCTAGTGCGATCACCTGGGTCTTCCATTTCTCCTGGAATAAAGCAGTCCATATTAGCATCTTGACCTAGTGCTTTTTCAAGGTCTTTCAGTTTAGCAAGGGCTGTTGCTTCTTCCCTTTCTATTTTTAATTGGACCTCCATCTTGTTTCTTTGAGCTTCCATTACAGCTTCTTGCCTTTTTAATTGGGCTTCCATCTCATTTCTTTGGGCTTCTACTTCAGGATCCTTCCTAGCAAAGGAGCTTCTTACTCTAGCTTCCTCTGCAGTCACACGTATTTCCAGTAGTTTGTCAGACAATGTTGACTTCCTGGAGTCAGATGATCTGGAAGATCGAGATGTGATTTTGGTCGACATTGTACGATGTGACCTAGCCTCTTGCAGGTGTGCGATGCGGAGTTCTGCCTTATCCTGGGCATCGCACACTAATGTGGTCTTTTCTTGGAGAAGAGTCTCTCTTTCAGCTAACTCAGCTGGAGCATCATCCATATCACAGTTACACAGGAATGTGATGTACTTTGCAGACAGTCTCTGGTAGTGATCATAGGCAGCAGTTAAACTATTCAATGTGGAGGTTAAATCAGCTGCGTCATTGTTAGCGGGTGAAAGAGCTGCTAGATACCGGTCAACTCGCCCCATAAATGATCTAGGTTATCATGGAACTCGTCTTTGGTTGTCTCCGGGTTGTCTCTGACCTTTTGTGTCGGCTTGGTTACATGTTTGGGTCGTACAGAGGGATCCACTGTGCTTTTTGTGGACATGCTTTATCTAAGATGGTGGACGGTCATAGACTTGCTAGCAGACAATGCATATGCACACAGACACTGTAGACTTAGGTCTCCCGTTACTATTCTGCCACCAATGTACACTCAGTTAGATGTGTCTGAAGGATGTGAACACGGATCTCCGTATAAGCAATGGCAGATAGAGTTACTCACTAACCTGTGCTTCTATTCCTTATGAACTGCACGTGATTAGTCCGGAAGGATGATGCAGTGATAAATTCAACAGGTTTTATTTACAATACCTTGATGAGATGAGAGGTCAGGGAAGATGAAGGGATGAAGATGAGGTAGTTAAGTTAATATTAGAAGTGCAGGTTACAGGTAACGAGAGACTCATTTTTCCATCCCTGCAGGATGTGTTGTCAAGAAGGCACTTAACAAGAAGAAGGAAGTGAGGAAAAGATAGGAGGAGTTGCAGACAGGAAGGATTGTAGGTAACACAGTAATAATACATAACCAACATATTATAACAACGGCCAGTAGATGGCAGCAAAGTACAACAAATAATGTTACCATACTAAAGCTTTAACATTAGATAAATGTTCCTGTAATGGCTGAAAGTCTTTACAAACAATTAGCTAACAGCACAACTAAAGAAGCTGGCTGCTTATAGAGTGCTGTATCCAAGCATATTAATGGAAAGTTGAGTGGAAGGAAAAAGTGTGGTAGAAAAAGGTGCACAAGCAACTGGGATAACCGGAGCCTTGAAAAGATTGTTAAGAAAAGGCCATTTAAAAATTTGGGGGAGATTCACAAGGAGTGGACTGCTGCTGGAGTCATTGCTTCAAGAGCCACCACACACAGACGTATCCAGGACATGGGCTACAAGTTTCGCATTCCTTGTGTCAAGTCACTCATGACCAATAGACAACGCCAGAAGCGTCTTACCTGAGCCAAGGAGAAAAAGACTTGGACTGTTGCTCAGTGGTCCAAGGTGTTGTTTTCAGATGAAAGTAAATTTTGCATTTCATTTGGAAATCAAGGTCACAGAGCCTGGAGGAAGAGTGGAGAGGCCACAATCCAAGCTGCTTGAGGTCTAGTGTGAAGTTTCCACAGTCAGTGATGGTTTGGGGAGCCATGTCATCTGCTGGTGTAGGTCCATTGTGTTTTATCAAGACCAAAGTCAGCGCAGCCGTCTACCAGGAAATTTTAGAGGACTTCAGGCTTCCCTCTGCCGACAAGCTTTTTGGAGATGGAAATTTCATTCTCCAGCAGGACTTGGCACCTGTCCACACTGCCAAAACTACCAATACCTGGTTTAAAAATAACAGTATCACTGTGCTTGATTGACATACTCGCCTGACCTTAACCTAGGAGGTATTGCCAAGAGGAAGATGAGAGACACCAGACCCAACAATGCAGACGAGCTGAAGGCTGCTATTAAAGCAACCTGGGCTTCCATAACACCTCAGCAGTGCCACAGGCTGATCGCTTCCATGCCACGCCGCATTGATGCAGTAATTGATGCCAGGGAACCCCGACCAAGTATTGAGTGCATTTATTGACCATACATTTCAGTAGGCCGACATTTCAGATTTTAAAATCATTTTCCAAGATGGTGTTATAAAGTATTGTAATTTACTGAGATAATGACTTTTGTGTTTTCATTGGCTGTAAGCCATAATCATTAACAGTAATAAACACTTGAAATAGATCACTGTTTGTAATGACTCTATATAATATATGACTTTCACTTTTTGTATTGATGAACTGAAATAAATTAACTTTTTGACGATATTCTAATTTAGTGAGATGCACTTGTACATGTCATGTGCATGAATAATGTGTAAGTACATGTATAATGTGTATGTGGGCAGATCCCATGTCTGTGTACCTGTGTGTATTATGTCCGTGTAATGGCGTGCCTGGTGTGGGTATGATGTCCATGTGATGGCGTGCCTGGTGTGTGTATGTCCGTGTGATGGCGTGCCCGGTGTGTGCATGAAGTCTGTGTGATGGCGTGCCCGGTGTGTGTATGAAGTCCGTGTGATGGCGTGCCCCGTGTGTGTATGATGTCCGTGTGATGGCATGCCCGATGTGTATGTCGTATAATGAAGCTACATAATGATGAGAAAGTTCTGCGGCTCTGACTGTGAATGAGGGAACAAAAAAATAATACTCAGGTCCCAAAGAGAGATGAGGAGGACACACAGATAACGCTGCACTGCCCTGGAAGATAAGAGATTCACGACCTCCTGTCCAGCTGCCGGGTAGCACTGATCTGGACGCTGGACTGGAGTCCCGTGAATCGATCGACTCATCTCTAGTTCCAACTGTCCTGGATACAGTGGACAGTCCTGGATTTGGGTCCGCTTTGCTTCGTACACACGGCTACTCTCCGTACACCTCGTACACACGCGGATCCGCTCCGTACACCTCGTACACACGCGACTCCGCTCTGTACACCTCGTAAACACGCGGCTCCGCTCCGTACACCTCGTACACAGACGGCTCCGCTCCGTACACCTCGTACACGCGCGGCTCCGCTCCGTACACCTCGTACACGCGCGGCTCCGCTCCGTACACCTCGTACACACGTGGCTCCGCTTCGTACAGACGCGGCTCCGCTCCGTACACCTCGTACACACGCGGCTCCGCTCTGTACACACGCGGCTCCGCTCCGTACACCTCGTACACACGCGGCTCCGCTCCGTACACCTCGTACACACGTGGCTCTGCTCCGTACACCTCGTACACACGTGGCTCCACTCCGTACACCTCGTACATGCGCGGCTCCACTCCGTACACCTTGTACACACGCGGCTCCGCTCCGTACACCTCGTACACACACGGCTCCGCTCCGTACACCTCGTACACACATCTCTGCTCCGTACACCTCGTACACATGTGGCTCCGCTCCGTACACCTCGTACACACGTGACTCCGCTCTGTACACCTCGAACACACGTGGCTCCGCTCCGTACACGTCGTACACACGCGGCTCCGCTCCGTACACCTCGTACACGCGCGGCTCCGCTCCGTACACCTCGTACACAGACGGCTCCGCTCCGTACACCTCGTACACGCGCGGCTCCGCTCCGTACACCTCGTACACACACATCTCTGCTCCGTACACCTCGTACACATGTGGCTCCGCTCCGTACACCTCGTACACACGTGGCTCAGCTCTGTACGCCTCGTACACACATGGCTCCGCTCCGTACACCTCGTACACAGACGGCTCTGCTCCGTACACCTCGTACACACGCGGCTCCGCTCCATACACCTCGTACACACGCGGCTCCGCTCCGTACACCTCGTACACAAGAGGCTCCGCTCCGTACACCTCGTACACACGCGGCTCCGCTCCGTAAACCTCGTACACACGCGGCTCCGCTCCGTACACCTCGTACACACGCGGCTCCGCTCCGTACACCTCGTACACACGCGGCTCTGCTCCATACACCTCGTACACATGTGGCTCCGCTCCGTACACCTCGTACACATGTGGCTCAGCTCCGTACACCTCGAACACACGCGGCTCCGCTCCGTACACCTCGTACACGCGCGGCTCCGCTCCGTACACCTCGTACACGCGCGGCTCCGCTCCGTACACCTCGTACATGCGCGGCTCCGCTCCGTACACCTCGTACAAGCGCAGCTCCGCTCAGTACGCCTTGTACACACTTCTCCGCTCCGTACGCCTCGTACACACACGGCTTCGCTCCGTACACCTCGTACACAGACGGCTCTGATCCGTACGCCTCCTACACGCGCGGCTCCGCTCCGTACGCCTCGTACACACGCGACTGCGCTCCGTACGCCTCATACACACGCGGCTCCACACACCTCGTACACGCGCGGCTCCGCTCCGTACACCTCGTACACGCGCGGCTCCGCACACCTCGTACACACGCGGCTCTGCTCCGTACACCTCGTACACGCGCAGCTCCGCTCCGTACGCCTCATACACACGGCTCTGCTCCGTACACCTCGTACAAGCGCGGCTCCGAACCGTACGCCTCGTACACAGACGGCTCCGCTCCGTACACCTCGTACACACACATCTCTGCTCCGTACACCTCGTACACATGTGGCTCCGCTCCGTACACCTCGTACACAAGCGGCTCCACTCCGTACACCTCGTACACAGACGGCTCCGCTCCATACACCTCGTACACGTGCGGCTCCGCTCCGTACACCTCGTACACACGCGGCTCCGCTCCGTACGCCTCGTAGACACGCGGCTCCGCTCCGTACGCCTCGTAGACACGCGGCTCCGCTGCGTACACCTCGTACACACGCGGCTCCGCTCCGTACACCTCGTACACACGCGGCTCCGCTCCGTACACCTCGTACACAAGCGGCTCCGCTCCGTGCACCTCGTACACAGACGGCTCCGCTCCGTACAACTCGTACACGCGCGGCTCCGCTCCGTACACCTCGTACACACGCGGCTCCGCTCCGTACGCCTCGTAGACACGCGGCTCCGCTGCGTACACCTCGTACACACGCGGCTCCGCTCTGTACACACGCGGCTCCGCTCCGTACACCTCGTACACACGCGGCTCCGCTCCGTACACCTCGTACACACGTGGCTCTGCTCCGTACACCTCGTACACACGTGGCTCCGCTCCGCACACCTCGTACATGCGCAGCTCCACTCCGTACACCTTGTACACACGCGGCTCCGCTCCGTACACCTCGTACACACGCGGCTCCGCTCCGTACACCTCGTACACATGTGGCTCCGCTCCGTACACCTCGTACACACGTGGCTCCGCTCCGTACACCTCGAACACACGCGGCTCCGCTCCGTACACCTCGTACACGCGCGGCTCCGCTCCGTACGCCTCGTACATGCGCGGCTCCGCTCCGTACGCCTCGTACACACGGCTCCGCTCTGTACGCCTCGTACACACATGGCTCCGCTCCGTACACCTCGTACACAGACGGCTCTGCTCCGTACACCTCGTACACACGCGGCGCGGCTCCGCTCCGTACACCTCGTACATGCGCGGCTCCGCTCCGTACGCCTCGTACACACGGCTCCGCTCCGTACGCCTCGTACACAGATGGCTCCGCTCCGTACGCCTCGTACACGCGCGGCTCCGCTCCGTACGCCTCGTACACGCGCGGCTCCGCTCCGTACGCCTCGTACACGCGCGGCTCCGCTCCGTACGCTTCGTACACGCGCGGCTCCGCTCCGTACGCCTCGTACACGCGCGGCTCCGCTCCGTACGCCTCGTACACGCGCGGCTCCGCTCCGTACGCCTCGTACACGCGCGGCTCCGCTCCGTACGCCTCGTACACGCGCGGCTCCGCTCCGTACGCCTCGTACACGCGCGGCTCCGCTCCGTACGCCTCGTACACGCGCGGCTCCGCTCCGTACGCCTCGTACACGCGCGGCTCCGCTCCGTACGCCTCGTACACGCGCGGCTCCGCTCCGTACGCCTCGTACACGCGCGGCTCCGCTCCGTACGCCTCGTACACGCGCGGCTCCGCTCCGTACGCCTCGTACACGCGCGGCTCCGCTCCGTACACCTCATAGACACGCGGCTCCGCTCCGTACACCTCGTACACGCGCGGCTCCGCTCCGTACGCCTCGTACACGCGCGGCTCCGCTCCGTACGCCTCGTACACGCGCGGCTCCGCTCCGTACGCCTCGTACACAGACGGCTCCGCTCCGTACGCCTCGTACACGCGCGGCTCCGCTCCGTACGCCTCGTACACGCGCGGCTCCGCTCCGTACACGCGCGGCTCCGCTCCGTACGCCTCGTACACGCGCGGCTCCGCTCCGTACGCCTCGTACACGCGCGGCTCCGCTCCGTACGCCTCGTACACGCGCGGCTCCGCTCCGTACGCCTCGTACACGCGCGGCTCCGCTCCGTACGCCTCGTACACGCGCGGCTCCGCTCCGTACGCCTCGTACACGCGCGGCTCCGCTCCGTACGCCTCGTACACGCGCGGCTCCGCTCCGTACGCCTCGTACACGCGCGGCTCCGCTCCGTACGCCTCGTACACACGCGGCTCCGCTCCGTACGCCTCGTACACACGCGGCTCCGCTCCGTACACCTCGTACACACGCGGCTCCGCTCCGTACGCCTCGTACACACGCGGCTCCGCTCCGTACGCCTCGCAGACACGCGGCTCCGCTCCGTACACCTCGTACACACGCAGCTCCGCTCCGTACACCTAATACACAAGCGGCTCCGCTCCGTACACCTCGTACACACACATCTCTGCTCCGTACACCTCGTACACATGTGGCTCCGCTCCGTACACCTAGTACACAGACGGCTCCGCTCTGTACACCTCTTACGCGGCTCCGCTCCGTACACCTCGTACACACGCAGCTCCGCTCCGTACACCTCGTACACACACATCTCTGCTCCGTACACCTCGTACACATGTGGCTCCGCTCCGTACACACGCGGCTCCGCTCCGTACACCTCGTACACACGCGGCTCCGCTCCATACACCTCGTACACGCGCGGCTCCACTCCGTACACCTAGTACACACGGCTCTGCTCCGTACACCTCGTACAAGCGCGGCTTCGAACCGTACGACTCGTACACAGACGGCTCCGCTCCGTACACCTCGTACACATGTGGCTCCGCTCCGTACACCTCGTACACAAGCTGCTCCACTCCGTACACCTCGTACACAGACGGCTCCGCTCCGTACGCCTCGTAGACACGCGGCTCCGCTCCGTACGCCTCGTAGACACGCGGCTCCGCTGCGTACACCTCGTACACACGCGGCTCCGCTCCGTACACCTCGTACACAAGCGGCTCCACTCCGTACACCTCGTACACAGACGGCTCCGCTCCGTACACCTCGTACACGCGCGGCTCCACTCCGCACACGTCGTACACACGCGGCTCCGCTCCGTACGCCTCGTAGACACGCGGCTCCGCTCCGTACACCTCGTACACATGCAGCTCCGCTCCGTACACCTAATACACAAGCGGCTCCGCTCCGTACACCTCGTACACACACATCTCTGCTCCGTACACCTCGTACACATGTGGCTCCGCTCCGTACACCTCGTACACGCGCGGCTCCGCTCCGTACACCTCGTACACAGACGGCTCCGCTCTGTACACCTCTTACACGCTCGGCTCCGCTCCGTACACCTCGTACAAGCGCGGCTCCACTCCGTACACCTAGTACACAGACGGCTCCGCTCCGTACACCTCTTACACGCGCGGCTCCGCTCCGTACACCTCGTACAAGCGCGGCTCCGCTCCGTACGCCTCGTACACACGCGGCTCCCCACACCTCGTACACAGACGGCTCCGCTCCGTAAACCTTGTACACACGCGGCTCCGCCCCGCACACCTTGTACAAGCGCGGCTCCGCTCCGTACACCTCGTACACACACGGCTCCGTACACCTCGTACACGCTCGGCTCCGTTCCGTACGCCTCGTACACGCGCGGCTCCGCTCCGTACGCCTCGTACACGCTCGGCTCCTCTCCGTACGCCTCGTACACACCTGGCTCCGCTCCGTACGCCTCCTACACGCGCAGCTCCGCTCCGTACACCTCGTACACGCGCGGCTCCGCTCCGTACGCCTCGTACACGCGCGGCTCCGCTCCGTACGCCTCGTACACGCGCGGCTCCGCTCCGTACGCCTCGTACACGCGCGGCTCCGCTCCGTACGCCTCGTACACGCACGGCTCCGCTGCGTACGCCTCGTACACGCACGGCTCAGCTGCGTACGCCTCGTACACGCACGGCTCAGCTGCGTACGCCTCGTACACGCACGGCTCCGCTCCGTACACCTCGTACACGCACGGCTCCACTCCGTACACCTCGTACACACACGGCTCCGCTCCGTACACCTCGTACACACACGGCTCTGCTACATCCACACTGTAAGGCTATGTGCCCACGTTGCGGACCTGAAGCATATTTTTTACTCTTCTCCCTGGCGGGAAAATCGCATGCGGATTTTACATGCGGTTTTCCCGCCAGGTAGAAGCGTTTGTGAGGCGTCTTTGCATGCATTTCCGCATGCGGGTTATCAAGCACTTCTCCAAGCATCACTTGGAAAAGTGCTTGACAACTTGTTCAGAATGGTAAAAATTAAAAAAATAAACTTTATACTCACCTTCTGATGCACTCTGCCCCGTCCGGAGGCTTGAGCGGCTCACGCTGTTGTGTGCAGGACCTGCGGTGACGTCATTGAGTCATGTGGTGGGTCACATGACTCAATGACGTGGCAGGTCCTTCAGACAACAGCGCGACGGAGGGAAAACATCAGAAGATAAGTATAAACTTTATTTTATTCTTTTTTTTACAGGTTCTTTGGTACCCAGGTCTGGATGAGAGTCTCCTCTCATCCAGACTTGGGTACCATCCGCACATTGATTCCGCTGCGCTTCCGCAAAATTAATGAACATGCTGCGGATTTTTGACTGCAGCATATACGCTGCGGAAAAATCCGCAGCATGGGCATTGACATTGCGGAATGCCATTGGGGACCATGGGGTGCGGATATACATGCGTTTTACAAGCGTTTACGCTGCGGAAATTCCGCAGCATATACGCTTGAAAAACGCTACGTGGGCACACAGCCTAAACCCCTCCTGACCCCACACATAAACTTCACCTCATCCAGCACCATGACAACCAGCACAGCAGAGTCCTGCATCCACTGAGGCCCCTGATCATGTGACCCCTGACTCCTCCCCTCCTGTGACCTCATCACAGGTCCTGTGCACACAGCCATATATGTGGTGTTGGTAGTGTCTAGAGTGGAGGTGATTCTTTGAGGGGATGATGTCACTGGAAGGGGCGGGGCGGGAAGGGGCCTCCTTCAGTCCAGTGAGTGAAGATCGGACACCAGGAAGCAGTGTTGTGCTGAGGCTGCTGGGAAGGTGAGGACTTGGGGGCTGCACCATGGAGCCTGTGCAGGTGGGATGAGGACACAGGACTCAGTGTGAGTGATCTGAGGAGGGATTTTAGAAGACCCCCAGCCCCATGCAAGTAACAGGACCCTCCTCCTTCCCCATACTGACCCACAGCATGCAGCCCCACGTAGACCCCCTAGCACTCAGCCCCACACAAGTAACAGGACCCCTCTGTGACGACACAGCATTTATTGTTAATTATAGCAGTTGTATTATTTCATAGTTCAGGGCACATGAGCCGTCGTTCACACCAGTCTGTACATCTTCCTGTAGATTGGCTTGTTGTATGTTGTATGATGATTTGGTGAATGGCTGTTGATTCTCTATTGTATCAGCCACAGCAGCTTATTGTTCTGTTTTCCTTGGGAACAAACTATAATGGATGTGAGAATGTGCCAATTGTTCCGCGCTCCTCCATGTTAAAAAAGGATGCATCGTCCAGTTCCTATATCATAAGTTTATTCATACCAAAGCTAAAATCAGACGCGTTTCATGGACGTCCCTTCCACTTTATCCAGTGCATAGCTTCTACAGATATACCAAGGTGTGGACATATACTGTATATGCACAGAAAATGAAAAAAACTGGCGACAAAATCACAATGGCCGTTTGTAATTTAAAACTTTGTGGGATATGAAGATGGGGAAAAAAAGGGGGGGCTCATATAAATATATGTGACAGAAAAAATAGTACGAACATATATAATAAATGAGTGAATACAGGGTAATTAGTTTGTATGCATGTTGTTAAAAAAATTAATAATATATATATGATCTGAGATTCGAACCTGCCATCCTTCAATGGTTGTACCACATACAGATACCGTGGTTTAGCCCCCTAGACTATAGGAGCTCCGATTTGTTATGACACAGATTTTAGTTTTTGTAAAAATTACTAATGAAAAAGGCAATAAATAATGAAATGTATATAAAATATATATAACGTTATGTAAAGGGAACTATGTTAAAATATATTAACAAAAACTATTATTGCGACAATTATCCATATCTAGAATTTAGAGGTATTAATGAAAATATATCAAACATGGTTATATATTCTAATTGCAACCTATTCCTCCATACACAAATAATAGATGATAGATAATAAATAGTAATTGTGTGGGATATATACATAATATAAAAAATATATTTGTTGCAGATGAGTCCTGCCAAACAACTGTCCTGTGTGTTATAGGCTACAAGATGGCATTAATGAGCTGCAACCTTTGTCAAGTTGTAGCACATCGCCTAGACACATCAAGTATATAACCGAAGGTGGTGGAATAAGACCGGAACCACGGCGAGGGAAAAGAAGCGAAGTGGCTGAAGTGAGAGTGACAAAAATAAGGCACTATGCCTCATTACCGTTTATGCGCCCAACACTACCAATCCTTCCTTTTTTTTCTAAACTCTTGCAGATCGTTCATGGCTGGCATCACACTAATATACTATTAGGTGGAGATTTAAATGCTCTTCATGACGTCTTTCTTGATAGATCCAGCCCTCTGCCTGCATCTCATTCTCCATCCAGAGTGATTTCTACCTTATTAGACAGGCTGGACTTGGTAGATACCTGGAGGTGCTACGGAAAGAGAGTATACCTTCTATTCTAGAGCGCATGATGTCCATACTCGAATTCACTGTTGGTTGACCTCTGCTCCTCTTCTTTCCCTCTTAAAAAGTTGACATTCTCCCTTCGATTATTTCAGACCACTCTCCGGTCTTACTTACTTTGGAACTCCCCAGTAGTAGATCTGCATCTTTTTGTTGGTGCTTTCCTTCTTATCTTTACACTTCAGATGACTTCAAGTGCTTTGTGACTGGCTGGTGGGAGACTTTCATCAAAGATACCCTGGAACACCTAGATGATCTCAATTTATATTGGGCCACTGCTAAGACGCTGCTTAGGGGACATATTATCTCCTATGTATCCCAGAAAAAAAAGAAACTGTTGTCCTCCCTGCGGCCTCTCTTAGACCAGCTTACTCAGTCATATAGAGATTTTAAATTACATAATACTCCCTCCTTTAGAGAGGCTTATCTTACAGCTAAACAAAGTCACCCAATTACATGAAGAAGCACACAGTCAATTAGTCCATCAACGCAATCGATATTTCCGTTGGGGTAATAAACCAGGCCGTCTTTTGGCATCTCTAACGAAGCCATTCAAAGCGACTACCAGAGTTCCTAATATTGCCTTACCTGATGGCTCTATCACCTGTGACCCAGCTCAAATTTGTGAGGTCTTTAGAGATTTTTACGCGGATCTTTATGGTCCATCCCTAGACTCTCACGAGGACTGATATACATTTTTGCATAAGGTTTTTCCACCAAGGCTTTCCGCTTCCCAACGGGAAATTCTAAATCCGCCCATTTCTCCTGGGAGGTTGGATTAGTCATTAAATCTTCAAAGCTGCTTAAAGCCCCTGGCCCGGATGGGTTTTACAAATTTTTACAACCTTTAATCACTCCTCACCTTCTCACCTTACTTCTTGTTTTAATCATATTATTGACTCGGGTTCTTTGCCTGACCAATTTAATGAAGCTTGTTTGTCTTTATTACTAAAACCAGGCAAGGATCCGCTTCTCCCTGCCTCGTACTGCCCGATTTCTTTTCTAAACTGCTCACCACCACCACAATCATGGCTAATAGACTGCAATGTATACTTCCTGATATTCTTACCTCATCTCAAACGGGTTTTGTCCATGGCCGGTCTATCACTTATAATATTAGGACGGCATTGGTGGCTATTATACATAGTTATCATGCTAAGGCCAAGCAGAATATACTGGTCAGCCTTGATGCTGTTAAAGCTTTTGACCGAGTGTCCTGGTCTCACCACATTAGAACTGTAAAGTATAGATTGTTTGGCTTTACCTTTTTCAACTTTGTACGGACAATTTACACCAACCCCCAATCTTCGATTTGGCTTAATGGTATTCAGTCAACCCCTTTTTCCATCTTTAGGGGGACGAGGCAGGGTTGTCCTTTGTCACCTGTGCTATTTAATAGTGCCCTAGACCCCTTGCTGAGGTACCTGGAGATGATCCCTTCCTTTGGGGGTATTAGGATCGGTCACAATACGCTTAAAACTTTGGCATTTGCTGATGATATCTTACTCATGATAGCCAACCCTAAGGAATCCATTCCTTCTATAATGGATGCTTTTAACAAGTTTGGAGCAGTTTCGGGATTTCGTATAAATTTTGACAAATGTTATGCTTTAGCTATTTTCAAAACTGCTCAGAAACGGTGGTCATTCCTTTTCCCCTTTCAGTGGAGGAGAGACTCTCTACGTTATCTTGGTGTTCACCTACCCTCACATCCTCATGATATCTATAAACTGAATGTCCGGCCTCTCATTTCTGTGGTTATACGGGAAATGCAATCCTGGAAATCCCTTAAATTATCCTTTGCGGATAAGGCTCATCTGATTAAATGGTCTTTCCCTTACAGACGCTGCCGGTTCTGTTATCCACAGCTGATGACCGGCTTTTAACACTAGCCTTTCATCAATTTATTTGGGGTTCAGAAGGGGGCTCTAGAATCAGTATTTTTAAGCTGCAACAAACTAAATATTTAGGTGGCCTTAATCTCCCAAATTTATGTCTTTACAGTATAGCATCTGTCTTCCGCCACTCCCTTGACTGGATCTATGCCTTCACTCGCTTCACTAATACTCCAATAGACGAGGCCATGTGTGGACCCTTTAGCCTCCCAGCTCCGCTCCATTTGCGACAAGCTGAAGTCCCAGTGGAGGTTAGAGATAACCCCCTACTATGGTCAGTAGTTTTGGGATGGCGTCATGCTAGACTAATTAGTGGACTTAACCCTCATTTCTCTGTGTTTCTCCCTTTTCAAGGCAACCCCTCCTTTCTACAGGGCAGGCCGCCTCTCGTCTATCATGTGCTTGGGAATAATAGCTTTAGACTGGTTTGTGACATGTTGACAGATAATCAATGTCCTCTTACTTTGGAAGACATTGTCTTCAAATACCCAATTCTAGCAGGAGATAACTTCACTATTACTCAAATTAGACATTATGTAGGCTCGATATTGCGGGACATACCGGAAGACGTTAGAGCGCACCCTCTAAACAATTTCCATAAAAGCCCAAATGGGGACTTATTCCCTGAGTCTTATATTTAAGTAATTGAAACCTTCCATACAGTGGTCGGACTCTTTACTGGGCTAGGGAGATGGGTATCTCAACTAACTGATTGTCGGGTAAAAGACCTTTGGAAAGCCACATTACGTATTGCTGCACTGCTGCAGCAAGACATGTCTGAAAGCCGGAGGAGTGTCAGCTCCAATAACGAGGGAAATAGGAGAGCAGGGCAGGCCAGGCAGGTGCTTGGAATGGGGGACTCAATTATTAGGGGAACAGGGCAATCTGTCACAAAGACAGGGATCGTCGAACAGTGTGCTGCCTACCTGGCGCCCGAGTCCGGAACATTGCTGATCGGGTTGACAGATTACTGGGAGGGGCTAGTGAAGACCCAGCAGTCATGGTGCACATTGGCACAAATGACAAAGTTAGAGGTAGGTGGAAGGTCCTTTAAAGATGATTTCAGGGAAATCGGCTGCAAGCTTAAAGCAAGGACCTCCGAGGTAGTATTCTCTGAAATACTGCCGGTACCACGGGCTACGCTAGAGAGGCAATGGGAGATTAGGGAGATAAATAAGTGGCTCAGGAATTGGTGTAGGAAGGATGGGTTTGGGTCGACTTCTCAGTTAGCTACAGGTTCTCTGCTAGGGACGGGCTGCCTCTTAATGGGGAGGATGCTGCTGTGCTGGGGGAGAAAATGGCTAGAAGGTGTTTAAACTAGGGATTGGGGGAAGAGTATTCATTTTATAGTTGGGGAAGATAGCGCAGATAGTGACCTGGGCACAAATAAAGAAATTGGGTGTGGGGTTAGAACAGTCAATATTATAAGAAGGAATAGAGGTACAGAGAGATACATAAAATGCATGTACACTAATGCCAGAAGCCTCACCAACAAAATGGAGGAATTAGAATTAATTTTGTTGGAAAATAATTATGACATGGTCACGATATCTGAGACATGGCTGGACGACAGCTATGACTGGGCAGTTAATTTACAGGGCTATAATCTGTTCAGAAATGACCGTACAAACAAGCGAGAGGGAGGGGGGGGGGTGTTTATATGTAAAATCATCCTTAAAACCCATCTTGTGTGAGAATATATGTGAATCTAATGAAAATGTAGAGTCCCTGTGGGTGGAGATAAGGAGAGGGGGAAAAAATTACAAATTACTGATAGGGGTTTGTTATGTCTCCAAAAATAATGGAAGCAGCGGAGAATATCCTCGTAAAGCAAATAGATTAAGCACCGACTCAAGGAGAAATCATTATTATGGGGGATTTCCAACTACCCTGAAATATATTGGGGAACAGAAACCTGTAGTTCCAGCAAAGGTAATAGGTTTTTGACAACTATGAGAGACAATTACCTTTCACAACTGGTTCTGGACCCAACAAGAATGGGGGCACTGCTACACCTAATATTAACCAACAGGCCAGACCGCATATCAAATATACGAGTTGACGTTCACTTGGGTAACAGTGATCACAAAATAATAAGCTTTCATGTATCCTTTAATAAGATGTGTAGTTGAGGGGTTACAAGGACACTAAACTTCAGGAAGGCAAATTTCCAATGGTTGAGAGATGATTTTAGTGCAATAAACTGGGACGATACCCTGAGACATAGAACTACACAAAGCAAATGGGAGACATTTATTAGCATCCTGAATAGGACCTGTGCACAATATATTCCCTATGGGAATAATCATGCTAGAAATAGGAAGAAACCACTATGGCTAAATAGAGCTGTAAGGGGCGCAATAAGTGACAACAAGAAAGCATTTAGAGAACTAAAGCAAGTAGTGATGAGGCATTAAATAAATACAGAAAATTAAATAAATTCTGTAAAAAAACAAATCAAGGCAGCAAAGATTGAGACAGAGAGACTCATTGGCAGAGAAAGTAAAAATAATCTCAAAATATTCTTTAACTACATAAATAGTAAGAAACTAAAAAATGATAGTGTTGGCCCCCTTAAAAATAGTCTGGATGAAATGGTGGATGAGGAAAAAGACAATATGCTAAATTGTTTTTTTTTTCAACAGTATTTACACAAGAAAATCGCATGACAGAAAGCATGATTAGTGATGACAAAAATTCTCCATTAAATGTCACTTGCTTAACCCAGCAGGAAGTATGGCGGCGTCTAAAAATCACTAAAGTTGACAAATCCCCGGGCCCGGATGAAATACACCCACGAGTACTGCAGGAATTAAGTAAAGTCATAGATAGACCATTATTTTTAATCTTTAAAGATTCCATAATAACAGGTTCTGTACCACAGGACTGGTGTATAGCAAATGTGGTGCCAATATTCAAAAAGGGGACAAAAACTGAACTTGGAAATTATAGGCCAGTAAGCTTAACCTCTACTGTGTGTAAAATCCTGGAGGGTTTCCTAAGAGATGCTGTACTAGAGTATCTGAAGAAGAAGAACCTCATGACCCAATATCAGCCTGGGTTTACAAAGGACTGTTCCTGTCAAACTAATCTGATCAGTTTTAATGAAGAGGTAAGTTTCGGACTGGACCAAAGAAATGCAGTGGATGTTGTGTATATGGACTTTTCAAAAGCTTTTGATACGGTTTCACACAAAAGGTTGATACATAAAATGAGAACAATGGGGATAGGGGAAAATATATGTAAGTGGATTAAGAACTGGCTCAGTGAAATGAAACAAAGGGTGGTTATTAATGGAACACACTCAGACTGGGTCTCCGTTAACAGTGGGGTTCCACAGGGGTCAGTATTGGGCCCCCTTCTTTTTAACATTTTTTTAATGACCTTGTAGGGGGCATACAGAGTAGTATTTCAATATTTGCAGAGGACACTAAACTCTGCAGGGCAATCAATACAGATAAAGACAATTTTATATTACAGGAGAATCTATATAAACTTGAAGTTGGGGCTGATAAATGACAAATGAGCTTTAATGGGGATAAGTGTAAGGTAATGCACTTGGGCAGAGGAAATAAAATGTATAATTATATGCTTAATTGTAAAACACTGGGCAAAACTGTCACTGAAAAGACCTGGGTGTATTGGTGGACGACAAGCTCACGTTTGGTGGCCAGTGTCAGGCAGCTGCTGCAAAGTTAAATAACATAATGGGATGCATTAAAAGATGCTCATGAGAACATAATTTTACCTCTATATAAGTCACTAGTGTGACCACACTTAGAATACTGTATACAGTTCTGGTCTCCGGTGTATAATAAAGACATAGTTGAACTAGAGCGGGTGCAGAGAAGAGCGACCAAGGTTATTAGAGGACTGGGGGGGATCTGCAATACCATGTTTTCCAAAATCTTTTTATTGAGATTTATCAATAGTACAAAACAGCTAAATAACAAAATAGCATCATAAGAGCACAAAATAAGAGCTCAAAATCAAACATAAACCCCAAAATAAATATAAACATTCACAAAATGCATTACTGCCGTCAATCCTGTATAACAGATGAATCTAGTAATAATTTGAAAGATGACCTTCTGTATCTCTATATTTATAGATCTGTAGATTTTTATCTATATTTTTAAGATCCCCAAAGTGCCGTTCAGATCTTCTAGTAGATACCAGGTGGAGTTTTTAAATGGAAGGACTGTATAGACCAACTCGTCTGGGGATAGATACAGGCTTATAAAGGCTCTCCAAGTCTTAAAAAAATTCTCTGTCAAGGTATCTTTGTTTCTCTCTGCCTCCATCCTCTCAGTCGCCATATTGTCCTTCAACAAAGATATTAAGTCTGAAAACCAAGGGCAAGACCCACTCAACCAGTCTCTTAAAATAAGTCTCTTAGCCGTCATTGCTATAATATGCAAAAATCTAGCTTCTTTTCCCTTCCACAATTTGTCTACTGGGAAGTGTAATAGCCAAGTCGTCATGTCCTATGTCCTTATTATAAATGTCTCGTGTAGCCATAATAACCCGACTCCAAAAACCTTGAATAATTGCACAAGACCACAGTCCATGTATCATATCATTCTTAGGTTACAAAGCTGCCCTAAATGTAATAACCCTATCAGGTGCTTGTGGTGGTGGTGGAATGGTAAATCCATTTATCGCTCTATAAATGACACGGAATTGCATATCTCTCCCCTTTTCATTGGGAATATATCTTCTCATCAAATCCCAGCCTTTAAGTATTTTGTCTTCCAGATCGTCCGTTTGAATCAGCCTCTCCCAACCCTTAAATCTCTTATCTGTGCCCTCGGATGACAATATGTCTTTCAGGCGCTTGTATAAGAAAGAGATGTTTATAACTGACAGGTTTGTGTTGACCAGTGAATCCCAAACATTTGAGACGCATTCCTTCGAGACGTCTTTCAGCTGGTTTAAAACATGGAACTGTGGTTGTCTATATTGTATCACCTGCATGGCCGATAGGCCATACTTCTCAAGCACTTCCATCCCGTGTAGCCACCTTTTCTCAGGCACATGTAGCAAGTCACTCAATTTCTGAATGCCGCCCACTCTCCACTCTTTGAATAGGATGTTTTCCCTTCCCAATTTAAAACTATAGCCCAGGGATTCAAATATTTCGAGACCTTCCAAGCCAACTTAAGTTTCTTTCGGACCGCCTTCCAGCATAACGCTGTGTCCCTGAATATTAATGAGTTTTTCAACGGCTGTGGGATATCCGACCAAGAGGCGTGTAGAAGACTAACGGGATCCCATGGCTTGCACAGTTCCGTCTCATACTCAGTTAGAATGTTTACTAGATTTTTTTAGCCAATCTAGCACATGTCGAGAAAGACAAGCTAAATTATAACCCCTGATATCCGGGAGACCCAATCCCCCCCCCCCCCCATCCCTGGGAAGACGTTAAGATTATCAATTTTTATTCTTGCTCTCTTTCCTCTCCATAAGAATTTAGTGAATGCTGCATTGAGCCTTTTGATATCTGAGAATCGAAGGAGAAGAGGGATCATCTGAAATGGGTACAATAGTCTCGCAAAACTAATCATCTTTATCAGATGGCAACTCCTCATTAGAGACAGAGGGAGATTTTTCCACCCTTCCAACTCTTTCTCTATCTTGACAATCAATGGATTAAAGTTCAGGGAATAAACAGCATTTGAAGACCTCCCCAAATAAACCCCCAGATATTTTATGTGATAGCGTCTAACCTTAATACCATCTATCTGGTCAACCAACTTCTCATGATGTAAGTTACCGCTTGACTCTCCCAGGCTAAGCAGCTCACATTTAGATTTGTTTAGTTTAAAGCCCGAAAAGGAACCGTATATATCAAGCTGTGCAAGCAAATTGCCCATGTCTCTTCCCGGTCTATTTAAAAATAGAATTACGTCGTCCGCAAATAAAGCAGATCGGACAATTTTTTTGCCCTACTCGTATCCCCTCAAATACCTCGCCATCATTAAGGAATCGAGAAAGAGGTTCAACTGCCAGATTGAAAAGCAAAGGAGACAAGGAACACCCCTGACGTGTTCCCTTCTCCAGGGGAAAGGCTGCGGATAGAAAGCCTGGGGTGTTCACCTTTGCGCTTGGGTTGAGATACAATGTCTTCAGAAAAATCCTAAATGATCCGAGAAAACCAAATGCATCCAAAACCAAATCAAGCCATGCCCAACTTACATTGTCGAACGCTTTTTCGGCATCCAGCAATAACGCCAGTGGGTCATCCCCGGAAAGCTTCCCCCCTCTCACTTTATCCAGGATTAAAATGGCCTTCCTAATATTAACCACTGCCGACCTACCCTTTGTAAATCCCGATTGTTGGCTCCCAATAAGCCGTGGCATGATTCGTGCCAGGCGGTCTGCCATGATCTTGGACAGAATCTTGAGATCCTGATTGATTAGTGAGATGGGTCTATAACTGGAAGGATCGGTTGCATCTTTTTCTCCTTTCGGTAAAAGTTTAATCTAAGCCATATTGGTTTGGTTAGATAAGCGTTCACCTCTCAAAATGTTATTAAAGTAAGGAACTATGCAGGTGGCAATTTTATCTTTAAGCGCTTTATAATATTCCCCAGTGAAGCCATCAGGACCCGGAGCCTTATGGGAACCCAAGTTTTTTATTGTTTCAAGGACCTCTTCTTGGGTTATTTCTCTATTTAACTCCTCCATTTCTTCTTCTGCTAAGATTGGCAATTTTACTTTTTTCAACCAGTCCTCTCCTCCCTCTTTTGGCCCTAGATTATCTTTGTATAAATCAGAATAGTATTTACCTAGTAGGTTATTTATCCCCCCTTGGAGTATATTCTAAAGTACCATCAGGCTTTTTCAGAGAAGTAATAGCCGTGTTAGGTCTTTTCCCTCTGGCTAAATTGGCTAAATTTTTTCCTGCTTTATCCCCAAATCTATATAAATCAACCTCCCATTGGGCTTTCCAAAATGGCTCTTTTTTTCTTGGCCCATGTATCAAATTCTCGTTTAGCTGACACCCACTTGGATTTCAGTTCCAATGTTTGTAGAGATTTGAATTGAGGGTATGCCTTCCTGACGGCCTCGTTCGCCATTTTAAATTGCTCATTGGCCTTGCGTTTCTGCGTCTTAGTGTATGCTAGGATTCTACCTCTCATGACAGCCTTACTCGCCTCCCTAAATAGTCGCTGGTCGAATCTGTGAGCTTCATTATCTAATGAATTCGGTCCACCACTCCCCCAATAGTTTGTCAAAATTCTCATCTCTTCTGAGATATAATGGGAAACGCCACAGATAATCCGTCCCCCTTGGAGAAGAGTCTGTCAATTTTAGAGAGACTGGATTGTGATCCGAAATAACCATATCTTCTATGGTCACGTCCTCTACTGTCTATCAGCGTCCCGTCCAGTAAAAACATATCTATGCGTGACCACGAATCGTGCGGATGGGAATAGTGTGTGAATTCGCGATCTAAAGGATGATTCATTCTCCACACATCCCCCAAGCCTGAGCAGGAAATCAGGTTGTGAAGTGGACCTGACCCCTCCAGGAACTCTTCGTTTTCAGCAGCACAGAGTTCATGGTGTCCTCCCCTCCTTCTATCCTCTAGTCTAGATACTACTGAATTGAAGTCGCCCCTCCAAAATTTTTGTATCCTCTCCGTCTTCCAGGACCATCTTTTGAATGTATGTAAAGAGGTCTTTCTGAGCTGAGTTAGGGGCATAGATATTATAGAGACTCAATCTACCTGACATGCTATCTAATACCAAGTGAATCAGTCGTCCACCGTCATCTCTGATTTCCGAGAGGATTTTGTGTTGAAAGGACCTGTTGATCAGAATTAGCACTCCTGCTTTCCTTCCTATCGCCCCAGAGCCATATACTGCCCCCACCCACATTCTATGCATTCTAAATAACTCATTTTGGGATAGATGAGTTTCCTGTAGCATAGCAATATCAGCGTTAAGTCGCTTCAGATGTCGTAATATCATCGATCTTTTTTCCGGGGATCTTAATCCTTTAACTTTCCAGGTTACAATTTTAACCATGATCTAATTTATAAAGTGAGATTAAACTATGTTTTTTTTCTGGCTGGGTAAACATACATTGTAGTGGGATGGCACAATATAATTTGAAACAACATTGCATTAAGTGAAGCGTGCTCAGAAGACTCTTCATACAACAACAGCAAAAAACAATCCCATTTCCCCCTCCTGTGAGAATACCCTCCCCCACCCTTCAACAAAAATCCCTCTAACTGCTTGAAGTAAACGGACTTCCATATACTGACAGGTAACCTCCTTTTTCTACCGCCCAACGGCTTAAGAACAGAGTTTAACCCCTTCGCAACCTTGGGTTTTGTCGTTTTTGCTTTTTCGTTTTTTGCTCCCCTTGTTCCCAGAGCCATAGCGTCTTTATTTTTTGGACAATATGGCCGTGTGAGGGCTTATTTTTTGTGGGACAAGTTGTACTTTTCAACGCCATTACTGGTTTTACCATATCATGTACGGGAAAACGGGAAAAAAATTCCAAGTGCGGTAAAATTGCAAAAAAAAGTGCAATACCACAGTTGTTTTTTATTTATTTTTTTTACCATGTTCACTGAATGCTAAAACTGACCTGCCATTCTTATTCTCCAGGTCATTACGAGTTCCTAGACGCCAAACATGTATAGGTTATTTTATATTTAAGTGGTGAAAAAAAATTCCAAAATTTGGTAAAAAAAAATAAAAAAAAAAATAGCGCCATTTTCCGAGACCTGTAGCGTCTCCATTTTTCGGGATCTGGGGCTGGGTGAGGGCTTATTTTCTTGTGCGCCGGGCTGACGTTTTTATTGATAACATTTTGGGGTAGATCCGATGTTTTGATCGCCCGTTATTGCATTTTATTGCAATTTTGCGGCGACCAAAAAACGTAATTCTGGTGTTTAGAATTTTTTTTCTCGTTACGCCGTTTACTGATCGGATTAATTCTTTTTTTATATTGATAGATGGGGCGATTTTGAACGCGGTGATACCAAATATGTGTATGTGGGTTTTTTTTTTTTATATTTTATTTTGAATGGGGCGAAAGGGGGGTGATTTAAACTTTTATATTTTTTTATATTTTTAAAAACATTTTTTCACTTACTGCATGCTTCAATAGTCTCCATAGGAGACTAGAAGCAGCAGTTGTCTGATCGTCTCTGCTACATACAGGGGATCAGCAGACCACTAGGTGGTGCTCATAGCGACGAGATCATGACAACCACAGGCGTCTGCTGCAGACCCTGGGTTGTCATGCACGCCTATCGGTGACCCGCGATCACGTGATGGGGTCGCCGGTGGGCGGGGCTTATGACGCGCAACCCGGAAGCGCGCGTTAAATGCCGCTGTCGGAGATTGACAGCGGCATTTAACATGTTAACAGCCGCGGGTGGATCGCGATTCCACCCGCGGCTGTTGCGGGCACATGTCAGCTGTAAGAATCAGCTGACATGTGCTTGGTTCAGTGAGGGCTCAGCGTAGCAGCCCTCACTGAACCGGGGGTACGCAAATGTGCGTACTAATACGGCAAGGGTTGGAAAGGGGTTAAAGTGTAACAACCGTCTTTGCATATACATAGTTTCTCCAGCGCCCCAGCTCCAAAAAAAAAAAAAAGGATTCGGGAGCATTTGAGAGCCGGGTTCGTGTTAGCCTCTAACAGAACGCGTCCCCTTTATCTTTTTCTTCTTTCGAGGACAAAATTGGAATACCTTATCCCAATGACTGGGTCAAGAACACATCATGACAAAGTCTGGGCGATCAGGAGTCCACATCACAGCCCATCCCTGGAGATCTCGATGGACCAGCTTCATCCGATCTGGGAGATCGGGGATTATTTCTATCCGCAGGATCCCTTTGTGTGAGATGTCTTAGCGCTTCCTGGAGATCACGCTGCACTTTAAGCTTTCCATCAGGGCCTCTATATTTAAGGACTGCAGGGTATAAGAGTTGGAAACGGATGTTTCTCTTGTATAAGATGCTGTATGCCGGGCTAAAAGCTTTCCTCAATCTGGTGACTGCCGCAGAAAAGTCTCCAAAGATCAGGATCTTATGCTCGCCAATCAATACTGGATGTCTCATGCCTTTGAAAGTGCGCAGAATATTTTCTTTGTGCGCTACCTTGATTATAAAGACAATCGCTTGTCTTGGTTGGAGGGAAACGTGATTTTTGTCACGCAACTGAGGCTCAGAATTGCTAAGCTTGCTGCAATCTGATCTTGTTGCTGGAGGCATACCAACTCTGTGGGTTCTTTCCACTTTGCACTTATGTGAAATCCCTAAGGCTCGAGGGATCTCAATTTCACAGATGTCATTTAGTGCCCCATTTGGTATAGATTCAGGCAGCCCAATGATTTTCAAATTATTGCATCTCGAGCGATTTTCAAGATCCTCTGGTTTGCCTTTAGAGTACGCTGCCTGCTGGACAAGATCAGAAATTTGATTCTCCAGTTGTGACACTCTGTCTTCCGAATCAGATAATAATTTTTATTTATATAGCGCCAACATATTCCGCAGCACTTTACAATTAAGTGGGGATGTGTACAAACAATAAATTCAATACAAGGTGAGACAGTTTAATAGTTACATCAGGAGTGAGGTCCCTGCTCGCAAGCTTACTTTCTACAAGGAAATGGAGGGACACAATAGGTGGAAAGTGCTTGTTATTTCAGGTCAGGCAATTATAATAAGTCGGGATTATCATATAAAGCTGTATGATCCGGTCATCAGCCTGTATGTTCAAGTTCAATACTCAATTACCGAGTGCTGTTATCGTGTGCATGGAGGGTGTAGAAACAGATGAACAGTAGGGGGCAGATTCTGAATATTATTTAGGAGGGAACAGGGGAAAGTTAGTTTACTGGGTATTTGAGGTGGTAGGCTTGTTTAAAGAGATGGGTTTTTAAAGCGCGCTTGAAGACATCGGGGCTAGGCATCAATCGGATCGTCTGGGGTAGAGCATTCCAGAGAACTGGCGCAGCACGAGAGAAGTCTTAGAGACGGAGGTGCGAGGTTCGGAGATAACCTCTGTTCTAAGGTATGAAGTCTAGATTCATGCTGATCAGATATGGTCTGAAGGCCCAGCAGAGCCTCTTTCATCACCTCTCTGATAGTCTCCCTGAGATCTTCTGCCAGGTAATGGGATGCTTCTTGTGCCAGCTTTTTATAGTTTAGTGGGGGCATAGTGTGACCAGATGAAGGCAATTCTTCCTCTCCCTCATTCACCTACACTGACTGGTATATCTATAGTATTATCAGCGCTCCCGTCATCCCTCAGCTTCTTCTACTGAAGCTGATTTTGTCCCCGTGCTGCGTCTGTCTGCTTCCCGCCCGTCGCCATCTTGGCGGGTACCTTCTGCTGCTGTGACTGGGGCGCCGAGAAACCGTGTTCGTTCCCTGAGTTGCGGAGCCACCTCTCCATGCGACCCTCCTTTGCCGCCGGTGACGCTGCTTTCCTGGAGCTCATTCCGAGCGATGTGGCGACGGTATGTGATGCGCTGCTGTTGTTTGACAGCCGCGGGCGCTGGGAGCTCAGACTCGTCCCTGCATCCCTGTCAGAGCCGGAACCGGAAGTTGCAATACCATGTTATTACACTTGGGGTTATTTAGTTTGGAAAAACGAAGGCTTAGGGGTGATCTTATTACCATGTACAAGTATATGAGTGGACAGTACAAAGACCTTTCTACTGATCTTGTCTACTGAGACGGTGACAAGGGGGCATCTTCTACGTCTGGAGGAAAGAAGGTTTAATCATAATCACAGACGCGGATTCTTTACTGTAAGAGCAGTGAGACTATGGAACTCTCTGCCGCATGATGTTGTAATGAGTGATTCACTACTAAAATTTAAGAAGGGCATGGATGCCTTTCTTGAAAAGTATAACATTACAGGTTATATATACTAGATTCCTTGATAGGGTGTTGAGCCAGGGAACTAGTCTGATTGCCGTATGTGGAGTCAGGAAGGATTTTTTTCCCCCAATGTGGAGCTTAGTGTTTGCCACATGTTTTTTTTTTTTTTGCCTTCCTCTGGACCAACATGTTAAGCTATGGGGTGAACTAGATGGACTTAGTTTTTTAGTGGCTCATGTTTAAGTGATAAATTTACTGTAGCACAGATTCATCTCAGCTAAAAGTCCAGATCCTTAGATCAGGCATAGGACAGACATTTCATAACTTTCCCAAATTCTTATGAAAAAAATATTCCCCACAAACTGCATTGAACTACTGTACCCAATTTATTATATATTTTCGCAGTCTGTCCATTTTATACCGATTCCAACTACATCCAAAATGGACACTGACTCCACAGCCCTGCACGCAACCCCACAAAAGGACCAACACCCCCTCCTTCCCTACGCAAGTAGCAGCACCCCCTCCTTCCCCACGCAGACCCCAAGCAAGTAACAGGACCCCTTCCTTCCCATGTGCGGTCCTTCCCTCACGCACGGGACCTCGTCCTTCCCAGCCCCACACAAGTAGCAGCACAACAGTGTTGTCCTCTATAAACATACAGTGGCATATAAAAGTTTGGGCACCTTGCATGGGTAGTAGCTAATTGCTCCCCCTTTTGAAAGTATCACAGCTTGTAAAAGCTTTTTGTAGCCAAACAAATGTTTTGTAGTGAATATTCATGGTCTTTAATTGCCGGCACGTAGACCGCAGAGCGGCAGCAGGAGCCATGCTGAGGGTTCAGTGGGTGCGCTATTGAGGAGAGTGAATGGTCACTGCTCCCCACTCACACAGTCCCGGCGTGGGGAGCAGTGATTATTCCGGCACAGCATCTCAGTGTGACGGCGCATGGCAGCTATGCGATACGCAGCTCACACAGAGAGATCCCTGTCGACAGCAGAGCAGGATGCAGCGCTGGAGGAGAGAGGAGGTGAGTATGATTGCTTATTTTTTTGTGTGCAGCGTGATGGGGGTCAGGGGGCGTGGGAAGCAGTGTATACTTATTTTCTTTCTTAGCGGGCACAGTGTAGGCTGCGGCAGCTGCGTCCTGTGACCTGCTCTTCCGCCGCTACTGCCCCCCTCCCCCACACCATCCACAGTATATAGATGTATAGATAGATCGGACTATAAGACGCTCCTCCCACTTTCCACCAAAATTTTGGGGAAAAAAAAGTGCTTCTTATAGTCCAAAAAACATGGTAAGTTGGTAAATATGCAGTGTGTAGGAGCATACTCATACTGGCCATTAAACAGCCCATACCGGAGATAGAAAGTACATGAACATATTCCCTACTATAAGTAAGTAAAAAGCAAAACTACATATAAATAACATGGGGTACTTAATAAGCACTGTTTTTCATTAAAAATAAACATAAATGCCCCATCTCATCAGCACCAAGGTAAACCCAGTCATGACGGTCCTTAGCTCTAGTATTAAAATCTTACCATGTGTCAAAGATGACCTCAATGTGAATAAGTGCTGAGCAGGATCAGGGCCCAACTGTGGACACCCAGCAATGGGAAGCTATATAAACATAATGACCAGCTCAAAGAAAGGGAGACCTCACCCTTGTGTGCACTGAGTGCAAGAATCCAGCCTTATCCCATTTATCCAAATGGTATCCATATCACTTCAGAGGGAGTTTGAGAAGCTACAGCCGAAGGATCTCATTAACTTTTAATCAAATATTTTTAAACAATAATCACAGTAAAAGAGCTGAGAACAGACAAACACTTATTCACACTAAGGCTACGGTCACATGTTCAGTATTTGGTCCTTATTTTACATCAGTATTTGTAAACCAAAACCAGGAGTGGATGAAAATATAGAAGTGGTGACGTGTTTGTTATACTTTTCCTCTGATTGTTCCACTACAGTATTTGTAAGCCAAAACCAGATGGAAAATACTGACCTAATACTGAACATGTGAACGAGGCCTTAAGTAAATAAGGTGCTCACTGCTGTCAGTATTTTCAGCAGATTGCAAAGATTAAATGCACATTCAGAGCTTCAAACATAGTAAATCTCCAAAATGCCTGCAGTACATTGATATCCAGAAACAATAAAAAAGAACGGGATGACAAATGTGTCCGATAGATTACCACTAGTCATGAGCGAATGTGCTCGCCTCTACTTGGTACTCGCCCGAGCATCACGGTACTCGGTATTTCCTGGTTGCTCGGGTCCCCTCCCTGCATGTTTGGCGCACTTTAGAGAGCCAATGAACATGCAGGAATTGTTTGCCACTCACTGTGATGTCGTAGCCATGTTGGTTGTGGGCATTATAGTGATTGGCTGGCCGCAAAGCATCATCAGGTGTATATAAAGCCTGGCCCTGCTATGCTCGTCAGTCTACCCCGGAAACAGGCAGAGTACGGAGAGTTGCTGCTGAGTTAGGGAGAGAGTTGCTTGTTTATAGTTAGTATATGCATTCATATACAGTACAGACCAAAAGTTTGGACACACCTCATTTAAAGATTTTTCTGTATTTTCTTGACTATGAAAATTGTACATTCACACTGAAGGCATCAAAACTATGAATTAACACTTGTGGAATTATATACTTCACAAAAAAGTGTGAAAAGTAGCCACCTTTTGCTTTGATGACTGCTTTGCAAACTCTTGGCATTCTCTCGATGAGCTTCAAGAGGTAGTCACCGGAAATGGTTTTCACTTCACAGGTGTGCCCTGTCAGATTTAATAAGTGGGATTCCTTGCCTTATAAATGGGGTTGGGACCATCAGTTGTGTTGTGCAGAAGTCTGGTGGATACACAGCTGATAGTCCTACTAAATAGACTGTTAGCTGCTTTTTTCTTGCCATAATACAAATTCTAAGTAAAGAAAAACGAGTGGCCATCATTACTTTAAGAAATGAAGGTCAGTCAGTGCGAAAAATTGAGCAAATTGGGCAAAGTGTCCCCAAGTGCAGTTGCAAAAACCGTCAAGCGCTACAAAGAAACTGGCTCACATGAGTACCGCCCCAGGAAAGGAAGACCAAGAGTCACCTCTGCTTCTGAGGATAAGTTTATCCGAGTCACCAGCCTCAGAAATTGCAGGTTAACAGCAGCTCAGATTAGAGGCCACGTCAATGCCACACAGAGTTCTAGCAGCAGACACATCTCTTCAACAACTGTTAAGAGGAGTCTTTGTGCAGCTGGCCTTCATGGTAAAATAGCTGGTAGGAAACCACTGCTAAGGACAGGCAACAAGCAGAAGAGACTTGCTTGGCCTAAAGAACACAAGGAATGGACATTAGACCAGTGGAACTGTGTGCTTTGGTCTGATGAGTCCAAATTTGAGATCTTTGGTTCCAACCACCGTGTCTTTGTGCTACGCAGAAAAGGTGAACAGATGGACTTTACATGCCTGGTTCCCACCGTGAAGCATGGAGGAGGAGGTGTGATGGTGTGGGGTGCTTTGCTGGTGACACTGTTGGATTTTTTCAAAATTGAAGGCATACTGAACCAGCATGGCTACCACAGCATCTTGCAGCGGCATGCTATTCCATCCGGTTTGCGTTTACTTGGACCATCATTTATTTTTCAACAGGACAATGGCCTCAAACGCACCATCAGGCTGTGTAAGGGCTATTTGACCAAGTGGGAGAGTGATGGGGTGCTACGCCAGATGACCTGGCCTCCACAGTCACCAGACCTGAACCCAATTGAGATGGTTTGGGGTGAGCTGGATCGCAGAGTGAAGGCAAAAGGTCCAACAAGTGCTAAGCATCTCTTTGTTAACTCCTTCAAGATTGTTGGAAGACCATTTCCGGTGACTACCACTTGAAGCTCATCAAGAGAATGCCAAGAGTGTGCAAAGCAGTCATCAAAGCAAAAGGTGGCTACTTTGAAGAACCTAGAATATAAGACATATTTTCAGTTGTTTCACACTTTTTTGTTAAGTATATAATTCCACATGTGTTAATTCATAGTTTTGATGCCTTCAGTGTGAATGTACAATTTTCATAGTCATGAAAATAAATATATATATATATATATATATATATATTTATAACACACACACACACACACGTGGCCAAAAGTATTGGCATCCCTGCAATTCTGTCAGATAATACTCCATTTCTTCCTGAAAATGATTGCAATCACAAATTCTTTGGTATTATTATCTTCATTTAATTTGCTTGCAAGGAAAAAAGACAAAAGAGAATGAAGCAAAAATCAAATCATTGATCATTTCACACAAAACTCCAAAAATGGGCCAGACAAAAGTATTGGCACCCTCAGCCTAATACTTGGTTGCACAACCTTTAGCCAAAATAACTGCGAACAACCGCTTCTGGTAACCATCAATGAGTTTCTTACAATGCTCTGCTGGAATTGTAGACCATTCTTCTTTGGTAAACTGCTCCAGGTCCCTTATATTTGAAGGGTGCCTTCTCCAAACTGCCATTTTGAGATCTCTCCACAGGTGTTCTATGGGATTAAGGTCTGGACTCATTGCTGGCCACCTTACAAGTCTCCAGTGCTTTCTCTCAAACCATTTTATAGAGCTTTTGGAAGTGTTTTGGGTCATTGTCCTGCTGGAAGACCCATGACTTCTGAGGGAGACCCAGCTTTCTCACACTGGGCCCTACATTATGCTGCAAAATTTGTTGGTAGTCTTCAGACTTCATAATGCCATGCACACGGTCAAGCAGTCCAGTGCCAGAGGCAGCAAAGCAACCCCAAAACATCAGGGAACCTCCGCCATGTTTGACTATAGGGACCGTGTTCTTTTCTTTGAATGCCTCTTTTTTTTTCCTGTACACTCTATGTTGATGCTTTTTCCCAAAAAGCTCTACTTTTGTTTCCTCTGACCAGAGAACATTCTTCCAAAACGTTTTAGGCTTTCTCAGGTAAGTTTTGGTAAACTCCAGCCTGGCTTTTTTATGTCTCGGGGTAAGAAGTGGGGTCTTCCTGGGTATCCTACCATACAGTCCCTTTTCATTCAGACGCCGACGGATAGTACGGGTTAACACTGTTGTACCCTCGGACTGCAGGGCAGCTTGAACTTGTTTGGATGTTAGTCGAGGTTCTTTATCCACCATCCGCACAATCTTGCGTTAAAATGTCTCGTCAATTTTTCTTTTCCGTCCACATCTAGGGAGGTTAGCCACAGTGCCATGGGCTTTAAACTTCTTGATGACACTGCGCACGGAAGACACAAGAACATTCAGATCTTTGGAGATGGACTTGTAGCCTTGAGATTGCTCATGCTTCCTCACAATTTGGTTTCTCAAGTCCTCAGACAGTTCTTTGGTCTTCTTTCTTTTCTCCATGCTCAATGTGGTACACACAAGGACACAGGACAGAGGTTGAGTCAACTTTAATCCATGTTAACTGGCTGCAAGTGTGATTTAGTTATTGCCAACACCTGTTAGGTGCCACAGGTAAGTTACAGGTGCTGTTAATTACACAAATTAGAGAAGCATCACATGATTTTTCAAACAGTGCCAATACTTTTGTCCACCCCTTTTTTAGGTTTGGTGTGGAATTATATCCAATTTGGCTTTAGGATAATTCTTTTTTCATTGAAGACAAATTAAATTAAGATAATACCAAAGAATTTGTGATTGCAATCATTTTCAGGAAGAAACTGAGTATTATCTGACAGAATTGCAGGGGTGCCAATACTTTTGGCCACCACTGTATGTAATATATATATATATATATATATATATATATATATATATATATATATATATATATATATATACACACACACACACACACACTACCGTTCAAAAGTTTGGGGTCATTTAGAAATTTCATTATTTTTGAAAGAAAAGCACATTTTTTTTTAATGAAGCTAACATTAAATGAATTAGAAATGCACTCTATACATTGTTAATGTGGTAAATGACTATTCTGGCTGCAAACGTCATGTTTTAATTGCAATTTCTACATAGGTGTATAGAGGCCCATTTCCAACAACCACCACTCCAGTGTTTTAATGATACATTGTGTTTGCTAACTGTGTAAGAATGCTAATGGATGTTTAGAAAACCCTTGCTTAAGTATGTTAGCCCAGCTGAAAACGGTTTGGCTGTTTTGAGAAGCTATAAAATTGACCTTCCTTTGAGCTAGTTCAGAATCTGGAGCATTACATTTGTTTGTTCTATGAAACTCTCAAAATGGCCAGAAAAAGAGAACTTTCATGTGAAACTCGACAGTCTATTCTTGTTCTAAGAATTGAAGGCTATTCCATGCGAGAAGTTGCCAAGAAACTGAAGATTTCCTACCACGGTGTGTACTACTCCCTTCAGAGGAGAGCACAAAAAGGCTCTAACCAGAGTAGAAAGAAGTGGGAGGTCCCGCTGCACAACTGAGCAACAAGACAAGTACATTAGAGTCTCTAGTTTGAGAAATCGCCGCCTCACAGCTCTCAACTGGCAGCTTCATTAAATAGTACACGCAAAACACCAGTGTCAACATCTACAATGAAGAAGCGACTCCGGGATGCTGGCTTTCAGGGCAAAGTGGCAAAGAAAAAGCCATATCTGAGACTGGCTAATAAAAGGAAAAGATTAATATGGGCAAAAGAACACAGACATTGGTCAGAGAAAGATTGGAAAAAAGTTTTATGGACAGACGAATCAAAGTTTGAGGTGTTTGGATCACACAGAAGAACATATGTGAGACACAAAACAACTGAAAAGATGCTGGAAGAGTGCCTACCTTCACCATGCTTTACAGATGTCGTCAATATGATGGTCTGGGGTTGCTTTGGTGCTGGTAAAGTGGGAGATTTGTTCATGGTAAATGGGATTTTGAATAAGAAAGGCTATCACTCCATTTTTCAACGCCATGCCATACCCTGTGGACAGCGCTTGATTGGAGCCAATTTCATCCTACAACAGGACAATGACCCAAAGCACACCTCCAAATTATGCATGAACTAGTTAGGGAAGAAGCAGGGAGCTGGTATTCTATATGTAATGGAGTGGCCAATTCAGTCACCAGATCTCAACCCCATTGAGCGGTTGTGGGAGCAGCTTGACCGTATGGTACGCAAAAAGTGTCCATCAAGCCAATCCAACTTGTGGGAGGGGCTTCAGGCAGCATGGGGGAAATTCCTCAAGATTACTTTCAGCAAATTAACATCTAGAATGCCAAAGGTCTGCAATGCTGGAATTGTTGCAAAGGGAGCATTCTTTGACGAAAGCAAAGTTTGAAGGAGAAAATTATTCTTTCTAATAAAAATCATTATTTCTAACCTTGTCAATGTCTGGACTATATTTTCTTTTCATTTTGCAACTCATTTGATAACTCATACTTTTATTTTTCATGGAAAACACAAAATTGTCTGGGTGACCCCAAACTTTTGAACTGTATGTATGTAGACTATAAGACGCACCCCCACTTTCCTCCAGAATTTTGGAGGAAAAAAGTGCGTCTTACGGTCCGAAAAATACGGTGTATATATTGATTCTGATTTATAGCTATTTAACTCTTACTACAGATATTTAAATATTTTATTAACTTGTATGTATCTCTTGCATTATGTTTTCCCTTATAGGTGTTAATATCGCACCTGCTGTGACCTTTATTTGCTCCACTAGTGGCATATTTTTTTGCTACGCCGCGCGGGCGCCTCTTCCAGGCACCTGACTGTTGCTGTGACAGCGGGTGGGGGGGCGCATGCTCGGCATCGATGGACTTCTACAGCGCATACACCAATAAGGGGCGCGATTTTAGACATCCTAACATTATCTGACACCCAAGAAACATGTGCGAATAGTGATCTTAACCTCTTGTGTCTGTAATACCTGCACATGCACCCTGGAAGATTCTTCTGCTTGTGTTCATGTGCTATACACCATTTGGGGACACTTTTCCTTACTGCATTAGCCATCTAGCATTCTGGGAGTGTGTGATGTAAACAACATGGTCCCTTTATAGACTGAAAAAAGCCTTCAGCTATACACATTATCAGCTGGGCATCTATTTCCACCATCTATAGATATTAGCTGACATATACAGTGGTAGTCAGATAATACTCAGTTTCTTCCTGAAAATGATTGCAATCACAACTTCTTTGGTATTATTATCTTCATTTAATTTGTTTTCAATGAAAAAAACACAAAAAGAATTGTCCTAAAGCCAAATTGGATACAATTCCACACCAAACTTTAAAAAGGGGGTGGACAAAAGTATTGGCACTGTTTGAAAAATCATGTGATGCTTCTCTAGTTCGTGTAATTAACAGCATCTGTAACTTACCTGTGGCACCTAATAGGTGTTGGCAATAACTAAATCACACTTGCTGCCAGTTAACATGGATTAAAGTTGACTCAACCTCTGTCCTGTGTCCTTGTGTGTACCACATTGAGCATGGAGAAAAGAAAGAAGACCAAAGAACTGTCTGAGGACTTGAGAAACCAAATTGTGAGGAAGCATGAGCAATCTCAAGGCTACAAGTCCATCTCCAAAGACCTGAATGTTCCTGTGTCTTCCGTGCGCAGTGTCATCAAGAAGTTTAAAGCCCATGGCACTGTGGCTAACCTCCCTAGATGTGGACGGAAAAGAAAAATTGACGAGAGATTTCAACGCAAGATTGTGCGGATGGTGGATAAAGAACCTCGACTAACATCCAAACAAGTTCAAGCTGCCCTGCAGTCCGAGGGTACAACAGTGTCAACCCGTACGATCCGTCGGCGTCTGAATGAAAAGGGACTGTATGGTATGATACCCAGGAAGACCCCACTTCTTACCCCGAGACATAAAAAAGCCAGGCTGGAGTTTGCCAAAACTTTCCTGAGAAAGCCTAAAACGTTTTGGAAGAATGTTCTCTGGTCAGAGGAGACAAAAGTAGAGCTTTTTGGGAAAAAGCATCAACATAGAGTGTACAGGAAAAAAAAAGAGGCATTCAAAGAAAAGAACACGGTCCCTACAGTCAAACATGGCGGAGGTTCCCTGATGTTTTGGGGTTGCTTTGCTGCCTCTGGCACTGGACTGCTTGACCGTGTGCATGGCATTATGAAGTCTGAAGACTACCAACAAATTTTGCAGCATAATGTAGGGCCCAGTGTGAGAAAGCTGGGTCTCCCTCAGAGGTCATGGGTCTTCCAGCAGGACAATGACCCAAAACACACTTCCAAAAGCACTATAAAATGGTTTGAGAGAAAGCACTGGAGACTTCTAAGGTGGCCAGCAATGAGTCCAGACCTGAATCCCTTAGAACACCTGTGGAGAGATCTCAAAATGGCAGTTTGGAGAAGGCACCCTTCAAATATCTGGGACCTGGAGCAGTTTACCAAAGAAGAATGGTCTACAATTCCAGCAGAGCATTGTAAGAAACTCATTGATGGTTACCGGAAGCGGTTGTTCGCAGTTATTTTGGCTAAAGGTTGTGCAACCAAGTATTAGGCTGAGGGTGCCAATACTTTTGTCTGGCCCATTTTTGGAGTTTTGTGTGAAATGATCAATGATTTGATTTTTGCTTCATTCTCTTTTGTGTTTTTTCCTTGCAAGCAAATTAAATGAAGATAATAATACCAAAGAATTTGTGATTGCAATCATTTTCAGGAAGAAATGGAGTATTATCTGACAGAATTGCAGGGGTGCCAATACTTTTGGCCATCACTGTATCTCCTCACCATAGTGTGTTTTTCCCTTCCCCCATGACAGCACCATACGAGAGAGTAGGATCCGCCCCTATTACCGGACAGGAAGCCCTGAGCACAAAATAAAAAGGCAACTCCGACTTCCTCCTTCAATGTGGTTTCCCGTCTTCAAGGATGTAGAAGCCTGGAGCACACGGCTGGAGCAGCCATGAATCATGGAACACCATGCTGTGTTCTATAGCAGCCTCTAGTAAGTGGCAGTGTGCAGGGGCCCAGTTGGGCTCTGAAATGCTAACATCAGTCTGGAAGAATCTACATTTATTGATTCCGTACCTACCTACATTTGTTTGGCCTAGACCTCACGGTTAGGCCTCATGGCTTGCGTAGTGACCCTCACGGTTAGGCCTCGCAGCTTGCGTGGTGAGCCTCACGGTTAGGCCTCGCGGCTTGCGTGGTGAGCCTCGCGGTTAGGCCTCGCGGCTTGCGTGGTGAGCCTCGCGGCTTGCGTGGTGAGCCTCGCGGCTAGGCCTCGCGGCTTGCGTGGTGAGCCTCGCGGTTAGGCCTCGCGGCTTGCGTGGTGAGCCTCGCGGTTAGGCCTCGCGGCTTGCGTGGTGAGCCTCACGGTTAGGCCTCATGCCAATTCAGGTCTGGGCTTATGTCTCATGTTGGCCTGTCTGAAGGTTTTTTCAGACTTCTTCATAGGAAAACCCTGCCACGTTAAGATTTGCCTCAGCTGTCTACCTCACGGTGGGTTTCCCGGTTAGCCAGGCAACTTGGGGCTTGTAAATCTGTTTCACTAAGGTCTCAAAGCTTCACTACCCTTTACTAGCAATATTACTGATATTGGTAAGAAGGTTTCTTGAAGATGCCCTCGTTCTGGGGTGATTATATTAAATACAGTCCAAAGGATAGCTGCTGAGTAACAGGTCCAGTCAATCCTTCATGCTTGGATAGCATATTGAACTAGTCTGCATTTAGCATCTGTCTCAGTGGTCTTCTTGGTAAAGGTGTGAATGGGGGCGCTAAAAGAATAATATCAATTTAAGTCCAGTTGATCTTCACAATCTAGGATCATTAGTAACGTAACATAGTCTTAATCATGGTCTGATTTATTCAACCTAACGTCGAAACGCATAGGTCGTAACTCTTATTGTACACTAATGCCAACATATGGTGGAGTATTATGTTTTAAAGGCTAAATAAAAGCTTAGTTTTACTAACTTTTGAGCAGTTCCCTCTGGATCGTTTTGTATTTTTTCCTAGTTCTCATCACAGCTGCTCTGACTAGATCCGTGCGGAACTGCATACACTCCACAGCCCTTAAGGTGAGTGGAATTTATTCCTATTTTTTTCTTTTATTGGCTGAATAAAGACTTGGGTCCTTCAAATTCAACCTTTCTCCCCCAATTGTACTCCGACACTAACTTACTGGGACTAGGCCTCACAAATGTATTATTACGATTTTTATTATAACTGCACTATTACAATTATAATGAACCAGTTTATAATTAATTAGTAGATTTTTTTTATGTCTAATAATGGTATTACTAAAATCCCTATACTTAAAAACTGTTGATCCACAAGAAGGCAAAACCCAGGACACATTCAGCAAATTTGCATCAGGGGGAAAAAAAAATTCCCTCTTGACCCCGAGAAAAGGCGATCAGTCCTAGAACCCTGGATCAAATGTACTACTATAGATGTAACATTTTGTCTAATTTAACTCTAACCCACAATGTTATGTGTATTGAGGAAATCATCCAGCCTTTTTTTTTTTTTTTTTGAAAGCTGTTAGTGTCTGCCATTACTACCTCTTGTGGTCGGCATTCCACAGCCTGACTTCTCTGACTGTAAAGCACCCTTTCCTATTTTAGGTGCTGGAATTGCTTTTCTTCCAGTCGTAATGAGTGTTCCCTGGTCCTTAGTATGGTCTTTAGAGGGAATAAGTCGTGTGCTAGTCCTTTATACTGACCACTCATATATTTATAGATGGAAATGAGATCCCCTCTGAGGAGTCGTTTTTTTAAGCTAAACAAGCTCAACTTTTTCAACCTCCTCATATGAGAGGCCTCCATCCCTTTAGATGAACTGGCTGATAAACATCTACAGCTCAGCCCCCCCTTTTCCCTTCCTGGTTGAAGGTGCAAGAGGGACATGGCTGCCCTAAGCTTAAAGAAATCATTGTGAGTCCAGTTAAAACAAATACCTGGAGTCTTCGAATGACCTTTTGGACGTTAAGTGATTAAAATCTCTATACCCCATATCCTCCTGATAGGGAATGGTAGGAGGAGCTGCGAGTTGTACTCAGCGGTGGGGGGTTGAAAAACCAACATTTTCCCCAATCTACCCTCCTGCTTTAGAGTGATAAGAAACTTGATCGTGCCAAGAGGGGTGGCACTATACCGGTCTGACCTCCTAAGGGAGGTATAAGTTGGACTCACCTTTAGGGAAGTTGATAAACCACTTTGCCCAGATTGCCCCAATCTACCCTCCTGGTATGGAATGGTAAGATAAACTTGATTGTGCCACGTAAGGCAGCACTACCAGTCGGCCTTCCTAAGGGAAGTGCGAGTTGGACTCGCCGGTATGGGACTGATGAACCAGTAAATATCCCAGTCCATCCTCCTAATGGAGTTGCCCCACAGACATGATTATACCGGATCTGGTAAAATTATTTCAAGACCAGTGTATTCTCCCAGTTAGAAGTGGGGCAGATGGACTAATTGGAAATTAAGTCAATGGAGCCATATTACACTATGTATTCTTGGGATTAAAGTCATAAACTGGTAGACTCAACTAAGTGGCGAGTTGGTTAAATATCCAGTCAGTACGCTCTTGGGCAAGACGGCGATTCTGCAATAAACCTATAAAAGGAGGAATCAGTGGATGAGTTAAAATGTCCCCGTACCCGTGAGATTCCTGTGGCGAAGGAGAAGCATCTTTGCTAGTTAAGACGAATGCCTTTACACTGAGGTAAGACCATTCTGATTATTACTCAAGCACAGGATGATACGTACTTAAGGTACATGTTTAACGGGACGGGATGCTAATACCTCAGCTTAAGACCATCTGAGATTTGACCAATACCATAAGAGATCTAGATCTTTCTGAATGAGTTGCTTCAGAAAAAAAAAAGTGTACCAGAGGTGATGGTTATCACTCTGTTTACTTAGTTTCTTTGCTTGAAAACTAATCTATTTAGCATTTGAACTATTTTTATCTAAGAAGCTCCATGGTTGGATTATATCCATTTAAATTGCAGGATTGATGCTATTATAGGGGAATAGCGTAAATATGATCATCCCTGCATGAACGGTGGATTGTGACTTTTCTTTTGGAATCACTCAGATCTGTGTCTTACCCTTCTAGTTGTATTAGCTCTTGGTACTTGGCTAGATTATGGTAGCCAGAAACTCCCCCGGATAGAAATCTCGAACTATAAGTGTCCTTTCGGCTTAAATACATTTCTTGGGTGGACGTAACGTTACACCCTAAGGGATATAAAGTACTAAATATTTCTGCTGGTTTTGGAACCCCCATTTTTGCAATCTGGGATGCTCTATCTACTCTTGATAGCATAGGGTTGGGTAGTTGTGAACAATTGAGATCGTTGACCCTAGAAAAAGTTCTTACGACCCAGATCTTGGCCTTAATTGGGGCTTTCAATTGAAAATGCCAACAATATTAAGGTAGAAACCCTAGTGAAAGCCTGGTTAAGGTTCCCAGGTTCCCTGAATCGATTAACTTCTGCTTCTATTACAGTACTTCAGTTGTTGGTTAGTTGATTTAATGAGAACATAATATCTAATCAAATCTGTGAAAGATATTCAACCATGTATATAAGTGAGCTATCTAAATATAGACCTTTCTCTGGGAGATAAAGTGTTTTAAAAATCCTTTTTACTCTAGTTGGCGCTTTTGGTTTAAGCTCCAAATCGATAGACATTATGTTGATTGAATGATATCTAAAACTTTCACAATCTTCCTTCTTGAAGCACTTTCTGTTGAACTAGGATATTCCGGGGATCTTTCTTCAGGTGTAAGATCCTACAAGGGGTGCTCCCTCCCTATTGAAGGACTCCGATAATTACTTACCGGTAATTTGATTTTTACTGAAACCCATGACAGCACCCTAATTTTCCCTTCCTTTGGTTTTTGGTTGATGATGGTTCTTAGTCTTCTCACAATGAAGAATGGGCTTGAGTGAATGTATAAATAAAAATGATGTTGAATTGGGCTCTTACTGAATTGGACTCTTACTTGACTCCTGGAAACCACATTGAAGGAGGAAGTGGGAGTTGCCTTTTTTATTTTGTGCTCAGTGCTTCCTGTCTGGTAATAGGGGCGGATCCTACTCTCTGGTATGGTGCTGTCATGGGTTTCAGGAAAATCAAATTACCGGTAAGTAATTATCATTTTTCTATATCTCGTATTGTTTGGGCTTATTTTTAAATGGATTAATAGATATTGATATTTTAGGAATTTCTTTGTTAGCTGTATATACAACAATAGCAATAACAGTGTTGGGAAGTAGAGACATATACCGACCCATAAGTGTCCTGTGTTGCTGGAATGGTGCCAGTCCTGCCTTCCTCTTGGGGTGGGCTGTGGATGACGCTGTTTAAACTGCTGTGTTCATCTTTTGGACCTAGACTTATTTTACCTAATAAAGATTTAGTTACTTTCTACATAGCTGTCGGCTCATGACCATTTCTTTTTTTTTTTGATCTAAAGTATATAAGTTTTATTTAATAGACGTCAGGAAAAAACAGAATTTAGTAAAATGGTAAAGAAAGTAGCACATTAATGATTCCACACTACTCCTGAGCCACCCCTGCTTGAGTCCCCCACCAATCTCTGCATTTCCTGGTCAGTCCCAACAAACTTTAGATACCTATGGCCAATTAGTTGTTGAAGCAATTGCAATCACAGCCAGTGTTTGGGAGAATGGAGGAGATGACTTGGTCAGCAATTCAACTGATGTTCCACTCCGTACGAGACAAGAGAATACAACATCTACAAATTATATCTCCTCATATGTTCCTCTTACAATTACAGGAGATAATATTACATGGAATTCTTTATGATGTTCCATCCTCTCATCTTCTTCATTCAGATCCCTACAACACCGGATCTTCTCAGTGGAGTTCTACTATATTTAGACAATTTTTCTGATTTACCAATCAAGGAAGGATATGGGCAAGAACAAAATTGTGGAGAGGCTATTACAATTCACCCTAGAGATCCTGTTCCGGCTTACTGGAGAGGTGAGAGATTCTGATGTCGTCACATTACATCATTCTTATCTATGGGAACAACAGATGGACAGAACTGGAGAGGTGAGGACTCTGGAAATGTCTGAAGTGAGCTTTATTAATGTGTCTCTCCATAACCAGGATTACACAGTAGTTAAGAAGACCTCTAGTGAGCACTGTCAGGACCCTTTGTCTGAGGGATGGGGAAGAACTATGAGCCCAATCACGGAGCCTCCACCTAGCCCCCTGATACATGAGGACATCACTGACCAGAAGATCCTAGAACTCGCCTACAAGATGATTGAGCTGCTGACTGGAGAGGTGACACTGCTGGGAATGCTGGGACATTATATAGTAATGCTAGGAGGGAATGGGGGGGTGACTATCTTTGTATATGTCAGGTTCCTATAAGGTGTCAGGATGTCACCGTCTATTTCTCCATGGAGGAGTGGGAGTATTTAGAAGGACACAAATATCTGTACAAGGACGTTATGATGGAGGTTCCTCAGCCCCTCACATCACCAGGTAATAGACATGACTAAATGCACATGGCCTATAATTATCTCTATGTAAAGAATGAATGAATTCCCTGTTTTGTGTTTTCTCCAATTCTAGCGAGTAAGAGAACAAAACTAGAGGGATGTCCCCAGTCTCTTCTCCCACAGGACTGTAAACCAGAAGACTCCACTGTTCCTCAGGATCCTCAGGTAGATGGAGAGGTGTCATGAGATATCCCCTATGATGTGTCGACTGCTGTGAAGGTCTTTGTGCTCAGTCTTGTATTATATGTTTTATACTGGTGTAATGAGAATGGTGGAGATGACAGGATTAGAGCTGATCATAGATGTGACTTCTCCATCTGTCTGTGACTTTTACAATATTTGTTTCAGGGTAAAGATCTGACCCATATCGATACTACAGAGACATATGTGAGGGGTGATGAGCGATGTAAAGAGGAGATTCCTACAGATAATTGTCCAGGTGAGTAGTAAACACTAAATGCAGAGAAGTTACAGATTCTTCTCATTCATCAGCTTTCACTGCTATATCAGTAGTGTAGTCTGAACATATCACAATTATATGATCACCATTCTGCTGTTAGACCCCTACATGTTCCTCCACCCAATACTTTTCAAATTACTTTGGGCATTGAAAGCCCTTCTTCTATAGAGCTTACAATCTGGAGGATCCACCTACCTCCTGGAATCAGAAAGTGCTGACCCTTACCTGCCCAGATCTGTAATCTGTAATCTGCAAAGCCAAATGACTGCATAAGTAGAATGTGCTGACAAGTTGGTTACACCGGGGCGATTTTAGCATCACTTGGAATGTGCTTGTCAACTTGGTCACACTATATAAATCCATGCAACCGGCAAGGATTTATATACTGTGACCTTAAAGAATGGTAAAAAATAAAAAAAATAAATCTATACTTACCTTCCGATGGCCCCCACAGTCTTGCTTCTCTCCGTCCTGGCTTGCCGGTACACTACACTAAAGGACCTGCCGTCACATGACTATGACGTCAGGTCCTTCAGTCCACCGTGAGCTGCCGGCAAGTGAAGACAAAGAGACCGGGGGCCATCAGAAGGTAAATATAATATTTATTTTTTATTTTATTCTTTTTTTTTTTACAGGTTCTATGGTACCTGGGTCCGGAGGAGAGTCTCCTGTCCTTCACACCCGGGTACCAGCCGCACATTGAAACGCTTGTATTCCGCATGTACAGATGCAGTGATGCGGAATCCAAGCGTTCCAATGCAAGTCAATGGTGGCGAAAACGCAGCGCAAAATTAATGTACATGCTGCGTTTTTTTCCCCCAGCGGAAATTTCCGCAGCATGTGCACAGAACATGCAGCTTATCATTGGGGAACATGGCAGACCTTCTACCATGCGTTTCTGCAGTGTTTTTGCCACTGCAGAAACGCTTAAACGCATCCTGGGCACACAGCCTTAAAGCCGCAATGCTCCTCTGCGAAATTGTCATGTGATAAGGCTCGTTAAAGGGTCACTATTGACTTTTAAGATTGCTACTTCCTGTAGGTGGCACTAGAGTTCTAGTCCTCTTCCTCTCTGAAGAGAAAGTTTGCATATTTCCCAGAGGAGCATTGTGGCTTTAAAAGTCTCCTCACCTAACGTGCTTAACATGTCACTCTCCACAAGGAAAAATATTACCCCTAGATACTGACAAGTTAGGAAATTATTTGAAGAAAAATATTATGATGGGCCTCTTAGAGAAATCAGAGGGTAATGATGCTGTTGGCTTCCTAGAACCCTGATATCTTATTGGATGAATCTACCTTCTCTTCTGTGCTGCTGAATGTGCTCATATGATCCCTACAAGACCAGGTCCAGTCTTTGTGGCTAAATTTCGCTTTCACATGAAATGTGCAGTGAGGCCCAAGTGTGGATTTCGGTACAATAAGAACAGAGTTTCCCTTTATTCTGAATTATCAATTTTTTTTTAAAACCTACTAACTTCGTAGAGGATTGTGATAAACTACATAGTAAACAATCACACCTGTGCCATGATATATACCTAAGCTGTGCGTGGCTGATGGGTGTAATATACATTTATTCACGCCTGCAGGAGATGTGTTGGCATGGCGAGAGCCCTGATTTCATGACATCACTCCATGTCAGACCTGGGCAAAGTGTGGCCTGTGGGACACATCCAGCCCTCTGGCTGTTCCCAGTCCGGCCCGCGGTCTGAGACAGTTGATGAGAAAACAGTGGCCCGTGCCCACACGCTTGCTGTCTCCTCTAAGTTTGTCTCCATCCGAACTGACTGCATTAGTGGAGGAGGGACCTGGGGAGGCCGTGTGGGGCTCTCGCGCTGGACCTGGGGGAGGCCGTGTGGGGCTCTCGCGCTGGACGTGGGGGAGGCCTTGTGGGGCTCTCGCGCTGGACGTGGGGGAGGCCGTGTGGGGCTCTCGCGCTGGACGTGGGGGAGGCCGTGTGGGGCTCTCGCGCTGGACGTGGGGGAGGCCGTGGTGGGGCTCTCGCGCTGGACGTGGGGGAGGCTGTGGTGGGGCTCTCGCGCGGGACGTGGGGGAGGCCGGGGTGGGGCTCTCGCGCGGGACGTGGGGGAGGCCGGGGTGGGGCTCTCGCGCGGGACGTGGGGGAGGCCGGGGTGGGGCTCTCGCGCGGGACGTGGGGGAGGCCGGGGTGGGGCTCTCGCGCAGGACGTGGGGGGAGGCCGTGTGGGGCTCTCGCGCCGGGGTGGGGCTCATACGATATATTGAAGGGGCTGTTTTCAAGTTCAGACAGTATATAGGGGGATTTCAGCGTACTTAATTCTCCTCAAAATTAATTGATATAATTATTATTTTGTGTTTGTATAGCTCCAACATATTCTGCAGCTATTTACAATTCAGACAATTTACAGACATTATGGGCACTGTCCCCATCGGCGCTCACAATCTATATTCCCTATCCGTATGTCTTTGGAGTGTGGGAGGAAACCCACGCAAACACGGGGAGAACATACAAACTCCTTGTAGATGTTGTCCTTGGTGGGATTTGAACCCAGGACCCCAGGACCCCAGCGCTGCAAGGCTGCAGTGCTAACCATTATATTAATTATAATAATATTGAGCAGAATTAATTTCAGCCTATTGGTTCAGCCCTCCACAACAGTCACAATGTTTCATGTTGCCAATCGGGAAAATTAATTGCCCACCCCTGCTCCATGTCAGTATTTCCATTATGTTTTTGATACTAATGAATTCAGATTACTGGCTGCCTCACTTATATTAGTCTGAAACTCATTGGTAGCGTTTAACCCTTTCACGACTATTGACGTACCCATATGTCCTAGTTGGGAATAGTTTCCCGACGTTTGACATACGGATATATCATGGCCATCGTGCACTGTACAGAAGCTGTGCCCGTTCGATCGCCGCCAGGAGCTCTGCATACATGACTGCTGAGACCCGACTGTCACTGGCAGGAGAAATGTCCACACTGCCCCCGACTGTTTAACCCCTTATATGCCGTGATCAATATTGATCGCAGCATTTGAGAGGCTAGGAGAGGGAGGGGTCTCTCTCCCGTCCGATCGGTGCCCCATCGCAAGGGCGCTATCATTGTCATGATGACCTCCGGGTCAGAGACCTCTATGGCAAGCCTGTTAGAACATGCCAGGAATATGGTCTGAGAGGCTTCGGTCAGTGCAATACTGACAGGTATAATGCATTGCAGTGAATTATACCAGAGATCAGAATAATAAATATTAAAATCCCATAGAGAGTCTAAGTGAAAAAAAAACAACTTATACCAATAAATAGGTATATTTATGTAAAAACAAAAAAAGTACACATATTTGGTATCGCCGCATCTGGAACAACCCATCCTCTAAACCTGTCATGCTAGTTAACCCCTTCAGTAAACCTTGTAAAAATAAATAATAAAAAACGTGGCAAAAAAGCTACTTTTCCATCTTACTGACGAATAAAACACGATCAAAAAGAGGAATGGAAGTAAATATCTTTGAAAATGTCATCTTTTTCTGCAAAAAGCAAGCCACAATACAGCTTCGTCAGTGGAGAAATAAAAAAGTTATCGCTCTCAGAATACAGTGATGCAAAAACAATTATTTTCTTCTATAAAATAGTTTTTATTTTTGTGTAAAAGCGCCAAAAGGGACTTCTGGTTTTAGCGCGCGCATGGAAGGCAGCGTGTGAGAGCAGCTCCATGCCCTAGCTTCTCCTCACTGGGTTCCCGGGACCGCTAAGGCCGCCCGACAGGGAAGAAAATCTGAGACCCACAAATCTCCAGCGTTACATGGAGAAATAGGTTACCAGGAACGGGATCCTGTAAACCTCAGCCAGCTAAGAAGGACGGGTGCAGCAAAATGGCGCCGGACACACCAAAAGTTAAAGAAAACATTAAGTCCTCCACTCAGTCGGCTTCTCTACCACAAGTGAGGGAAGAAGGGGATGACGAGCACCTAACAGGGCTTAATGTGTCTTTATGAAACGCTAGCTGCAGAAGTAGCAAAGGTCTTGGCACCTGAACTTAAAAAATCACTGGGGTCAGACGGTGTCTGCATCGCTACAACAAATGCAGGCAGCCATTTCACAGTAAGCTGACAGGCTTGACGCAGCTGAAAAATAGGATTCCCTCTACAGTCGATGAGCTGAGAAATTTACAATCAGAGCTAAGAAAAGCCACAAAGCTTAGCCAGCAACTATCTGATAAAGTTGATGACCAAGAAAACAGGTCCAGGAGAAACAACTTGAGAATAATAGGCTTGGCTTGCCTGAGTCCATGTCACCTAATCACTTGATTGGGGTATGCATGGAGGAGTTGCCTACCTACCTGGGAATTACTGGCATTTCTAAAGCAGAAAGAGCTTACAGAGTTGGCCCCCCATTACAACAACCATAGGGGGTCCTCGCCGAACAGACCAAGACCAGTGACTGTAAAATATCTAGACTTTTTATGGACAAATCAAATGTCCTACAGCAATATAGGAAGCAAACATCCCCGACTTTGATCAGAGGACATAAAGTTCTATTGTTTAGTGACTATTCTGTAGAAGTCACAAAAAAAGGAAAGCATTCAGTGAAATCTGCACCGAACTAGTGGGAAAGAAAATTAGATTTGCTTTACAATTCCCGGCTACCCAAAAAGTATTTTTCTCCAAAAGGAGGTTCAGAATCTTTCACTGCGCCAGACCAGGCTAGAGACTTTGTAAGAAAGCCATTGCAAAAGCCGCTGAAGGACACTAGAAACAATAAAAGCAATAATAACCATAAGGGTGGAGTCTGATCAAGAGGATCCAAACGATATAAGATCATAAAAAATGAAGAGGAAGGTTCCGGTTATGAAGTAAAATTGTAATGAAGATATGAGAGAGAGCCCACCAAAAATGTATTTAATTTTTTTTCAGTGTAGACTTATAGGTTTATTGACTATATGCCTTTCTCTCCTTTATCGTCTGTCATGTCTGAAGAAGAAAATGAGGAGCAGGGCTCAAAGATGTTTTGAACTTGATCAAAAACATTTGGACTGGCGAAGAAGTTCTTCTGGGATTACAGAGCTCCCGTTAATATATGCACGAAAAAAGCGAAGTCTAAAAGTTTAAAATCTCTGATTTAGTTGAATTTTGGGTAGGGAGGGATAGAAGTTTTGAAATATTTGGTTATTTATATAGTAGTTATAGTACTAATTTTGGTATTTAATCATATTCAGTATAATATGAGAATAATAACCTGGAATGTAAAAGGTCTTCAGTCTCCACATAAAGTGATCCTTTTGAGACACCTTAAAAAGATTAAGGCAGACATAGCCTTAGACGAGTTTCTTGTAATGATGCAAAGTGCCCACGATGCAGAAATGCTGCGGAGCCTTTCTGCATCTCCCTGACAGAAAAAAACGCATGCGGATTGTAAATGCGTTTTATCTGCCAGGTAGAAGCGTTTGTGAAGCGTTTTGAACATGCCATTTCACATGTGGGTTGACAAGCGCTTTCCAAGCAATTTTAGTATCACTTGGAAAAGTGCTTGACAACTTGGTCACAGTATATAAATCCATGCAACCGGCATGGATTTATGTTGTGTGACCAAGTTATGATGCTGCAAATGCAGCATCAATAGTAAAAAAAAAAAAAACCAAACAAAAAAAAACATTATGCTCACCTTCCGATGGTCCCCAGTCTCCTTCTCCGGTGTGTGACCTGTCACATGACTAAATGACGTCATGGAATGTCCTTTGACACCACCGCGAGCAGCTGAAGAGCCAGCAGCGCTACCGGGAGCAGACAGGGGGCCATCAGAAGGTAAGTGTGTTTTTTTACATTTTATTCTTTTTTAACTACAGGTACTATGGTACCCGGGTCTGGAGGAGACTCTACTCTTCTCCAGACCCGGGTACCATCCTCGCATTTGAATCGCATAACATCCGCATACATACTTATATGCATGCGGATGTTATGCGGCTCAGTGATGGTCTATGACAGCTAAACCGCCGTGATTCCGCAAAATTAATGGACGTGCTGCGGATTTTTCCGCAATGATAATCCGCAACGGAAATTTCCGCAGCATGTGCACAGCACATGCGGATTTTCATTGGGGACCTTTGCAGACCTATTATCAAGCTTTTTTTAAGCGTTTCCGCAGCGGAAATTACGCTGCGGAAACGCTTAAACGCATAGTGGGCACACAGCCGCAAAGAACAAGATTTTTGTAGAATGGATAAGTTGTGGGTGGGAGAGCTATATTGGGTTCCCCAGCAGTAAACATAAAAGCAGGGGTGCTGGTATTAATTAATAAACATGCGAATTGTAAGGGGATTCCACACAATGCTGATGATGTTGGGAGGATGATAAATTTGTTGCTAGATAGCCCAATTGGGAGAATAAGGCTGTATAACGTTTATGCACCGAATGATATTCACAAACCTTTCTTTAAAGAACTAGAGAAACATATACTAGAGGACGAAGAAAATAATTATAGGAGGAGATCTAAATACAGTTCTGAATGTCGCGGAGGATGGATCAGGGTCAAATTGAAAAATGACATGGGAAGAACGCATGACGACAAAATATTAGCCCCTTTTGTAGAGAATACAAGCATGTTGGATATATGGCATACCTCACAACCAGTAGACCGCAAATGTATTCACTTTTCGCAAGTGCACAACACTTGGTCTAGAATAGACTGTCTTTTAGTTTCTTAGGATTTGATAAATAGAATGGACGACGTAAATATTCATGATCTAATTATATCAGACAACGCGCTGGTCTCGCTCTCCTTACATGACATTTTCTCAAAAGTTACAGATATATTGCGGAGAGTCCCCCCCCCCCCCCTCTTTTTTTATTTTTTTTTTTATTTAGCGAACAATGAAAATTTACAGAAACTCGTAAAAGAATGGTGGTTAGATTTCAGTATAGATAATAAGGAGCATGAGGAGGCAGCTCCCTTATATTGGGACACAGCAAAGGCAGTTCTGAGGGGAAGAATGATGGGCTATGTGAGAGCTATGACAAAAAAAAGCGTCAATAGCATATAATGAAGTGAGCATCGAAGCAAGAAAATGGTATGCAACATGTCTAAACTGTCCAACCATACTTAATAAAGATAAATGGTTGAAAGTCAAATCAGAGTTTGACCTTTGGTTGGATAGAACAGAAAGGTTGAAGGGACAGAAAAAAATCAGTGGAATTCTTTAAATTTGGGAACAAAGCAGGATCGCTTTTGGCGAGATTGGCTAACTGGAAGAGACTTATGACATTCATAATTAATCTAAGAGATTCTGAGGCAAAATTACTAAGCAATCCAAAAAAATATATAAATTAAATACTTATCACATATTATTTGGCACTTTATAAATAAGGAGAATCAAACGCTGAAGAGGGAAATTGCTTTCTTGATACGCTGAATCTTCCTGTGTTAAATGATTCAGATAGAGACTCGCTTAACCAGCGCTGTAGCACATTTTCACGGAGGCAGTTAACCCTTTCGCGCCAGAGCCGGTTTTCGCCTTCGTGACTAGGCCAATTTTTTCAATTCTGACCACTGTCACTTTATGAGGTTATGGCTCTGAAACGCTTCAACAGATCCCACTGGTTCTGAGATTGTTTTTTTCGTGACATATTGTCCTTCATGATTGTGGTAAAATTTCTTTGATATCGCTTGCGTTTATTTGTGAAAAAAAATCGGAAATTTGGCGAAAATTTAGCAATTTTCAAACTTTGAATTTTCATGCCCTTAAATCAGAGAGATATGTCACACAAAATAGTTAATAAATAACATTTCCCACATGTCTACTTTACATCAGTACAATTTTGGAACCAATTTTTTTTTTTTTGTTAGGAAGTTATAAGGGTTAAACGTTAACCAGCGATTTGCAAATTCTGTTGGAAAAATGAGAAAACCATTTTTTTAGGGACTACATCTTTATTTGAAGTGACTTTGAGGGGCCTTTATGACAGAAAATACCCAAAAGTGACACTATTCTAAAAACTTCAATCCTCAAGGTGCTCAAAACCAAATTCAAGAAGTTTATTAACCCTTCAGGTGCTTCATGGGAATTTTTGGAATGTGGAAATAAGCAATGAACATTTAACTTCTTTTTCACAAAAATGTTATTTTAGACCCCATTTTTTTTTTATTTTCACAAGGGTAACAGGAATAAACGGACTACACAATTTGTTGTGCAATTTCTCCTGAACACGCCGATACCCCATATGTGAAAGAAAACCACTGTTTGGGCGCACTGCAGGGTTCGGAAGAGTAGGAGCGCCATTAGACTTTTTGAATGTAAAATTTGTTTGAATAATTAGCTAACGCCATGCCGCATTTGGGGAGCCCCTGATGTGCCTAAACAGTGGAAAGCCCCCACAAGTGACACCATTTTGGAAACTAGACTCCTTAGGAAACTTGTCTAGGTGTGTGGTGAGCACCTTGAACCTACAGGTGCTTCACAGAAGTTTATAATATTGAGCTGTAAAAATACAATTTTCACATTTTTCCCACAAAAATGTTTTTCATCCCCTAATTTTGCATTATCATAAGGGTAACAGGATAATTTGCACCATGAAATTTGTTGTGCAATTTCTCCTGAGTACGCCGATTCCCCATATGTGGGGGAAAACTACTGCTTTGGCACACGGCAGGGCTTGGAAGAGAAAGGAGCGCTATGTTGGCTGGGATAGGTTGCAGACACCATGTCACATGTGAAGAGTCGCTGACATGCCGAAACAGCAGAAACCCCCACAAGTGACCCCATTTTGTAAACTACACCTCTCAAGGAATTCATCTAGGGAAGTATTGAGTATTTTTTAATTTTTAAATTGATACCATTGGGCAGTGAAGAAAACATAATTAATATTTTTACCACAAAAAAAAATGATTTAGCCTCAGATTTTACATTTTCACACAGGGCAATGGGTAAAAAATGGTGCCGAAATGTGTCACTTAATTTCTTCTCAACGTGGCCATACGGCGAGACCCGGGAGGGACGGAGCGCTATTTGACTCTTGGAAAACAAATTATTGTAGTTTGCGGACTCCATATACACAGCTCCTAAGTGCTAGAAGAGCACAATCCCCCCTCAAGTAACCCCATTTTGGAAATTATACCCTTTGGGAATTTACCTAAAGGTGTAGTGTTGATTTTGACTCCATGGGTCTTTTCCAGAAACAAGCAGCCGTGGATGTTGCTGAGTGAAAATTTCAAACTGCCGTTGAAGTGACCAGTACGCTGTAGTGACCAGTACGTTGTGCCCAGCTCGTGCTTCTGGAGACATGCACCTGTAAATTAGGCAAGCTCTCATCGCTACAGGACTGCCAAACATGTGGACTCTAAATGTACTTTAGGCACATTGTGGGGCTCAGAAGGGAGGGAGGCATTTGGATTTGGGAGCACAACATTTTCTGAATTTCTTTTGGGGGGCTAGGGCCATTTCACATTTTCCAGAGCCTTTCTGTTACCAGTAACTTGGAAGTCCCTTATATTTTTAACAGATAACGGACCTGAGTGGGGACTTGCATTTTTTGATGACTAAGTTGAAGCTTTTATTGGGAGCATTTTACCTAACATTTATCCGGCACTCTAGGCTGAGCACTTACATCGGGGTTTTGTCACGCTGTCTCCGTATACTGGAGGTAGGGGGCCTAAGCTGACCCTAAGCTGGGACCCTGACTAATCCCTCAACCTGGAGGTACTGTTAAAGGTACAGAGGTCCAGGCCGCCAGCGTAACCCCTACCTCCTGAAGATCCCTGCACCACAGTAATCTAGTCCTGAGAAGGACCCCGATCACAACCAAAGGGAACAAGACATAATATGCCCAAACACAATACTTAGACGAACGAGACAGTACAAGGGAAAAACCAAAACCACCTTGCATACAAACAACTACTCAACTACAACAGAGGGAAAACCAACGGGAAAGGAGATAAATGATAAAGCGAGGAAAGGGAAAAACACTTCCAAATACACTTATCTCAGCAACTCCAAACACCACGATCCGCTCTGTCAGTCTGAATGAAATGCTTTCACCGACACCTCCCAAACAGACCAGCAGGTATATGAAGGAGTCTCACTACAGAAGTATTGATTGCAGCTGGGCGAGGCTGGACCTCATCTAGCCCAGAGAGAGAGAGAATAAACTCCCTCACTGCCGAGAGACACAAAGCACCAACAAGTCAGCTGCGAGAAGTCAGGCTGTGTACTCGTGACGATCTTCGTGGCAACACACCCGTGACAGTACCCCCCCCTTCTACGAGGGGCCTCCGGACCCTCAGGGCCAGGTTTATCCGGGTGAGTCGTGTGGAAGGCCCGAACTAATCGGTCTGCGTTAATATCCGACGCAGGAACCCACATCCTCTCCTCAGGACCATACCCCTTCCAATGAACCAGGTACTGAAGGGACCGGCGATTAAAGCGTGAATCAATGACCCTCGATACCTGGAACTCCAAGTTACCATTGACAACCACTGGAGGGGGAGGTAAAGGTGACGGTACCACCGGCGCCACATACCTCTTAAGCAATGATCTGTGAAACACGTTGTGAATTTTAAACGTAGGGGGGAGATCAAGACGGAATGCCACCGGATTAATAATAGAACTGATTCTGTACGGCCCAATGAACCTGGGACCCAATTTCCAGGAGGGAACCTTAAGTTTAATATTCCTGGTAGACAACCATACCCGATCGTTCACACTTAGGTCCGGACCAGACACTCTCCTCCTATCAGCCATACGTTTGTATCGGTTCCCCATAGTATTCAGATTCTTCAGCACCCCTCTCCATACTGAAGCGAGTGATGAGGAAAATCGTTCCTCCCCAGGAACCCCCGAAGAGCCCCCCCTACTGAAAGTACAAAACTGGGGGTGAAAACCATATGCCCCAAAAAACGGGGACTTACCAGTGGACTCGCTCCGCCTATTATTAAGAGCAAACTCTGCCAGAGGTAAGAAAGAAGCCCAGTCCTCCTGGTTCTCTGACACAAAACACCGGAGATATGTCTCCAAGCTCTGGTTCATACGTTCCGTCTGACCATTGGTCTGAGGATGAAAAGCCGAAGAGAATGACAACTGCATCCCCCGCCGTGCACAAAACGCCTTCCAGAACTTAGACACAAACTGAGACCCCCGATCAGACACCACCTCGGAGGGTACCCCGTGAAGCCTCACAATCTCCCCAATGAACACCTGCGCAAGAGTTTTAGCATTAGGGAGAGCCGGAAGAGCGATAAAATGTGCCATCTTGCTGAACCTGTCCACTACAACGAGTATGACCGTTTTACCCGAAGACGGAGGGAGGTCCGTAATAAAGTCCATAGACAGATGAGTCCAAGGACGCTCCGGGATCTTCAAAGGTAAAAGGGCCCCAGACGGACGGGTATGTGAGGTCTTAGAGCGCGCACAAACCCCACAGGATGCGACAAAAGTTACCACCTCCTTATGCAAGTTAGGCCACCAAAACCGACGCGAGAGGAGATCCACAGTTGCTTTACTCCCCGGGTGTCCTGCAAAAACAGAGTTATGGTGTGCCTCGATCACCTTTTGTCGCAACTGATCTGGAACAAACAGTCTCCCTGGAGGTCCAACAGGGGCGTCCCCCTGAGCCTCCAATACCTCCTCCTCCAGCTCAGAGCATACTGCCGAAACCACCACCCCCTCCTGAAGGATAGGAATCGGGTCGTCCGTATTCCCGGCCCCCGGGAAACTACGAGATAAGGCATCCGCCTTTACATTTTTTGACCCAGGACGATATGTAACGACAAAATTAAACCTGGTAAAAAACAATGACCACCTAGCTTGTCTGGGATTCAGACGTTTCGCGGACTCCAGATATAGCAGGTTCTTGTGATCGGTGATGACGGTGACCGGATGAACTGCCCCCTCCAAAAAATGGCGCCACTCCTCAAAAGCTAACTTAATGGCCAAGAGTTCCCTATTGCCGACATCGTAATTCCTCTCAGCGGACGACAATTTTTTAGAGAAAAAGGCGCACGGATGCCACTTACCAGGGGACGAACCCTGTGACAATACTGCTCCCACCCCTACCTCGGAAGCGTCTACCTCTACAATGAATGGCTGAGACGCATCAGGTTGAATGAGTATGGGCGCCGAGGCAAAACATTTTTTCAAAGAGGAGAATGCTTGACAAGCCTTGTCAGACCACCTAGAAAAATCCGTCCCCTTTTTAGTCATGTCTGTGAGAGGCTTAACCATGGACGAGAAATTACGAATGAACTTCCGGTAATAATTAGCAAACCCCAGGAAACGTTGTAGTGCCTTAAGATTCTCTGGCCGATCCCACTCAAGAACTGCCCGCACTTTCCCAGGGTCCATACGAAAACCGGACGCTGAAACCAGGAAGCCTAAAAACTGGAGTTCCTGTACGGCGAACACACACTTTTCCCACTTGGCATACAGTTTATTATCCCGCAAGATCTGTAACACCTGCCTAACGTGCTCCTGATGAGACACCAGATCCGGCGAGTAAATTAAGATATCATCCAGATATATGACAACAAACTGTCCCACCAGGCGGCGAAAGATGTCATTAACAAAGTGTTGAAACACCGCCGGGGCATTAGTCAGACCGAATGGCATGACAAGGTTCTCATAATGCCCCTCCGGAGTGTTAAACGCCGTCTTCCACTCATCCCCCTCTTTCATCCTAATCAGATTGTACGCCCCCCTGAGATCCAACTTAGAGAACCATTTGGCGCCCACGATCTGATTAAAGAGATCGGGAATAAGTGGGAGCGGATACGGATCTCGGACCGTAATCCGATTAAGTTCACGGAAATCCAGGCAAGGGCGTAGGCCTCCATCTTTCTTCTTAACAAAGAAGAATCCCGCAGCCACCGGTGAAGATGAAGGTCTAATATGCCCCTTAGCCAGACTTTCAGAAATATAATCCTTCATGGCCTGCCTCTCAGGACCAGAAAGGTTATACAACCTAGCTTTAGGTAACTTGGCCTCAGGGAGCAGTTTTACAGAACAGTCATACACGCGATGAGGAGGTAGTTCCTGACACCCTTTCTCCGAGAATACATCCTCAAAGTCCGCCAGAAATGGAGGTAAGACCCAAGGAGTAACCGCACCAATGACCGTGTTCATGCAGTTTTTATTACAGAATTTACTCCATTGGCTTATCTCCCTGGTTTGCCAATTAATAACCGGGTTATGCTTAGCTAACCAAGGAAGGCCCAACACAATAGGAGTGGGAAGACCCTCCAACACGTAGCAAGACAACAGTTCTTTATGTATTGCCCCCACTTGAAGTTTTACGTCATGCACAGCTTGCAAAAAACTTCCCTGACCGAGAGGCCTGGCATCGATCGAGAATATGGGGATGGGTTTAGCCAACTCACTCAACCGCATACCTTGGACCCGGGCAAACCGAGCATCAACCAGATTAGCCCCGGCCCCACTATCCAGAAGAACAGATATCCTCTCAGTTCTCGTACCCACCACCACCTCCGCCGGTACGAGAAACTGAGACGAACCTAGGGACGAAATACCTACTCCCAGATTGCCGTCCACCACACAACCTGGGATTAACAGTTTTCCGACGACTCTTCACTCTGCAAGGGACGGGATGGACACCCCCCAATAAAATGTCCCTTTCTCCCGCAGAAGAAACACCTTCCTGCCTTATGGCACACCACCGGTCCCCTCCCCCGAAATGATGTCCCTCCTAATTGCATAGGCTCCTCTGGACTGACCAGGGGAACCACCATATGAGGGGACCTTGTAGGAGGTGGAGTCATCACAGGGGGTAGAATTATCCCGCACCTCTCCCGAAGCCGTCTGTCCACGCGAATAGCAAGGGCCATAGCGGCTTCCAGTGACACGGGAGAGTCATACTGTGCCAACACATCCTGTAATTTGTCGGATAAACCATGACAAAACTGGCTCCTAAGAGCCGGGTCATTCCACTGGGTGTCCGTGGCCCACCTACGGAACTCCGAACAGAATTCCTCCGCCAGACGATCTCCCTGCTGGATCCTACGTAACTTAGACTCAGCAAGGGAGATCCGATCTGGGTCATCATATACGAGTCCCAGAGCAGCGAAAAACCTATCCACTGACTGGAGAGCCGGGGAACCCGGGGGAAGAGAGAACGCCCAGGATTGTGGGTCCCCTTGTAGGAGCGAGATGACAATTCCCACCCTTTGTTCTTCACTCCCCGATGACCGAGGCCGCAGCCGAAAGTACAATTTGCATGCCTCCCGGAAAACAAAAAACTTGTCCCGCCCCCCAGTGAACCTATCAGGGAGAGCTACTTTAGGTTCTGGTCCGGCTTGCTCCTGAGGATACCAAACCTTGGACCTAACGTCCGCCAGCTCCATGGACAAACTCTGCAATTGCCGAGCTAGACCGGCTACTGGATCCATGGTAGCTGGAGAAAAACTAAGTTGGGTCGGTGAAAATGTCACGCTGTCTCCGTATACTGGAGGTAGGGGGCCTAAGCTGACCCTAAGCTGGGACCCTGACTAATCCCTCAACCTGGAGGTACTGTTAAAGGTACAGAGGTCCAGGCCGCCAGCGTAACCCCTACCTCCTGAAGATCCCTGCACCACAGTAATCTAGTCCTGAGAAGGACCCCGATCACAACCAAAGGGAACAAGACATAATATGCCCAAACACAATACTTAGACGAACGAGACAGTACAAGGGAAAAACCAAAACCACCTTGCATACAAACAACTACTCAACTACAACAGAGGGAAAACCAACGGGAAAGGAGATAAATGATAAAGCGAGGAAAGGGAAAAACACTTCCAAATACACTTATCTCAGCAACTCCAAACACCACGATCCGCTCTGTCAGTCTGAATGAAATGCTTTCACCGACACCTCCCAAACAGACCAGCAGGTATATGAAGGAGTCTCACTACAGAAGTATTGATTGCAGCTGGGCGAGGCTGGACCTCATCTAGCCCAGAGAGAGAGAGAATTAACTCCCTCACTGCCGAGAGACACAAAGCACCAACAAGTCAGCTGCGAGAAGTCAGGCTGTGTACTCGTGACGATCTTCGTGGCAACACACCCGTGACAGGTTTCCATCTAAATCTTCAAGTGATGTAATTCAGATGAAACCCCCGCGGGATGAATTCACTATAATGAGGCAGCAGAGTTACTCTGGACTCCGTCAGGTCTTTGTTTAGCGGTGTCCTTTTTTTCAGAAGTGCACAAAACTGTGGCCAACCGCACTTTTATGCACGCCTAAAAAAACTTGACACCGTGGGATCACAGGCCAGACTGCATCCACAGTGCCTCCATCTGCCTCATTACAGGGAATCTTTTGCCGGGGGTGCTGTCTGAATCACGTATTTCAGAGATTTACACGGAAACCCCAGTGTAAGTGCCCAGCGCAGAGCGTAGGATGAATGTGAGCCGAGCCTTACTGGGATCTTTGGGAGACATAATAAATCAGTAGCAGGTGAAGAATTGGTTTTATTTATTTTTTACGCCGTTCCTCATGTGGTATAAGTGATTAGACGACTTTATTCTTTGGATCGGTGAGATTACAGCGATACCAGATTCATATCGGGTTTTTATGATTGACAGCTGTCACACACTAAAAGACGCTTTTTTTTTTCAAAATCTAGTTTTTGCATCGCCATATTTTGAGAGCTATTATTTTTCCATATTTCGGCCCACAGAGTCATGTGAGGGCTTGTTTTTTGCGGGACGAGTTGACGTTTTTATTGGAACCATTTTTGGGTACATGACATTTTTTGATCGCTTTCTATTCCGTTTTTTGGAAGGTAAAATGAACAAAAACCAGCCATTCAGGATTTGTTTTTTGTGTGTTTTTTTTTTTTTTTTTTTTTTTTTTATGCCATTCTGCGTGTGGTAAAAGTGATAAGGCAGCTTTATTTTTCGGGTCAGTACTTTTACAGCGATACTACACTTATATAGTTTTTTATGTTTTAGCGCTTTTATACAATAAAACTATTTTATAGAAAAAAAAATGTTTGCATCACTTTATTCTGAGAGCTATAACTTTTATTTTTTATTTTTCGGCTGATGTAGCTGTATGGTGGCTTTTTTTTTTTGCGGGACAAGATGACTTTTTCAGCGGTACCATTTTTATTTCCATTTGCCATTTTGATTGCATTTTATACCACTTTTTGTTTGGCGATATGATGAAAAAGCATTGTTTTTTGCTCTGTTTTTTTTATTTTTATTTTTTATGGTGTGCGTAGAAGTGGTTATTTAGTGTGACAGTTTAATAGATCGGGTTGTTCCGGACGATACCAAATATGTGTACTTTTTTTGTTTTTGCATAAATATATGGATTTATTGGTTTAATATTATTTTTATTTTTTCTTGTGATTTATTTTTTTTATTTTTTAAACAGTTTGAAAACATTTTTTAGACTTTTTTTTTATTTTTTATTTTTTTTTTTTTACAGTTTTACTTAGTCCCTGTATGGGACATCAATTTTTATTTTTCTAATCACTGTTCTCATGCAATGCAATATACACGTATTGCATTGCATGAGAGCTCAGCTGACCGTTTTCCACTGTCAGATTCTCCTGCTAGACTCAGCTGCAGGCTGAGCCTAGCAGGACACTGTACATGGCAGACCCGGAGGTGGTCATGTGACCTCTGGATGCCATGACAATGCCAGGTCCTGTAAGCTATCACAGGGGCTGTCGGAAAGGTGAGTGGGTGACCCCCTCTCCTCTCACTATCTTCTAAATGCCACGATCGCTATGGATCGCAGCACCTAGGAGATAGCAAAGGGTTAACATCATTGGGAGCTGATCCAATCAGGTCCCGATGATGTCCCCTGTCAGTGGTACTGCTCTCACCGCAATCGCAGCACTTGCAGGACCCTGGAGGTCCTGAGCACTGCGGGACCGCCGACTGTTTATAAACGTCGGCGCTGCACAGAGCCCAGCAAGCGCCAACGTTTATATACAGTGGGTGGTCGGGAAGCGGTTAAGGCGCCATGAAAATGTGTTCCTGAGAAATAAGGTTGTAGCGTCCCCAGAGTCGGAAATTCTCCAGGGTGTCAGCTACCGGGGGTAGCTGAGACCCTGGAGACCATGATTAGGGCCAGTTTTTACGGTCCCTGATCACGTGACCACTGTTATTCAGTGAATTACGGCGATCAAGTAAAAAAAAATGTGCCCCCGGTTACTATGATTTCTGTCTCCTCTGATGTGATATACATGTCATAGGAGAGAGAAATGAAGCGCCCCGGTACCTCTGTCGTCTTCCCGGATCTCCTGATCCTTCCCCCGGCCCCCCATCATCATTCTGTAAAAAAAATAAATAAATAAAATTGGCGGGCGCTTGCGCAAGGCTGCCACCGAGATCTGCCATCTCGTGCTCGGCAGCAGTAGGGAATTTTCACTTATGGTCTATCACAGTGATCAAAAAAAAAATCAAACCCCCCCCTCCCTTTAAAATAAAAAAATAAATATATTTTTTCCATTCTTTGCGGTTAGGGTTGTGGTAGAGGGTAAGGTTAGGGTTACGGATAGGGTTGTGTTAGGGTTATGGATAGGGTTGTGTTAGGGTTACGGATAGGGTTGTGTTAGGGTTAGGCTTGTGTTAGGGCTATGGTTACGATTCGGTCTAGGGTTAGGGTTGTATTGGGGGTGTGATCTGTTCAAAAGTAAAGAAAAAATGACTAGTGTTGAGCGCAAGTGCTCGCTACTTGAGTTTGCATCGGGTGCTCAGGTATGCACCGAGTATCGTGGGTGCTCGAGTGACATGCTCGAGTCCTTGCCCCATATGTTTCGCGGCTGTTATACAGACAAAAAAAACACGTGGGAATTGCCTGCAATACATGAGCAATTCCAGCATGTTCTTTTTTTAGTGTCTAACAACCGTGAAACATGCGGAACAGAGTCTCGAGCATTTCACTCGAGCACCCGCAATACTTGGTGCATACCTGAGTACCCCGATGCAAACTCAAGTAGCAAGCACTTGCGCTCAAGACTAATGGCAACACATTCAATATGATGACCTAATGTTATCAAATTTTGTGTTGTACCTCTGGGTTCAAAATGTTCACTATACCCCTACATAAAATCTTTGAGGGGTGCAGTTTCCAAAATGGAGTCTCTTGTGGGGGGTTTCCACTGTTTAGGCACATCAGGAGCTCTGCAAATGCGACATGGCATCTGCTCTCGATTTCCAGACAATTTTGTGTTCAAAAAGTCACACAGTGCTCCTTCCCTTCTGAACCCTGCCGTGTGCCCAAACAGTGGTTTTCCCCCACATATGGGGTATCTTCTTATTCAGGAGAAATTTTACAACAAATGGTATGGTGTAATTTCAATGTTTGAAAATTGCAACATTTTTGCCAAATTTCCGTTTTTCACAAATAAACGCCAGTCATATCAAAGAAACTTTACCACTATCATGAAGTACAATATGTTACGAAAAAACAATCTCCGAATCAGTGGGATCCGTTGAAGCATTCCAGAGTTATTACCTCATAAATGGTCAGAATTGTAAAATTTGGCTCTGTCATTAACCCCTTTACCCCCGAGGGTGGTTGGCACGTTAATGACCGGGCCAATTTTTACAATTCTGACCACTGTCACTTTGAGGTAATTGCTCTGGAACGCTTCAACGGATCACCCTGATTCTGAGATTGTTTTTTTGTGACATATTGTACTTCATGATTGTGATAAAATTTCTTCGATATCACTTGCGTTTATTTGTGAAAAAAATGGAAATTTGGCGAAAATTTTGAAAATTTAGCAATTTTCAAAATTTGAATTTTTATGCCCTTAAATCAGAGAGATGTCACACAAAAAAGTTAATAAATAACATTTCCCACATGTTTACTTTACATCAGCACAATTTTGGAACCAAATTTTTTTTTTGCTAGGAAGCTATAAGGGTTAAAAGTTGATCAGCGATTTCTCATTTTTCCAACAAAATTTACCAAACCATTTTTTTAGTGACCACATCACATTTGAAGTAACTTTGAGAGGTCTTTATGACAGAAAATACCCAAAAGTGACACCATTCTAAAAACTGCACCCCTCAAGGTGCTCAAAACCACATTCAAGAACTTTATTAACCCTTCAGGTGCTTCACAGGAATTTTTGGAATGTGCAGAAAAAAATGAACATTTAACTTTTTTCACAAAAATGTTACTTTAGACCCAATTTTTTTTATTTTCGCAGGGGTAACAGGAAAAAATGGACCCCAAAATGTGTTGTGCAATTTCCCCTGGGCACTCAGATACCCCATATGTGGGGAAAAAACACTGTTTGGGCGCACAGCAGGGCTCGGAAGGGAAGGAGCACCATTTGACTTTTTGATTGTAAAATTTGCTTGAATAATTAGCGGACGCCATGTTATGTTTGGAGAGCCCCTGATATGCCTAAACAGTGGAAACCCCCACAAGTGACCCCATTTTGGAAACTAGACCCCCCTGGGAACTTATCTAGATGGGTGGTGAGCATTTTGAACCCCCAGGTGCTTCACAAATTAATCCGTAAAAATTAAAAAGTATTTTTTTTTTTCATTTTTACGAATCAATTTGTGACGCACCTGGGGGTTCCAAGTTCTTACTATGCATCTAGATAGGTGCCTTGGGGGGTCTAGTTTCCAAAATGGGGTCACTTGTGGGGGAGCTGCAATGTTTGGGCACACAGGGGCTCTCCAAACTCGACATGGTTCCAATTTGTTAGCGGACACCATGTCGCGTTTGGAGAGCCCCTGTGTGCCTAAACATTGGAGCTCCCCCACAAGTGACCCTATTTTGGAAACTAGACCCCTCAAGGATTTTATCAAGGGGTATAGTGAACATTTTAAACCCAGAGGTACGACACAGAATTTGATAACATTAGGTCATCATATTGAATAAGTTGTCATTAGTCTTGAGCGCAAGTGCTCGCTACTTGAGTTTGCATCGGGTGCTTGGGTATGCACCATGTACTGCGTGTGCTTGAGTGACTTGCTCGAGTCCCTGTCCCTCATGTTTCACGGTTATTAGACACCCAAAAAAAACCATGCGGGGATCGCTCGTGCATGGCAGGCAATCCCCGCAAAGTTTTTTTGGCCGCGAAGCATATGGGGCGGAGACTCGAGCATGTCACTCAAATACCCACAATACGCAATGCATACCAGAGCACCCGATGCAAACTCAAGTAGCGAGCACTTGCGCTCAACACTAGTCGCCATATCGCCATCTTTTTTTCTTACTTTTGAAAAAAATCCCAACCCCATGACAACCCTAACTCCAGCCCAGCCCTAACCCTAGCCCTAAACCTAACCCGAGAGTTTATTTTTTACACCGTTCCTCGTGTGGTATAAGTGATTAGACGACTTTATTCTTCAGGTCGGTGCGATTACAGCGATACCAGAATCATATGGGGTTTTTATAATTGACAGCTGTCACACACTAAAAGACGCATTTTTTTGTAAAATCTAGATTTTGCATCGCCAAATTTTGAGAGCTATAATTTTTCCAGATTTTGGCAGACTGTCCTGTGATGGCTTGTTTTTTGCGGGATGAGTTGATGTTTTCATTGGTGCCATTTTCAGGCACGTGACATTTTTTGATCGCTATTCATTCCGATTTTTGGGAGGCAGAATAAACAAAAACCAACATTTCAGGAACTGTTTTTTTAAATTTTTTTTTTATTCTGTTCCACATGTGGTAAAATTGATAAGGCAGCTTTATTCTTTGGGTCAGTACATTTACAGCGGTACCACATTTATGTAGTTTTTCTATGTTTTGGCGCTTTTACACAATAAAAGCTATTTTACAGAAAATAATATTTTTTAGCATCGCTTTATTCTGAGAGCTATAACTTTTTTATTTTTCGGCTGATGGAGCTGTATGGCAGCTTGTTTTTTGCGGGACAAGATGACGTTTTCAGCGGTAGTATTTTTATTTATATTCGTCTTTTTGATCGTGTGTTACTCCATTTTTTGTTTGGCGGTATGGTGATAAAGCATTGTTTTTTGCTTCGTTTTTTTTTTTTTTTACCATGTTCACTGACAGGGTTAACTAGTGGGACAGTTTTATAGGTCAGGTCGTTCCAGACGCGGCAATACGAAATATGTGTACTTTTATTGTTTTTTTTGTTTGTTTTTTTCCATAATATTTATTGATGGGTACATTATATTTTTATTTTTGGTGGATTATTTTTTTTATTTTTTTTGTAATATTTTTACAATTTTTTTTTTTTTTTTTTTTTCACTTTCTGACAGTTTTTTAACTTTTTTACTTTGTCCCACTCTGGGACTTTAACTTTTTTTTCTCTGATCGCCTGCATGGCACAGGAATGGAGCACCATCCCGGTGCCGTGCAGGCTGTCTGCGCTGGGCAGGGAGAAGATAATTTGGAAATGCACTGCGCATGTCCAAAAAATCTTCCTGCTGTCTGGTGACCCGGATGTTGTCATGACGACATCGGGTCGTCATGGCAACATCCTGGAAGCTGCGGCAGACAGCGCTGGAGGCCGGAAGAGGAGGTGAGTATACCGATCACCTCCCCTTAGCCACCGCAATGCTGCGATTGACTTCGATCGCAACATTGCGGGGGTTAATGTGCCGGGAGCGGTGCGGGACCGCTCCCTGCACATAGCATCGGGTGTCAGCTGTGACAATCAGCCTGTGTGCGGGCGCGATTGCGATGATGTACTAATATGGCACAGGCTTTTAAAGGCCAGTGCACAAACGCGTATTAGTACGTCATAGGTTGTAAAGGGGTTAAGGACTTACCGTAATTGGCTCTGTCACTAAAGGTCTAATAATTTGACAAAAGATGAGGAAATCCTTCAAATTAATAAAAAAAAATCTAAAAAATAATAAAGCCCCAGGTCTAGACGGACTCTCAGGAGAATTTTATAAGTTAAGTTATTAAAGGGGTTGTCCTCTACTTTTACATGTCCACTACTTTTACATTGATGCCCCATCCGTAGGATAGGGCATCAATGTATGATCGGCCGGGGTCTCGCACGTGGCACCCCCGCCGATCAGCTGTTATCTGCGCCGCCGGCCGGAATTGCTCACCTGCGGGGCTCCGCCGTCAAGTGGTAGTGGCCGCCGCGGTGTACTGCAGATCTGCCTCCCATTCAATTGAATAGGAAGGCGAATGTGCAGTACAACTGTATAAAACTGGGATGCAAGGAAATTAAATTAACTTGCTTTGTAGATGACATGCTGCTCTTGTTGTCGAATCCTGATAATTTATCTAGAATCTATTGCATGTGTTTAACATATTTTGGTTCTTTCTCAGGATATAAAATAAATATCAGTGTGAAGACACTGGGTCTTCCGTGGGCCTAATACTACTCAAACAACACAGGGTGAGGGTAAAACAGTGTGGCAATACTTAATTGCACTACAAAAAGGACAATAAACAGAACAGTCCCAGCAAATACCCAAGATGGTACAACATTACACAGTCCTCAACCTTCTGCTGGCCTGCCTGGGATAGACAGCTGCGACTTTGGGACTTCCAGGTCCAACTACTTCAACCAGTACCCCCCCATTCCCCCCGCTTCTGGCGGGTCCCCACAGAGAGAAGGTAGCGTCAAGCTTAGGAGCTAGCAGAGGTACAAGGCCAGAAGACCTGAGGGTCCCACCCTCTCCTCTCCCAGAATTTACAATCTGGCTTCTCCAAATGTCTCCATGGGTTCCACCTGATAACCCCAAGCAACATCTCCATGGGGCCAGGTGACTTCATCGTCCCAACCTGGTCTCCCCACATGTATCCTGAAATCTCTGATGGTCAATGGAGCAGATCCGTACCTTTCTAGTCTCTGACATATACCCTTAGGCCGGAATTATGTAGAATCCAAATCTGTGTCTCTTTGGATAAAGCCATGCTTCCAAGCTGATGGTCTGAGAGGGTCTGATCTTTGACTCTCCTTGTAAAGTCTGCTTGCTATGGTTAGGGATGATATTATTCCACAGGGCTCAGGTTTCATTGTGCATTTAGTCATCTTACATAGTTGGTATAACAGAGGGCTCTTTAAATCAACATTCAGATGCCTTTAGTTTAACCCCTTCCCGACCCATGTCACAGCGTCTGTAGCGCGTGCGAGCTTGGTCGCTCAGGTGTCACAGTTGCTACTGCAACTGGACAACCTGTAGTTGACCCCACAGGGGGTGGATTAACCCCCCCCCCTGTGCCTAGGACCCCTCCGATTGGCAGTTTCATTAAAGTGAAAGTGAAACTGCCAATCGGAATGAATTAAAAATTTCACCAATGGAAATTGGTGAAATATTTATGATCTGGGCATGGCCTGATGCATATAGCTCTGTCACCCCCCTCCCCCCCCCCCCCCCAGATCTGATTGGGGCTAGTGTCCATGTGACACTAGCCCTCCAATCAGATGTGTAGGGGGTCGTTTTTACAATGGCTGGCTCCCACTCGTCCGTGGAAGCTGTGGAGCTTGGTCACCCACCAATCTGCTGCTGCCGCCGACACCTATCCACTGCCGGTAATATTTCCCCCCGACCCCCCCCTCTCCACCCCAGTCCATTTTCATACCTGCCCCCCGACCTCCGCTCCATCTCCCACGTCTGCATCCACCGGCTGGTGCTCTCCTTCTGCCAGCCGGTGTACAGTGATCACAAGCAGCAGCAGGCTCACTATGAATCCCCTGCGCCTGTGATCACCCACCATCCCTCCCAGTGATCACCCCCCCCATCCCAGTGACCACCCGTCCCAGTGATCATCCCCCCCCGCAAAGCCAGTGAACACCCCCCTGCTGCTGCCGGCTCCTGCTCCCCTTTCTGCCCCAGTGATCACCCCCCCCTGATGCTGCTACTGCCGGCTCCTGCCCCTCTTTCTGCCCCAGTGATCACCCCCCTTGCTGCTGCTGCTGCTGCTGGGTCCTCCATCTCCTCAGCCCCCTCCTACGCCTGACCTCCACCTTATGTGCCCGGTGTGCCTGAGCGCGCCCCCTCCTCCTACGCCTGACTGTCCCCTACGCCTGACTGTCCCCTACGCCTGACTGTCCCCTACGCCTGACTGTCCCCGGTTACACCACACACACACACGTACGTACACACTATAATAAAGTTTTGATTTATTTCTTTTTTTTTACACACACACAGCACACAATGTCCCGCCTGTCCCATTCATCCCACTCTAGGGCGTACTCAGCTGAGGAGGCTATGTCAGGTTGGTGTGTGTTGTAGTGTATGTGAGGTTGTGTGTGTGTGGTGTATACACTACACTATACCACACCGCACACCAACCTGACATACACTACACAATTTGTGAAGCTCCTGGGGGTGCTCACTATGCATCCAGATAGGTGCCTTGGGGGGTCTAGTTTCCAAACTGGGGTCACTTGTGGGGGAGCTCCAATGTTTGGGCACACAGGGGCTCTCCAAACACGATATGGTTCCAGTTTGTTAGCGGACACCATGTCGTGTTTGGAGAGCCCCTGTGTGCCTAAACATTGGAGCTCCCCCACAAGTGACCCCATTTTGGAAACTAGACCCCCCCCCAGGGAACTTATCTAGATGGGTGGTGAGCATTTTGAACCCCCAGGTGCTTCACAAGTTGATTCATAAAAATGAAAAAAAAAATTTTCCACAAAAATTTTCTTCACTCTGTCGCCTCATTGGGGGACACAGGACCATGGGTGTTATGCTGCTGTCCACTAGGAGGCAACACTATGACGATGCATAATCTGAAAAAGATTAACTGTGGCTCCTCCTCTGCAGTATACACCCCTGGATGGCGTCAGCCTTCTCCAGTTTTTGCTTAGTGTCGCATAGGAGGCACACCTAAAATTTTTACTCCGATTTTTTTACGACGGGATTACAGATGAAGAATAGTGGCATGGCTCCTTCCTCTGCCCCCTATTATGGGGTGCACAGTTGAAGTCGAGATGACTATTCACCATGTCACTCCTTCCCCTGCCCTTCGGGTGGTGGTTCTAAGTAAAGACCCCCCTCCTTCCCCAATTCCTTTTGGTCTCTGGGTTGAGGTCGAGGCGAGGATAAAGCCCCCTGATGGTGACAACAGCACCCTCCCTAATCCCCCTCTGGGGGTATTAGGTTGAGACGCCTCAGGTAGGGCCTGTACAGGCAGCAATCTGCAGCTCCCAGTAGCTAGCACACTGCACTGAATCCAGGGACCCCAGCCCTGCTGCTGACTCCTGTTGGGGCCGGGGGGGGAGTGCAGGCAGGCATGGCACAATACAGACACAGGCCTTCCTGGTCCTGTCTCTTTGGCAGCACCAGCGCTATAGTGCCTCAGGGGGACCCTCAAGGGCCCCCCTTCCGCTGATACACCCACCGCTATCCTGCCTTTAAATCCGGGGGGGTCCAGTTCAGATCCGGCCCCCTCCCGGACTTCCGCGCCGGCCTGGAGCCCCTTTGGGCATCAGGTTTCTAATTTACAACGCGGCCAAAGCCGCCACCCCCTCTCCGCCCCCCGGATGACGAATATGACACTCTACAGTGTCATAGAATGGATGGATCCACACTGAAAGGGCGAGTTTTCACAGCAAACTGCCACCCTTTTTCAGCTCTCCACCCCCCTTCTTCTTCATACTCCGGTGGCCATTATCTACTGCAGGAAAAGATTAACCCTGCAGCTACCGGTCGGCACATACATACCTGGCCTGCCTGTCTCTGGGGGGCACAGGACTGTGGATCTTCGGCGCTGGACCTAGAGACACACTGGTGGGGTAAGATCACAGTTGGAGTTTCTCCCTCGGCTGTGAATCCTAAAAGCTCCTCTGCATAGCCAGGGCCCTCTGCATAGCCACCCCTATGCACTATGCCGGGCTCAAGGTCCAAGAGAACCAGGCAGGACTGCTATTATGCACTCTGTACAGCCTGCAGTAATACTCTCCCCAGTGGCAGCATGTACCCGCACTGCCAGGACTGCATCCAGACTGCTGTGCCTGAGCCCCAAGAAGCCCCTGCCAATACTTCGGTGTCTAATGCCACGCCGGAATGGGTCACTCAGATGTCGCAATCTATGACGCAGTCTATAGATAACCTCACATCCACATTGCTTCAGGCTCTGCAGAGTCATGCCTCGGCTTCGAACACTACCCAGCAAAGAGAGAGTTCCACTCAGGGACATGACGGCACGGGCACATCCACGTCTAGGTCAGGACGCAAGCGGACCCACACGTCGCGTTCATCTGCGTCATCCCATACCACACGGTCATCCCCTTCTAGGGAGAGACACCGTAGTCCCAGCTCATCTAGACTGTCCCTGGCAGGGGACGGACAATACAGATCCCCACAGCCATCCCTGACCAGAGAAGGCCTCCGCTCCGGTTCACCCAGCAGGAGACGCCTTAGTGATACACAGGATTTGGAAGACATCTGTGATTCCGACTCAGACAAGGAAACTGAAGGGTCCCTAATCCCTATCCCCCCTATCCCCCCTAGCAATGCAGCGCTAGTTGATGATCTAATCTCATCCATCCATCGGGTGCCGGACATCTCTGATCCACCCCCGGAGACACCAGGACATAAGATTTCCTTTGAAGGAGTTCTGAAACCGCCTAAGGTCTTTTGACCACCCAGAGTTTAAGGCGATCCTTAAAAAGCAGTTCTCACAGCCTGAGAATAAGTTTACTAATCGCAAATATCTGGAGGCGCGGTACCCCTTTCCACAGGAGGTCACCAAACAATGGACAGATCCACCTGAAGTGGATCCCCCAGTCTCTAGGCTAGCAGCACAGTCACTCCTTTCACTGCCAGATAGCTCAACCCTCAGGGACACAGCAGACCGGCAGGTAGAACGCATGGCTCGTTCAATTTTCGAGGCCGCAGGGGCCTCCCTGGCTCCCGCGTTCGCCTCAGTTTGGGCTGCCAAGGCCATCCTGGCTTGGGCCCAAAATTTACAAGCTAGCCTACAAGTATCTGCCCCTGAGCTGTCGGACCAAGCAGCCCAAATAGCAGTTGTAGCAGATTACATGCTTCATGCAGCTCTGGATTCTGCAAGGGGTGCAGCGGGGATAGCATCAAACGCCATCACGATTCGGCGTATCCTCTGGCTGCGGGAATGGAAAGCAGACGCAGCCTCAAAGAAGTCCCTCACGCACCTCCCGTACCTCAGTGGTCGGCGTTTCGGTGAACAGTTGGACACAATGATATCCAACGCCACCGGGGGTAAGAGTTCCTCTCTCCCCCAACTGAAGCCCAAACACACTTACAAGAAGCGCAACCAAACTCGATTCCGATCCTTTTGGAACTCTTCCGGCTGGTCTGTCTCGCGACCAGCACAAAATAGCAACCGCGCCCCACGCAGAGACAACTCGCGGTCGATGCAAAAGTCAGACAAGACCTGGCAGTCAAGAGCAGGCCAGTCAAAGTTTAAAGGAGGAAAATCTCAGATTTCCTCCTAATCATGACTCACGGACTCCGGAAGACACCCCACCTGTAGGCGGCCGTCTTTCGCTCTTTCATAAAGTATTGCTGCCTATTACAGAAGACAGGTGGGTCCGGGAACTAGTGTCTTCGGGATACAAGATAGAGTTCACTTCCAACCCACCAAACAGACTTTCTGTCTGTTCCCCCAAAACCGCCAGCCAAGGCTCGTGCCTTCCACCAAGCGGTCTCCTCGCTTCTTCAAGCAGGAGTCATAGTACCGGTCCCCGCGGCCGAGCGCTTCCAAGGGTTCTACTCAAATTTATTCCTAATCCCCAAGAAAGGAGGCGGCGTAAGGCCCATACTGGACCTAAAACAGCTCAACAAATATGTATGGGTACATCTTTTCCGCATGGAGTCCATCATTGCTTCCATGGAGAAGGGAGAATTTCTCGCCTCCATAGACATACAAGACGCATACCTGCATATACCAATTGCGTCCGCCCATCAGAGATTTCTCAGGTTCGCAATCGACCAGGACCACTACCCGTTTGTGGCTTTCCTGTTCGGACTCGCCACGGCTCCCAGAGTGTTTACCAAAGTCATGGCAGCCACCATGCACGTCCTGCACTCCAGAGGCATAGTAGTCGTTCCATACCTGAACGATCTTATCAAGGCTCCCACCTTCAAGGACTGCGAGCTCAGCATCTCAATCACAATTCACATTCTGAGTCGCCTGGGTTGGTTAGTCAACCTACAAAAGTCATCACCAACCCCGAGTCAGTCTCTGACCTTCTGGGAATGTTATTCAACACCTTCAGGGGTCTAGTGCTCCTTCCCAAGGACAAGGCACTGCCTCTCCGTTTAGGAGTTCGCACCCTCCTCAGCAAACCCCCTCGATCTCTCCGGCTTGCCATGAGAGTCCTTGGCAGGATGGCGGCGGCAAAAGAAGCGGTCCCATTTGCCCAGCTTCACCTCAGGCCTCTCCAACTAGCCATCCTCAAGTCATGGAACAGGAACCCTTTTTCTCTCGACAGGGAGTTCCAGCTGATGTCGTCAACCAGGAGGTCCCTGCAATGGTGGCTCAAGCCTACCTCACTAACAAAGGGGAAATCCTTTCTCACAGGTCAATGGAAGGTTCTGACCACCGACGCGAGTCTGACGGGTTGGGGTGCGGTACATCTACACCACAGAGCACAGGGCAAGTGGTCCCTAGCAGAAGCGACCATGCCCATCAACATCTTGGAAATTCGTGCCATCCTCCTGGCGTTGAGAGCCTTCCATCACTTACTGGCAGCCTCTCACATCAGAGTACAGTCGGACAATGCCACGGCTGTGGCATATGTGAATCACCAAGGGGGGACCTGCAGTGCCCAGGCGATGCGAGAAGTGACACACATTTTCCACTGGGCGGAAGACACAGGTTCGGTTCTCTCTGCCGTCCACATTCCGGGTGTGGACAACTGGGAAGCAGACTTCTTCATCCGGCAAGGAATGGACTCGGGAGAGTGGTCTCTCCATCCCGAAGTTTTTCGCCAGATCTGCCATCGCTGGGGGACTCCGGACGTGGACCTAATGGCATCCCACTTCAATGCCAAGGTCTCCAACTTCATGGCCACAAAACACGATCCGCGGGCGCTAGGAGCGGACGCCCTGGTTCAGGACTGGACTCAGTTCCAGCTCCTGATAACATTTTTCCACCTCTCCCCCTGATATCCAGAGTGGTGAGGAAGATCAAGCAAGAGGGAGTTCCAGCCATCCTAATCTCACCAGACTGGCCCAGACGTACATGGTACGCCGACATCGTACAGCTCACAGCAGACGTCCCCTGGCGTCTCCCCGACCGCCCAGATCTTCTGTCACAAGGCCCGTTCTACCACCAGAGCTCAGGGGCCCTCAATTTGACGGCATGGCTATTGAGACCTGGGTTTTAACCCAGTCAGGGTTCTCGCCTGACGTCATTGGAACCATGATCAGGGCACAGAAGCCAACCTCTGCAAAGATTTATTACCGTACCTGGAAAGCCTTCTTTACCTGGTGCGAATCGCGTGGCCAGACCCCATTCCCTTATTTCCTCCCCAGGGTACTTGGGTTTCTCCAATCAGGTCTGGAGGCCAGACTGTCCCTGGCCTCCCTTAAGAGCCAGGTGTCAGCTCTCTTAGTGCTTTTTCAGAGGTGCATTGCTAACAAGCCACAAGTAAGGACATTTCTTCAGGGGATTTCCCGATTGGTTCCCCCCCACAGACGACCACTAAAAACATAGGATCTCAACCTGGTGCTGACGGCATTACAGGAAACACCTTTTGAACCCCTTAGGGAAGTCTCACTCCGCCTTCTATCCCAGAAAGTGGTTTTCCTAGTGGCAATCACCTCGCTACGCAGGGTGTCTGAACTCACAGCACTCTCCTGCAGACAACCCTTCCTGGCTTTTTACCAGGACAAGGTAGTTCTCCGTACGGTCCCATCCTTTCTTCGAAAGGTTGTGTCCAACTTCCACCTCAATGAGGAAATTTCACTGCCATCCCTCTGTCTGGTCCCGGTTCATAGAGTGGAGAAGGCTCTGCATACGCTTGACCTTGTCAGGGCATTACGTATCTATGTGTCTAGGACTGCGCCCTTCCGGAAGTCTGATTCTCTTTTCCTTCTTCTGGAAGGCGGCCGCAAGAGTCTACCAGCTTCCAAAGCTACCCTTGACAGGTGGATCAAATCCACTATACAAGAGGTCTACTGCCTCAAAAATTCTCCTCTTCCAGCAGGTATTATGACACACTCTATGCGTGCGGTAGGGGCCTCCTGGGCCATTTGGCACCAGGCCTCGGCACAACAAGTGTGTAAGGCAGCCACCTGGACTAGCCTACATACGTTTACCAAACACTACAGGGTTCATACCCAGTCCTCAGCAGACACGAGCCTGGGTAGACATATCCTGCAGGCGGCAGTGCGCCAATTATAGGGGCCTGTCTACACAATATTCGTCCATTGCTTCCCACCCAGGGACTGCTTTGGGACGTCCCATGGTCCTGTGTCCCCCAATGAGGCGACAGAGTAAAGGAGATTTTTGTGTACTCACCGTAAAATCTTTCTCTTAGCTCCCACCCTGTTGTCCGTTCTGGGCCGTCATGTTGAGTTCTCATATTGTTTTTTCTTGAGCTCTTACATAGTTGCCTTCTTATAGGCATAGTATGTTATCCATGTTACGTTCCTCCTATTGCTTTTGCACAAAACTGGAGAAGGCTGACGTCGTCCAGGGGTTTATACTGCAGAGGAGGAGCAACAGTTAATCTTTTTCAGATTATCCATAGTGTTACCTCCTAGTGGACAGCAGCATAACACCCATGGTCCTGTGTCCCCCAATTAGAGGCTAAGAGAAAGATTTTACGGTGAGTACACAAAAATCTCCTTTTTTCATTTTTACGGATTAATTTGTGAAGCACCAGGGGGTTAAAAATGCTCACCAACCATCTACATAAGTTCCCTGGGGGGTCTAGTTTCCAAAATGGGGTCACTTGTGGGGGAGCTCCAATGTTTAGGCACACAAGGGCTTTCCAAACGCAACATGGTGGTGTCCGCTAACAATTTGAGACGATTTTCCATTCAATTTGTTAGTGGACACCATGTTGTGTTTGGAGAGCCCCTGTGTGCCTAAACATTGGAGCTCCCCCACTAGTGACCCCATTTTGGAAACTAGATCCCCCAGGGAACTTATCTAGATTGGTAGTGAGCATTTTGAACCACCAGGTGCTTCACAAATTAATCCATAAAAATGGAAAAAGAAAATTTTTGTGGAAAAAAAATACTTTTTCATTTTTATGAATCAATTTGTGAAGCATCTGGGGGTTCCAAGTGCTCACTATGCATCTAGATAGGTTCCTTGGGGGGTATAGTTTCCAAAATGGGGTCACTTGTGGGGGAGCTCCAATGTTTAGGCACACAGGGGCTCTCCAAACGCGACATGGTGTCCGCTAACAAATTGAATGGAAAATCGGCTCAAATTGTTAGCGGACACCATGTTGCGTTTGGAGAGCCCCTGTGTGCCTAAACATTGGAGCTCCCCCACAAGTGACCCCATTTTGGAAACTATACCCCCCAAGGAAACTAGACCCCCCCCAGGGAACTAATCTAGAAGCATAGTCAGCACTTTAAACCCCCAGGTGCTTCACAAATTGATCTGTGAAAACAAAAAAGTACTTTTTTTTTCACAAAAATTTTCTTTTAGCCTAAATTTTTTTAACTTTCACATGGGTAACAGAATAAAATGCATCCTAAAATTTGTTGGGAAATTTCTCCTGAGTATACCAATACCTCATATGTGGTCATAAACCACTGTTTGGGCGCATGGCAGGGCTCAGAAGGGAAGGAGCGCAATTTGACTTTTGGAGCTAATTTTCCATTCAAAAATTGAAATTGCGCTCCTTCCCTTCTGAGCCCTGTGATGCATCTGAAGGGTTAATAATCTTCTTGAATGTAGTTTTGAGTAGCTTGAGGGGTGCAGTTTTTGGAATGGTGTCACTTTTATGTGTTTTCTGTCATGTACACCCCTCAAAGGGACTTCAAATGTGATGTGGTCACTAAAAAAAATGGGTTTGTAAGTTTTGCTGGGAAAAAAATTGCTGATGAACTTTGAACCCTTCAAACTTACTACCAAATTTTTTTTTTTCCCAAAATTGTGCTGATGTAAAGTAGACATGTGGGAAATGCTATTTATTAACTATTTTGTGTCACATCACTCTCTGGTTTAGCAATATAAAAATTCAAAATTTGAAAATTGCGAAATTTTTCAAAATTTTTGCCAAATTTTAGATTTTTTTAACAAATAAACGCAAATATTATCGACCTAAATTTAATACTAACATGAAGCCCAATATGTCACGAAAAAACAGTCTCCGAATCGCTAGGATCCGTTGAAGTGTTCCAGAGTTTTTACTTCGTAAAGGGACACTGGTCAGAATTGACAAAAATACCAAGGTCTTTAGGTTCAAAATAGGCTGGGTCCTGAAGTGGTTAATATGTAATTAGCATAGTAACAAACATCATTGTTCACAGACCCAAGAGGAGACAACAATCAGGGTTATACTGGTTTTGCAAAACTAGGATTAAGAACCTCAGTTGCATGCTTCTGACACAGCTCTTTTTAATATGAAATATTTGAATGTTTTCTAATAAATGTGTCTGTGTGTGTGTGTTTGTATATATATATATATATGTATATATGTGTGTGTGTGTATATGTGTATATATATATATATATATATTTATATATGTATTTATATATATATATATATATATATATATATATATATATATATATATATATTTCTATATATATATATATATTTATATATATATATATATATCAGTTTTCTAGAATAAAGGTGCTGGATTCCCCCCTACTATTTTTTTCTGGATTCCATACAGTATTGTATATGAGGACGTAGGCTGGAAGATATTACGGCCAATGTGACCATGCAAGGAAGTGATGTTACTGGAACGGATGGGGCCTGCTCCAGTGCCGAACTGATACCCGGAACCCGGGTCAGACATGGCTCCCTTTAACACAGTGTAGCGGCTACAGTGTCTTGGCTCCTGGCATAGACCAGGCCCCCGCCAGGAGCTACGACACTGCCCAGATCGCCAACCCGCCCCACATAATGTGATGTTCCGGGAGCCTCGTCAATGAAACCAGCCCGCCGGAACACCTTGCATAATGTTCTCTGCGGATAGCCACTTCCCCATCACGCCCTGCAACAGGACGAGGCAGCGGGCAGCATCCACCCCACACAGTGGGCTATAAGCCGCCGCAGAGCACACTGTCAGTGTTTAGTGATGGTTTGCAGCGATGTCGCGGACCAGCAAAAAAAAACCAACAGCCCAGTCCTGGTCTGTGGACTGGTAGTTGGGGACCCCTGGTATATGGGAATATTCACATATTCAAAGAGTATGGAAAGATGTGATTTATTATATATGCAAAAAATCTGAAAAGTTCCCAGAACCCCACAATCAGGGGCGGGCTGAGAAGAGGGGCAAATGCCCCCCGGGCTGGTCCCTCAGCAGCTGATTTGGACTGCCAGGTGTCTGATGCTGGGGGCACTGTACACTTAAAGTTTAACAAGTGCCGGCGGCCGCACCCCTGCACTGCAGACACGCCCACGCTGTCTGCAGAACTCCCCTCACTAGCACGCCTCCAGCCGGCAGGAGAGGAGTCTGTGAGCAGGATACAGAAGGTCAGCAGCACAGGCCCGAGCAGAGGCAGGAGCTCTGTGATATCCCCCAGTGAGTAGTCTGTGAGCAGGATACAGAAGGTCAGCAGCACAGGCCCGAGCAGAGGCAGGAGCTCTGTGATATCCCCCAGTGAGGAGTCTGTGAGCAGGATACAGAAGGTCAACAGCACAGGCCCGAGCAGAAGCAGGAGCTCTGTGATATCCCCCAGTGAGTGGTCTGTGAGCAGGATACAGAAGGTCAGCAGCACAGGCCCGAGCAGAGGCAGGAGCTCTGTGATATCCCCCAGTGAGTAGTCTGTGAGCAGGATACAGAAGGTCAGCAGCACAGGCCCGAGCAGAAGCAGGAGCTCTGTGATATCCCCCAGTGAGAAGTCTGTGAGCAGGATACAGAAGGTCAGCAGCACAGGCCCGAGCAGAGGCAGGAGCTCTGTGATATCCCCCAGTGAGAAGTCTGTGAGCAGGATACAGAAGGTCAGCAGCACAGGCCCGAGCAGAAGCAGGAGCTCTGTGATATCCCCCAGTGAGGAGTCTGTGAGCAGGATACAGAAGGTCAGCAGCACAGGCCCGAGCAGAGGCAGGAGCTCTGTGATATCCCCCAGTGAGTAGTCTGTGAGCAGGATACAGAAGGGCAGCAGCACAGGCCCGAGCAGAGGCAGGAGCTCTGTGATATCCCCCAGTGAGTAGTCTGTGAGCAGGATACAGAAGGTCAGCACAGGCCCGAGCAGGAGCAGGAGCTCTGTGATATCCCCCAGTGAGGAGTCTGTGAGCAGGATACAGAAGGTCAGCAGCACAGGCCCGAGCAGAGGCAGGAGCTCTGTGATAGCCCCCAGTGAGTAGTCTGTGAGCAGGATACAGAAGGTCAGCAGCACAGGCCCGAGCAGAGGCAGGAGCTCTGTGATATCCCCCAGTGAGTAGTCTGTGAGCAGGATACAGAAGGTCAGCAGCACAGGCCCGAGCAGAAGCAGGAGCTCTGTGATATCCGCCAGTGAGGAGTCTGTGAGCAGGATACAGAAGGTCAGCAGCACAGGCCCGAGCGGAGGCAGGAGCTCTGTGATATCCCCCAGTGAGAAGTCTGTGAGCAGGATACAGAAGGTCAGCAGCACAGGCCCGAGCAGAGGCAGGAGCTCTGTGATATCCCCCAGTGAAAAGTCTGTGAGCAGGATACAGAAGGTCAGCAGCACAGGCCCGAGCAGAAGCAGGAGCTCTGTGATATCCGCCAGTGAGGAGTCTGTGAGCAGGATACAGAAGGTCAGCAGCACAGGCCCGAGCAGAGGCAGGAGCTCTGTGATATCCCCCAGTGAGAAGTCTGTGAGCAGGATACAGAAGGTCAGCACAGGCGCGAGCAGGAGCAGGAGCTCTGTGATATCCCCCAGTGAGTAGTCTGTGAGCAGGATACAGAAGGTCAGCAGCACAGGCCCGAGCGGAGGCAGGAGCTCTGTGATATCCCCCAGTGAGAAGTCTGTGAGCAGGATACAGAAGGTCAGCAGCACAGGCCCGAGCAGAGGCAGGAGCTCTGTGATATCCCCCAGTGAAAAGTCTGTGAGCAGGATACAGAAGGTCAGCAGCACAGGCCCGAGCAGAGGCAGGAGCTCTGTGATATCCCCCAGTGAGTAGTCTGTGAGCAGGATACAGAAGGTCAGCAGCACAGGCCCGAGCAGAAGCAGGAGCTCTGTGATATCCGCCAGTGAGGAGTCTGTGAGCAGGATACAGAAGGTCAGCAGCACAGGCCCGAGCGGAGGCAGGAGCTCTGTGATATCCCCCAGTGAGAAGTCTGTGAGCAGGATACAGAAGGTCAGCAGCACAGGCCCGAGCAGAGGCAGGAGCTCTGTGATATCCCCCAGTGAAAAGTCTGTGAGCAGGATACAGAAGGTCAGCAGCACAGGCCCGAGCAGAAGCAGGAGCTCTGTGATATCCCCCAGTGAGGAGTCTGTGAGCAGGATACAGAAGGTCAGCAGCACAGGCCCGAGCAGAGGCAGGAGCTCTGTGATATCCCCCAGTGAGTAGTCTGTGAGCAGGATACAGAAGGGCAGCAGCACAGGCCCGAGCAGAGGCAGGAGCTCTGTGATATCCCCCAGTGAGTAGTCTGTGAGCAGGATACAGAAGGTCAGCACAGGCCCGAGCAGGAGCAGGAGCTCTGTGATATCCCCCAGTGAGGAGTCTGTGAGCAGGATACAGAAGGTCAGCAGCACAGGCCCGAGCAGAGGCAGGAGCTCTGTGATAGCCCCCAGTGAGTAGTCTGTGAGCAGGATACAGAAGGTCAGCAGCACAGGCCCGAGCAGAGGCAGGAGCTCTGTGATATCCCCCAGTGAGTAGTCTGTGAGCAGGATACAGAAGGTCAGCAGCACAGGCCCGAGCAGAAGCAGGAGCTCTGTGATATCCGCCAGTGAGGAGTCTGTGAGCAGGATACAGAAGGTCAGCAGCACAGGCCCGAGCGGAGGCAGGAGCTCTGTGATATCCCCCAGTGAGAAGTCTGTGAGCAGGATACAGAAGGTCAGCAGCACAGGCCCGAGCAGAGGCAGGAGCTCTGTGATATCCCCCAGTGAAAAGTCTGTGAGCAGGATACAGAAGGTCAGCAGCACAGGCCCGAGCAGAAGCAGGAGCTCTGTGATATCCCCCAGTGAGGAGTCTGTGAGCAGGATACAGAAGGTCAGCAGCACAGGCCCGAGCAGAGGCAGGAGCTCTGTGATATCCCCCAGTGAGTAGTCTGTGAGCAGGATACAGAAGGTCAGCAGCACAGGCCCGAGCAGAAGCAGGAGCTCTGTGATATCCGCCAGTGAGGAGTCTGTGAGCAGGATACAGAAGGTCAGCAGCACAGGCCCGAGCGGAGGCAGGAGCTCTGTGATATCCCCCAGTGAGAAGTCTGTGAGCAGGATACAGAAGGTCAGCAGCACAGGCCCGAGCAGAGGCAGGAGCTCTGTGATATCCCCCAGTGAAAAGTCTGTGAGCAGGATACAGAAGGTCAGCAGCACAGGCCCGAGCAGAAGCAGGAGCTCTGTGATATCCCCCAGTGAGGAGTCTGTGAGCAGGATACAGAAGGTCAGCAGCACAGGCCCGAGCAGAGGCAGGAGCTCTGTGATATCCCCCAGTGAGAAGTCTGTGAGCAGGATACAGAAGGTCAGCAGCACAGGCCCGAGCAGAAGCAGGAGCTCTGTGATATCCCCCAGTGAGGAGTCTGTGAGCAGGATACAGAAGGTCAGCAGCACAGGCCCGAGCAGAGGCAGGAGCTCTGTGATATCCCCCAGTGAGTAGTCTGTGAGCAGGATACAGAAGGGCAGCAGCACAGGCCCGAGCAGAGGCAGGAGCTCTGTGATATCCCCCAGTGAGTAGTCTGTGAGCAGGATACAGAAGGTCAGCACAGGCGCGAGCAGGAGCTCTGTGATATCCCCCAGTGAGGAGTCTGTGAGCTGGATACAGAAGGTCAGCAGCACAGGCCCGAGCGGAGGCAGGAGCTCTGTGATATCCCCCAGTGAGAAGTCTGTGAGCAGGATACAGAAGGTCAGCAGCACAGGCCCGAGCAGAGGCAGGAGCTCTGTGATATCCCCCAGTGAAAAGTCTGTGAGCAGGATACAGAAGGTCAGCAGCACAGGCCCGAGCAGAGGCAGGAGCTCTGTGATATCCCCCAGTGAGTAGTCTGTGAGCAGGATACAGAAGGTCAGCAGCACAGGCCCGAGCAGAAGCAGGAGCTCTGTGATATCCGCCAGTGAGGAGTCTGTGAGCAGGATACAGAAGGTCAGCAGCACAGGCCCGAGCGGAGGCAGGAGCTCTGTGATATCCCCCAGTGAGAAGTCTGTGAGCAGGATACAGAAGGTCAGCAGCACAGGCCCGAGCAGAGGCAGGAGCTCTGTGATATCCCCCAGTGAAAAGTCTGTGAGCAGGATACAGAAGGTCAGCAGCACAGGCCCGAGCAGAAGCAGGAGCTCTGTGATATCCCCCAGTGAGGAGTCTGTGAGCAGGATACAGAAGGTCAGCAGCACAGGCCCGAGCAGAGGCAGGAGCTCTGTGATATCCCCCAGTGAGTAGTCTGTGAGCAGGATACAGAAGGTCAGCAGCACAGGCCCGAGCGGAGGCAGGAGCTTTGTGATATCCCCCAGTGAGGAGTCTCACCTCTTGGTATGTTCACGGTGGCGTCTAGTTTGTCTGCAGTCGCTCGGAGGCTCTGTCTAATTTATAGCAGCAGCCTGAAATTTTACACAGATCTGGTCGCGTCCGTGGGGTCATTGGCTCCAGCGTTTACCAATCTGTATGGAAGTTGAGTATGCAACAACAACCCACATTGAGGGTCATATAAAGCGACTGCTGACAGGAGTATACAGCACTCTGTACAGACTGATCCTCAGCCTACAGGACATCATATACATTTCAAACCATATTTTATAGCATGTAACGTCCTGTAGCCAGGATCAGTCAGTGCATGTAACGTTCTATATGTGCATAGTATAATACATCCATTGTACACATTGTCATCTGATGTCTGTAGCTACAGTATAGTATATTCTAATCTGTATACTGGCTGTGCTGTACTGTGTGCATAGACATCACAAGGTGAGTGTTGTAACCAGAGTCCTATAGGCCCCCGATGCAAAATTTATACTGGGGTTCCCACCAGCATGATGATGAGATCTATGGGCCCTTATAAGAATGTCCTGTCCTGGCCATATACTGTAATAATATTCCCTGCCCTGAGCCCCGTCCTGTAATAATGGCCCTGTCCTGTAAGAACGTTCTTGCCCTGGGCCCCGTCCTGTAATGCACTTTCCTCAAACACATTTAAACACAAAAAAATAAACATTTCCTCTCCCCTTTCCTCGCTCCCGGGGCAAGCAGCATCTCTTTTTCTCCTCCATAGCTGTTGTAGTGGGGGCAAGTGGCACATGGCAGTGACGTCAAGCACCGTACGCAAGAGGCATGCTGACGTCACCTGCCGCCTCTGATGGACACTAGAGCACATTCAGGTGTAGGCGGCCCCCTGACTCCACAGGCCTGGGCATGGTCGCACCCTCTGTGACTGCGATCATTGTGCCCCTGCAGGTGTTATATACAGCTGGTATGACATCTAATGTTCGGTAGTCATCACATATCGTGTACAGATTAACGAATCTATTCACAGGACCCTGGTTCAGCATCCACATCGGTAGTCCGTGGCCACCCTGTGGGACCCTAAGGTCCTCCTCCTCCTGCCTGCCAGCATCTCCTCCTACTTTTGACTTTCCACTTGCAGCATGCTGCCATTTTTTTCTCATGCCTAATTGGCATGAGAAAATAATCCCCGATCTGCACTGCCCCATAGTATAAGCCGAGTGCTATCTTATAAAACATCGCATAGCACTCGGCCATATTATACGCTAGTGTGAGTGAGCCCTAATGCTGGTTATGCACCTCATTTCTAAATGTAATCAGGTCCACTATAAATAAAAGATATAACTTTTGTCAATTATTCTGCTTTAAAATAAACAGAGCTTTTTCTTTTCTTAAGACCCCGGCCTCACTATCAGTATTTTGTCAGTATTCCGTCAGCATTTTTTCTCAGGAGTGGGAGACAAAACCAGGTGAGGAACAATCAGGAAAAAGGTATCATAGAAACAAGTCACCAATTCTGCATTTATCTCCCACTCCTGAGAAAAAATACTGACCAAATACTGAGGCTGCGTGCCCACGTTGCGGATTACAAGCGTTTTTGATGCGGAATTTCCGCAGCGGAAACTCTTGTAAAACGATAGGTAATCCGCTCCCCATGGTCCCCAAGGGGATTCCGCAAGTTCTATGCACATGCTGCGGATTTTTCCGCAGCGTTTATGCTGCGTTCAAAAATCCGCAGCATGTCAATTAATTTTGCGTTTCCGCAAGCGGAATTGCCTTGAGCAATGCATAAAAAATGCAAGGCCATTCCGCATGTGGAAAACGCGCGATAAACGCGTGCGGAATTCTGGGAGAGGACTTGCAGAAATGAAGCAGAAATTTTCTGCTTCATTTCTGCAACGTGGGCACATAGTGGGGCTGTGGCCTAAATGTGTATATAGTGTAACGTCAGTGTGTTAATATAGTCACCTTCCATTGTCTTCTCCAGTATCCAGCGTTGTTCCGCTCCTCTTCACCTGACTTCCGTTGAGCCTAGTTTTTTTTCTAGGCAAAGCCACTTCAGAAAAACCCCCGGCAGTCTTTTTCCTGAAGTGTCTTCACTTGTAGCTTTTCTGTAGTTTTGTACAGTGGATCCACCCGCGTCTTTTCTCTTCATTTTACACAATAATGGAGAGCGACTTTGGCGAAAAATTAGTGTCACGTCTTTTAACCTCTTCACAGTTTCTGAACTCTGAAGCGGTTAAAAGAGGTAACAAAACACTGAACACATGCACAGCAAAGTTTTTACATTGCTGTGCATTTTGTTCATTTTTTGCACCCACCTAAAAAAGATGTCATATGCATATACCCTAAGGCTATGTTCACATGCAGCATTTTTGCATTACTTTTTTTTTCTTTGCGTTTTTTATGCAAGTTAAATGCTGCTTTTTTTCAGTAACAGCAAAAGCTACAAGATTTCTGAAACCTCATGCACGCACATCTTGTTTTTATTCCTGACTGAATTTGAAACCTACAGCATGTCCATTCTTCATTTTTTGCAGGGTTCTTTTCACCCATAGAAAGCAATAAGAAAGTGAAAAAAATGCTGCAAAAATTAAACAGCGGCTTTTTTAGGTGTATTGGTGAATAAAATTAGCTTTATTAAACATGCCCTGTAGGCGAAGCACACACGTAATCTGCACCAAAAAAACACCACTAAAATGTTGAAAAATGGGCGTTTTTTCTGCCGAAAGCGCAGATTTTGGCTATAGGTAAAAAAAAACTGAGAACATGGCCTAAGCTTTGTTTTGGTAGCATATCTGTGTAGTAGTCTTGGTGCTATTACTGGTTCTATGTAGTTCGTTTGGTTCTAGTACCATTTCTGTGTATTGACCATCAGATCTTTGGTGAGGTTGTTTCTGTCTAGAGTCTGATATATTAAGCCCGCCTTAATGGTGAATTTCATATTATAAACGCAATAAGGATGGGCCTCTGCTGTGTGCTTGCCCCCCCAGGCCAAAATTTTGTGAGCTAGCCCCTGCCCACAATCCTGTTTTTTTCACTTTATTAAGCTACGGATAGGGCATCAATGTGAAAGTAGTGGACAACCCCTTTAAGATGGGATTGGAGATGTAATGAGTTCAAATTTGATTTTGTCATATATACAGTATACGGTACAGACCAAAAGTTTGGACACACCTTCTCATTTAAAGATTTTTCTGTATTTTCATGACTTTGAAAATTGTACATTCACACTGAAGGCATCAAAACTATGGATTAACACATGTGGAATTATATACTTTAACAAAAAAGTGTGAAACAACTGAAAATATGTCTTATATTCTAGGTTCTTCAAAGTAGCCACCTTTTGCTTTGATGACTGCTTTGCACACTCTTGGCATTCTCTTGATGAGCTTCAAGATGTAGTCACCGGAAATAGTTTTCACTTCACAGGTGTTCTCTGTCTGGTTTAATAAGTGGGATTTCTTGCCTTATAAATGGGGTTGGGACCATCAGTTGTGTTGTGCAGAAGTCTGGTGGATACACAGCTGATAGTCCTACTGAATAGACTGTTAGCTGCTTTTTTCTTGCCATAATACAAATTCTAAGTAAAGAAAAACGAGTAGCCATCATTACTTTAAGAAATGAAGGTCAGTCAGTCCAAAAAATTGGGCAAATTTTGAAAGTGTCCCCAAGTGCAGTTGCAAAAACCACCCAGTGTTACAAAGAAACTGGCTCACATGAGGACCGCCCCAGGAAAGGAAGACCAAGAGTCACCTCTGCTTCTGAGGATAAGTTTATCTGAGTCACCAGCCTCAGAAATCGCAGCTTAACAGCAGCTCAGATTAGAGACCAGGTCAATGCCATACGGAGTTCTAGCAGCAGACACATCTCTACAACACTGTTAAGAGGAGACTTTGTGTAGCAGGCCTTCATGGTAAAATAACTGCTAGGAAACCACTGCTAAGGACAGGCAACAAGCAGAAGAGACTTGTTTGGGCTAAAGAATACAAGGAATGGACATTAGACCAGTGGAAATCTGTGCTTTGGTCTGATGAGTCCAAATTTGAGTTCTTTGGTTCCAATCACTGTGTCTTTGTGTGACGCAGAAAAGGTGAACGGATGGACTCCACATGCCTGGTTCCCACCGTGAAGCATGGAGGAGGAGGTGTGATGGTGTTGGGGTGCTTTGCTGGTGACACTGTTGGGGATTTATTCAAAATTGAAGGCATACTAAACCAGCATGGCTACCACTGCATCTTGCAGCGGCATGCTATTCCATCCGGTTTGCGTTTCGTTGGACCATCATTTATTTTTCAACAGGACAATGACCCCAAACACCCCTCCAGGCTGTGTAAGGGCTATTTGACCAAGAAGGAGAGTGATGGGGTGCTACGCAAGATGACCTGGCCTCCACAGTCACCAGACCTGAACCCAATCGAGATGGTTTGGGGTGAGCTGGACCACAGAGTGAAGGCAAAAGGGCCAACAAGTGCTAAGCATCTCTGGGAACTCCTTCAAGATTGTTGGAAGACCATTTCCGGTGACTACCTCTTGAAGCTCATCAAGAGAATGCCAAGAGTGTGCAAAGCAGTCATCAAAGCAAAAGGTGGCTACTTTGAAGAACCTAGAATATAAGACATATTTTCAGTTGTTTCACACTTTTTTGTTAAGTATATAATTCCACATGTGTTAATTCATAGTTTTGATGTCTTCAGTGTGAATGTACAATTTTCATAGTCAAGAAAATACAGAAATTTCTTTAAATGAGAAGGTGTGTCCAAACTTTTGGTCTGTACTGTATATGTATATATGAACATGTTCAACTGATCATTCTCATTGAATAAAACCTTGTTTTAAAAAAAAAAAACAAAACTGCAAAACAAAAAATGATATAAATATGGTATTGCTCTAATCATACTGGCCTGAAGAATAAAGCTGCCTTACCAATTTTACCACACTGTGAACGGCATAAAAAAAACACCCAAAACTATTCCTGAATCGCTGTTTTTCGTTCTTTCTGTCTCCCGGAAAAATGGAATAGAAAGTGAAAAAATATTATGTCCCTTTTAAAAATTGTAGCAATGAGAATGTCTACTTGTCCTAAAAAAAACAAAAACCCTCACATGACTGTCATCAGAAATGTAGAAAAATTAGAGCGCTCAAAATATCGCAATGCAAAAATTTATTTTTGAAAAAAAAAACAACCCTTTCTTAGTGTGTGTGATAGCAGGCAAAGATAAAAACCTGATATTAATCTGGTATCACTGTAATCGCACCGACCTGAAGAATGAAGTTGTCTAATCGCTTATATCACACGAAGAACAGTATAAAAAAAATAAATAAATAAAACCAATTCTTCACCTGCTGCTGATTTGTTCATATTTCCTCCCAAAGATTGCAGTAAGGGTCGGCTCACATTAATCCTGCGCTCTACGCTGAGCGCTTACACCGGGGTTTTCGTGTAAATCTCCAAAATATGTGATTCATATGGAACATATGGAGGTTAATCGGCCATGACAGGGCCAGGTTTGTTGTGAGCAGCTAAAGAGCTGGGCAGGAAGGTTGTTCGCCATATCTCCAGTCCTGAGTGTGGTTTAAAAGTTTAACCTCTGACTGAGTCCAGAGTCCTGTGACCTGACCTCCAGAGCTGTGCTCTTGTTAAACAGAGCTGAACCCTGTTTTCCGAACGTATGGACACCACAGTTATGCAAACTATAATGAGTGCTGTTTTTTTTTACTGAGATGAACAAGACTGAGTCCCATAATGTCTATTTTTGTTTTGGACTGGTTTATGAAGCATGTTTTTAATAAACTAGTTGAAGATTTAAATCAGAAAGCATTCCTCGGAGTACCTCATTAAGCAGGTGAGTGCGCTGATCTCCCACAGTTGGAGCTAGAAGTGTGGGAAAGATCCTCAGGAAGCAAGCGTGACGGCTGTGGACAAACTACATATCCTGTGTGAGGGCGACTATTAGGATAGAAGAGTGGTCGGACAAAATGAAGGAGCTGATCAAGCTCCTGGTCCAATTCCAGCAGCAGCGGCAGCAACAACAGATGCGTAGGCGGCAGATGGAACTCCTCACTAACTGCCCAACCTCCATTTCAGATGACGACCTCACGGGTCTGCAGACATGTCCTGTGATGTTAAATGGTGTACTAGTGTCTGGATTCTTGGACAGAGGGAGCTTAGTAACCTTAGTCAGGGAAACACTTCACCACTAGTTGATCCTTTAAAGGATTGTGGGCATCCACTGTATTCACAGTGACACTATGGACTAACGTTTAGCCAGAGTGATCATGAAAACAAACTGTGGCACTGAATCCCGTGAGGTTGGAGTGGGTAAGGACCTGATACACCCAGTTATATTAGGGCAGGATCTTACCTTTCTCTGGGTCTTATGGTGAAAAAGGTGGGGGGGTACCATGTTACTCACATAAGAAGAGGTTCACACTTTAAAAAAATATATAAAAATCAGAAGCAGGTGAATTCCCCCTGTGTTTGTTTTGATGGCGATGAAAACGAGGCAGCAACCAATGAAGCCAACATCCCTGAGATGGCGGTTTTCGGGAGTATCTTTGGGAGTGCTCAACTTAAGACCATAGACTCAAAGGGGCGCTTGATAATGTCACCTTTTTATGCGGGGTTGTTCAAGAGCTGGGGGCTGACAGTAGGTTTCCATACTTTTGCAGTGATGGGAATTTACAAGGGGGACTAAGCTGGGGGGGTATTGGAGCAACTGGTGGTATCAGGATTCTATAGACGTAGGGTGTTAGAAATGGCCCATTCCCATGTCTTGGGTGCTCATCTGGGTGTAAACAAGACCAAAGAGCGGATCCTTCCTAGGTTCCACTGGCCTGGATGTCACTTAGAGATTTCGAAGTATTGTAGCTCCTGTCCCACTTGCCAGCTAACCACCCCAGTCTCTCACTTCTGGAGTCCCTTAGTGCCATTACCCTTTATAGAGGTTTGGTTTGACTGCATTGCCATGGGTTTAGTCGGACCCATGGTTAAGGCTTTTTTCTAGGAATTGTGGGATACTAGCTGCAGTTTATTCTGTATTTCCCGATGATAACTGCTCCCCTGACTGACCTCCTTAAGGGCAGAGAGTAGTCAATGACCAAGTGGATTTGGAGATGGCTTTTCAGGAGTTGAAGCTCGCCCTGTGCAAATAGCCAGACTTGGTTGCATCGGATTTTAACTAAGGAGTTCGTGGTCCAGATGGATGCTTCAGAAGTCTGGTTTGGAGCCTTGTTGTCAAGAGAATTAAATGGGGAGGGAAGTAAAATATGTCTTGAAAAAAACACTCAGAATTAGTGATGAGCGAGCATACTCTCAAGTACTTGCCCGAGCATCTCAGTACTCGAGTACTTGCGAGATGCTCGGGTGCCCTCCCTACATGCAGGGATTGCCTGCCACTCATTGTAATGCCGCAGCCATGGTGGTTGTGGCATTACACTGATTGGCTGGCCGCACAGCGTCATCAGGTCTATATCAGACCTGGCGCAGCCGTGCTCATCATAATCACTCCGGAATCAGGCAGTGTAGGGAGAGGTGTTGCTGAGCTAGGGAGATATTTTCTTGTGTATTAGGTAGTGTAGGGAGAAAAAACATACATTACACATATCCATCTTAACAAACAGTCCTTCTGAGGACTAGTCCATCTGCAGAAATATCAGGCAGGCAGTGTATATAGCAGACTGCAGTGCATATAGCACAAGAGGCTCCATTCCAATTCTGCCTTCTGCTGCTGTTAGATATTTCTAGACAAAGGCCCAGGTCTCAGGGGCCAGGAATACTTTTTTTTAGATCTTAATCCTCGTTATTTGCTTAAAAAGCAATCCAGAGAACCCCGTTTTTCTGCGCCATTTGTTGGCACTGCAGAATACTGCCAGGTCCTTTCCATATTACAGTGTAAAAAATCCAGCTATTTAAAACTGTGTTTTCTCCATCACACGGATCACATATACTTTTTCAGAAAATGCTGCCATTTCTGGCCTCCATTAAAAATTTGTTTCACTGTGTCAGTGAAGCAATTGACACCAGTTTGCTGTTCAAAATAGTTACCTACAGGCCAGGTATTTAAAACTGTGGTTTCTACGTCACACGGATCACATATTTCTCTCTTAATTCAGTCATTTGTAGTGAGCGTGGAAGATATTGTCCTCCATTTAAAATGGGCAAGGCACGTGGCAAGGTATGGGGAACTGGACGTGATGGTGCATGCAGAGGCCATGGGCAAGCTGAAATTGTGCCAAAACACACACCCACATCTTCTCGCCCGACCTTCCTGTCCCAATTCCTAGGGGACTGTTGCACACCACTATTGAACCTAGAGCAGTGTCAAAAGGTTGTTGGTTGGATAGCGGATAACGCTTCCAGTTACTTAGCCACCACCTCCACCCTGTCTTCCACATGGTCAAGTCTCAGTAGCCGTGAGTCTGGACCGCATATTCCTCACCCTGATCCTCCTTCCTCCCACCATGCCAAGTGCCCGGAGACAACTGATCCTACACTTGGACACTCTGAAGAGCTGTTTACTTTTCCATTTATAGATTCGGGCCGCTCGCCCGGTCCACTTGAAGCGGGGCAAGAGGAGATTGCATGTAGCAATGCCCAAATATTTGAGCAGCCACGGTCACACGAAGACGATGGTGGGAAAGTGTCGCAAGCGGTGGACGATGATGAGACACAATTGCCAGAAAGTCAGGAGGAGGACCAGGGTGCGGAAGTGGAAGACGAGGCGGTGGATGATATAGTAACTGACCCAACCTGGCAGGAGGACATGCAGAGCGAGGACAGCAGCACACAGGGGGAGGGAGGCAGAGCACCCCAACAGGCAGGAAGAAGCAGTGTGCTGGCTGCAGACAGAAGGTGGGCAACCGTTCCCCGTAACACTAACACGAAGGAAGTTGCCTGTACAACTGTAAGGTCTTCCCGAGTCTGGTTGTTTTTTAAAGACTCTGCCGATAACCCCAAAAAGGCCATTTGCACCAACTGCCAGGCCAGCATCAGCAGGGGTGACAAAACTAGCAGCCTGACCACCACCAGCATGATCAGGCACATGGCAGCAAAGCACCCGACTTTGTGGGCCGAACCCCAGGGTCCAGGAACAGTGTCTGCTGGTAGCACCATTGCTTCTTCCGCTGTTGTGCATGCAAGCCAATCCCCTGTCCATGGTGCATGCGAAGATGCCTCCTGCCCTGCACCTGTCGTTGCACACTCTCAAGTAGCAGCATCAGGAAGCACGTCCTTGTCCCAGCGCAGCGTTCAGTTGTCCATACCCCAGTCCTTGGAATGCAAGTGCAAATACGCAGCCAATGCCCCACGGGCCACATTACTAAATTCTCACATTTCATGACTGCTTGCACTCGAAATGTTGCCTTTTAGGCTCGTGGAGACTGAAGCATTCCGCAACCTGATGGCGGCGGCCGTCCCTCGGTACTCAGTCTCCAGCCCCCACTATTTCTCACGGTGTGCTGTCCCCGCATTACACAAGCACATATCCCAAAATATTAGCTGTGCCCTCAACAACACAGTTACCGGGAAAGTCCACCTAACCACAGACACGTGGACAAGTGCTTGTGGGCAGGGACGGTACATCTCGCTGACGACACACTAGGTTAACAGTGGAAGCCAGGACCCAGTCGGACCTTGGGACGGAACACGTCCTCCCGACGCCAAGGAATGCGGGCTCTAGGTGAATCAGGGTTGCAGCACTGCCTCGGCCAAGCGGCAACAGGCTGTGCTGAAGCTAATATGCTTAGGTGACAAACCGCAAAATGCTGCAGAGTTGTGGACAGCTCTGAAAGAGCAGGCAGATCTGTGGCTCACACCGCTGAACCTACAGCCAGGCATGGTCGTGTGTGACAATGGCCGGAACCTGGTGGCGGCTCTGAGGCCAGGCGAGCTCACACACGTACCATGCCTGGCCCATGTGCTTAACCTCATGGTTCAGCGGTTTCTCAAATCCTACCTGGAGCTGCCAGATCTGCTTGTTAAAGTACGCCACCTGTGTGCCCATTTTAGAAAGTCACCTACAGCTTCCACCGCCCTTGCCGTCTTTCAGCAGCGTTTGCAGCTTCTGGCTCACAGACTGGTGTGTGATGTCCCCACGCATAGGAACTCTACACTGCAGATGTTGGGAAGGATTTGTGAGCAGAAGAGGGCAGTTGAGTACCAGCGTCAACAAGGCCGTCGGTATTCAGTTCAGACTCCACACACAAGACCTCAGGAGTGGACATGGATGTCCGACATATGTACCATCCTCCAAAACTTTGAGGAATCCAGCAAGATTGTGAGCGGCGATGACGCCATAATTAGCATCACCATCCCGCTTCTTTGTCTTCTGAAATGCTCTCTGCTCACAATCAAAGTGGATGCATTGCAGGCGGAGCACGATGAGATGGAGCAAGGAATCATACAGGGTGATTACACACAGCCCAGGCTCATCTCATCCCAACATGGATTGAGTGACAATGAGGAGGAGGAAGAACAGGAGCTAGTTTCATGCGCTATAGACGGTACTAGCTGCGCAGCTGTCATACCATCTGTTCAGCGTGGATGGCCAGAGGACAGAGAGGAGGAGGAGAGCATGGTCAGTCATCCTCTTGGTGAGGACACGGAAGTCTTGCCTGTTAGTAGTCTGGCACGCATGGCTGAGTATATTGCTGCCTTTCCCATGACCCTCACATTCTCAAAATTTTGGGGGACAGTCATTACTAGTTGGTGACACTTCTAGACCCACGATACAAGGAGAACTTTATATCTCTTATTCCTGAGGCGGACAGGTCTACAAAAACGGGGCTGTACCAGAAGGCCCTTGTTGCGGAACTATTAAAAAAATTCCCATCTGAAAACGCTGGCGGCAGAGGGCACACTTTGTTGGACAACCAAGAAGTACAGGCGCGAGAGACACAACTTCAATCAAGCAGAGGCAGGGGAACACTGTCAAAGTACTGGGAGAATTTTCTCAGCCCCTCCCATCGCACAGGCCCTGAGGCGCAGGGTACTCTCACAAGGAGTGCAAAGTTTGGGAAGATGCTGATGGAGTACCTTGCCGACCGTACCAATGTCCTCTGTGATTCCTCTGTGCCTTATAATTATTGGGTATCCTAGCTGGATAGGTGGAATGAACTGGCTCTCTATACCTTGGAGGTCCTGACCCGCCCTGCCGCCAGCGTTTTATCAGAGTGGGTTTTTAGTGCCGCTGATGGAATTATAACCGATAAGCGCATCCGCCTGTCAACTGAAAATGCTGACAGGCTGACTATTAGAAAAATGAACAAGGGCTGGATTGGACCAGACTTCTCAACACCACCGAATGATTGCAACATAACATAAACTCAAATCCAGTATCTTTTCTTGGGAGGTGTATTCCCATGCACCTTTTCACACCCAGATATGGGTATACGCTTCCTGATTGTGGCTATTTGCTCTTGTCCTCCTCCTTCTCCTCATCCACCACCATATCACCAGGGTGACCGTGGTCCGTGATGCAACACCCACATAATTTTTTTAAAGAGTGTTTATGATGCCCGTAAAAAAAAAAAAAAAATTATACAGTATGTTCATGTATACCCCCCAGGGGTAAATGTTTGTCAGCCCATACACTTAGTGCATGGGCATTACAAGTATAGGAGGCCCGCTCCTTTCTAATGGGAACATTTTTTTTTATGAGGCCCTCCTCCACGTCTCTTCCAAGGGGCATTAGAGTGCCTCTAAATTTTTGGCAACCCTTGCATTCACTGCATAGGCAAACACAATGGGAGACCTACTTCTTAATAATGGGAACATTGTTTTCAGGAGGCCCTCCTCTACGTCTCTTCAAAGTGGTATTCGGGTGCGTCCAAATTTTGGGCTGCCCTGCCACTCACTGTATACGCAATAACAGTATAGGAGACCCACTCTTTAATAATGAGAACAATAAAACATAGCCAGCTGATGGCTCTCTAAGAATAGTGATGGCCGACTGCTGGCCCTTTAAGAATAGTAAAGGCCGCCTGATGGCCTTATAAAAATAGGCTTTGTGACCTTCAGAGTCCTTCCTTCATAAATGAAACACGATGTGTCTGATGATATCTGTCAGGGAAATATTAATGTCAGGTACATAGTAACAGAATATTAGCCACTTCTCCCATGCCCTCTGTTGTAGTGTTTGTCCAGAGATGACAATTATACAGTGTCTACTGCAAATTATCACCACTTGTCAGCACCGAGCTGTCCCATTTTCCTCAGCACAAAAGCCCCAATTAGCACACACCTGGGAAATAGCTTATGCAAACGATGCCAGGCAAGGAGTGTTATAACTTTGTTAGGAAGCAAGCATCTTGTCTCTGAAAAATGCAGGAGGTAATTAAAATGCAGGCTTGCACTAATTTGCGTGTACCCGTGAGGCTGCTTCCCGAGCCTCAAAGGGGAATTTGCAGACGAACTGACTCCGATATGAATTATGAAATATTATGAGTTCCATACGTCCGACAGTAACGGGACCCATAAGTTTAGTGACCAAATCAGCCCAGGAATGTATAGGTAGTTTTTCAGGGCTGTAACCAAAATCAGGGAGCTGTAGCGCAAAAACACCAGAATAGCAGACTGCAGCTATGCGATATGTGGTCTCTAAACAAAGATAAAATCATAAGGGAAAAATGGTGTAGTTTGCAACTTCTGCGATCAACGAGCGATGAGTTATCGCAGAAGTTAGCGTTTTAATAAAAATGTACAGGCTGGAGATCGGCCCACATGATGTCACCACAAGGGGCGTGTGGCCAGATCTCCCCTTAGGTATTGGAGAAGACAGGAGCACTCATTGCCAGGGGGGAATAAGAATTATAAGCAACGTGTCCTGTTCAATAACAGCATAATCTAACTTGAGAGCCCCTCCTCCACCTATATTGAATCGTCTCAGTGATTGTATAGTGTAAGTAAAGTTATCTTCTTTCCTCCTGTTTATTTTATGTAACTGCTTATGTATTTTAATGTCTCCTTTGTGCTATCCTTGTATATATTTTTCCTAAACACTGCCTCCCTTTTGGATTACATATAAAATTTAATAGTCCTGTTTCTTTTGTTCTGTAATCGTTCCCGTCCCCGAAGCCATATACGCTACCAAAACGCAGGCGTCTGGCCAGGCCTGTATTATATTTTAAACTCGGCCGGTGGTGGCAGAGAGTATTAATAATTAGGCTATCGTGAAGCTGACAGTGACCGTACGGAGGGCGTTAAACACGGATTCCAGGCTGTGGAACCCAGGGTGTGACGCCATACGCTCACTGGTCTCTTACTGATACCTACGTAGAGAGTAGTCTGGATCGCGTGCTCGCGACTCCGGATGAAATACTGACAGCGTGACGGCACGGTGAGATATTGCGTGATCTCCCCGGTGTCGTCCCTCTGTGTGTGTTGGAATTCATGATAATATCTCACACACCACATGGCCAGATAAGGTTGTAAAATGTTAAAATGACATTTCCTGGTGAATGCATTTGTCACGGTTGAAAGCAGTGCCAAAGTGAAAAAATGCATCAAAAACGCTACGTGTGAACATAGCCCAAGGTGTGGAGGACCATTTTTGTTTTTGGTTATTTATTTTGCTTTATATACAAGTCATTACCCTGGAAAGGATGTTCCTTAACATATTTCCCAGGAAAATCCATTTTGGTTTCATTTTGGTATGTTTTATTGTGAGTCCGTAAAAGTGGCATAATACCTCTGACAACTTTGTTGACAGAAGTGACCTGGCAGTCAGAAATGCTTCCAGGGGTCTTCCCCATGCTGTCCCCAAGTCATTTGAGCACTGTTCCCATCGATTTGGGCAATTTTTAGGCCCTCTGCAGACCGCCAGGGTAAGCCACCTGAAAAATACTTGAGTTTCCCATAGACTTACATTGGGCTCGTTGCTCGGGTCGAGCACCCGAGTATTCCAATGTGCTCGACCCGAGCATCAAGCACCCGAGCATTTTAGTGCTCGCCCATCACTACTCAGAATCACTGTGATACGTTGAAGCATCTCAGAGTTATTACCTCATAAAGTGACACTGGTCATAATTCAAAAAATTGGCCCGGTCACAAAAGCAAAAACAGGCTCTGGCGCAAAATGCTTAATAAATCATCAGTTGAGTTGCTGGGTGACATCTGTGGTTCCTCTTGACACTTTTTAATAATACCCTTACCGCCTACTTGCGGTTATACATCTCGTGTATGCTGCCATTTAATGAGAGACTAGTCTTAGTATCATTTTCGCCTACATAACATTTTTGGTGGCTTTTTATTGAAATATTTTGGAGGCAGAAGGAACAATCAGTTGAACACCACACTCCACTAGTTCATGCCATGAGGTCTTCTATTAAACTGTGAACTGTTATTGTCTTAGGCTATGTGCCCACGATGCAGAAATGCTCAGGATTTTTTCCTGAGCGTTTCTGCATCTCCCTGGCAGAAAAAGCGCATGTAGATTGTACATGCGTTTTTCCTGCCAGGGACATGCGGATGTGAAGCGTTCTTTACATGCCGGTTGACAAGCACTTTCTAAGCAATTTTAGCATCACTTGGAAAGTGCTTGACAACTTGGTCACACTATATAAATCCATGCAAACGGCAAGGATTTATATAGTGTGACCTTTAAAGAATGGTAAAAAATAAATCTATACTTACTTTACGATGGCCCCCGCTGTTTTGTTTCGCTCCGTCCTGGCTTGCCGGCAGATCGCGGTACACTGCACTGAAGGACCTGCTGTCACATGACTATGACGTCAGCACAGGTCCTTCAGTTCACCGCGAGCTGCCGGCAAGCACAGAGAAGGAGTACGGGGGCCTTCAGAAGGTAAATATAATATTTATTTTTTATTTTATTCTTTTTTTCACAGGTTCTATGGTACCTGCGTCCGGAGGAGAGTCTCCTGTCCTCCACACCCGGGTACCATCCGCACATTGAAACGCTTGGATTCGGCATGTGCACATGTAGTGATGCGTAATCCAGGCGTTCCAATGCAAGTCTATGGGGGCGAAAACGCAGCACTTCCGCAAAATAATTGGTAGTGCTGCGTTTTTTTTCCCCATGATAACCGGAAGCGGAAATTTGAGCAGCATGTGCACAGCACATGCAGATTATCATTGGGGAACATGGCAGACCTACCATGCGTTTTTGAAGCGTTTCTGCAGAGTTTTTGCCACTGCGGAAACGCTTAAAAAACGCATCGTGGTCACACAGCCTTAGTGAATAATTCAATTTTCCTACATAACTTCCCATTTCTATGGAGATTTTGAGTAGAAATGTTCAAAAATACAATTTAAGAATACTTTATTCAAAAATAATAATTTGTTTTATTCTTGGCAGATGACTGTACAAGGAGATCAGAGGGCCAACTGACATATTCAATTTTTATATCAGATGCCCTTGAGATCACACAGGATACAATTGAAGTGAATGTCATTACTCCAGATATACTAGCATCCCTACATGGCAAAGATCTATCATCTGAACCTATGAAAGAAGTCCTATGTTCTGATTCATTACAGACTACGAAGAAAAATAAAAGTCAGAAAAGAGACATTACAAAACAAACTGCTCTTAAAGCAAAGAATCCAGTTACACATTCAGAATATGGAAATAGTTTTCCTCTCGAAGCACCTTTTGTTACACATGAAAAAATTCACACAGAGGAGAACACATTTTCTTGTTCCAAATGTGGGAGATATTTTTACCAGAAATCAGATTTTGTTAGGCATGAGAGAATGCATACTGGTGGGAAGAAGCCACATTCATGTTCAGAATGTGGAAAATGCTTTGGACGGAAATCATATCTTGTTAGTCACCTGAGAACTCACACAGGGGAGAAGCCATATTCATGTTCAGAATGTGGGAAATGTTTTGTAGAGAAAATACATTTTGTTACACATCAGAGAACTCACACAGGTGAGAAGCCTTTTTCATGTTCAGAATGTGGGAAATGTTTTGCACATAGCTCATCTCTTCTTACACATCAGAAAACTCACACAGGGGAAAGCCCTTTTTTATGTTCAGAATGTGGAAAATGTTTTAAGCGGAAATCATATCTTGTTAGTCACCTGAGAACTCACACAGGGGAGAAGCCTTTTTCATGCTCAGAATGTGGGAAATGTTTTGCAGAGAAAATACATTTTGTTAGACATCAGAGAACTCACACAGGGGAGAAGCCCTTTTCATGTTCAGAATGTGGAAAATGTTTTGCACATAGATCATCTTTTCTTATACATCAGAGAACTCACACAGGGGAGAAGCTATATTCATGTTCTGAATGTGGGAAATGTTTTAGAGAGAAATCAAACCTTGTTTTACACCAGAGAATTCACACACACACAGGGGAGAAGCCATATTCATGTTCAGAATGTGGAATATGTTTTGTACATAAATCATCGCTTGTTAAACATCAGAGAACTCACACAGGGGAGAAGCCTTTTTCATGTTCTGAATGTGGGAAATGTTTTAGCGAGAAATCAAACCTTGTTAGACACCAGAGAAGTCTCACACACACAGGAGAGAAGCCGTATTCATGTTCAGAATGTGGAATATGTTTTGTACATAAATCCTCGCTTGTTAGACACCAGGGAGCTCACACGGGATAAAAGCCTTGTGGTTATTTCCTGAAGACGTGCTTGAAACTATGAAACACTGACTAAACACCATATGTTTGAATAAATCCTTGAAAACAGATTTCCTCCCACAGTCCAAAAAGGTATGGAATTTGGATTGTGAGCCCCATTGGGGACAGCAATGATAATGTCTGTAAAGCGCTGCGGAATATGATTGCACTATATAAGCAATGCATAATAAAATAATAGAGCTGTGTGTATGTAAATGTGCAGTGCCCAGCAGTGTTGTGTTTGTGTGTGTGTGTATATATGTATGCTGTAGAGTGGTCATTAATGTCCCTGCTGTGATGGTATATGTACATATACATGGTGCAGAGAAACACTAACAATAAATTTATTAATTCCCTCTTTCACCCCAGTGCATTACAATTAATGATATTGACTGTCATGTACATACTTCTCAGTACGTGACATGGGGTGGGCTTGCAAGGGTTAATTCATCTCCTCTCACTAAATACAGCTCACAAGCTCTGTTTTAGGCTATAAAATGAGCATAAATCACACCTTAACGCCTTGCCACCACTCCTCAACTACACGGGGTGATGAGTCCTCAAGATATGTTACTATCAGACAGTCAAAAGGTCACACACTCTCTGAAAGGCTTTGGATTCTTTAGCGCATACAAGGATCAGACTTATTAAATATTTTAACCTTTTAATATAAAAATATACATTGCTTAAAATAAGATATAAAAATGTAGAAATAAAACGACACACAAATATGCAAAACAGTTATAAAATAAAAAGGGAGAAATAACAGATACCGTATTTTTCGGACTCTAAGACGCACTTTTTTCCTCCAAAATTTTGGAGAAAAGTGGGGGTGTGTCTTATAGTCCGAACATATGTTCTGTGGGTGGTGTGGGGAGCGGTAGCAGCAGAGGAGCGGGGTACAGGAGGCAGCAGCCGCCTGCTGCAGCCCAAGCTATTCCTGCTGCTAAAGAAAATGAATATTCCCTGCTCCCCACACCCATGGGCGTGGAGAGCAATGAATAATCATTTTCCTTAATAGCGCGCACACTGTAGCCGCAGCACGGCTCCTTATTTGACCGGCAGTCTGTGTGCCCACTATTAAAGCTCATGAATATTTGCTACAACCCACTCCCATGGGTGGTAGTGAATATTCATGGTGTTTAATATTGGGCAAACTGACCACACAGCGGCAGCAGGAGCTGCGCTGTGGCTACATTGTGCGCGCTATTGAAAAGAGTGAAAGGTCACTGCTCCCCGGCATGGGGAGCAGTGTCTATTCCGGCACAGCACTTCACTGTGTGATGGCGCATGGCAGGGACTCCATGCGCGCCCTGCCATGCGCGGCGCACACAGTGAGAGTGTCGGCAGCAGAGCAGGACCCAGCGCTGGAGGAGAGAGGAGGTGAGTATGATTGTTTATTTATTTATTTTTTTTGTGGGCAGCGTGATGGGGATCAGGGGGTGCCAAGCATGCCAGTATGGGGGAATCAAGGGGTGCCATGCATGCCAGGATGGGGGAATAAGGGGTGTCATGCATGCCAGGATGGGGGATTGGGGCGCCAGTATACCTGGAAGGAGGAGCCATATATACCAGGATGAAGGATATTAACAGAATTGGGGGACATTACCCCAATACCAGTGTCAGCAGCAGACCCCTGCCCCCATACCAGTGCATCATGACCACATTTTTTGCTTAAATTTTCTTTTCTATTTTCCTCCTCTAAAACCTAGGTGCGTCTTATGATCCGGTGTATGTTTCCATCTACAGTTATATTCTGTTTCCTTAAGGGAAGGAGAAATGAGTTTTGGATCTCACCAGCTTCCCAAGCAGCCCCACATATGAACAATTTCTTTTGTGCCACCCAGCTTTTTATAGTCCTGACCATAGGATCATATTTGCAGGATCACCTGATTTGTACTATTTAAAAATTGCTGTTTGACTGGACGGTGAGCTAAGAGCCTTGCATTTCAAATATCCTGTGTCTCCCCAACTACTCTGTACAGTGAATAGGAAATATACTGCCTAATTTCAGACCATGTGTTTTGCCTTGAAGCTAAGGGTCCAGGAGTTGAGGTGTTATGTTTGACATCTCCATAAAAAGCCCCTTTGTGTTTTGCAATACTGATATACAGTTTCACCCTTTAGTCAACTAAATATAACTACTGCTGTTATACTTTCCCTTATTGATTATATATTTTCTTCACATTGACCCCTCCACTTTACACCTGGAGCTGAGGTGTCATAAAGGTTTAATTAGTAGTAAAAATGTTTTTCCTATTTTCTATTGTCTAAATCTGGGGTGTGTCTTATTGTCCAAAAATTACAGAATTAGAATTACATAATTACAAATAAAAATATATGCCGTTACTAATCTTTCAAGTAATAAGCAAATAAATAGCAATATTCTATGTGCTGTAGTAGATCGTCTCACTCTGCTGCTTAACAAGGTAGTCAGAGGAATGCTTTCATTTAAATCTTCAGCTGATTTATTAAAACATACCTCATAAACTAGTTCAACAGGAAAATAGCCGTATTCAGACTTGATGGCATGAACAAACAGCACTCATTACAGTCCATATAACTACGTTGTTTGCTCGCTCAACAAACAGGGTTCATTCAGCTCTCCTTAGCGAGAGAACAGCTCTGTAGGTCAGCTCACTTTCATAGCACACAGACCAATCAGGAAGTCTAAATGCTTCAATTTTACCTCCTGGGCCACAACTGAGGGTGGAGATATGGTGAACAGTCACCCTGCTCAACTCTTTAGCTGTTCACAATAAACCTGGCCCTGTCATGGCCGATTAACCCATCTCAGCACATAACATGCTGGAGCAAACTTCAAGGTTCTTATTACTGAAGCTAATAACCTCAGTTAAACATCTCCCAGCAAATTACTAGTGACCATCTTACATATCCCCCCCCGCCCAAAGCCGGGAGTTTGGCACTTTCAGTCACTATAAAGGGAAGCATCTGCGTTAGCTTGTAGTTTCACTGGCCTATGCTCCACATGGAAGCTGAAGTCTTGGAGTGCTAGAAACAACCTAGTCACTCAGGCATTCTTCCAGTTCTTTTCCCTCATCCATCTCACAGGCGCATAATCTGACACTAACCTATCATGGCCAAGCATTCTTTTTCCACGATGGCATAATTTTTCTCACAGGAGGAAAGTTTCCTGCTTAGGTAAAGGATTAGATGTCCCTCTCCATTTATTTCTTGTGACAACATGGCTCCCATCCTGACTTCTAAAGCGGCTTCTAGACCATGAACTCCTTTTATGAAGCCTGGTGCAACTAAGACAGGCTATTTACACAGGGCTAGTGTCAACTCCTGGAAAGCTTCCACTTTGAAAATCCACTTTTCCATCTATGATTTTGTGCTTTTAAGGAGGTCGGTCAGGGTTGTGGCTCTAATGGCGAAATTTGGGATGAACTTCGGATACTATCCCACAATTCCTATAAACGCCCTAACCTGTTTCTTGGAGAATGGTTGTGGCCAGTTTTGGATTGCCTCTACCTTGTTCTCTTGCTGCTTGATTTCACCCCTCCCAATGATATAGCCTAGGTTGTATGCCTTTTCTTCCCCTTGGCGCACTTCTTCGGGTTTATGCTAAACACCACCTTCCTGAGTGCGTTCAGTACCGCCTGGACCTTCTGCAGATGACTTTCCCAATCTGGGCTGAAGATCACAATATCATCTAGGTAAGCTGCAGAGTATTTCTTGTGAGGAGTTAGAACCCAGTCTGTTGCCCTCTGGAAGGTGGTTGGGGCTCATTGCAGACCAAAAGGCATCCTGGTGTATTGAGAACAGTCATCAGGTGTAGAGAAGGCTGTCTTCTCTTTAGCCATTTGGAACATGGGGATTTGCCAGTATTCTTTTATTAGGTCAAGGGTGTTGATGTTTCTTTCTCATCCCAACTTCTCAAAGAGCTCATCGATCTGGGGCATCGGATGCACATCAAACTTGGACACCTCATTTAGCTTACAATCATTACAAAACTGCCATACTGTCTAGATCACGTGAAGTCGTTATCGCACTTTACTCCTCTTTGGTCAGACCTCATCTGGAATACTGTGTCCAGTTTTGGGCACCACATTTTAAAAAAAACATAGACAAACTGGAGCAAGTTCAGCGAAGAGCGACCAGAATGGTGACCGGTCTGCAAACCATGTCCTATGAGGAACGGTTACAGGATTTGGGAATGTTTAGCTTGCAAAAAAGAAAACGGAGAGGAGACTTAATAGCTGTCTACAAATATCTTAAGGGCTGTCACACTGTAGAAGGATCATCTTTATTCTCATTTGCACAAAGAAAGACTAGAAGCAATGGGATGAAACTGAATGGGAGGAGACACAGATATTAGAAAAAACTTTTTGTCAGGGTGATCAATGAGTGGAACAGGCGGCCACGAGAGGTGGTGAGTTCCCCTTCAATGGATGTCTTCAAACAGAGACTGGACAGACATCTGTCTGAGATGATTTAGTGAATCCTGCTTTGAGCAGGATGTTAGACCAGATGACCCAGGAGGTCCCTTCCAACTCTACCATTCTATGAAGATATTGATCCTTTAACAGAAATATTCAATGGTATAATAGACGGAAACGGGATGATCAGCTCAAGTGACATGGCTTATATTAGACTAATACCTAAGACAGGAAAAGATCCATTATCCCCGAGTTCCTATAGACCAATCTCATTTATCTTGACATTAAGATACTCTCCAAAATTATGTCAGACAGACTGGCTATAGTGATGCCAACACTGATTTCACCAGTCAGGCTTTGTCAAGGGCGGATCGGCCACAATAAACATTAGAAAGGTAATATTAGAATAGTATTGGTAGCTCTAGATTGGGTTAATTCTATGCCTAATACAAAGGAAACAACAGTCTTTCTTGTAATTGACACCGAAAAAGCCTTTGATAATGTCAGATGAGAATGGCTGTTTGAAGTACTTGACAAAATGTCTTTTCAAGGCCCCTTCTATACGTACATACGCACAGTCTACTCTCAAATCACCAGTTTACATCGCAGGTTTCCTCTCATCGTCTTTCCCGCTACAAGACAATGATGCCCGCTCTTGCCCCTACTCTTCAACCTTGCATTAGAGCCTTCGGTGAGACTCTTGGCTGACCCAACAACCTTTAAAAGAATTTGTATTTTTAAGTAAAACATTCAGACCACCTTGTTCGCAGACAACATACTGTTATTTTTATCAGAACCCCATAAACAAATCCCGGTAATATTAAAAATATTGGAATCTTACCGCAAAAACTCGGGCTTTAAAATAAACAGGTCAAAATGTGAACTACTTTGCTTGTGGGAAACAGACCCTAAAATGTATTCGGAGTTAGTAAAATGTAACATTATGATAGCTAGAACCCATATAACATATTTGGGAATAAAAATAGGAAAATCCCCCTCATCTCTGTATAATCTAAATTTCCCACCCTTTATAAAAAAAATAATTTCAGATCTTAAATAATGGCTAGAATTACCTTTGAATTTGATGGGGAGAATACACATGATAAAAATGATGAGCATCTCTAAATTGATGTACCAGATAAAAACTCTCCCCCTTCTCTTAAAACATTCAGATATGAACTTATTAAACAAGGCATTCTCGCATTTCATATGGAGAGGTAGGAGACTTCGAATAAGTCTTAATAAACTAATGGCTGCAAAAGCATGGAGAGGAATGTATCTGCCCAATATTAGAGGATATAATATTGCATGCTTGTCCAGATATACAGTATATTAGATTGGTTACATGGTGTGGAGCGTCACTCAGCTTATAAAGGGAAAAAGATTATGCATATCTGTGGGATTTAAAGTCAATACTGCACGCTAGGCATGCAAAGTTACCTACTCATGTCAAAAATTCCTTGCTTTTCAAAGACACAGTACCTATCTGGAAGATAGGAAAAATATAAACTAACTATCATTCAGAATTTCTAAATATGTTCCTTAATGGAATAATCTAGAGTTTCCACAGGGAATAAATAGCAAACTCTACTCAGAATGGAGATCAAGAGGTATATGTAATGTCATGCATCTATTACATCCCACTGAGCCTAGGTGGTTGAGGATGGAGGAGTTGAGTGAGAAATGTCACCTAGGTCCTAACCAGATATTACAGTTCGAACAAATAAGACACTCTATTATGAGCCATCTAAAAGATACCTCCCTATAAATTAATACTAACGACATTGACTGTGTAATGAGAGCCACAAAAACATCGTCTTCTATTTCTCTCATATATGGGGAGATGAGGGATGTGATGTTGGGTGCTAATCCTGAGATATTTTTTTTTAGACAACTCAGCGATCATGACATCGTAAATAAAATTAGAGAGGGATTGGAGAAGACACGTAAGATAATAATTAACGAGATCCGGAGAGAAACGCAATTTAAAATTATCGACAAAGTAATATATGCCTTTGACCTCCCCAAAACGCCTCTCAAACCTGATAGACTCACGTGTTGTCCTAAATGTAAAACCCCCTCTACGATTTACTTCATGGCATTTGGCATTGCTCAAAACTACACCACTTTTGGGGACCCATTCTAGGATGTATCAAAAACATGTGGGAATTTAAAACACATCCTCCTCTTATGATGATAATGTTTCATTATTGATCCAGAGAATTAAGGAATGATGGAAGATCTTCTTCTAAAATCCCGCCTGTATGTGACGGTTCTTTTGGCAAAACGTATGCTGTTGAGATGCTGGTTAGAACCTTCAACTCCGACTTTCCAGGATTTTATCTTACAACTAACAAAATTATTATATTTAGAAAGAATAGAGGCAAAAAAATAAGGATGTTATGAGTAAATATTTTGTCAAATGGAAAATCTTTATTGAGAAATATTGTAATCAATTAGAAATCACAAATGTTGTTATGCCATTTATTGATTCTGTGTGTTACCATACTGAGAAATTAAAGGGATCTCTGGGAAAACTCCTACAAGAAGAAGCAAACACAAACTCAATTATCTAGTCTGTGGGTTAATACAGGGAAATAAGGGAAATAAAAGTAAAAAAGCGTAATTGAACATAAGGATTCGGAATTGACATAGGTTGAAAATGACACAATTATCAGATAAGACCCATATTTGATTTATTTGTTGTTGTTTTTTTTGTTACATGTTATGATGTAGTTTTCCTTTTTGTAAGAAGAAAGTACTTTATTTTATTCTATGTTATTGCAAAATAAATAAAAATGGATTTTACAGGAAAAATGGTTAGGAAACATTCTATCCAGTATAATGACTTTTATATATGCAAATAAAAAAAGAGAGAAAAACCCTGCCTCCTCCACCCCTTTCGCTATGTTCACACATAGCGTTTTGCTGTGTTTTTGCACTTTCTGATTGCTTTCAATGGTGAAAAAAACATTGCAAAACTGCTAAAAGAATTGACGTACTCCATCTTTCAAAGATGTTTTCCATTTCAGTGAGGGAAAAAAGGAATAAAGAATCGTATGCATGAAATTATTGAATTTTTTCACCATTTGTAAGGACTCCTAGACTGGTGAAGCCTATGCAGTAAGTGCAAGGCCTATCAAAAATTTTAAGGAGTGATTGCAATACATCCTGGAATACACATAGAGGATGGCCTCAGAAAATATGTTTTCCCCAATCGGAAACAGTGGGACTCTTAGATTGGTAAAGCGTATGTACTATGTGCAAGGGCTTTCAATAATTAGAAGGTAGCACTCCAATACACCCTGGAACACACACCTAAGAAAACATTTACATTTAGAAGGAGTGGTACTTCTGTGGCCAACAACAAGGAGTCCAGAAGTTATGGCAACTACTCAGGGTACAACTAGGTCAAAAATAAGGACCTTCAGGCATCCGACTCAAATTTTGCTCCAGCTAAGGTGGGCGGCAGTTCCTCCTGTGCCAGCTCAGGGCATCAAGTAGATTGAAGCAGAGATTTCAAAACATGTTTTTATCTCCTTTGAGACCTTTGCCAATGAAAATTCATGTGGGGGAAACTTCTCCAACCCATCCTGGGGAAAGAACACTATAAGTCCTTTGTCCATTTATTCACAAGAGGTTCATTTGGGCCTTTCTCTCATTGTATGAATGTTGAGGCAAATGTGAGGCTCACAGGCCGCAGTCACTGCTGCCTCTGCTGAAAGGGAAGATGCCGTGATTTTTATTTCTGTATTAACTATTGATTGTATAATCAATTATTTTTAATACAAAATTAAATTCACTGTTTTAACTGTTTTTTTTACTATTATTTTATTCAATAACTGGGGGCTGCCATTGCATTTGCAGGTGTGTAACAGCAGTTACACACCTCAAATATGGCAAGCCCATGTGTCGTCGGTATCCGACCGCATATGTTGCATTGAAACTGCCTTCGCTGTGACCTTGGCATGCCCATTGGGCTGTCCAGATCACAGCTATGGGAGTAGATTGGTGCCATTTTTTGAAGCCCACAGCTATGCTGTGAGCTCCAGTTTCCCCATTACCAAGATGATGTCACAGGAGGGAGCGGGGCCTCCTCCTCCACCAGGAAGCTGTGTTGTGCTCAGGCCACTGAGGAGGAGAAAAGTTGTGTGGATGAGAGATGACTGAGGGGCTGCATGATGGAGCTGTGAAGATGGGAAAGAGGTGTTTTACTTTTTACACACAGGACTAAGTATGAGTGGTCTGAGGATGTATTTTGGGGGGCAAAGAAGCATGGATGAGGTTACTACAGAGGGGCTGCTGTATGGGGCTGGTTATTAAGGGGCTTTCATAGGAAAGGGGCTGTTGCTTCTTGTACAGGGCTGCTTATTGGGGGGGCTTTCATAGGTAAAGAGTTGATGCTCCTTGTGTGGGGCTGCATGCTTTCGGGCTGTGTGGGGAAGGGACTGATGATAACGCTGCATGCTGGGGGACTGTGCGGTAGCTGATGTTACTTGAGTGGGGCTGCATGCTTGGGGCTATTCGAGGAAGGGGATGATGCTGAAATCTGGGGGACTTGTGAGGAATGGGGGGTGTTTTCCTTGTGTGGGGCTGAATGGGGAAGGAGATAATGACAGTCACGTGTGACTGGATGCTGGGGGGCTGTGCGAGGAAGGGTAATGTTTTTTGTGTGGTGCTGCATGCGGAAGCGTTTTACATTTTTATTATCGCTTTTCGTAATATAAAACGTTACACATAGCCCTGATTGTTCAGTTTTGATGGAAATTGACTCTTCCCATATGTACACAAGTCTCAGCACTACCATTTTAAGTGTGTGAGGAGCTTTGCAGAGAGGGGCGAACCCGTGACAGAGCAGCTGACAGTCATCGTAATTTACAACACACAAGTGACATAAATTATGACAAACTTACTCCAGTGACCTCGTACAATTCTGTCGTGATTTACATCACTGTTGTGTTGTAAATTATGATGACTGTTGGCAGCGCTCTGTCACACCCCTCCCCTCAAAGCTGCGCCCACTCTTCAAAATGACGGTGGTGATGAGACTTGTGTAGAGACGGGAAAAGTCGAATTCTATCAAACTGAACAATCAGCGCTGTGTGTGATTTTTTTTTATATATATTACAAAAAGCAATAAGAAAAATGCAATCAGAAAAAAACTGAATTTTGTAGAATTATTGGCTCTATAGAAATACATAAAAAATGTATGTAAAAAAATGAATGTATAATTTTTTAAATACTTGAGCAATACTCCCCCCAAAAAAACATCAAAAAGCCACAAAATCATTACATTTATAAAGCTTGTTCATTATATGACTTAATTTTTTTTCAAGAAAAAAACCTCCTGTGACCTCATTACTTCCTGCACCTCATTATAACCCGGCTCCTCACTGCAGTAACTCCATTCTAGCCAGTCCTGTAATGAGGCGACTAGATGGGAGTCTAATGAGCTCCTGGAATCATCTCCATTCTGGTCCTATCAGTGCTGAGGTATCTCCAGAGGAGCTGTTCCTGTGAGGACCTCACTCCATCAGCTCCGGTCACCTCAGCACTGACCTGTCTGGAGTGGAGGCTCCGGTGAGATCCTCACTACAGCCCCTCTATTCTACTCACTTCACCAGTGAACTAGCTAGAGAGGAGCTGCTGGAAGGGGCCTCACAAGAGCCTCCAATCTCCTGACGCAACTATGACAGGAGGTGCCGGGATGTGGAGGCACGGGATGAGGTGAGTATTGGCGGGGGGAGCGGTGGTCACAGCCTCACGTTAGTAGAACAACACCAGGCTGCTGATCACTGCTCTCCACCACCGTGTACAGAGCACAGCAGCTCTGCTATATCAGTGGAAGTCTCTGCAGGAGCCTTATACTGAGATAACAAACCACATATCTAATGCCCATCACATTACACCACTGCGCCCATAGAAGTGGACAGAGCAGGGTCACACATTACACCACTGCTCCCATAGAAGTAGACAGAGTGAGGTCACACATTACACCACTGCTCCCATAGAAGTGCATGGAGTGGGGGGATCAAACATTACATTACTAACGTTATTGGAGCTGCTCACTTCTGAAGTGGAGAGGCTCCTGACAACCCCTTTACCAATCTTACTAAATGTGATGATGAAAACTCCCAGAAGAGAAGCATTTATTGCAGGAGAAGAGTTGAGCTCCTAAAAGACACTTCAGAAATTAACATCACAAAAAAGATCCATTCTGAAAATGTCCTGCTAAACTTAAAATCCTTCTAACGTCCTAAAAAATAAGAGGACGTTCAAATATCTAATGCCGCCATATAGCAGCCGTCCAGTGACTGGTGATAATTCCCTCCTGTGTGGTGAGCTCAGTATTATCTATATATTAATGCTGCCATATAGCAGCCGTCCAGTGACTGGTGATAATTCCCTCCTGTGTGGTGAGATCAGTATTATCTATATCTTAATGCCGCCATATAGCAGCCGTCCAGTGACTGGTGATAATTCCCTCCTGTGTGGTGAGCTCAGTATTATCTATATATTAATGCCCCATATAGCAGACGTCCGGTGACTGGTGATAATTCCCTCCTGTGTGGTGAGCTCAGTATTATCTATATATTAATGCCGCCATATAGCAGCCGTCCGGTGACTGGTGATAATTCCCTCCTGTGTGGTGAGCTCAGTATTATCTATATATTAATGCCGCCATATAGCAGCCGTCCGGTGACTGGTGATAATTCCCTCCTGTGTGTCGTCTATTTGTCTTCAAGAAGAGAAATCACACGTTACATTCCACACATAAAACTGTAGAAAAGGGGCGCGGGGTAATTGTGCCCATAGTGCGGAGCAAATAATGCTGTAACCATAACCAAGAATCAGAGTAAGGCCACGTTCAGTATTTGATCAGTATTTTATATCCGTATTTGTAAGCAAAAACCAAGAGTGTAAGAATAAAAGGGAAAGTATAACAGTAACACGTCACCACTTCTGTATTTATCACCCACTACTGGTTTTGGCTTACAAATCCTGAAGGAAAATACTGACCAAATACTGAACGTGTGAAGATGGCCTAAGTAAGAGACCAGGAGAAACTTGTAATAAGATGCCCCAAATCTATAATACAGGGAGCATCGGACCACCAGGACTGAGCTCAGGGCAGAGAAATGGGGCTGTAAGGCCAAAACTGGGTGTGACTAGGGGGCGCACATGTCGCACACACACGGCTTCACTCCCCACATGTCGTACACACACATCGTATACACACTGCTCCGCACACGTCGTACATACATCGTATACACACGGCTCCGCTCCGCACACATTGTACACACACAGCTCTTCTCCGTACACGTACACACACGGCTCTAGTGATGTGTTGGTCACAAACGATCTGACACAAAGAGCCAGCTCCCTGCTGTGACTGATGGGAGCCCCCACCCCAGTGATAGCCACTAACTTCTCTGAATGGCTCTCGCTGGGTGTAAAATTGCGGTGTTCGGCGGTCGTAACTCCGCCCACCCTTCAATTTAATCACGAGTGGGTGGAGTTTCAGCCGTGGGTGGAACAATAAGAGGGAAAGTATAATAGGAACACATCACCACTTCTGTATTTAATCACCCACTCCTGGTTTAGGCTTACAAATACTGATGGAAAATACTGACCAAATACTGAACGTGTGAACATGGCCTAAGTAATAGACGGGGAGAAACTTATACCAAGATGCCCCAAATCTATAATACAGGGAGTGCCGGATCCCTGGGACTGAGCTCAGGGCAGAAAAATGGGGCTGTAAGGGGGAAACTGGATGTGTCAAGGTGGGGAAACATAATAATATACAGTACATACGGCTCCACTCCACACACGTCGCACACACACGGTTCCGCTCCGCACACGTCACACACACATTGCTCCTCTCATTACACGTCATACACATGGCTCCGCTTTGCACACCTTGTACACACGGCTCTTCTCCTTAAGCGTCATCCACAGGCAGCTCTTTTCCGCACACACTGTTCCACACACGTCGTACACACGCCGCTAAGCTCCGTACACGTTGTACACACGGATCTTCTCCGTAAACGCATAGCTTCCGACTGTCCCTTATTCGGCAGGACTGTCCCGATTTGAGGGCTCAGTCCCGCGTCCCGTCATGGCCCAGCTGTTCTCCCAGCAGGGGCGTCGCTAGGCACTTAGTTCCGGGGCTTGGGCCCCGAATAGTAAGTGCACTACCCCAAATCTCTAGTTGACTTTTTTTTTGCAGACACGCAGGCTTTCCCTGACGCAGCCCTGCGCGGTGCTATGTGACTCTTTGTAGCTCCTCCTCGCACTCCCTGCTCCTCCTCGGCATCAGTTACAGCAGAGGAATCCTACTGTGCAGAGCAAAGCTTTGACTGAGAGCTCCACTTCTATGCCGCAGGTGGTTTTAATTGCAGTAGGATCTTACTTTCCCACTAGTGATGAGCGAGTATGTTTGGTCAACCCTTTCGCCGAGTATGCTCGGCCGAGCACCAAATAGTTATAGCGTGCTCGACCTTTCAGTTTTCGTCGCGCCGTGAACATGATTTGCGACTGTTTGACAGCTTTAAAACATGCAAGGAATGCCTGTTTTTCCAGCATTCCTCGCATGTTTTAAAGCTGTCAAACAGTCGCAAATCATGTTCACGGCGCGACGAAAACTGAAGGGTCGAGCACGCTATAACTACTCGGTGCTCGGCCGCGCATACTCGGCAAAAGGGTTGACAAAACATACTCGCTCATCACTATTTCCCACATATAAGCAGACTGTTGTCCCTTAGACAGGTATTCACATTGGTAGGGTCCTGGTATTTTGAGAAACGCCTTATCGCGGTGTAATGCAGCGGCTTGCAACATTACTGGAATGTCCAGGGTGTGTGTTCTGGCTGACCAGGTACCTTCCCCTCAGGTGACTGATCACATGACTGTGACATCATCACAGGTCTGGTGTGCACTGAAGGATATATAAATCCTGGTGCTTTTGAAACAGTGTGAAAGGCGTGAGACCTGTTCCCTGTTTGTGGGACACCGTTAGCCTGGAGAGGCTGGAAAGAGAGAGAGAGGCCTGGAAGGCAAGAGGCTGGATCCCTGTATTTGGGACACCAGTAGCCTTGGAAGGCACGTGGCTTGGAGACTACGTCTGGGAAGCCTTAAAGCCACAGCGGTGGCAGAACCGAGCTGACAGAAGCAGCTGAGACCCGGCAAAAGTAAATCGGCGCTCTAAGTGAATATTGTTGCTGTACCTTGCTGAAGTCGGTATTTGAAGCCAAGCGGGCATAGCTGCCACTGGAAAGGCTCTAGGATACATGTGTAACATTCCTGCGAGCCACTAAGATGGACTATGTTATGTGTGGTTTATGATGTGTAATAAACTGCTGGACTACATATCACCGGAAAACGTTGCATGTGTGCTTTAATTGACCCGGTGAAGCGAGTACCCCCTAGCGTGATGAATAGCGTTACCTTACATTTGGTTGGAGAATGTGGGCAACTACAGCCTGGTTGCTAGGGGTAACGGCATAGGATGACGAATGTAGATGAAAGCATCTCGCTGTGGCTCGGCGGGGTCACGAAGATTAAAGCATCTGGCTGTAACTCGGCGGGGTTACGAAAATTGTCGTCGCACTCAAACCTGGTTTGCTGTGGCTTGGTGGGGCCACGAAAATTTTCTGGGGAGAGCGGTGTGAAGTGTCTAGTGTGAACAGTGTACCGTGATGACTGTGAATGGAGCAGTATCCCCAGACGGAATGGAGAAGTGGTTAGATGACCGGCTGCAAACGCTCTTCAGCAAAATAGTTTTCTGAAGAAATGCAGGAACAGATAAAGATCACTGTGAAGGGAGCAGCAGATGAGACTGAAGCTGCTGAGTGGTTAAGGTACCTGTTAAAGTTACAGCAACAGAACATGGTGCAGGAACGGCAGGAGCTGCTGGCACCGTATAGAATGGCGGCAGCGGACCATGCTGTGAGTTCTCCTGGGGTGCCGGTATTGTCCCAGAGTGCCCGGGGAGGTGGTAAGAGATGTTGTGAACTGGGTCCTAAGACTATCGCGTGGGTTTTTTGTAAAAATCCCCCTACAAGTGTGGGTGTCCAAAAGGGGGCGGAGTTTCAAAAGAGCGTGGAGTATAGAAAACCAAAATTGGTTACTGGTTGTGGGTTGGTATCGCCTAAACATGACAATTTGACCGTTGATAACGGGGTAGCTCCAGTAGAAAGGGTTGACGTCAAAGCGGGAGGTGACTTGTTGGTCCACAACACCATGGGGAGTGACACAGACCCCATAGCTGACGGTGACACTACGAAAGTAGAAAGAGAATTCAGTCAGGAGGAGCTAGACGAGGTGAGAAAGTCCCCTTCTCGTCGTCGACGGCACAAGGGCCACAAAAAAGTTGCTCTGGTAGCTTTCGCTGAAAGGGCAAATAAAGAAAATGCAATGCTGTGTGCCTTTATTCTGAGTGTGGATCCTCCTTCAGATAACAAAGAAGATCAGGAGGAAGAGTTGGATGTAGATTCAGCACAAGCAGGATTATCTACGGAGACAGAAGGATCAGGAACTGACAGCCCTGAAGGGGGCGCTGAAAGAGGAGGTGGCCAATTCTGACCAAGAGCTGAGCCTGGAGTCTGAACGGCAGAAAATAAACCAGGTTGTGAGGAACTTGCAGCGAGAACTGAAAGAAATGTTCCAGAAAAATAAAGAGGAGGTTTTTCAGTTGACGCTTGACAAAGCGGAGTTTGAAGATGAGCTGTGCGAGATGAAAGATTGCTTCTCCCTCGTACGGTTAGATCTGAGGCAGGTGAAGCAAAAGCTGGATGAGGGTTTACACCAGAGGGATAGGGAGCTGTCTGCCCTAAAAGAGGTGCTGCAGGATGAAGTTTCTGGACGTGATCAAAACCTAGAACGACTGCGCGAACAGTTCAACCAGGAGCTGTGTGAATCCAAGAAGGAATATGGTGAACTCAGTAAGGTTAAGAAAAACTAGAGGATGATAAGGCGGATGCAGAACACATGTGCCAAGTGATTGAGACCACTTTACAGGACACCCGTAATGAGAATGATGATCTCCGCAGAAAAATCCCGGGACTGGAAGCTCAGGTGAAGGAGCTGCAGACGTTCTGTGATGATCTCCAGAGGGCAGAGATGTGCCTTAAGGATGGAATCTCCCGGATGGAAGTAGAGCGGAAAAATATGGAGGAGTCTATCGGAGAAGCCATAGACCAGGGTCAGGAGTTGGCCACTGGAGATGGGAGGTATGAAACAAATACCTCCTCGAATAATGCGAGCTCGGATGATTCGGTGGATGTAAGAGCTGAGATCAAGGAGCTCAAGGAGACGCTACAAGCCCATTTGAAGCAAGAGAAGCTTGAGAGACTGGCTGTTGAGAGCCGAGTGGGCACATTGGAGATAGAGATGTCTGAGAGAACTCTACTGTTAAAGGAACAGTTGAAGCAGGAAGGGCTTCAGAGATGGGCTGCTGAGAGGCGAGTAGCTGAGCTAGAGGAAGAAGTTTTCGAGCTCAAAGGTCGCCTAGCAAAGTCAGTGAACGAGGCCTCCTTGGAGAAGGAAAAGGGCAAACAAGTTGCATTTACTCATTTATACCATGAGAAGGTGGACCTGAGGAGAGCTAAGAGAGTGTTAACAGAAGATAAGTATGAAATGGAAGTGGTCAAGAAGAAAATTCTTGAATTTATAGCTGTGAGTCAGCTCAGGGGAATCATACAGGGTGAAGAAGCTGAAAGTCAGTTGCCCCTGAACCCTGAGCCAGATGATCATTTGGAGACCACTGGTGAGACAGAAACCTCTCGGTACAAGTGCCTCATAGATGTACCCGAGGATTTGAGAGAAGAATGCACCAGTGAGTCAGTGCATGAAGAGTTTAAGAAGGCCGTGGGAGCCTGTAAGGTGTACTCGACCTCCGAAGCTAAACAGCTGGTGGTCCTGTCCACAACCAAAGTCACAGTGAAGAGGGTGGCTATCCTAAGTGACATGCACTGGCGATGTATTTGCACAAAGCGGTTTGTCCGGTTGAAGACGGAACAAGCCATTAGACAACTGAAGCTTATGAGAAAAGCTCAAAGTCTGCGGGAAGAAGTCATCCGGGTGCCTCATGCTCTGGTAAGAAAGCTCATTGGGAGAAATGGCCAAGCCATGCAAATGATGGTAAAGAAGCCTGGTGTGATGAAAGTAAGCAGTCCACGTGATCGTCGGGACTGGATACCAGATGATCTAGTGAATCCTGCTTTGAGCAGGGGGTTGGACCAGATGACCCAGGAGGTCCCTTCCAACTCTACCATTCTATGATTCTATGATTCTATGAAGGCGGCATGGTGTCATTCTCCGCTGTAGGAACGGAAGAAAATCTTGCATATATACGAATGCTGATGGAGTACCGAGTGACCTACCTGCGAGAGGTGGAACAGTTGAATCTTGCCAGGCAGCATCGCCTGAGCAGCAGAAGGTGGCAGCTGTCTAGAAATTGTGAGACCAGACAGAGAAAGGGCCCCCTAAATAACAGAACAGCTACAGCTGAAGTTAGAGACCTTTCAAGATGTTCTGAGAGTAGTGGGCGTGGGTTTAGAGGTAGTGAGACCTCCAGTAACTCGGGTCTGAGAGGCCCATACAAATGACCCAATAGAGTATGGGACAGTACGGAGTCGGACCGGACCTTAGATACAAGGGCATGTGAGTCACACTGCTGTATTGACTGCTGGGAGCGGGGGAGGTCTGGCAAGGTTACGACTGACCGCTTGGAGCGGGGGAGGTCTGGCAAGGTTACGACTGACCGCTTGGAGCGGGGGAGGTCTCACAAGGTTACGACTGACCGCTGGGAGCGGGCGAGGTCTGACAAGGTTACGACTGACCACTGGGAGCGGGGGAGGTCTGATAAGGTTACGACTCGGAAATGTGACTTGACGAAGTTAGTGAAAATGACAGATTGTAGGTCCCTAAGGAATGGGCTAGTGTTGATGACCAATGTTCCAGGGGCTGAACAGTGCAAATGTCAAGTACATGGTCTCTGAGTGAACCGTGGGTTATAATGTGGGTGTGTATATTATGTGTTCAACCCCACAAGTTTGAACAGAGGGGGGGGGAATATGTAATGCAGCGGCTTGCAGCATTGCTGGAATGTCCAAGGTGTGTGTTCTGGCTGACCAGGTACCTACCCCTCACGTGACTGATCACATGACTGTGACATCATCACAGGTCCAGTGTGCACTGAAGGATATATAAATCCTGGTGCTTTTGAAACAGTGTGAAAGGTGTGAGGCCTGTTCCCTGTGTGTGGGACACAGCTAGCCTGGAGAGGCTGGAAAGAGAGAGAGAGGCCTGGAAGGCAAGAGGCTGGATCCCTGTATTTGGGACACCAGTAGCCTTGGAAGGCACGTGGCTTGGAGACTACATCTGGGAAGCCTTAAAGCCACAGCGGTGGCAGAACCGAGCTGACAGAAGTAGCTGAGACCCGGCAAAGGTAAATCGGCGCTTTAAGTGAATATTGTTGCTGTACCTTGCTGAAGTCGGTATTTGAAGCCAAGCGGGCATAGCTGCCACTGGAAAGGCTCTAGGATACATGTGTAACATTCCTGCAAGCCACTGAGATGGACTATGTTATGTGTGGTTTATGATGTGTAATAAACTGCTGGACTACATATCACCGGAAAACGTTGCATGTGTGCTTTAATTGACCCAGTGAAGCGAGTACCCCCTAGCGTGATGAATAGCGTTACCTTACATTTGGGAGAGTAATTACTTGTGTCCTATGGAATTTGGAGGCCACTTTTGGAAGACAGGCCGGGTCAGGTCTTAAGATTACTCTATCCATACACACTTGAGTGAAAGGATGGTTAACTGACAGCGCGTGCAGATCACTAACCCTACGAGCTGAAGTTAGAGCTACCAGCATGGCTGTTTTTAAGGTGAGAATTTTCTCCGAAGCTTCCTCTAAGGGCTTAAAGGGGGACTTGGTTAGTGCTTATAGAACCAGACTAAGGTCCCAAGGAGGCATCCTTGGAGTAGGAATAGGTCTAGATCTACTGCAAGCTTTAATGAATCTGATGATCCATCTATTTGCTGCCAAGTCGTAATTATATAGTGCAAGATGGAGCTGGGAACAGAGGGCCATCTGCTGTCTCTTCACGGCCTCCAGGCCACATCGATCCCGGGATCCACTCCAGACCCCACGAACAGGTAGGTGATGTACCACCTAGAGAGGCTCCCATCAAAGACAGGAACCCCAACTGATGCGGAAGAGAGGTACCGCCTTTTTATTCAGTAGGTTCCTGTCCTTGGTGGGCGGATACCCTCTCTCAGGTGGTGCTGTCATGGGAGAAGGGGAAAAATAATATTAATTGGGCTATCATGAAGCTGACAGTGACCATAGGGAGGTGCGTACACACATATTCCATGCGTTGGAATCCCGAGGTGTGACGCCATACGCTCACTGGTCGCTTGCCGATACCTAAGGAGTGAGTAGTCTGGATCCTGTGCTCGCGATTCCGGACGAAATCCGTGACACAGTGAGATATTGCGTGATCTTCCCGGTGTCATCACCGTGGGAATACCTGACAGTGCTATATCTTGCATTGATAACAATCAAGCAATGACAAGGAGAGAAAAAGAAACAATGCACAATGGATATGCACACCAAAAATGAAGGAACATGTACAAATGTATTCAACAAATTGAAACACACACATGGAGACAATTAAAAACATTTAAAAACAACAAACCAGAAGACCTTGTCCACATATTGCACTATGCAAGCTCCCTCTAAATAAAGAATTATATATAATCATACAGGTAAGTACAGAACAAGCAATGGCAAGCACCCCTCATAAGACGTAAAATAAACGTCTATTTGGCAGAAGTAAATACCATATAACAACATATAAAGAAAACCTTCAACCTCCCTAGAGACCACCTTATACACAATAGGCCATTGCCCAATAAGTGATTAGTGGATCACAAATCAAAGGATTGTTTTGCAGGGAAATCCCATGGTATACCTACAGTAGCCACTCATGACCAATAGACGCCAGAAGCATCTTACCTGGGCCAAGGAGAAAACGACCTGGACTGTTGCTCAGTGGTCCAAGGTGTTGTTTTCAGATGAAAGTAAATTTTGCATTTCATTTGGAAATCAAGGTCCCAGGGTCTGGAGGAAGAGTGGAGAGGCCACAATCCATGCTGCTTGAGGTCTAGTGTGAAGTTTCCACAATCAGTGATGGTTTGAGGAGCCATGTGATCTGCTACTGTAGGTCCACTGTGTTTTATCAAGACCAAAGTCAGTGTGGCCATCTACCAGGAAATTTTAGAGCACTTCATGCTTCCCTCTTCCGACAAGCTTTTTGGAGATGGAAATTTTATTCTCCAGCAGGACTTGGCACCTGTCCACAATGCCTGTGCATTTAATGAACATACATTTTCAGTAGGCCAACATTTCGGATTTTAAAAACAATTTTCAAGGAGGTGTTATAAAGTATTCTAATTTACTGAGATAATGACTTTTGTGTTTTCATTGGTTGTAAGCCATAATCAACATTAACAGAAATAAACACTTGAAATAGATCACTCTGTTTGTAATGACTCTATATAATATATGAGTTTCACTTTTTGCATTGATGAAATGAAATAAATTAACTTTTTGATGATATTCTAATTGAGTGAGATGCACCTGTACATGTCATGTGTATAAATAATGTGTAAGTACATGTATAATGTATATGTGGACAGATCCCATGTCTGTGTACCCAGTGTGTGTATGATGTCCGTGTAATGGCGTGCCCGGTATAAGTATGATGTCTGTGTGAGTGCCCTGTGTGTGTATGATGTCTGTGTGATGGCATGCCCGGTGTATATGTCGTATAGTGAAGCTACATAATGATGAGAAAGTTCTGGCGGCTCCGACTGTGATTGAGGGAACTAAAAAATAATCCTCAGGTCCCAACGAGAGATGAGCAGGATGCACAGATGTCACGCTGCCCCGGAAGATAAGAGATTCACAACCTCCTGTCCAGCCACCAGGTAGCACTGATCTGGACGCTGGACTGGAGTCCCGTGAATTGATCCGCTCATCTCTAGTTCCAACTGTCCTGGATACAGTTGACAGTCCCAGATTTGGGTCTGTGCCCTGCAGTCTTGGGCGTCTGCTGAATTTCCATCACTGTCAGCACCCCTCTGACAACTCCTTCTGCCGGGAGAGAAAGAGAATAGTAAATGGGCGTAGATTGGCTTGTGGCCAAAATTTGCTGCAACGGGCCGCATAACTTTTCCCTCTTTCTGTTCTTCAGAAGTTGGGAGATATGCGTAAACCTCGTACACACACGCCTCTGCTCTGTAGACAAGCGCTTCCGCTCCGTACACCAAGTAAACACATGGTTCCGCTCCGTACATTTTGTACACACAATGCTCCGCCCACATCGTTCACACATGGCTCAGATCCGTACACCTCGTACACACATGCCTCTGCTGTGTACACACGCGGCTCCGCTCCGTACACCTCGTACACACGCTCGGCTCCGCTCCGTACGCCTCGTACACGCGCGGCTCCACTCCGTACACCTCGTACACACGCGGCTCCGCTCCGTACACCTCGTACACACGCGGCTCTGCTCCGTACACCTCGTACACACACGTCTCTGCTACATTCACACTGTAAACCCCTCCTGACCCCACACATAAACTTCACCTCATCCAGCACCATGACAACCAGCACAGCAGAGTCCTGCATCCACTGAGGCCCCTGATCATGTGACCCCTGACTCCTCCCCTCCTGTGACCTCATCACAGGTCCTGTGCGCACAGAACAGCCATATATGTGGTGTTGGTAGTGTCTAGAGTGGAGGTGATTCTTTGAGGGGATGATGTCACTGGAAGGGGCGGGGCCTCCTTCAGTCCAGTGAGTGAAGACCCACCAGGAAGCAGTGTTATGCTGAGGCTGCTGGGAAGGTGAGGACTGAGGGGCTGCACCATGGAGCCTGTGCAGGTGGGATGGGGACACAGGACTTAGTGTGAGTGATCTGAGGAGGGATTTTAGAAGACCCCCAGCCCCATACAAGTAGGGTGTGAACATTCTTGGGAATGTTCCTTGAGTCAGGCCATGTGAGCATCAGCTGATCAGTCGCGTCACCGCAGGTCGTGGGAGCGAATGCCCTCCCACAGTGTACCGCTGGGAAGAGAGGATCGCCGCCAGATACCAGGAAGACATCGGGGGCCGCTGGGCAGGTGGGTATAAGGTTTTTTTATATTTATTTTTTTTTCGCGTTTTTTTTTTTTTTGCGGGCTGGGCAGAGCAAACTACTGCTCCTCCCAGTCACGCCGCTCTCGCTGTTATCAGCGGGAGTGGCAGTTGGATGAGAGGAGCAGTAGTCCTCCTTTCCCGACTCAGATACCACCCGCACCGCGATTCCGGAGCGTTTCCCGCTCATTGGCTTTAATTGAAACGCAGCAAACCTGTAAGTGTAGATATTATACTTGTGTGTTTTCTGCGTTTCAATTAAAGTCAATGGGCGGGAAATGCTCCAGAAACGCTGGGCATAATGGTCATGCTAAGTTTTTTACCGCAACGGTAATCCGGAGAGGAAATTTCAGCATCATGTGCACAGCACATCCTGATTACCATTGCTATAGCTGGCAGACCTATCAACAAGTGTTTTCGCAGCGGGAAAACCGCAGCGAAAACCTATCAAAGATGCATCGTGTGCACTTAACCTTATTCCATTTATCCAAATGGTATCCATATCACTTCAGAGGAAGTTTGAGAATCTACAGCCGAAGGATCTAATTAACTTATTTAAAATGTAACTTTTAATCAAATATTTTTAAACAATAATCACAGTAAAAGATCTGAGCTCAGAACAGACAAACACTTGGTCACACTCACAGAATAGCTGGGTAGATAAGGTGCTCACTGCTATCAGTATTTTCAGCAGGTTGCAAAGACTAAATGCACAATCAGAGCTTCAAACATAGTAAATCTCCAAAATGTCTGCTGTACATTGATATCCAGAAACAATAAAAAAGAACGGGATGTGTCCGATTGATTACTACCTATGATAATAGAGCAACAGGGTTAGAAGAATTCTGGATAAATACTGGGGGGTTTTGAGACTGGATAAGACGTGAGCGAAGTGGTCAGATCCTCCACTAAAATTACCTACAAGAAGAACCGATCAATAAAAGATCGAGTTGTTCACAGCCTTTTTGTGGGCCCCACAATGATTACCATGGTTACTAAAGAGACCAAAAGGCTGCTGTAAATGCAAAGGCTGTGTGGCCCGTCCTGTTATGGAGACAGCCAGGTCACGCAGAGAGAATACACCATTAGGCTGTGTGCCCACGATGCGTTTTTTAAGCGTTTCCACAGCGGCAAAAACGCTGCAGAAACGTTTAAAAAGCGCATGGCAGAAGGCCTGCCATGTCCTCCAATGATAATCCGCATGTGATGTGCACATGCTGCAGAAATTTCCGCTGCGGATTATCATTGTGGAAAAAAAACGCAGCACTAACAATTATTTTGTGGAAGTTCTGGGTTCTCGCCGCCATTGACTTGCATTAGACCGCATGGATTACGCATCACTGCATATGTAGATGCGCATTCCATGCGTTCTAATGTGCAGATGGTACCTGGGTCTAGAGGAGAGGAGACTCTCCTCCGGACCTAGGTACCATTGAAAACTGTAAAAAAAAAGAATAAAATAAAAAATAAATATATACTTACCTTCTGGCGGCCCCTGATGCGCTCCTCCTTGCTTGGCAGCAGTTCGCGTTTGAATGAAGGGCCTGCGTTGACGTCAGAGTCATGTGACTGGTCACACGACGCTGAGTTCGGCAGGTCCTTCACTCTACCGCAGCCGGGACGGAGGGAATCAAGACTCCGGTGGCCATCGGAGGGTAAGTATACATTTATTTTTTTATTTTTTGACATTCTATTGGGTCACAGTATATAAATCCATGCCGTTTGCATGGATTTATATAGTGTGACCAAGTTGACAAGCACTTTCCAAGTGATGCTAAAATCGCTTGGAAAACGCTTGTCAACCCGCATGCGGAAATGCAAGTGAAGAACGCTTCACATCCGCATGTCCCTGACAGGAAAACGCATGTACAATCCACATGCGTTTTTTTTCTGCCAGGGAGATGCAGAAACGCTCAGGAAGAAATCCTGAGCATTTCTGCATTGTGGGCACATAGCCTTAATGATTTAATCTATTCTAAGACAAAAGGGGTGGTCTATAAGGCCACATCCGGATGTGGAAAGGAATATGTGGGTAAAACCACACGAGACTTTCGCAGACAGGTGGATGAACACCGCGGGGATATATCAAATGGTCGGGATACTACCTTAGCCAAACATATTAATACTGTACATGAAGTGGCGTATCATATTTGCAATTTATGGGAACTGACCTGGTAAAACCTCCAAATAGAGGGGGTAATTTTTACAGATTGCTGCTTCAGAGAGAATCTAAATGGATTTTCCAGTTACAAACTGCAGCTCCTAAGGGATTAAATGAGCAGCTGAACTGAGAGCTGTTTGAAGGTGAAATCTAGCATTTGTGAAGTGTTACATTGTTGCCGTACCCTCACAGGGGGTCTCTTACACCACGACTATCTTTAGGAGGAATTATGAATTTCAGTAGCTGAGCTATTCCAGAATAGGAACAAATGGCGCTCCTGAAGGTCTAGATAAATGAGGATTTATGGAGGTTGTGGGCAATTGGAACTACAAAAAAATACCCCCCATACAAAACTCACTCTTCCATCCTCCTCATCCCCCCATTGAAAACCTTCCATACCACTAAGATATATGATTAATGAATATCAATTGTACTGCCACTTCAGCACCGTTATAAATGGTGAATCTTTAACATGTCCTACGATTAAAACATAATGAGTATTGTGAGAGAGAAATACTCAATTGATTCAGCAGTTAAGCATGGCCTTACAGAAGTGGGCAGAATAAGTGTCATGAGCAGTAGGACATTGTAGAGAACATAGGGGAGTGCTGCAGGGCTGAATCTCCTTGGTCTTCATGGTGTTTGGATAGTGGTGTTAGGGGAGTGCTGCAGGGCTGGATCACCTTGGTCTTCATGGTGTTTGGTTAGTCTCCCTGGGCAATTAAGATGAATGAGTTAATGCAGGAAGGAAACGAGGGAGGTGGTTGTGGCAGGCACAGAACCAATGAGCCTGGAAGCAGGCCGGGTCACACAAAGGGTCTGCATTATCTAATGGCGCACAACAAAGATTGCGTCCCCAACAGAGTGGCTCCCTGGTTTATTTGGACAGGAAGTGCAGGATCACACACTTGGAATGCCGTAAGTTTTAAGGGTGGTGTGTGTGTTCGTTTTCAAACCACAGCATGTCAATTTCTCTTGCGGAGTCGCTAGTCTCCGCAAGAGAAATTAGATCAGTGCAATGTATAGGATGGAGTTGTAGTGTGCATGCACCAGTACGGGGCGCTGTTTTACACATCCTGACTTTATCTGAGGCCCAGAACACATGCACGAACAGCGACCTTGACCTCTTGTCTGGAATACCTGCGCATGCGCCCTGGAAGATCCTGGTGTATAGCGCATGTACGCCGTCAACATTTGGGGACACTTGTTCTCACTGCATTAGCCCTCTAGCATTCTGGGAGTGTGTGATGTCATCAACATGGTCCCTTTATAGAGTGATAAAAGCCTTCAGCTATACACATTATCAGCTGGGCATCTATATCCACTGTCTACAGATATTATATGACATATCTCCTCACCATACTGTGTTTTACTATATCCCGTATTGTTTGGGATTGTTTATCAATGGATTAATAGATAGTGATGGGAAGTAGAGACATACACCAACCCATAAATGTCCTCTCTTGCTGGAATGGCGCCAGCCCTGCCTTCCTCTGGGGGTGGGCTATGGATGACTCTGTTTAAACTGATATGTTTTTATAAAGAGTTAGTTACTTTCTACATACAGTTATATGAAAAAGTTTGGGCACCCCTATTAATCTTAAGCTTAATGTTTTATAAAATTTGGTGTTTTTGCAACAGCTATTTCAGTTTGATATATGTAATAACTGTTGGACACAGTAATGTTTCTGCCTTGAAATGAGGTTTATTGTACTAACAGAAAATGTGCAATCTGCATTCAAACAAAATTTGACAGGTGCATAAGTATGCGCACCCTTATCATTTTCTTGTTTTAAATACTCCTACCTACTTTTTACTGACTTACTAAAGCACTTTTTTGGGTTTTGTAACCTCATTCAGCTTTGAACTTCATAGCCAGGTGTATGCAATCATGAGAAAAGCTACTTAAAGTGGCCACTTGCAAGTTGTTCTCCTGTTTGAATCTCCTCTGAAGAGTGGCATCATAGGCTCCTCAAAACAACTGTCAAATGATCTGAAAACAAAGATTATTCAACATAGTTGTTCAGGGGAAGGATACAAAAAGCTGTCTCAGAGATTTAACCTGTCAGTTTCCACTGTGAGGAACATAGTAAGGAAATGGAAGAACACAGGGACAGTTCTTGTTAAGGCCAGAAGTGGCAGGCCAAGAAAAACATCAGAAAGGCAGAGAAGAAGAATGGTGAGATCAGTCAAGGACAATCCTCAGACCACCTCCAGAGAGCTGCAGCATCAACTTGCTGCAGATGGTGTCACTGTGCATCATTCAACTATACGACGCACTTTGCACAAGGAGAAGCTGTATAGGAGAGTGATGCGAAAGAAGCCGTTTCTGCAAGCACGCCACAAACAGAGTCGGCTGAGGTATGCAAAAGCACATTTGGAGAAGCCAATTTCTTTCTGGAAGAAGGTCCTGTGGACTGATGAAACCAAGATTGAGTTGTTTGGTCATACAAAAAGGCGTTATACATGGCGGCAAAAAAACACAGCATTCCAAGAAAAACACTTGCTACCCACAGTAAAATTTGGTGGAGGTTTCATCATGCTTTGGGGCTGTGTGGCCAATGCCGGCACTGGGAATCTTGTTAAAGTTGAGGGACGCATGGATTCCACTCAGTATCAGCAGATTCTTGACAATAATGTTCAAGAATCAGTGACAAAATTGAAGTTACGCAGGGGATGGATCTTTCAGCAAGACAATGATCCAAAACACTGCTCCAAATCTACTCAGGCATTCATGCAGAGGAACAATTACAATGTTCTGGAATGGCCATCCCAGTCCCCAGACCTGAATATCATTGAACATCTGTGGGATCATTTGAAGAGGGCTGTCCATGCTCGGCGACCATCAAACTTAACTGAACTGGAATTGTTTTGTAAAGAGGAATGGTCAAAAATACCTTCATCCAGGATCCAGGAAATCATTAAAAGCTACAGGAAGCGACTAGAGGCTGTTATTTTTGCAAAAGGACGATCTACTAAATATTAATGTCACTTTTCTGGTGAGGTGCGCATACTTATGCACCTGTCAAATTTTGTTTGAATGCAGATTGCACATGTTCTGTTAGTACAATAAACCTCATTTCAAGGCAGAAACATTACTGTGTCCAACAGTTATTACATATATCAAACTGAAATAGCTGTTGCAAAAACACCAAATTTTATAAAACATTAAGCTTAAGATTAATAGGGGTGCCCAAACTTTTTCATATAACTGTAGCTGTCGGCTCATGACCATTTATTTTTTTTTGTCTGTGTGATCTAAAGTATATGTTTTATTAGTAGATGTTAGAAAGAAAACAGAATATAGTAAAGATAGTAACACAATAATGATTCCACACTACTCCTGTGCCACCACTGCTTGAGTCCTCCATCAGTCTCTGTATTACCTGGTCAGTCCCAATAAACCTGAGATACCTTTGGCCAATTAGTTGTTGAAGCAATGGCCATCATAGCTAGTGATTGGGAGCATGGAGGAGATGACTTGGTCAGCAATTCAACTGATGTTCCACTCCGTATGAGATAAGAGAATATAATATCTACAAATTATATCTCCTCAGATGTTTCATCTTATTATCTCCAGTAATTGTATTATTACATGGAATTCTTTATGATGTTACATCGGCTCATCTTCTTCACATTCAGGTCTCTACAATACCGGATCTTCTCAGTGGAGTTCTTCTATATTTAGACAATTTTTCTGATTTACCGATCAAGGAAGGATATGGACAAGAACAAAATTGCGGAGAGGCTATTACAATTCACCCTAGAAATCCTCTTCCGGCTTACTGGAGAGGTGAGAGATTCTGATGACTTCATATTACATCATTCTTATCTATGGCAATAATAGATGGACAGAACTAGAGAGGTGAGGACTCTGGAAATGTCTGTAGTGAGATTTATTAATGTGTCTCTCCATGACCAGGATTACACAGTAGTGAAGAAGACCTCTAGTGAACGCTGTCCGGACCCTGTGTCTGAGGGATGGGGAAGAACCCTGAGCCCAATCATGGGGCCTCCACCTCACCCCCTGATATATGAAGACATCAATGACCAGAAGATCCTAGAACTCGCCTACAAGATGATTGAGCTGCTGACTGGAGAGGTGGGAATGCTAGGACATTATAGAGTATTGCTATGAAGTGAATTTGGGAAATAACGGTATCATTGTATGTGTCAGGTTCCTATAAGGTGTCAGGATGTCGCCGTCTATTTCACCATGGAGGAGTGGGAGTATTTAGAAGGACACAAAAACCTGTACAAGGACATCATGATGGAGGTTCCCACGCCCTTCACATCACCAGGTAATATACAGGACTAAATACAGCCTATAATCATCTCTACGTGAAGAATGAATTAATGCCCTGTTTGTGTTTTCTCCAGTTCTATGTAGTAAGAGGACAACAGCAGAGAGATGTCCCCGTCCTCTTCTTCCACAGGACTGTAAACAAGAAGATCCCACTGTTTCTCAGGATCGTCGGATAGATGGAGAGAAGGTGTTATGAGATCTCTTCTATGATGTGTAGACTGCTGTGAAGGTCTTGTGCTCAGTCTTGTTTAATACACCAGTAATATATGTTTTATACTTGTGTAATGAGATCTGTGGAGATGGCAGGATTAGAGCTGATCATAGATGTGACTTCTCCATCTGTCTGTGACTTTTACAATATTTGTTTCAGGGTAAAGATCTAACCCATATCGATACTACAGAGACATATGTGAGGGGTGATGAGCGATGTAAAGAGGAGATTCCTACAGATAATTGTCCAGGTGAGTAGTAATCACTAAATACAGAGAAGTCACAGATTCTTCTCGGTCATCAGCTTTCACTGCTTTATCAGCAGTGTAGTCCAGACATATCACAATCGTGTGATTCTGCTGTTATATCCCTGCATGTTCCTCCATCCAATACTTTTCAAATTATGTTGAGCATTGAAAAACCTTCTTCTATAGAGCTTACAACCTGGAGGATCCACCTACCTCCTGGAATCAGAAAATGCTGACCCTTACCTGCCCAGATCTGTAAACTACAAAGCCAAATGACAGCATAAGTACAATGTGCTGACAAGTTAGGAATAATATTAATAATTTTTATTTCTATAGCACCAACATATTTCGCAGCACTTTACATTTTAAAGGGGACTTGTACAGACAATAAAATACATTACAGAATAACAATAATCACATAAATCAACAGATACCAGGACGAGAGAGGGCCCTGCTTGCAAGCTTACAATCTATGAGGAAATAGGGGAGACACAAAAGGTGGATGGAAACGCTTGTATTGTATGGTCAGCCAGTAAAGTAATAAATAAGCTATTCACATAATGCTGAATCAGTAATCAACCAGTATGTGAGCAAGTACAGGCACAATGTCTATTAAGTACATTGGGGTGTGTGATCAGATGATTCGAGGGTCCTGATTTGGAAGGAAGCTTCATATGGCGAAAAAAAAAGGGTTAGTTAAGTGACGTGAGTTAATAGGCCAGTCTAAAGAAATATGTTTTTAGGGCACGCTTAAAACTGTAGGTATTGGGGATTAATCGAAGAGTTGTGAGTAGTGATGATCGAGCATGCTCGTTGCTCGAGATTTACGAGCATGCTCGGACAAGCACCTATTATCTTTAGCGTGCTCGGGCGTTAAGTTTTCGTTGCTCCCTGAACATGATTTGCGACTGTTTAACAGCTTTAATACATGTGAGGAATGCCTGTTTTTCCAGCATTCCTCACATGTATTAAAGCTGTCAAACAGTCGCAAATCCTGTTCAGGGAGCAACGAAAACTTAACGCCCGAGTACGCTAAAGATAATAGGTGCTTCTCCGAGCATGCTCGTAAATCTCGAGCAACGAGCATGCTCGCTTATCACTAGTCCTGGGTAGTGCGTTCCAAAGAATTGGCACTGCATGTGAGCAGTTTTGGAGACAGGAGTGGGAGATTCGGATTATTGAGTGTTAATCTTTGGACATTAGCAGAACGGAGGGCACAGGTAGGGTGGTAGACTGAGACGAGGGAGGAGATGTAGTGTGGTGCTGAATCATGGAGCTCTTTGATGGTGAGGGTGATGAGTTTAGTTTGAACTCTATAGTGAATGGGTAACCAGTGCAACGACTGGCACAGATTGGTGGCATCGGTGTAGCGGTTTGCGAGCAATATGACCCTGGCTGCTGCATTTAGAACAGATTGGAGAGGGGAGAGTTTAGTAAGAGGGAGACCAATTAGTAGAGAGCTGCAATAGCCCAGACGAGAATGAATCAGTGCGACAGTAAAAGTTTTTGCAGAGTCAAAGGTAAGAAAAGGTTAATTTTAGAAATGTTTTTGTGGTGTATATGACATGAGGGCGAGTGATTGGATGTGGGGAGAGAAGGAAAGATCTGAATCAAGTATGACCCCAAGACAGCGGGCTTGTTGCTGGGGAGTAATGGTGGCGCCACACACAGAAATGGCAATATTGGGCATAGGTAGGTTAGTGGAGGGAGGAAACACAAAAAGTTCAGTTTTTGACAGGTTCAGTTTCAGATAGAGGGAGGACACAATGTTAGAGATGGCTGAAAGACAATCACTGGTGTTTTGTTATAATTCAGGGGTGAGGTCAGGAGACTATGTGTATAATTGGGTGTTATCAACATAGAGATGGTACTGAAAACCAAATCTACTAATTGTTTGTCCAATAGGGGTGGTGTAAAAGGAGAAGAAGGGGCCTTAGACCAGTCTTTGAGGAACCCCGACAGTAAGGGGAAAAGGGAAGGCAGAGGAGCCAGCAAAAGATACAGTGAAGGAGCGGTCAGGTAGGTAGGAGGAGAACCAGGATAGAACAGTGTCCTTGAGCCCGATAGAGTGAAGCATCGTGTGGAGGATCTGGTGATCCACAGTGTCGAATGCTGCAGAGATGTCCAGGAGGGAGTAGTGACCATTAGATTTAGCTGTTAGTAGATCATTAGAGACTTTGATGAGGGCAGTTTCAGTGGAGTGTAAAGAGCGGAAACCGTATTTTAGAGGGTCAAGAAGAGAGTTATCTGAGAGATACGTATTAGATGGAAGTAGACCAGGCGTTCCAGGAGTTTAGAGATGAAAGGAAGATTAGACACTGGTCTGTAGTTGCAGCACAGTTTTGGTCAAGGGATGGATTTTTAAGCAATGGATGTATGCTTCAGTGTTTAAATGAGGAGGGAAAGATACCGGATGAGAAAGAGAGATTAAATATTTTAATTAGGTGAGTGGTGACGGCCAGGAAAGTTACCTGAAGGAGTTATCAGGGAATAGGGTCACTGGTGCAGGTAGTAGGGCAAGAAGATGCAACGAGCCTGATCACTTCTTCCGTGACTGGTTCAAAGACAGAAAGTGAGCTAGATGCAATGGGAGAGGGAGGACTGTGCATGGTATTAGGGGATTGGGAGAAAATTTCCTGTCTGATATGGTCAATTTTTTTCTTTAAAATAATTAGACAGATTGTCAGCGCTGAGGTCGGTAGTCGGGGCTTACACTCTTGGATGGAGGAGGGTATGAAAAGTGTCAAAGAGGCATTTGGGATTTTTGGAAAGTGAGGTGATGAGGGTATTTGAAATAGGTTTGTTTGGAGAGGTGGAGGGCGGAGTTGTATGTTTTAAGCATAAACTTATAATGGATGAAATCTTCGGACAGATTGGATTTTCTCCACAGACGTTCAGCGCACCTGGAGCACCGCTGGAGAAAACGTGTTTGTAGCGTGTGCCAGGGTTGTCGCCGTCTGTGCTGTGTTCTGTCTGTAGGAGATGCAGCTTCATCCAGGGCACTCTGCAATGTATCATTATACTGTTTCAGTGCAGAGTCAGGACATGAAAGGGAGGAGATCGGGGCCAATGATGACTACAATTTCTTTATAAGTTTCTGGGTGTTAATGGCACGAATATTTTTATTAGTGGGGGTGTCATGAGCGGAGCGACAGTTACTGACAGAGAATGACAGAAGGTTGTGGTCAGAGAGCGGGAGAGGGGAGTTAGTAAAATCATGCACTGAGCAGAGCTGGGAGAAGATTAGGTCCAGCGTGTTTCCATCTTTGTGAGTAGGAGAGTTAGTAAGCTGTGAAAGGCCGAAGGAGGTGGTTAGAGATAAAAGGTGGGAGGCAGATGAGGAGAGTGGATTACTGATGCGGATGTTGACATCTCCCATGAAAGGGTTTGGATGTTACAGGATAGAAAGTGAGGAAGCCAGGTGGCAAAGTGATCCAAGAACTGACGGGAGGGGACCAGAGGGCAATACACAACCGCCACTCGCAGGGAAAAGGGTCGGTAGAGTCTTACAGTGTGGACTTGAAAAGAAGGGAAGATAAGTGAGGGTACTGGGGGGATAACCTGAAAATTACACTTGGCTGATACCAACACCCTCCACCTTGTCTGCTCTTCAGTCTGGGGGTATGTGAAAACTGGGCCACCAAACGAGAGAGCAGCAGCGGCGGTGGTGAATATATAGGGGAGCTTACTCTTAGATCTATCACTGAAATAGCTCGTTAACAATCAATCAACTAGCTTAAGACAGCAGGAGGCAATAAGTTCACTGAGAAATAAACAAGCTTACAGACCAGCATGGATCATAAACTAAGGAAGACATCAGGGTACAAATTCAGTAAAATAGATGAAATCTAAACCAATAATTCAGAGTTGAGTTGCAGAGATGAGAATGTATGTAGGGATGAATGGAGTATATACCAATAATTCTTAGTGAAATTATTTGAAGAAAAATATTATGATGGGCCTCTAAGAGAAAGCAGAGGGTAATGATGCTGTTACCTTCTTAGAACCCTGATCTTTTTGGATGATTCTTCCTTCTCTTCTGTGCTCTGAATGTGCTCATATGGTCCCTACAAGACCAGGTCCAGTCTTTGTGGCTAAACTTCGCTTTTATGACCGACAGCATGAAATGTGTAGTGAGGGTCAAGTGTGAATTTGTCTAAAATAAGAGTTTTCCTTTATTCTGAGTTTTCAATTTCTTTTAAAACCGTCTAACTTCCAAGGGAGTGGGGGGGGAGGCTGTGCGGAGGACTCTCATGCTGGACATAGGGGGGAGGCTGTGCTGGAGGCTCTCGTACTGGACATGGTGGAGGGGGCGGGGCTGTGCGGGGGCTCTCCTGCTGGACATAGGGGGAGGCAGGGCTGTGCGGGGGGGCTCTCGTACTGCACGTGGAAGGGGGGCGGGCTGTGTGGGGGGCTCTCATCCTGGACGTGGAAGGGGGATCGGGGCTGTGCGGGGGGCTTTCATCCTGGACATGGACGGGGGGGGGCGGGGCTGTGCGGGGGGCTCTCGTGCTGGACATGGAAGGGGGACTGTACGTGAGACTCTCATGCTGAACATGGAGGGGGGTGGGGCTGTGTGTGGGGCTCTCGTGCTGGACATGGGGGGGGGGGTGCGCTGTGGGGAGGGGCTCAAGATATATAGAAGGGGCTTCAAATTCAAACAGTATATACGGTATGTCAGCATACTTAATTCTGCTCAATATTAATTGATACAATTAATATTAATTTAATATATTTATTAATATTGAGCAGAATTAATTTCAGCCTATTGGTTCGGCCCTCCACAACAGTCACGGTGTCTCATGTTGCCCCTCTGGAAAATTAATTGTCCACCCCTGCTCCATGTCAGTATTTCCATTATGTTTTCGATACTAAGGAATTCAGATTCCTGCACAATTGCTCCTGTAATGTGGAGCACTAATACCTTCTCTACTCTTCTGGTCAGAACTCATAGTTGCTCCAATGGTCCACCATAAATGAAGGCAACTCTGGTTTAGTGTTATATTTCTCCCCCAGAACATGTGTTCTTTATGGGGATGTAACATGTTTTTTTTATTGTCTCCTTTATTTACGAGTTCATTCTGTATGATGTATTTGATTGTGGTGGGTTCAGCCAGCCTCCCTTATATTGGTCCGAAACGCCTTGGTAGTGTTTAACCCTTTCACAACTTTTGACGTACCCATATGTCTTAGTTGGGAATAGCTTCCCAATGTTTGACTTATCGATACATCATGGCCATCATGCACGATACAGAAGCTGTGCCCATTCAGTCACCGCTGGGAGCTCAGCTTGCATGACAGCTGAGACCCGACTGTCACTGCCAGGAGAAATGTCCACTCTTCCCTCAACTATTTAACTCCCTATATGCTGCAATCAATATCAACCGCAGCATTTGGGAGGCTAGAAGAGGGCGGAGTCTCTCTCCCGTCCAATCGATGCCCCCACGATGTCATCGCCAGGGCCCTATCGTTGTCATGATGACTTCCGGATCAGAGACCTACAGCAAGCCTGTTAAACCATGCCAGGAGCATGGTCTAAGACAGAGGTCCCCAACCGCCGGTCCGCGGACCAGGACCGGGCCGTTGGGGTTTTTCAGCCGGTCCGCGGGGAGAGGGGGCCCCTCCAGCCTCCAGCAGGGCCGCCATCAGGGCATGACTGCCCTGACTCCAGTATGGGGCCCGGCCGGTAGGAGCCCCCTCGGAGCCCCCCTCTTGTGCGTCTCTCTCCTCATGGGGCCCCCGGCCGCATGCTAAGCGCCGGGTCCGGGACATCTTAGCACTGCGCTGCTGCGGCAGCACCTTCATGATTCCCCTGACTTCCGGTCATGTGACGGCGCCGTCACATGGCCGGAAGTCAGGAGAACCTGGTGTCAGCGATTTGGACGAGCGCCAGGATTCTGCAGGGATCGCATGGGGGTAAGTATAACAAGTTTTATTTTTTTTTAAATACAATTAACTAGGAGTGGGGGGAATGGGAGATGCACATGGGGGGAGGGGAGAGATGAGAGATGCACATGGGGGAGGGGAGAGATGAGAGATCCACATGGGGGGGGAGGGGAGAGATGAGAGATGCACATGGGGGAGGGGAGAGATGAGAGATCCACATGGGGGGGAGGGGAGAGATGAGAGATGCACATGGGGGGGGGAGGGGAGAGATGAGAGATGCACATGGGGGAGGGGAGAGATGAGAGATGCACATGGGGGGGGAGGGGAGAGATGAGAGATGCACATGGGGGAGGGGAGAGATGAGAGATGCACATGGGGGGAGGGGAGAGATGAGAGATGCACATGGGAGGGAGGGGAGAGATGAGAGATGCACGGGGGGTGGATGAGAGATGCACGGGGGGTGGATGAGAGATGCACGGGGGGTGGATGAGAGATGCACGGAGGGGATGAGAGATGCACGGGGGGTGGATGAGAGATGCACGGAGGGGGATGAGAGATGCACGGGGGTGAGCTGCACATGGGGGGGTGAGAGATGCACATGGGGGGGTTATGTTTACATAACTTTGTTGCCTTATGAAGGGCGGGGGGGGGCCCCAAAAATTTCTTGCACAGGGGCCCACTACAGTCTGTGTCCGCCCCTGGGATGAAGTAAATGCAGCTGAACAGCAGCTGTCAGGACAGCTGCCCTGTCCTGCTGCAGGGCGTGATGGGGCCTCAGTGATGCGGCTCCTGGCACAGCACATTATGTGGGGCTCCTGGCATAGCTCCTGGCGGGGACCTGGTCTACACTATATGATAAGTATGCACTAAACTCCAAATCCCTCCATTACCCCGCCCCCATATGACCAAAGCCCCGCCCACTCCACCCCCTCCTTGCTGGGCCATGGAAAAATGATCTTGCTTCAAGCCGGTCTCTGGTGCAAAAAAGGTTGGGGGCCACTGGTCTAAGAGGCTTCTGTCAGTACATTACGGACAGGTATAATGTATTGCAATGAATTATACCAGAAATCAGATTGTCTCTTCAGAGAGGAAGAGGACCACAACTCTAGTGCCACCTTAAGGAAGTAGCAATCCTAAAAGTCAATAGTGACCCTTTAACGAGCCTTATCACATGACTTAGTATATAAGCCAGAACCCGAAACTCAATTTGCAGACACTGTGTTTCGGGCTACTGCCCCTCGTCACTTCAAAGTGTGAGTTCTGGTTTGGCTGGGTGAGAGGCGTCAGTTGGTATCTAAGGGGTAACATTTCTCCTTGCGGAGAGCGACATGTTAAGCATGTCACAGTGAGGAGACTTTTAAAGCTGCAATGCTCCTTTGGGAAATATGAAAATTGTGTGTGTGTGTGTGTATATGTATATATGTGTGTGTGTGTGTATATATATATATATATATATATATATATATATATATATATATATATATATATATATATATACTGTACCCATAAACATTATTAAAACAAAAACATACCAATAAAAGTACACGCATTTGGTATCACCGCGTCCGGAACAACCTGACCTGTAAATCTGTCCCACTAGTGTAATGCAGCGACTTGCTGGCATTACGGTAATGGTCCAGGATGTGTTTTACCTGACCATGTACCTTCCCCCCTCAGGTGACTGGTCACATGACTGTGACATAGCACAGGTCCTGCGCGCACAGAATGTCTCTGATCACATGACTGTGACATCAGCAAGGTCGTGTGTGTGTGTGTGTGTGTGCACGGGATGGATATATAAACCCTGCTTGATGGGAGACAGGTGTGTTCTGAGAGAGGTGTAAAGCCTGTTCCCGTGTGTGTGGGACACCGACCGTGTGAGGCCTAGTGAAGCCTGGCAACCTGAAAGGTCGAGACTGGATCCTGTGAGTGGATGCTAGTGGCCTTGAAAGGCAGAGGCTTGATGAAGAGTCCTGAAAGGCAAAGCCTGGATCCTGTGTGGATGTCAGTGGCCTTTGAGGGAACGACGGCTGGAGACCCCCACCTGGGAAGCCGCAAAGCCACAGTGGTGGTGGCAAGCCTAATGGACTGCAGCAGCTAAACCCGGCAAAGGTAATACACTGTGTTATATGGACATTGATATGGACATTGCTATTTTATTACCTTGCTGAAGGCTGTAACTTGGGCCACTTGGGCCTGTCTGCTACTTGAGAGACTCCCGGATGTTAAGTGTGTAAACATGCCGGTGATATACTAAGATGGACTGTGTGAACTGCGGTTTATGATAATAATAAACGGCTGTATTGTGAAATACCGGAAGGACATTGCACGTGTGCTTAATTTACCCGGTGCAGCGAGTATCCCCCAGTATGATGACTAGCGCTGCCTTACACTAGTTAACCCCTTTAGTGAACATGGTAAAAAAAAAATGAGGCTTTATCATTATACTGCCGAACAAAAAATGTAATAAAACGCGATCAAAAAGACGAATGTAAACAAAAATTGTACCACTGAAAATGTCATCTTGTCCCACAAAAAACAACCCGCCATACAGCTCAATCAACTGAAAAAATAAGTTATAGCTCTCAGAATAAAAAAAATGCAAATTTTTCTTTTTTCTCTAAAATTGTTTTTATTGTGTAAAAGTGCCAAAACATAAAAAAAATATAAATGTGGTACCGCTGTAAACATACTGACAGCGAAGAATAACGCTGCCTTATCAATTTTACCACACCATGAAACATGCGGAGCAGGGACTCGAGCACCCGCGATACATGGTGCATACCCGAGTACCCAATGCAAACTCAAGTAGTGAGCACTTGCGCTCAAGACTAATGACAACTTAGAATTTGATAACATTAGGTCATCATATTAACTGTGTTGTACCTCTGAGTTCAAAATGTTCACTATAGCCCTTGATAAAATCCTTGAGGGGTCTAGTTTCCAAAATGGGGTCACTTGGGGGGGGGGGGGGGGTTTCCACTGTATAGGCGCATCAGGTGCTCACCAAACATGATATGGTGTCCGCTCTAGATTCCAACCAATTTTGCGTTCAAAAAGTCACCCACATATGGGGTACTGGCGTACTAGAGAAATTGCACAACAAATGGTATGGTGCAATTTCTCCTGTTACCCTTATGAAAATGCAAATTTGGGGCTGAAAAACATTTTTGTGGGAAAAATGTGAACATTTTATTTTTACGGCTCAAGGTTATAAACTTTTGTGAAGCACCTGGGGGCTCAGGGTGCTCACCACACATCTAGATAAGATCCCTTAGGGGTCTAGTTTCCAAAAGAGATGGACAGCGGCATTTAACATGTTAACAGTGGCGGGTGGATCACCATTATTACAGCTGACATGTGCCCGGTTCAGTGTGGGCTCAGCGCCGGAGCCCGCGCTGAACAGGGGGTGACAGCCTGGTGCATACTATTACGCCCCAGGCTATAAAGGGGTTAATAAATTGGGACATGAAAATAATGTCAAAAATACTTGCTGACCGACTAGCAGAGATACTGCCTTCTCTCATAGTTCCACACCAAGTAGGTTTCATTAAAAATAGAGCAGCAGTCTTTAATATTAGAACTGTCTTGGAGGTCCAAGATGGACTGAAACGGGACGGTCTAGTGGAAGCAAACCCAGCTCTCTTGGCATTAGATGTAGAGAAGGCATTTGATAATATACAATGGAAATGGTTGGATAGAGTCTTAGACAAGTTTAGGATAAATTGCATATTTAGAAACTATTTGACTGCTCTTTATGCTAATCTGGCTTTTTGTCAGGTGCATTCCAGTTACTAAAAGGGACAAGACAGGAATACCCACTCTCGCCCTTACTGTTTGACTTGGCTATAGAACCACTGCCACAATATTTGATAGCCTCACATTGTTTTTCAGATATAAAAATAGTATAGAGTATAGTATAGAAAATTAAACTAACTTGCTTTGCAGATGACATGCTGCTCTTCTTGTCGAATCCTGATAATCATATTATGCAACAAATTCTAGATAAATTAACGTATTTTGGTTCTTTCTCAAGATATAAAATAAATATCCGTGTGAAGACACGGGGTCTTCCGTGGGTAGAACACTACTCAGACAACACAGGGTGAGGATAAAACAGTGTGGCAATACTCATTGAACCACAAAACGTACAATCAATAAACACAAAGATGAGTCCCAGCAAATACCCAAGATGGTACTACATTACACAGTCCTCACCCTTCCGCTGTCCCGCTTAGAATAGAACAGCTGCGACTTTCTGACTTCCAGGGCCCACTACCTCAACCAGTGGCCCCCCGTTTCTGGCGGACTCCCTCAGTCAGAAGGTAGCGGCAAGCTTAGGAAGCTAGCAGTCCATTGAGGTACAAGGCCAGGAGACCCGAGGGCCCAACCCTGGCCTCTCTGAGAATTTCCATGGGGCCAGATGACCGGTTGGTCCCAATCTAGCTTAGCCGAATGTCTCCATGGGTTCCAGGCGACCAGAGGATCCTACCTGGTAACTCCAAACAACATCTCCATGGGGCTAGATGCCTTCATCGTCCCAACCTGGTCCCCAGACATGTATCCATGGGCTCTGATGGTCAGTGGAGCAGATCCGTACCTTTCCAGTCTGGGCCATATATCTTTAGGCCGGAATCATGTAGAATCCAAATAAGTGTCTCTTTGGTTAAAGCCATGCTTCCAAGCTGATGGTCTGAGAGAGTCTGATCTGTGACTCTCCTTGTAAAGTCTGCCTTCTACAGAGGCACACGTCCTTTGAAGTACACAGCCAAAGGTCAAGGGTTAGGGATGATATTATTCCACAGGACTCAGGTCTCATTGGTTGTGCATTTAATCAACTTACATAGTTGGTATACCAGGGGGCTCTTTAAATCCACATTCAGCTGCCTTTAGTATAATATGTAATTAGCATAGTAACAAACATCATTGTTCACAATCAGGGTTATACAAATACTGGTTTGTCCTTCTTGACAAGCCACAGAAATACACATACACTATTGTGTTTGTGTTGAATTGTAAATGTATTTCTCTTGGCTTTACAAATCCGAATTGTCTGACCGATTAAGATTAGAAGTGGTATCGTCACAATTAGCAAATGTCAGCTCTTGTATTTGAGAGAGGCAGGAAGTAAAACTAATGGAAATATTAAAGTCTCTATAGCCTCACAATATATAACATCTGGGAATGAGAATAGGAAAATATTCCTATTCTCTTTACAGATATAATTACCCTCATTTGATAGAAAAAATAATGAAAGAGTTGGACAGGTGGCAAAAATTAACATTATCACTGTTCAGAAGAATTTATCTTATAAATATGATTTGTTTTTCTCGTCTATTATACCCAATGCAGACTATCCCTCTGTTGTAACACTCAGATATTTCGAAACCACAAACAACCTTTGTCAAATCCATTTGGCAAGGAAAGAGACTGAGAATTTCTTATAATAAACTAGCTTTGAGAAAAGATGGGGGAGCTCAGATGCATAGGCTGATTATATTGAGGGCAATATGGGCTACCGCCCGGGGCCCTGAGGCTCCAGGGGGCCCATGAATTGCTCCCATTATAATGCAAATTTTTTCGGTCACCGCCGCGCTGGCCGAAGGTTTAGATGATCACCGCTGCAGCCCGCAGCGTTTGAATCATACTGTGTCGCCCCGCCCTGTCAGTGCCAGATGACGCTCCCATCTGGCCACCGCGGCTGTATATTCACTAGCACGAGCTTTCAGTTTAAATGCTGTTGGTACCGCCCTGACTGTCATGTGGCAGGGCGGTCCCAACATCCTTTAAATTTCCCGCCGACGCTAGTGCATATTCAGGGCTGCATGATGCAGCCAGCGTGTCTGTGAGTGGCTGCTTTGAACTTTGGGACCACCCTGCCACATGACTTCAAGCAGGGCGGTCCCAAAGTTCAAAGCAGACACTCACATACACGCTGCTTCACGCAACCGCTCCCATCCGGCCAGCTGCAGATCCACCGGGGCGGGCAGTTTGAATGATGCTGGGACCGCCCTGCCACATGACGTCAGGCAGGGACCAGCATACACAGGGGCACGGCATACAGGCAGACAGTGGCGGGGGGGCCCCTGGACCGCTCCCCCCAGCAGCGGCGCATGGCCGTTACTTCTTCGGCCGGGCCAGCACTGCAGCAGTTAACTTCCCTGTGCTGGCCCGGACTCGTCACAGCTAGAAGACATGGCCCTGTGCGCGGCCGTGTCTCCTAGCTGTGACGAGACGCAGTGCGCGCCCGGCCTGCACTGCTGCAGCCTGCATCGGAGAGGAGCAGGAGGACTGGAGCCGAGCCGGGGGATTTGTGTGTGTGTGTGTGTGTGTGTGTGTGTGTGTGTGTGTGTGTGTGTGTGTGTGTGTGCAGACATAATTGTGTGATGTCTGTTTATATGTATTTTTGTGTTTCAAATGTGTTTATGCGTGTATGTACAGTACAGACCAAAAGTTTGGACACACCCTCTCATTTAAAGATTTTTCTGTATTTTCATGACTATGAAAATTGTATATTCACACTGAAGGCTTCAAAACTATGAATTAACACATGTGGAATTATATACTTAACAAAAAAGTTAACAAACAACTGAAAATATGTCTTATATTCTAGTTTCTTCAAAGTAGCCACCTTTTGCTTTGATTACTGCTTTGCACACTCTTGGTATTCTCTTGATGAGCTTCAAGAAGTAGTCACTGGAAATAGTCTTCCAACAATCTTGAAGGAGTTCCCAAAGATGCTTCAGACTTGTTGGCCCTTTTGCCTTCACTATGCGGTCCAGCTCACCCCAAACCATCTCGATTGGGTTCAGGTCTGGTGACTGTGGAGGCCAGGTCATCTGGCGTAGCACCCCATCACTCTCCTTCTTGGTCAAATAGCCCTTACACAGCCTGGAGGTGTGTTTGGGGTCATTGTCCTGTTGAAAAATAAATGATGGTCCAACTAAACGCAAACTGGATGGAATAGCATGCCGCTGCAAGATGCTGTGATAGCCATGCTGGTTCAGTATGCCTTCAATTTTGAATAAATCCCCAACAGTGTCACCAGAAAAGCAAATCCACACCATCACACCTTCTCCTCTATGCTTCACGGTGGGAACCAGGCAAGTAAAGTCCATCCGTTCACCTTTTCGGCGTCGCACAAAGACACGGTGGTTGGAACCAAAGATCTCAAATTTGGACTGATCAGACCAAAGCACAGATTTCCACTGGTCTAATGTCCATTCCTTGTGTTCTTTAGCCCAAACAAGTCTCTTCTGCTTGTTGCCTGTCCTTAGCAGTGGTTTCCTAGCAGCTATTTTACCATGAAGGCCTGCTGCACAAAGTCTCCTCTTAACAGTTGTTGAAGAGATGTGTCTGCTGCTAGAACTCTGTGTGGCATTGACCTGGTCTCTAATCTGAGCTGCTGTTAACCTGCGATTTCTGATGCTGGTGACTCGGATAAACTTATCCTCAGAAGCAGAGGTGACTCTTGGTCTTCCTTTCCTTGGGCGGTCCTCATGTGAGCCAGTTTCTTTGTAGCGCTTGATGGTTTTTGCAACTGCACTTGGGGACACTTTCAAAGTTTTCCCAATTTTTCGGATGGACTGACCTTCATTTCTTAAAGTAATGATGACCACTGATTTTTCTTTACTTAGCTGCTTTTTTCTTGCCATAATGCAAATTCTGACAGTCTATTCAGTAGGACTATCTGCTGTGTATCCACCTGACTTCTGTACAACACAACTGATGGTCCCAACCCCATTTATAAGGCAAGAAATCCCACTTATTAAACCCGACAGGGCACACCTGTGAAGTGAAAACCATTTCCGGTGTTTACCTCTTGAAGCTCATCAAGAGAATGCCAATTGTGTGCAAAGCAGTCATCAAAGCAAAAGGTTGCTACTTTGAAGAACCTAGAATATAAGACATATTTTCAGTTGTTTCACACTTTTTTGTTAAGTATATAATTCCACATGTGTTAATTCATAGTTTTGATGCCTTCCGTGTGAATGTACAATTTCCATAGTCAAGAAAATACAGAAAATTTTTTAAATGAGGTGTGTCCAAACTTTTGGTCTGTACTGTATGTGTATGTCTGTATATGTTTGTGTGTGACTGCGTGCGGCCCCCTGCTGTGTATAGATGGCGCCGTGCGGCCCCCTGCTGTGTATAGATGGCGCCGTGCGGCCCACTGCTGTGTATAGATGGCGCCGTGCGGCCCCCTGCTGTGTATAGATGGCGCCGTGCGCCCCCCTGCTGTGTATAGATGGCGCCGTGCGCCCCCCTGCTGTGTATAGATGGCGTTGTGCGGCCCCCTGCTGTGTATAGATGGCGCCGTGCGGCCCCCTGCTGTGTATACACTGTGTTCCAAATTATTATGCAAATAATATTTTCTCAGATTTTCCCAAATTACGTATATGAATTGCAGTCATTGTAATTTTCCAGTCAAATAACTATTAGAGTACAATTGAAAGGCTTTTGTACAAACTGCCTATGATAACAGTATATTTTTTTAAAAATAAAAAACTCAAACTGCACTCAAAATGCATGTTCCAAATTATTATGCACAGCAGAGTTTTCAACCTTTTCATTTTAATAAAGAACAAAAAATGGTCATTTTAGAAATTCTAAGCATTAGCAGGTTATTACAAACTGAAATCAAACAGTTTTCAACTCAAAACTTTATTCTAGGTGATGTTACATTTGCACATAGGACCCCTTGTTCGAAAGGAGCTTCTGAACTCTCGTCCATTGAATTTGTCAGGTTTTGGATGGTTTCTGCTTCAGTTGTTTTGCATGAGGACAGAATACCCTCCCAGAGCTGTTGCTTAGATGTGAACTGCCTCCCGCCATCATAGACACTCCTTTTGATGATGCTCCAGAGGTTCTCAATGGGGTTGAGGTCAGGGGAGCTTGGGGGCCACACCATAAGTTTGTCCCCTTTTATGCCCATAGCAGCCAGAGATGCAGATGTGTTATGTGCAGCATGAGACGGGGCATTATCATGCATGAAAATGATCTTGCTGCAGAATGCACGGTTCTTCTTCTTGAACCATGGCAGGAAGTGCTGTTTGAGAAACTCGACATACATTATGGAGTTCATCTTTACCCCTTCAGGGATCCTAAAGGGGTCGACAATCTCTCTCCCCATGATTCCAGCCCAAAACATTACTCCACCTCCTCCTTGTTGGCGCCGTAGCCGTGTTTGCATGGGGTGTCCATCAACCAGCCATCCTCCACTCCATCCATCTGGACCATCGAGCGTTGCATGGCACTCATCGGTGAACAAAACAGTTTTGAAGTCAGTCTTCACGTATTGTTTGGCCCACTGAAGCTGTTTCTGCTTGTGTGCAGTGGATAGAGGAGGTCGACAGGATGGCTTACGCACAGCTGCAAACCTCTGAAGGACCCTGCATCTTGTTGTTCGGGGGACGTTGGAGGCACAAGCAGCTTCAAAAACTTGTCTGCTGCTATGACAAGGCTTTTTTGCCACTGCTCTTTCAATCTGACGTAATTGCCTGTAGGAAAGAGTCCTCAATTTGCCCTTATCAGCACGCACACGTGTGTACTGTGAATCAGCTACATACTTCTTGATTGTGCGATGATCACCATGAAGTGTCTTGGCAATGTTGATTGTAGTCATGCCTTGACCTAAACACTCCACAATTTGTTGTTTCTCAGCAGCCGACACATCCTTTTTCTTTCCCATTTTGGCAGAAAATGTAGGCTGCTTAATAATGTGGGACAACCTTCTTAAGTAGTCTTGCCTTTCTTTGGACAAACCTGCCAAACTATCTAGCACAGGTGTCTGCAATTGCTTACAGTGATATAAAGAGCCCTTACACACATCACCATCAATGAGTTTAACTGACAAACAAAAAAATTCTTACCTTATCACTCCTAAACACTTTTTGCATAATAATTTGGAACACAGTGTAGATGGCGCCGTGCGGCCCCCCCGCTGTGTATAGATGGCGCCGTGCGACCCCTCCCCGCTGTGTATATATGGCGCCGTGCGACCCCTCCCCGCTGTGTATAGATGGCGCCATGCGACCCCCTCCCCACTGTGTATAGATGGCGCCGCGCGGCCCCCTCCCCGCTGTGTATAGATGGTGCCGTGCGACCCCCTCCCCGCTGTGTATAGATGGTGCCGTGCGACCCCCTCCCCGCTGTGTATAGATGGTGCCGTGCGACCCCCTCCCCGCTGTGTATAGATGGCGCCGCGCGGCCCCCCGCTGTGTATAGGTGGCGCCGCGGTACTTCCGCTGTGTATAGATGGCGCCGCGCGGCCCCCCGCCGTGTATAGGTGGCGCCGTGCGGCCCCTCCGCCGTGTATAGGTGGCGCCGTGCGGCCCCTCCGCCGTGTATAGATGGCACCGTGCGGCCCCCCCGCTGTGTATAGATGGCACCGTGCGGCCCCCCCCCGCCGTGTATAGGAGGATTATGGCAGCTCATAGTGTGTAGGGTTTCATACTGTACATAGGGGATGTCAGCATACTTAATTGTGCTCAATATTAAGTCATACAATTAATGTAGAATTATTATAATTAATATATTAAAATTGTGCCAAATTAATTTCACGTGAACTGTCACATGATCTATCACAGGGGATCATGTGACATGTCACGTGATACATCAGGTGTGTGGGGGCCCCCCACCTTCTAAATTACCCGGGGCCCTTGCTACTCTTAATCCACCCCTGCTCAGATGCCTTTAATTAGGTTGTATAATCTAGTGGCTCTAACCAGACATATTAAGGATTGGATACATGGAACATCATATTTTTCTAACGCAACATTAGAGTGAGAATTGGCAAGAGCTTAAAACAATATTACATTTAAAAAAAGAAAAATTACCGGCTTTTGTGAAATCTAGTAGTTTGTTGGGAGACACGGTGAGCGCATGGAGGACAAAATGGTAGCTTGTATAGCTTCCTGATTGCATTTCTAAATATTTACCGATATGGAAAGACCGCCAACTTTATACAGGAGAATCAATATAAATTATTTAGAATATGGATGGGGAAAGGAATCCAACATTTGGGGAATATATTAAATCTGGGAGAAGGGACATTTTTAATTTGGGCAGAAACTTCCTCTAAATTCAAACTGGAAAATTGCCGCCATCTACAATATCTACAGGTAACTAGCCATTATAAATCATTAATAAAAGATTTAGGAAAAGTAGAAACTTTGACCATTTAATAGGTTAGGAAAAAAATCAGGACTAGTTATCGAACATTTTATAGCAAAATTCAGAGACAAGCTCAAATGCTCTGGAGGTCAAATATTTTTGATTCCTGGGGAAAGGTAGTAGACGATGAACAACTATATGATAAGATGTTGTTAGGGAGTTTAGAGGTCAGAAAAATAATAACAAACGAACAATGGAGAGAGATGTATTTCAAATTTTAACTTTTCATATCGAAATGTGCCAGCCTACTTTCTTAATATCTGTCCTAAATGCAATCTACAGGGGGGGGGCATTTATATGGATACACATAAATTAAATGGAAATGGTTGGTGATATCAACTTCTTGTTTGTGGCACATTAGTATATGGGAGGAGGGAAACTTTTCCAGATGGGTGGTGACCGTGGCGGCCATTTTGAAGTCTGGCATTTTGGATCAAACTTTATTTTTTTCAATGGGAAGAGGGTCATGTGACACCAAATTTATTGAGAATTATATAAAAAACAATGGTGTGCTTGGTTTTAACGTAACTTTATTCTTTCATGAGTTTTTTGCAAGTTTATGACAACTCCCACTCTTGACACACTGATAGCAACACCGCAGAAGAAATGCTAGCACAGGCTTCCAGTATCCGTTGTTTCAGATGCTGCACATCTCGTATCTTGATGGTGTGGTATATGGGGTACAAAGATAGTGGGGCCATTCTTCATCAATGGAAACCTCAATGCCACTGGATATCTGAAATTGCTACATGATGATGTGTTGCCCTCTTTATGCACTGAAGATGGCATGTTCCCTGAGTTTTTCCAACAAAACGGTGCACTACCACATTATGGGTGTCGGGTCCGAGCATTCCTACATGAATATTTTCCTGGAAAGTGGATTGGTCGTCGTGGGCCAGTTGAATGGCCACCAAGGTCTCCCGATCTGACCCCCTTAGACTTTTATCTTTGGGGGTCACCTGAAGGCAATTGTCTATGCTGTGAACATACGAGATGTGCGGGACACAAGGAGACGCATCACCGGAGCCTGTCTCCCCTCCTGCTGCACGCCCCTGACAGGAATCTCTGCTAGCCAGGGGTCACCTGTAAAAGGAACACTTACCTAGCCCTCGTCCTCCTTGGGGGTCCGGAGACGTCGGGGCGGCCTGCGTGGAGTGCGCCGCGTCCTCTGTGGAGTCCTGCGGAGCGTCGGGACTTTCCCTCAGACGGTGTGTGGTGCGGGGTGTGGAGGCTGCTGGTTTCGGGCTCTGTGTCTGCCCGGCGGTGGTGGAGGTGAAGTGGAGAGAGGCTGGGACTGAGAGGCAATCTGGGGCCCTCCCACCTTCCATCTTTGTGGAGGTCAGCAACATCAGAGAGACCGTGCAACGGAGATTTTTGAGGCTACTCTGGCGCTTTGAATTTGGCCCAAACAGAGCACCAATATCCTGATAATTCTCCTTTATACTCTGTTTACTACAGGGTCATTTTTTACATCAGTGGAGTAATATGGGAGCTGGGTAAACTCCAAATGTCTGTCCTTCATTGCTAATTACATCAAAACTCCATCCAGTGGACATTTGGATTATAACAACCATTTTCTTTTATCATTTACTTCAAACACCATCTTGAGGCCCACAGGAATATTGCAGTCTCAGTTCACTCACTATTCTTATACCACCCAACTCTCCATGGACATCGAATACCCAGACTTGACTCCACATATTCAGTTTATTACTGGACAATAGACAACCTGCTCTGGCGTTCCCTCCATTGCTTATCATGAAGTAACCACTATCTACAAACCATGATTCTGTGAGTCTTCTGACTTCTCCAATCTTCATAATATGGCTCCTACTCTAGACCAAGAGGAACAGCCCGCCCAATCTGAAGACAGAGGGGATCTGTGTCAACCCACTAAAACGCCCCGCAATTCTACTTTAAGGAAATGGGAATCACAAATAGACCCTTCGGAACTAGCGGCTGAGGTCACTGCTAGGCTACTTCCTGAAATCAAAACCATAATTCAATCCACACTAAATACTGCCCTGATGGATCTTCAGGCCAGACAGGAAGAACAAGCCGAACAGCTCACTGAGCTAGAATCACGTGTATCAAACATTGAAGAGGATTCAAATGAGGACCACTCCAAAATAATGGCTATTGTTTGTGAAAACTCAATTCTGAGACCGTATAGATGACCTTGAGAACCGCTCTCACAGAAGCAACCTGTGTTTGGTGGGTCTACCTGAATCGTATCATCAGAACACTCTGAAACCCCTATGCGAGAACGAAGTCCCAAAAGCCCTAAAATTATCTGAAGGTAAAAAGGTGGAAAGGGTCTACAGAATTGGTCCTCCACCCTCTGTCTTTGGAGCCCACAATACAACCAGGCCAAGACAGGTCATTATGAAATTTTTAGATTTCAATGATAAAGCTGACATTATCTGAGCGTACAAACAATTATACCACCCATTTATCATTCAAGGCCATAAAATCTTGCTTTTCGAAGACTACTCCATTGAAGCAACCAGGAAAAGGAAGTCCTTGTGCTCTTTATGCACCAGACTGCACAAAGAAAAAATCCACTTTCAACTCCGCTACCCGGCTACTCTACGCCTGAAAGACACAGATGGCTCTTTCTGGGAATTTATCTCACCTGATAAGGCAGAATCTTTTGTCAACTGTCTCATAGGCCCAGGGGCCAGCCCTGAACAGGCCTACCAGGCGATAATTCCCTCTAGTTCACGGTCCCCTAAGAGACCCACGATACGAGGAGACAAAGGAGACCAGAGCTATAACAATCGTTGATTTAATGAGTTTCTCCTTTTATACACCTGGAGACTCTGGAGTAAAAGTCTTTTACAGAAGCAATTTCTTAAGAAAAATTCTGATAAAATAACTTAATTAAGGGGGGAGTTAGGTTTAGATTTGAATTTAAATGTAATTTGTTATATTGCACACATGGTCGTGCAGAAGTGAGGCCCAGGAGATAGTTGTTGTTTTTTTTTTTTTTCCCTAACGAGCAGTTTAAAATGTTCACGCTCTTGCTAGGTCTTTTCTTTAAAACTTTGGTTTATTGTCATTTGAAACTTTCACATGTTCGAGCTTTGCTCTTTAGTACATAATCTAACTACATGTCATCATTATTTTGTAAGTTGCTCACCAAACATGTTTATCTTTACAGTCTTTGAATGTGTATATCGTATCTTGGAATGTTAAAGGTTTGTGCTCTCCCCAAAAACGGATGAAAGTCCTTAGACAATTAAAACGTTTAAAGCCCGACATAGCCCTTCTACAGGAAACGCATTTACCTGAATCAGATTTCCCCCGGATTAAAAAATTGTGGGTTGGAGGTGTCTATGGTTCATCGTCCGTAGATAGAAAGGCTGGAGTTGTAATCCTTATCAATAAACCATTTATACACCAGGTTATAAGTCAGCAGCAGGATGGAGAAGGGAGGTTGATCCAATTAACATTATCTACATGTTGTGGAACCTTCTCTATCTACAATATTTATGCGCCTAACATAGGCAACAAATCCTTTTTTTAAACAATTGGAGACTAGACTCTTACTTGACTCCAACCCTAAACAAAATAGTAGGTGGAGACTTTAACTCGGTGGTTTCAGTTCACGAGGATAGGAAAAACACTGCTGGTACTCCGCAATCAACAACCTCACATGCCAAAGCACTAGCACCTCTTATGTCTACTTGCCATTTAATTGATTCATGGAGGTTTCTGAACCCTAGTAATAGAGAATATATGCACTTCTCACACGCCAACGACTCTTGGTCTCGTATTGACTATTTTTTTGTATCTTCTTCTCTGTTGGCTAAATTGGTAACGGTGCAAATTGATGATATTGTTATTTCTGATCATGCTCCAGTAAGGTTGGAACTATCAAAGGATTTCCCTCGTGGTCCTGACTTCTTATGGAGATTTCCAGATTACTTTTGCAAAGACTACTCATTTATTTCCTCTCTCAAGATATGGTGGAGCGAGTTCTTATCTGGCAATTCGGCACACCAAGATAACCCCACATTATTATGGGAATCGGCCAAGGCGGTACTTAGGGGGAAAATTTTGGCGTATACTTTTTCTCACAAAAAAAGTTATGAAAAAATATAGTGAACTGTCCTCTGAACTGAAACAAGCTTACACTACATTTCTTCTTGACCCTTCCCCTCTAAATAAAACACATTGGTCTCAAAAACAATCTGAATTCAACCAATATGCAGATATGAGAGAACAATTCCATTTATCTCAAACAGAAGCATACTTTTATAGGTTTGGCAACAAATCAGGGAGGATGATGGCCAATTTAGCAAAAGGTCTGAAAAAGCCACAGGGAATTTTCCAATTAAGAAATAACGGGCTAATTCACACGAATCCTAAATCAATTAATGAGATTTTAGGCTCCTTCTATAAGGACCTATACAAAAAAACAAAACATACCTTGCCCCTCTCTGATACACTCTTGGATAAGGTCAAACTACCTTTTATTTTCGGAGGAACAGAAATCTATATTAAATAAACCTATTTCATTGGAGGAGATTACTAATACAATTAGAAATGTGAAACCAAACAAAGCCCCTGGTCCTGATGGATACACTTCTGACTTCTTTAAATCCCTAATGGAAGAGGTGTCCCCGTTGTTAGTATCAATATTCAACAAAATAATTCATGGCAATCCCATTTTCCCTTCCGCAAATATGGCCTATGTCAAATTATTACTAAAGCCAGACAAAGATCCATTATCCCCCAATTCATACAGACCGATTTCACTTATAAATATCGACATTAAGCTTTTATCTAAAATAATAACTGATAGACTGGCCTCCATTGTACCCCACCTTATATCCCATATACAAGCAGGCTTTGTTGAAGGTCGCTCAGCCACGGTTAATATTAGGAAAGTATTACTGACGCTCGATAAAATCCACTCTACATCTGATTTAAAGGGGTCCACGGCAATTATCTCCCTTGACGCCGAAAAGGCCTTTGATAATATAAGTTGGGATTGGTTATACATGGTTTTAACTAAGGTGTCATTGTCGGGCCCTTTTTTTAATTATATGGGGCCCAGGGTACACTCTTTCCATATTTAGCCCTACTACATCATTGGAATAACCCTGAGAATCCTGACAAAAAATCAAAAGGCCCCCCAAAACTGCTTCATACTCTACTTTTCCTGGCAAAAAAAACAGGGTCTAGCCAATGTTTAAGTAACTATCATTCCCCCTATAGCAGAGCTAATAATCCAAATGAAACATTTTATGGGAGTGGAGCAATTAGATGCCCTTAGAAACTTGCCAGCTTGCTGTTCTTTGTTACTATCAAAATGGAAGCAGTTTATTATAACATGTTGCTCTCTGACTTAAAAGAATAAAATTGTCCAACCATTTACCTCTACAGAATGGTATATTCTGAAGGATCTAAACAACAGCCTAGGACTCTTACGCGTTAACTAAAGCAGGGGAGATAATCAACATAATTTATCGATATTTACTTAATTCCCTCGATTGAAGATGACTGTAACTTGCTAATACTTTTGTATTTTTGTTTAATTGTCCATTTGTTAGGCCAGCTAACCGGAACTTATTGATTATTCATTGTGCCTGATCTGCGTACAGACTCCTTCCAATGTGCATCCTGGCTATGTTTTATATGTCTTTCTATGATTTTGCATTTCTGAAAAAAACAAAAAAAAATGATGTTTGAAAAAAAGATACGAGATGTGCAGCATCTGAAACAACGGATACTGGAAGCCTGTGCTAGCATTTCTTCTGCGGTGTTGCTATCAGTGTGTCAAGAGTGGGTGAAGAGGGTTGCATTGACAATCCAACACAATGGGCTGCACTTTGAACACATTTTAGAAGTGGTCATAAACTTGGAAAAAACTAATGAAAGAATAAAGTTACGTTAAAACCAAGCACGCCATTGTTTTTTTTATGAAATTCTCAATAAATTTGATGTCACATGACCCTCTTCCCATTGAAAAAAAAATAAAGTTGGATCCAAAATGTCCAACTTCAAAATGGCCGCCACGGTCACCACCCATCTGGAAAAGTTTTCCCCCTCCCATATACTAATGTGCCACAAACAGTAAGTTGATATCACCAACCATTCCCATTTAATTTAGGAATATCCATATAAATGGCCCACCCTGTACATATAGCAAATTTAATGCTTAGTATATGGCAGTGGTCCCCAACCTTTTTTTTTGCACCAGGGACTGGCTTCAAGCAAGACCATTTTTCCATGGCCTGGTGGAGTGGAGCAGGGGCGGGGCTTTGGTCATATAGGGCGGTGTTATGGAGGGGGTTGAAGTTTAGTCCTACGTCCTCATATGGAGTATATACTGAGCAGTGTAGCTGCCCCAATGTAGCTGCTACAGTGATCGGTATATACTCGATACAATACTGTATATGAGGACGTAAACTGGAGGATATTACTGATACCACTGTAGCTGCAAATACAGGACCTCTGCTGAGGTCAGGCCCATGTGACCTTGCAAGTAGGTGTTGTCGCCGGAAGGGCTTGGACCTGCTCCGGTGCAGAACTGATACCCGGATCCTGGTTCATACGCGTTTCCCTTTAACTCAGTGTAACGGCTATAGTGTCATGGCTCCTGGCATAGCTCCCAGGGCTGTCGAGTTGGAGTCGTGGAGTCTGAGCCCATTTTGAAGTCTGTATAAAATGGACCGACTCCTAAAATATATAATAAATGAATAAATGAAGTAGTTCAGTGTAGTTTGTGGGGAATATTTTTTCATAAGAATTTGGGAAAGTTATGAAATGTCCTATAAATGTCTGTCCTATTCCTGATCTAAGGGTCTAGACTTTTAGCTGAGATTAATCTGTGCTAAAGTAAATTTATCACTTAAACATGAGCCATGTATGAGGGAGTCGGTGTCATGGAAATTGAGGAGTCCGAGGTTTGGCTTACCGACTCCACAGCCCTGATAGCTCCTGGCGGGGACCTGGTCTACATCCTTAAGCTGCCTTATCCATTTTACATCATGGTGAACGGCATAAAAAAACACTCAAAACTATTCCTGAATTGCTGTTTTTCGTTCATTCTGCCTCCTGGAAAAATGGAATAGAAAGTGATCAAAAAATATTATGTGCCTTAAAAATTGTAGAAATGAAAATGTCAACTTGTCCCAGGAAAAAAAAACGCCACATGACTGTTAGCAGAAATGTAGAAAAAGTATAGCTCTCAAAATATCGCAATGCAAAAACTTGGTTTTGTAAAAAAAAGCCTCTTTTTTTAGTGTGTGATAGCAGGCAAACCTAAAAACCCAATATTAATTTGGTATCGCTGTAATCGCACCGACCTGAAGAATAAAGTCGTCTAATCACTTATATCGCACGAGGAACAGCTTAAAAAATAAATAAAACTGATTCTTGATCTGCTGTTGATTTGTTCATTTTGCCTCCCAAAGATTTATCCTGCGCTCTACCCTGAGCGCGTACACTGGGGTTTTCGTGTAAATCTCTGAAATATGTGATTCAGACGTAACCCCCGGTGAAAGACTCCCTATAATGAGGAAGATGGAGTCACTGTGGATGCTGTCTGGCCTATGATCTGGCGGTGTCTCTTTTTAAGCGTTGTAAGAAGGTTACTGGTAACATGCTGGAGAGGTGGTTATTAGCTTGAGTGATATTAACCTGGACGTTTGTTCCAGCATATGTGGTGAGAGAGGTTAATTGGCTATGACAGGGCCAGGTTTGTTGTCAGCGGCTAAAGAGTTGGGCAGGACGGTTGTTCACCATATCTCCACTCTCCGGTGTGGTTCAGCAGGTAAAAGTTTAACCTCTGACTGAGTCCAGATTCCTGTGTGCTCTGAATGTGACCTAACCTCCAGAGCTGTGCTCTTGTTAAACAGAGCTGAACCCTGTTTGCTGACCAGATGGACACCACAGTTATGCGGACGGTAATAAGTGCTTTTTTTTACGGAGAGGAGCAAGACTGAGTCCATTGATGTCTATTTTTGTTTTGGACTGGTTTCTGAAAAATTATTTTAATAAACGAGTTGAAGATTTAAATAAAAAAAGCATTCCTCTGAGTACCTCATTAAGCACCTGAGTGAGCCGATCTACTGCAGTTGGAGGTAGAAGTGTGGGGAAAATCCCCAGGAAGCAAATGTGACGGCTGTGGCCAAATTACATGTCCTGTGTGAGGATGACTATAAGGATAGAAGAGCTTTTGGACAAAACGAAGGAGCTGAGCTGATCAAGTACTTGGTCCAATTCCAGCAACTTTAGCAGCGGTGGCAGCACTCCCCGACCAGTTGATCCTTCAAAGGATTGTGGGCATCCGCTGTATTCATGGCGACGCTAAGGACCAACCTTTAGCCAGAGTGACCATAAAAGCAAACTGTAGCACTGAGTCTCATGAGGTTGGAGTGGTTAAGGACCTGATACACCCAATTATATGAGGGCGGAATTTTACTTTACCCTGGGACTTATAGCGAAAAGGGAGTGGGTGCCAAGTTACTGAGCTAAGAACAATTTCATCCTTCTAAAAAAAAAAAAAAAAAAAAAAAAAAAAATCGGAGGCAGGTGAATTTCCCCTGTGTGTGTGCTTGATGGCGATGAGAACGAATAAGAAAGAGACAGCGACCTGAGGCCGACATCCCTGAGTTGGTGGCTCCCGGGAGGAACTTTGGGACTGCTCAAATGAAGGACCATACACTCAAAGGGGCGCTTGATCATGTCACCGTTTTAAGGGAGGTTGCTCAAGAGCTGGGGGCCGACACTAGGTTTCCATACTTTCGCAGTAGATGGGGATTTACTAGGGTGACTAAGCTGGGGGGGGGGGGGGTATTGGAACAACTGGTGGTATCAGGACCCTATAGACGTAGGGTGTTAGAAATGGCCCATGCCCATGTCTTGGGTGGTCATCTGGGTGTAGACAAGACCAAAGAGCGGATCCTTCTTAGGTTCTACTGGCCCGGATGTCACCAAGCGAGAAATGCTACTGCGCATGCGGAGGCGCCATATTGCTGCAGGTAAATTTCTTTCTTTTTCCTCCAGCAACATGGTGGCACTTAGCTACTGCGGACGCCATTTTGCTAGAGGAAAAAGAAATGTACCTGCAGCAATACGGCCCACACTAGCGCAGTAGTATTTCTAGGTTGCCGAGAGATGCTACTGCGCATGCGCAGTGCCATATTACTGCACCCAAAATTTTTTTCCCAAAGGAAAATGGCGCCCACGGTAGCATCTCTCGGCAAACGAGAGATGCTTCTGCCCATGCGCTGGAGGCCGCAGAGACCATCTTGGGGAATGTAAATTTCAATATGACGCAGAAATTACAAAGTCAGTATGTAAAATAGTAGGCAGGTCACTGAAAGCACCGTGACCTGTCACAACATAGAGATAGGAATACATGAATACATAATGAGAGCACCAGAGCACATGCATATCATTCTGGCTGAAATGAAAATAAAGATTACACAAGAACTACTGGGCAGATTTCATCAGCAAAGGTATCATTTTACTCAGTATAACGGCGCCAACCTGACATTGTATGTGATTTACTAAGCGCAATCCTGCTGAGAGGTGCGCTTTAAAGGCATAGAGTAGTCGATGGCCAGTGGAGTTGGAGATGGCTTTCCAGGAGTTGAAGCTAGCCCTGTGTAAACAGCCAGTCTTGGTTGCATCGGACTTAACAAAGGAGTTCGTGGTCCAGACAGATGCTTCAGAAGTCTGGTTTGGAGGCTTCTTGTCAAGAGAAATAAATGATGTGGGAAGTAAAATATGGCATGAAAAAAACACTTAGAATCCCTGTGATACGTTGAAGTGACAAAGGTCAGAATTGAAAAAATTGACATGGTCACGAAGGCGAAAACAGGCTCTGGCACAAAAGAGTTAATAAATCATCAGTTGAGTTGCAGGGTGACATCTGTGGTTCCTCTTGCCAATTTTTAATAAATACCCTTACGGCCTACTCGCGGTTATACAGGTCCTGTATGCTGCCATATAATGAGATTAACCTCTCACTTTTGAAATTACTTTCAGGATCCTAGATTTTAGAACCAGGAGGGCACAGAAAATACAAAATCAGAAGACACGAGTAGACCGTAAACGGGCCAGGATCACAAGAAGATCAAATGCACAGAACTGAACCAGAGGAGAACAAGGCTGTATCTGACACCTTGCAGCAATGTGCTTTGAGCTTTAGTAGGGTGTGGTGCTTTCCAATTACCTGAAGCAGGCAGCAGATTACTCCAGCTGGACAGCGCACACACCCATAGTGCCAGACTGGATGATAGTACTGGTCCCAGCCACCCTATTCTTAGTGTCTGGATAGAGCCTGTGCTGCCCAGATCTTCTGGTTACAATGTCTCCTCCATCACCAATGCCACCCGCAGAATGAATTATGGCGGCTGCTGGTGACAGAAGCAGACATCGCAGGAGTAGATCCCAGAGGAGATATGACCCACCATTTGTAAAAGCTCCAATGTTGTAGAATCACAGAAAACCAGAGCAGAAGAAAAACCCATAAAGTTACTCAATTTTGTAAATTATAACCATCAGTGAATTAATCTATGTGTGGTGACTATTTTGACATCTGTGTGGGAGCTTTGCAGGATGACAAGAAATTTTTATTAGTATCATTGTTGCCTACATAACATTTTTTGCTGGCTTTCTATTCCAATATTTTGGAGGCAGAATAAGCAAACAGTTGAACACCGCTCTCTACTAGTTCATGCATTAAAGAAGTTCTCCAGTACTTTAGATTACCCCCTCCAATGTATTCCCCCCCCCCCCCGGGGTCCCTAAGGATTGTTGTAATTAGCTTACGTTGCAGATACTGCCTGTGAGTGGCGCTATCCTTGGCCGCTCACAGGCATGACGTGACCCCGCGCTGACGTCACGACAAGTGAGGCGTGACTCAGTGCTGGGGTCCCCGTGGTGGCTGTTGGGTTGTGGGCGGGGTTACCCCCGCGTCACACCAAGCATCCACCGCGTGCTTTCCCAATGAATGGGGAGAGGGAGAGTGTGCGGTGGATGCCGGGTGTGACGCGGGGGGGTAATCCCGCCCACACCTGGTATCCACAGTGGAACGCAAAAGAGAGACCCCCGGCTGCTGCCAGCTCTTGTCGTGATGTCAGCGGATGTCCGAGCCGGCTGCAGCCGGGGGTCACGTGATGACTGTGAGCGGCCAGTGATAGCGCCGCTCACAGGCAGTATCTGCAACGTAAGGTAATTACAAAAAATCTTAGGGGCCCCGGGGGATACATTGGGGGGTAATCTAAAGTACTGGACAACCCCTTTAACGTCTTCTAGTAGACTGATAACTGTTATTGTCTTAGTGAATAATTCAATTTTGCCACATAACTTCCCATTTCTATGGAGATTGTGAGTAGAAATGTTCAAAAATACAATTTAAGAATGTTTTATTCAAAAATAATTTGTTTTATTCTTGGCAGATAACTGTACCAGGAGATCAGAGGAACAACTGACATCTTCAATTTTTATATCCAATGCCCTTGAGATCACACAGGATACAATTGAAGAGAATGTCATTACTCCAGATATACCATCATCCCTACACGGCAAAGATCTATCATCTGATCCTATGAAACAGGTCCTATCTTCTGATTCATTACAGACTACTAAGAAAAATAAAAGTCAGAAAAGAGGCATTAAAAAACAGACTGCTCTTAAATCAAAGAAGCCAATTACACATTCAGAATATGGAAATAGTTTTCCTCTCAAAACATCTTTTGTTACACATCAAAAAATTCACACAGAGAAGAGATTTTCTTGTTTCAAATGTGGGAGATATTTTAATCAGAAATCAGATTTTCTTAGGCATCAGAGAATTCACACTGGTGCGGAGAAGCCATATTCATGTTCAGAATGTGGGAAATGCTTTGAACACAAATCACATCTTGTTAGACATCAGAGAATTCACACAGGAGAGAAGCCATATTCATGTTCAGAATGTGGAAAATGTTTTGCACATAGATCATATCTTCTTATACATCAGAGAACTCACACAGGGGAGAAGCCATATTCATGTTCAGAATGTGGAAAGGATTTTACAGGGAAATCACATCTTGTTAGACATCAGAGAACTCACACAGGAGTGAAGCCATATTCATGTTCAGAATGTGGGAAATGTTTTGCAGGGAAATCACATCTTGTTATACATCAGAGAACTCACACAGGGGAGAGGCCTTTTTCATGTTCAGAATGTGGAAAATGTTTTATACAGAAATCACATCTTGTTGATCACCAGAGAACTCGCACAGGGGAGAAGTCTTTTTCATGTTCTGAATGTGGGAAATGTTTTAAAGCTAAATCAAACCTTCTTAGACACCAGAGAAGTCACACACACACAGGGGAGAAGCCATATTCATGTTCAGAATGTGGAATATATTTTGGACGTAAATCATCGCTTGTTAGACACCAAGGAGCTCACACGGGGAGAAGTCTTATGGTCATTTCCTGAAGAAGTGCTTGACACTTTGAAACACGTTGACTAAAAACCACATGTTTGAATAAATCCTTGAGAACTGATTTCCTCCCACAATCCGAAGAGCTATGGAATTTGGATTGTGAGCCACATTGGGGACAGCAATGATAATGTCTGTAAAGCGCTGCAGAATATGATTGCGCTATATAAGCAATGCATAATAAAAAATAGAGCTGTGTTTATGTAAATTTGTGTATGTAGCAGAGCTGTGTGTGTGTAAATGTGCCCTACATGGCACATATATGTATGGGCTCCCCTCATCATATCACTCCTTCCCTTGAGAAAGCGGACAGCCGTGCCGCAAAACGCGCGTCGGACGCATCCTTTTTTCCTATCGCCCCCCCATCCTTGGTAAGCATTCTGGTCATTACACCGCTCCAAGCAGTTTTTCCTTAATACCTTCCCAGTCTGCTATATTGATCCCTCCTGTGCATTGTGCTCTTATAATATATGATGGGCCATTGAGCCCTTATGTATTTTTCACTAGCTACCCATGCTTCTGTGAAATGTTTGAGGCCATTGGGGCACAGTGTAATAATGGGAGATTATGATTATATATGTCTGTGATGGGGTATTTTTTAGATCTATTTGGAGCTAGCATATTTAAACCTTTTCTGTTAACCGCCCAGATTTAGGACTATAAACTGTTATATATATCCGGTTTTGCTTCCACCTTGAATACTGTCTTTATAAACTCTTTTTACTTAAATCATACCAGGTTGTCTGTCTTGTCCTCTTATTTTCTCCATGTCTTGTTGACAGTTAATGGTTCATGTAAGGGGGGATGTGCTGCCCAAGCCTGGTCAGTGATTCCCCCCTTTATGAGTGACGTTATTTTTGGCCATGTATTGGTGTCTAATGTATGTAAATGTGCAGTGTCCATCAGTATTGTGCGTATATATGTCCCTGCTGTGAAGTTATATGTAAATATAACACATGGTGCAGAGAAACCCTAACAATAAATTTATTACTTCCCTACTCCACCCCAGTGCATTACAATTAGTGATATTGACTGTCACATACACACTTCTCAGCACGTGACATGGGGTGTGCTTGCAAGGGTTAATTCATCTCCTCTGACTCAATCCAGCTCTCAAACTCTGTTTTAGGCTATGAAGTGAGCATAAATCACACCCTGTCTTCTTAACGCTTGCTACCACTCCTCAAATACAAGGGGTGATGAGTTCCCAATATATGTTACTGTCAGACAATCAAAAGGTCACACACTCTCTGAAAGGCTATGGATTCTTTAGTGCATGCAAGGATCAAGCTAATTAAGATTTTAACCTTTAATCTAAAAATATACAGTACATACCAAAGGTTTGGACACACCTTCTCATTTAAAGATTTTTCTGTATTTTCATGACTATGAAAATTGTACATTCACACTGAAGGCATCAAAACTATGAATTAACACATGTGGAATTATATACTTAACAAAAAAGTGTGAAACAACTGAAAATATGTCTTATATTCTAGGTTCTTCAAAGTAGCCACCTTTTGCTTTGATGACTGCTTTGCACACTCTTGGCATTCTCTTGATGAGCTTCAAGTGGTAGTCACCGGAAATGGTCTTCCAACAATCTTGAAGGAGTTCGCAGAGATGCTTAGCACTTGTTGGCCCTTTTGCCTTCACTCTGCGGTCCAGCTCAATTGGGTTCAGGTCTGGTGACTGTGGAGGCCAGGTCATTTGGCGTAGCATCCCATCACTCTCCCTCTTGGTCAAATAGCCCTTACACAGCCTGGAGGTGTGTTTGGAGTCATTGTCCTGTTGAAAAATAAATGATGGTACAACTAAACACAAACCAGATAGAATAGCATGTCGCTGCAAGATGCTGTGGTAGCCATGCTGGTTCAGTATGCCTTCAATTTTGAATAAATTCCCAACAGTGTCACCAGCAAAGCACCCCCACACCATCACACCTCCTCCTCCATGCTTCACGGTGGGAACCAGGCATGTAGAGTCCATGCGTTCACCTTTTCTGCGTCGCGTAAAGACACAGTGGTTGGAACCAAAGATCTCAAATTTGGACTCGTCAGACCAAAACACAGATTTCCACTGGTCTAATGTCCATTCCTTGTGTTCTTTAGCCCAAACAAGTCTCTTCTGCTTGTTGCCTGTCCTTAGCAGTGGTTTCCTAGCAGCTATTTTACCATGAAGGCCTGCTGCACAAAGTCTCCTCTTAACAGTTGTTGAAGACATGTGTCTGCTGCTAGTACTCTGTGTGTAATCAACCTGGTCTCTAATCTGAGCTGCTGTTAACCTGCAATTTCTGAGGCTGGTGACTCGGATAAACGTATCCTCAGAAGCAGAGGTGACTCTTGGTCTTCCTTTCCTGGGGCGGTCCTCATGTGAGCCAGTTTCTTTGTAGCGCTTGATGGTTTTTGCACCTGCACTTGGGGACACTTTCAAAATTTTCCCAATTTTTCGCACTGACTGACCTTAATTTCTTAAAGTAATGATAGCCACTCGTTTTTCTTTACTTAGCTGCTTTTTTCTTGCCATAATTCAAATTCTAAGAGTCTATTCAGTAGGACTAGCAGCTGTTTTTCCACCAGACTTCTGCACAACACAACTGTTGGTCCCAACCCCATTTATAAGGCAAGAAATCCCACTTATTAAACCTGATAGGGCACACCTGTGAAGTGAAAACCATTTTCGGTGACTACCTCTTGAAGCTCATCAAGAGAATGCCAAGTGTGTGCAAAGCAGTCATCAAAGCAAAAAGTGGCTACTTTGAAGAACCTAGAATATAAGACATATTTTCAGTTGTTTCACACTTTTTTGTTAAGTATATAATTCCACATGTGTTAATTCATAGTTTTGATGCCTTCAGTGTGAATGTACAATTTTCATAGTCATGAAAATACAGAAAAATCTTTAAATGAGAAGGTGTCCAAACTTTTGGTCTGTACTGTACATTGCTTACTGTCATAGAAAAATTGAGAATCTTTTCTTCTCCCCTGTCATAAATATTAAGAGGCTATTAAGAAGTCTCTCTCCCAGACCCCTCATTCCTTCCTTCCTTATCCACCATTTGTCACAAGAGAAGAGATGACAATCTAAAGTGGCTCCTATGCAAATTAACACCCACAGCAGAAGTGGCTTAGACAGGTGCTGGCACAGAGAAAGGTGCTACAGAACCCATTTAGCAGGCGAGTGTATTTTCCCCAGGCACAGAGAGGAGAACGCAGCTCGTTAAGGTCAAATGCACTCAGTAATTAAGACAATTCCCCAGCTGCAAAATGTAGGATTTTTGGCTCCGATACAAAATATGGAATAACTAAAGTTCCATACGTCCGATAATAACGGGACCCATATTTTTAGTGACAGGGTCAGCTAAGGAACAATATGCTTATTTTTCCATAGATGTGAGCCCGTCCGGGGAGTGGTAATGCAAGAGTACCAGAATAACAGATTGCAGCTATGCCATTCATGGTCTCTAAAGAAAGGTAAATTCATAACGGAAAATATGGTGTCATTTGCAATCTTCTGCGAGCAATGAGCGATAAGGTATCCCAGAAGTTAGCATTTTTAATAAAAACATGAAGGGCTGGTCCCAGCCCACATGATGGCTGCACAATGGGCGTGTGGGTATGTCCCCTCTTTGGCATAAAAGAGCCAACTGAAGATTGAGCCATATTCATTGCCCAGAAGTATATGTTTATCATAGCAAAGGATCCTGTTCGATAACAGTCTAAGCGGAGTGTCTCCACCTATATTGAATCGTCTCAGCGATTGTATAGTAAGTTTTCTGCTTTAATCCTTATTATTTTGTGTAACTGCACATGTATTGTAATTGTCTCCTTTGTAAAATCTTTGTATATTTTTCCTAACCCTGCTGCCCTTTTGGATTAAATATAAAATGTAATAGTTCTATTTCTTTTGTCCTGTAATCGTTCCCTTCCCCGAAGCTACCGGAAAGCAGGAGTCTGTCCAGGCCTGTATTATAGTTCAAACTCGGCCGGTGGTGGCAGAGGATAATATTAATTGGGCTATCGTGAAGATGGCAGCAATGGTACGAGGCGAATACACATATTCCATGCGCTGAAATTCGGAGGTGTGACGCCGTAAGCTTTCTGCTCTCTTGCCGATAGCTTCTTACGGAGTAGTCAGGATTGTGTGCTCACGAATCCCCTGCTCAATCCTGTGAATAATTGACAGCGTGACGGCAGCGGTGAGATATTGTCTGATCTCCCAGGTGTCGTCCTTGTGCGTTCCCTGACACAATAAAAGATATAAAAAGGTAAAAATAAAATGACATAAATATGCAAAACAGTTATAAAATAAAAAGGGAGAAATAACAAATACCTAACCGTTTCCGTCTACAGTTATCTTCTGTTTCCTTAAGGGAAGGAGAAATCCGTTTTGGATCACACTAGCTTCCCAGGCAGCCCCACATCTGAACAACGTCTTTTGTGCCACCCAGCTTTTTATAGTCCTGCCCATATTCTCATATTTCTAGGATCACCTGATTGTACTTTTTAAAAATTGCTATTTGACTTGTGACCTAAGAGTATTGCATTTCAAATATCCTGTGTCTCCCCAACTCCTTTGTACAGTGAATAGGAAATATACTGCCCAATTTAAGACCATGTATTTCGCTTTGAAGCTAAGGGTCCAGGAGCTGAGGTGTTATGTTTGACATCCCCAGAAAAAGCCCCTTTGTGTTTTCAATACTGATATGGTCAGTTTCACTCGTTAGTCAACTAAATATAACTCTACTGCTGTTATGCTATCCCTAATTGATTATATATTCCCTCCACATTGACCCCCCCCCCCCCCTCCACCTTACACCAGGAGCTGAGGTGTCATAAAGGTTTAATTAGTAGAAAAAATGTTTTTCCTGTTTTCTATTGTCTAAATCTGGGGTGCATATTAAGATAAAGAGCGTCTTATAGTCCAAGAAATACAGAATTAGAATTACATAATTACAATTATAATATTGAAATATACAGAATATTTTCGTATTAACTATTGATTATATAATCATTTATTTTTAATACACAATTAAATTCACTGTTTTAACTTTTTTTTATTATTTTATTCAACAACTGGGGGCTGCCATTTGCATTTGCTGGTGTGTAACAGCAGTTACACAACTCAAATACGGCAAGCCCCTGTGTAGTCGGTCTCCGACCGCATATGCTGCATTGAAACTGCTTTAGCTGTGACCTGGGCACGCCCATTAGGCTGTCCAGGTCACAGCTATGGGAGGAGATCGGCGCCATCTTTTTGAAGACCACAGCTATGCTGTGATCTCCAGTTTTCCCATTACCAGGGTGATGTGACAGGAGGGAGCGGGGCCTCCTCCTCCACAAGGAAGCTGCGTTGTACGAAGGCTGCTGAGGAAGAGATAAATTAGTGGGTGAGAGATGACTGAGGGGCTGCATGATGGAGCTGTAAAGATAGGAAGGAGGTGTTTTACTTTTTACACACAGGACTAAGTATGAGTGGTCTGAGGATGTATTTTGGGGAGCAAAGAAGCATGGATGATGTTACTACAGGGGGGCTGCTGTATGGGGCTGGTTATTGTGGGACTTTCATAGGAAAGGGGCTGCTGCTACTTGTATAGGGCTGCTTATTGGAAGGGCTTTTATAGGGAAAAAGTTGATGTTCCTTGTGTGGGGCTGATGCTGGGGGTCTGTGTGGTAAAGGGGTTATGCTACGTGAGCGGGGTTGCATGCTGGGGGCTATTTGAGGAAAGGGATGATGCTGAAGGTTGGGGGACTGTTTGAGGAAGGGGGTTGATGTTCCTTGAGTGGGGCTGCATTGGGATGGGGATAATGACAGTCAGGAGCGACTGGATGCTGGAGGACTGTGCGGGGAAGGGTAATGTTTCTTGTGTGGAGCTGCATGTGGAAGGGTTTTTGCATTTTTATTACTGCTTTTCATTATATAAAAAGTTACACATAGCCCTGATTGTTCAGTTTTGATGGAAATTGACTCTTCCCATATGTACACAAGTCTCAGCACTACCATTTTGAAGTGTGTGAGGAGCTTTGCGGAGAGGGGTGAGCCCTTGACAGAGCACAGCTGACAGTCATCGTAATTTACAACACACAAGTGGCATAAATTATGACAAACTTACTCCAGTGACCTCGTACAATTCTGTCGTAATTACGTCACTTTTGTGTTGTAAATTATGATGACTGTTGGAAGTGTTCTGTCATGCCCCTCCTCGCAAAGCTCCGCCCACTCAAAATGATGGTGATGATGAGATTTGTGTACATACTTGAAAAGTCAAATTCTTTCAAACGGAATGTGAAGACCCGGGGTCTTCTGTGGGCGTAAAGCTACTCAGACAACACAGGGTGAGGGTAAATCAGTGTGGCAATATTTTATTAAACCACCAAATGGACAATAAACACATAGAACAGTCCCAGCTAAATACCCAAGATGGTACACCATTACACAATCTGACCCTTCTGCTGGCCCGCCTGGGATAGAACAGCTGCGACTTTGGGACTTCCAGGGCCAACTACCTCAACCAGCGCCCCCCCACTTCTGGCGGGCCCCCACAGAGAGAAGGTAGCAGCAAGCTTAGGAAGCAGACAATCCATCGAGGTACAAGGCCAGGAGATCCGAGGGTCCCTCCCTCTCAGGGGGTCTGGCCTCTCCGAGAGTTTCTATGGGCCCAGATGACCGTCTCGTCCCAATTTGGTTTTTCTGATTGTCTCCATGGGTTCCAGGCGACCGGAGGGTGCCACCTGGCAACCCCAAACAACACATCCATGGGGCCAGGTGACTTCATCGTCCCAACCTGATCTCACTAAAAGTATCCATGGGCTTTCTGATGATCAATGGAGCAGATCTGTATCTTTCCAGTCAGGGCCATATACCTTTAGGCCGGAATCATGTAGAATACAAATCTGTGTCTCTTTGGTTAAAGCCATGCTTCCACGCTGATGTTCTGACAAGTCTGTCTGATCTTTTGCTTCTCCTTGATTCTCTGTTTCAAGTCTCCCTGCTACAGAAGCATATCTCCTATTTAAGTACACATCCACAGGTCAAGGGTTAGGGATGCTGTCATTCCATAGGGCTCAGGTCTCATTGTTTGTGCGTTTAATCAATTTACATAGTTGGCATATGTATAGGAGGGGGCTCTTTAAATCAACATCTAGCTGGCTTTTAGTACAATATGTCATTAGCATATTAACAAACATCATTGTTTCCAAACGAAGAGAAGTCAACATTCAGTTTTATACACATAGTATGTCCTTCTTGACCAGCCACAGAAATACACATACATTTACAAGTATGTGCATATCAACACAAGTATCAACACAAAAATAATAGTGTATTTCTCTTGGATTAACAAATCTAAATATCTGGCTGATTAAGATTATAAGCTGTATCGTCACACTGAACAATCAGCGCTGTGTGTTTTTTTTTTTTTTTAATATTACAAAAAGCGATAATAAAAATGCAAGTTTTGTGAATGAGAAAAAAAATGAATTTTGCAGAATTGTCAGACCTATAGAATGCAGGTGCTTCTCACAAAATTAGAATATCCTCAAAAAGTTCATTTATTTCAGTTCTTCAATACAAACAGTGAAACTCATATATTATATAAAGTCATTACAAACAGTGATCTATTTTAAGTGTTTATTTCTGTTAATGTTGATGATTATGGCTTACAGCTGTGAGAGCAGGAGTTATTTTATTTTATCTATCCTGACTCCATCTTGATTTTTGTACTTGTATCTTCTGCTTACCAGAATGGAGTTTGAGCTAACCTGTATTTTGTCCAAGTATTTTGCTCTCAAAGAGAAGCCTGTGATCAGATAAGAAGGTTTTAGGAATGTCTTTGTTTAAAGAGACTTAGAGATGAGGAAGAACTGAAACTAGAAGATAGAGAGATTCCTAAAATCCAAAAGCTGGGTACAGACAGAATTACCTTTCACCAATGAGATGCAAGTATGCTAATGCAAGCACATATGTACAGATAAGCTGAGCCACATCCCCATAAGTCTCGGCCAGGCTCTCAATGAACATTATGCCTGCACTGGATGGGACTAATGCCCCTTCAGACCCTGCCCTGCCCTCCAGCTCCTCCCTTGACACAACCCAAATGAATGCAGCAGTTATACATCAGCCTTTTGCTGCCATCCAAGATTCACTTGGCAATTACTTAGGGTGGACAGCTCATCTTAACCCCCCCCTTCCCTGTTGCTCACCTGCTGCTCTCGCCTAGACTGCTATCACCAGACCTCACACTCCAGTCTGGGGGCCAAGAGACTATAAAGCCCCAAGGGTGTGTGGGATCACTTGAATCCTAGTGAAAAAGGCCTACATACAGTGTACCATTCACAAAGTAGCGGTAGAGTAGAGAGATTGAATGGGACCCTGAAACTGAAAACCTGAAAGCCATGGCTGAAACGGGCAGACCATGGACAGAATGCTTGCCCCTTGCACTCTTCTCAATCAGGTATACTCCAAACAAAAAGACAGGCCTCAGCCCATATGAGGTGTTATTTGAGTCAGCCCCTAGGTTAGGGTTGTATTTTCCACAGTGGCTCCAGATGCGACATGATAAGAAGACAGCCTAGGTTATTGAACTTACAAAATGCTAGTCTAACATGTATTCTCGAGTTTTCTAGATCCATATTCTGTGGAAGGGAGCCCGGAGACTGGTTGATGGTCAAAAGACACGTCAGGAGAGCCCTTAAGCCTCAATTTGATGGACCCTTCCAAGTCCTGATGACAACTGAGACTGCTGTAAAACTCGAGAGAAAGCCCAAATGGATCCACGCCTTTCACTGCAGGAGGACAGCTGAGCCCACGAAAGCCACCGAGTGTTGTGGACGCACACCCTGTGCCTTATCCTTAAAATAGATAAATGGTGGCTCATCGAGGACTATGTCCCATGAGAAAAAGAATGGGGGAGCTAGTTGCTAGTGTTGAGCGAATTTGTTCAGCATTTCAAATTCGTGTTCGTGGTTCTGACTTGTTTGCTCCAAAAAATAGGCTCCGCCCATAAACATCCCTGATCTGCCATGCTGTCCTGTGCTAGCATGTGTATTTTGTCCATGTACTTTGCTCTCAAAGAGAAGCCTGTGATCAGATAAGAAGGTTTTAGGAATGTCTTTGTTTAAAGAGGCTTAGAGATGAGGAAGAACTGAAACTAGAAGGTAGAGAGATTCCTAAAATCCAAAAGCTGGATGCAGACAGAATTCGCTTTTGCCAATGAGATGTATGCATGCTAATGCAAGCACATATGTACAGATAAGCTGAGCCAATTATATTGCAACAACTTATGTCCAAGAAATAACTATATGTACAGTACAGACCAAAAGTTTGGACACACCTCATTTAAAGATTTTTATGTATTTTCATGACTATGAAAATTGTACATTCACACTGAAGGCATCAAAACAATGAATTAACACATGTGGAATTATATACTTAACAAAAAAGTGTGAAACAGCTGAAAATATGTCTTATATTCTAGGTTCTTCAAAGTAGCCACCTTTTGCTTTGATGACTGCTTTGCACACAATTGGCATTCTCTTGATGAGCTTCAAGAGGTAGTCACCGGAAATGGTTTTCACTTCACAGGTGTGCCCTGTCAGGTTTAATAAGTGGGATTTCTTGCCTTATAAATGGGGTTGGGACCATCAGTTGTGTTGTGCAGAAGTCTGGTGGATACACAGATGATAGTCCTACTGAATAGACTCTTAGAATTTGAATTATGGCAAGAAAAAAGCTGTTAAGTAAAGAAAAACAAGTGGCCATCGTTACTTTAAGAAATTAAGGTCAGTCAGTCCGAAAAATTGTGAACACTTTGAAAGTGTGCCCAACTGCAGTTACAAAATCCATCAAGCGTGACAAAGAAACTGGCTCACATGAGGACCGCCCCAGGAAAGGAAGACCAAGAGTCACCTCTGCTTCTGAGGATAAGTTTATCCGATTCACCAGCATCAGAAATCGCAGGTTAACAGCAGCTCAGATTAGAGACCAGGTCAATGCCACACAGAGTTCTAGCAGAGTTCTTCAACAACTGTTAAGAGGAGACTTTGTGCAGAAGGCCTTCATGGCAAAATAGCTGCTAGGAAACCACTGCTAAGGACAGGCAACAAGCAGAAGAGGCTTGTTTGGGCTAAAGAACACAAGGAATGGAGATTAGACCAGTGGAAATCTGTGGTTTGGTCTAATCAGTCCAAATTTGAGATCTTTGGTTCCAACCACCGTGTCTTTGTGTGACGCTGAAAAGGTGAACGGATGGACTCTACATGCCTGGTTCCCACCGTGAAGCATGGAGGAGGAGGTGTGATGGTGTGGGGGTGCTTTGCTGGTGACCCTGTTGGGGATTTATTCAAAACTGAAGGCATACTGAACCAGCATGGCTACCACTGCATCTTTCAGCGGCATGCTATTCCATCCGGTTTGTGTTTAGTTGAACCATCATTTATTTTTCAACAGGAAAATGACCCCAAACACACCTCCAGGCTGTGTAAGGGCTATTTGACCAAGAAGGAGAGTGATGGGGTGCTACGCCAGATGACCTGGCCTCAACAGTCACCAGACCTGAACCCAATCGAGATGGTTTGAGGTGCGCTGGACCGCAGAGTGAAGGCAAAAGGGCCAAAAATTGCTAAGCATTTCTGGGAACTCCTTCAAGATTGTTGGAAGACCATTTCCGGTGACTACCTCTTGAAGCTCATCAAGAGGATGCCAAGAGTGTGCAAAGCAGTCATCAAAGCAAAAGGTGGCTACTTTGAAGAACCTAGAATATAACACATATTTTCAGTTGTTTCACACTTTTTTGTTAAGTATATAATTCCACATGTGTTAATTCATAGTTTTGATGCCTTCAGTGTGAATGTACAATTTTCATAGTCATGAAAATACATAAAAATCTTTAAATGAGAAGGTGTGTCCAAACTTTTGGTCTGTACTGTATATGTGATGATGATGTATATAAATCAGATCTGCCCTGATGCTCAATGTATCAGACTTGGTTCTTCCGTGCGTGTATTTGAATTTTACAGTTTAATTTGGATCAGACACAACGTCTCAGAACGTCTCACATTATGTGGCAACGACACAGCCAATGAAAACACAAAAGTCATTATCTCAGTAAATTAGAAAAATTAACAAAAAGCACCTGCAAAGGCTTACTAAGCGTTTATAAATGTGCCTTGGTCTGTTTCAGTAGGCTCCACAATCTTGGGGAAGACGGATGACTTGACAGATGTCCAGAAGGCAGTCATTGACACACTCAGAAGGAGGATAAACCACAAAAGAAGCTGGCTGTTCACAGAGTGCTGTATTCAAGCATATTAATAGAAAGTTGAGTGGAAGGAAAAAGTGTGGTAGAAAAAGGAGCACAAGCAAGCGGTATAGCCGCAGCAAAGGATTGTTAAGAAAAGGCCATTCAAAAATTTGGGGGAGATTCACAAGGAGTGGACTACTACTGGAGTCATTGCTTCAAGAGCCACCACACAGACGTATCCAGGATATTGGCTACAAATGTCACATTCCTTCTGTCAAGCCACTCATGACCAATAGACTGTGCCAGAAGCGTCTTACCTAGGCCAAGGAGAAAAAGACCTGGACTGTTGCTCAGTGGTCCAAGGTGTTGTTTTCGGATGAAAGTAAATTTTGCATTTAATTTGGAAATCAAGGTCCCAGAGTCTGGAGGAAAAGTGGAGAGGCACACAATCCAAGCTGCTTGAGGTCTATCTTGTAGTTTCCACAATCAGTGATGGTTTGGGAGCCATGTCATCTGTTGATATATGTCCACTGTGTTTTATCAAGATGAAAATCAGCGCAGCCGTCTACCAGGACATTTTAGAGCGCTTCATGCTTCCCTTTGCTGAAAGCATTTTGGAGATGGAAAATTCATTCTCCAGCAGGACTTGGCACCTGTCCACACTGCCAAAAGTACCAATACCTGGTTTAAAAACAACAGTATCACTGTGTTTGATTGGCCAGCAAACTCGCCAGACCTTAACCCCATAGATTCTCTATGGGGCATTCTCAAGATAAAGATGAGAAACACCAGACCCAACAATGCAGATGAGCTGAAGGCTGCCATCAAAGCAACCTGGGCTTCCATAACACCTCAGCAGTGCCACAGGCTGATCGCCTCCATGTCACACCGCATTGATTCAGTAGTTGATGTAAAAGGAGCCCTGACCAAGTATTGAGAGCATTTACTGAACATACATTTCAGTAGGCCAACATTTCGCATTTTAAAATCATTTTTCAAGCTGTTGTTATAAAGTATTCTAATTTACTGAGATAATGACTTTTGTGCTTTCATTGGCTGTAAGCCATAATCATCAACATTAACAGAAATAAACACTTGAAATAGATCACTCTGTTTGTAATGACTCTATATAATATGAGTTTCACTTTTTGCATTGAAGAATTGAAATAAATCAACTTTTTGATGATATGTTAAAAATCTGGTTCATTCTATGACTTTATTCTTTTATTCAAGAAAAAAACCCTCCTGTGATCTCATAACTTCCTGCACCTCATTATAACCCGGCTCCTCACTGCAGTGACTCCATTCTAGCCAGTCCTGTAATGAGGCGACTAGATGGGAGTCTGAGGAGCTCCTGGAATCACCTCCATTCTGGTCCTGTCAGTGCTGAGGTATCTCCAGAGGAGCTGTTCCTGTGAGGACCTCGCTCCAGCAGCTCCGGTCACCTCAGCACTGACCTGTCTGGAGTGGAGGCTCCGGTGAGATCTTCACTACAGCCGCTCTATTCAAGTCACTTCACCAGTGAACTAGCTAGAGAGGAGCTGCTGGAAGGAGTCTCCAATATACACGCAACTGTGACAGGAGGTGCCGGGATGTGGAGGTCCGGGATGAGGTGAGTATTGGCGGGGGGAGCCGTGTTCACAGCCTCACGTTAGTAGAACAACACCAGGCTGCTGATCACTGCTCTCCACCACCGTGTACAGAGCACAGCAGGGAAATCATCACAATGCTCTGCTCTGATCACTGACTCAGCTCTGCTATATCAGTGTAAGGCTATGTGCCCACGATGCAGATTTGAAACAGAAATTTCCTGAGCATTTTTGCATCTCCTTGGCAGAAAAAACGCATGCGGATTTTACGTGCGTTTTTCCAAGCGATTTTTAGCATCACTTGGAAAGTGCTTGACAAGTTGGTCACACAATATAAATCCATGCAACTGGCATGGATTTATATTGTGTGACCAACTTAGAGGAAATTTTTACTATCAAATGCTGCATCTAAAGTAAAAAAAAGAAAAAGTAAAAAGAAATAAAAAAACTTATATTCACATCTCTGGCAGCCCCCGGTCTCCTCCCGGCAGCGTCCTCTCTCTTCGGCGTCCCGCGGTGTACTGGCAGGACCTGCGGTGACGTCATTTAGTCAGCTGATGGTCACAGGACAATAGCCTTATACTGAAATAAGGCTCTTCCCTCTGCATCAGTCAATCATTGTTTGTTTTGTTTTGTTTACTGCAAAGCCCCCATCACACTAAGGGCCCCGTCACACTAAGCGATGCAGCAGCGATCCCGACAACGATACGACCTGTCAGGGATCGTTGCTGCATCGCTAATACATCGCTGGTGAGCTGTCAAACAGGCAGGCTCACCAGCGATCAGGGGAGCAGCGATATCGTGGAAAGAATCGTTCCACGATGTCCTGCTCCCATTACCAGCCTGCTGCAAGCAGGAGCAGGCTGGTAACTATGGTAAACATCGGGTTACTAAGTGCGCGTGTGCCCCTAGTAACCCGCTGTTTACCATGGATACCACTCTGCTACGGTGCGCGGGAGCCTCCGTGCACCGTAGCAGAGTGGTATCCATGGTAAACAGCGGGTTACTAAGTGCGCGCGTGCCCCTAGTAACCCGATGTTTACCATAGTTACCAGCCAGATCATTGGTCCCGCTGGTCACACACAGCGATGTGTGCTGGCCAGCGGGAGGCCAACGACCAAAAAATGGTCCAGCACACTTTGCAATGATCAGCGACCTCACAGCAGGGGCCTGAATGTTGCAAAGTGTCACACACAGCGACATCGCTGGTGAGGTCGCTGGTGAGTCACCAAAACCGTGACTCAGCAGCGATATCGCTAGCGATATCGCTATGTGAGACAGGGGCTTAAAGGCCCTGTCACACATAACGAGATCGCTAGCGAGATCGCTAGCGAGATCGTTGTTGCGTCACGGTTTTTGGGATCGCTGGGGAGATGTCAAACATGCAGAACTTTCCAACGATCTCGGCCGCCCCAGCGATCTAACCAACGATCTCAGTGGTCGTTGGGACGCTTTCACACAGCAGGTATTTCAACGATCCACACCTTGATAGGGACTGTACTGTATCAGAAAGGCGTGCATAAAATTGCTTTTCCGCGCCCCCCTCATCTCCAGTTGGTGGACGCTACTGCATTCAGATTGGGTGGCCTTGGTTTAACACTGCGTCTCCGGTCAGATGGGATCTCTACTGCGTCTCCATTAAAAATGAAAACTCATTTGAGACCCCAAACAATACCTACCTCGCTAAAGATGCCTGATTTTTTCAAAGTGGAGTCACAGCCGGAGAACGCTGGTGGGATCTGAAAAAACAAGGACGCAGTAGTGACCACCAATCGGGGACGAGGAGCGCAGAAAAGTCCAATTTATGCACGACTACATGTCTCAGTTCTGAATCGCTAACGAGGTCGTTGATAAGGTGTCAAATACAGCGATGCACACTGCCCAGCGGGAGCGCAACGACCCAGGAATGGTCCAGGAAGCTTTGTAACGATTAGCGATCTCACAGCAGGGGCCTGATCGTTGCTACCTGTCAGACATAACGAGATCGCTAGCGAGATGGCTATTGCGTCACCAAAATCGTGACTCATTAGCGATTTCGCTAGCGATCTCGTTATGTGTGACGGGGCCTTGAGCGACAAGTTTTGTGACTCAACAGCGACCTTAGCAGCGATCTCGCTACGTTTGACACTTAGCAGTGACCAGGCCCCTGCTGTGAGATCGCTGGTCGTGTCGGAATGGTCTGGACATTTCTTTGATTGTTGAAGCCCCGCTGGGCAGCATGTATCGGTGTGTTTGACACCTTACCAACGACCTTGTTAACGATTCAGACACAGAAACACATAGGTGTGCATCGTTATACAGATTGTTACGGGTCGCCTCATCGTTGCTGCCAGGTCGTATCGTTGTCGGGATCGCTGTAGCGTCACTTAGTGTGACGGGGCCTTTAGTGATGTCTGTACCTAGTACGTAACCCTTACTTATATACAGCACCATGAAATTAATGGCGCTATATAAATAAATAATAACAATAACAGACTATGTATCTAATGCCCATCAGATTACAACACTGCTACCATAGAAGTGGACAGAGCAGAGCGGGGTCACACATTACACTACTGCTCCCAATGAAGTGGACGGAGTGGGGTCACACATTACACCACTGCTCCCATAGAAGTGGACAAAGCGGGGTCACACATTACACCACTGCTCCCATAGAAGTGGACAAAGCAGAGTCACATCTTACATACATTTAATCGCAACCTGTGTGTTACACTCTGGTGAGCTCAATATCTAATCCCATCATGTGATAAACTACACTTAGTCCTGTATCTAATCCCAACGTGTGTTACTCTACACGTATCTAATCGCGCACGTGATACACTCCACGTTTCTAACCCCAGCTTATGAGACAGCGAGCTGCCGGATGGTCTCGGTGACACTGTCTACTTGTCAGTATCACTGCCAGTCACCAATAAAATGGCTCCACACTGTGATCATAAACTTCATTCTTTCTTATCTTTTTGCAAACACCTAGAAGGGGAGGAGAGGAGTGGAGTGATATCAGACACATGTGATCAGACCCCGCCCACATTTACTGCAGGCGTAAGGCGAGCTAGTTATGCACTAGGTTTTCATGGAAAATTTCAGCATCTGCTCCCCCTAGTGTTTAAAAGAGGGAATATCAAACTTTTTTTTTAACTATTTTTCATATTTTATTTCTGTTAAAACAAATGATAATATTTAAAAAAAAAAACTGTCATTTTATGAGTTAATAACTCTAGAATGATTCAACGGATCCCACTGATTCTGACATTATTTTTTTCGTGACATATTGTACTTTATGATAGTGGTAAAATTTCTTCAATATGACTAGCGTTTATTTGTGAAAAAAAATGGAAATATTGCAAAAATTTTGAAAATTTAGCAATTGTCAAAATTTCATTTTATTATGTCCTTAAATTAGAGCAATATGTCACTCAAAATAGTTAATAAATAACATTTCCCGCATGTCTACTTTACATCAGCACAATTTTTGAAACTTAATATTTTTTTTTTGTTAGGAATGTAAGACTGAGGGTGGGGTCGATTCACTGTGAGAAAATTTCTTGCTATATCCTGGACGGTCTTCCCACCTCGATTGTATTGGGTCTACCTTGGTTGGTGAAACACAATCTGTTGGTGGATTGGCAAGCCAGGGAGATCATTGAGTGGGGAGATTACTGCCATGAGAACTGTTTAAATATTTCCCTTTCTACAGTCTCTTCAGAAACCTTACCTTCATCTTTGTCTGGTTTTGAGGACGTTTTTCTGAGAGGGGGTGTCAGGATTTGCTTCCTCATTGCACATATGACTGTCCTATTAACCTGACCCCCGGAGCTAAACTCCCTTGAGAGACAAGCCATGAAGGATTTCATTGTGGAAAGTCTGGAGAAGCGACATATCAGACCCTCATCTTCGCCCATGGCTGCAGGATTCTTCTTCGTGAAGAAAACAAGATGACGGTCTACGTCCCTCTTTTGATTTCCGGGAATTAAATCAAATTACCATGCGGGATCCATACCCTCTTCCTCTGATTCCAGATTTGTTCAGCCAGGTTGTAGGAGCTAACATATTCTCCAAGTTGTATTTAAGGGGAGCCTACAATCTGGTTAGAATCAGAGAGGGGGATGAATGGAAAACAGAGTTTAATACCTCTGAAGGGCATTTTGAGAGTCTGTTTATGCCTTTCGCTCTGACCAATGCATCTGCTGCTTTCCAACATTTCATTAATGATATTATCCATCATTTGGTGGGCAGGTTTGTGATGGTCTATCTGGATGATATTTTGGTTTACTCACCGGATCTTGAGACACTTCGGGGGCATGAGTCACAAGTGTGTTAGATGTGATAGACAGTCGCCCTGCAGTTGGTTACAGAAGACCTCTTTGTTTGGCATTACAGACAACTTATTAGATCAGTCTCACTCTAGGACCTAGCGGCTTCCTCCCTCCTGCTAATTGACACCCAGGCCTGGGTGTTTAAGTTTAAATACTTTCTGCTTGCTATAGTGAGGTGCCGATGATATTCACATGTTCCCTTTTGAAGGCTTGGAGCTATTGCAGTCTTTCTTCCTCTCTGGTGCTAAGAGGACATATGGTGTAATGTCTCGGAAGTCGGCTCAAGCTAAGTTAGTTTCCCCCGTGTTTGTCTCCCTTGTTGTCTTTCGTTGTTAGTGGGGACTGACTAGTGCTCATCGCCCCCTTCCCTATCCAGGGCCAAGCTCTAGGGAAATACAGGCTTTAAGTTCCTGTGCGGCGATTGGTGAGGAACCAATATAGGGACGAAAGGGGAGACAGATCAGCCTACGAGGTCTCCCTTCCCCTCTTCCTTTCCTGTTGCACTTAGTCTTTCCCACACCTTGCGTGACAGCATATTAGACAGGTGCTTCATATATTAACCCCTTTAAATCCCAAGACGTACTAATACGCGTCTGTGCCCTGGGCTTTAAGAGTCTGACTCGTATTAGTACGTCATGGCGATCGCGCCCCCACACAGGCTGTGCGGGCGCTATCGCCGCCAGGTGTCAGCTGATTGTCACAGCTGACACCTGGTGCTATGTGCAGGGAGCAGTCCCGCACCGCTCTCGGCACATTAACCCCCACAATGCTGCGATCGAAGTCGATCGCAGCATTGCGGCGGCTTAGGGGAGGTGATCGGCACAGGGATGGTGCTCCATCCCTATGCTATGCAGGCGATCAGAATAAAAAAAGTGAAAGTCCCAAAGCGGGACAAAGTATACAAATAAAAAATCTGTGAGAAAGTGAAAAAAAAAAAGTAAAAATATAAAAAAAATAATCCACCAAAAATAAAAATATAATGTACCCATCAATAAATATTATTATGAAAAAATAAAAAAAAAACAATAAAAGTACACATATTTAGTATTTCCACGTCCGTAATGACCTGACCTATAAAATTGTCCCACTAGTTAACCCCTTCAGTGAACATGGTAAAAAAATAAAAAAAAACGAAGCAAAAAACAATGCTTTATCATCATACCGCCAAACAAAAAATGGAATAACATGCGATCAAAAAGACGAATATAAATAAAAATGGTACCGCTGAAAACGTTATCTCTTCTCGCAAAAAAACAAGCCACCATACAGCTCCATCAGCCGAAAAATAAAAAAGTTATAGCTCTCAGAATAAAGCGATGCAAAAAAATTTTTTTTTATATAAAATACCTTTTATTGTGTAAAAGCGCCAAAACATAGAAAAATTATATAAATGTGGTACCGCTGTAAATGTACTGACCCGAAGAATAAAGCTACCTTATCAATTTTACCACACACAGAGCAGAATAAAAAAATTTAAAAAAACAATTCCTGAATTGTTTTTTATTTATTCTGCCTCCCAAATACTGGAATAGAAAGCGATCAAAAAATGTCACATGCCTGAAAATGGCACCAATAAAAATGTCAACTCATCCCGCAAAAAAAACAAGCCGTCATATGACTCTGTCGGCCAAAATATGGAAAAATTATAGCTCTCAAAATATGGTGATGCAAAAACTAGATTTTACAAAATATGTGTCTTAGTGTGTGACAGCTGTCAATCATAAAAAGCCGATATGATTCTGGTATCTCTGTAGTCGCACCGACCTGAAGAATAAAGTCGTCTAATCACTTATACCATACTAGGAACGGCGTAAAAAATAAACACTAGGGCTGGGGTTGGTGTTAGGGTTGGGGTTAGGGTTGTTTCTTTTTTTCAAAAGTAAAAAAAAAGAAAAAAGATGACGATATGGCAACTAGTGTTGAGCACAAGTGCTCGCTACTTGAGTTTGCAATCGGGTGCTCGGGTATGCATTGAGTATCGCGGGTGCTCGAGTGACATGCTCGAGTCTCCGCCCCATATGTTTCGCGGCCAAAAAAACCCCGGTGATTGCCTGCCATGCATGAGCGATCCCCGCATGTTTTTTTTGGGGTGTCTAATAACCATGAAACATGCGGGCGGGGGCTCGAGCACGCGCGATACATGGTGCATACCTGAGTACCCGATGCAAACTCAAGTAGTGAGCCTTGCGCTCAAGACTAATGACAACTTATTCAATATGATGACCTAATGTTATCAAATTCTGTGTCGTACCTCTGGGTTCAAAATGTTCACTATACACCTTAATAAAATCCTTGAGGGGTGTAGTTTCCAAAATGGGGTCACTCATGGGGGGTTCCACTATTTAGGCATATCAGGGGCTCTCCAAACGCGACATGGCATCCACTCTCGATTCCAGATGATTTTGCATTCAAAAAGTCACACAGTGCTCCTTCCCTTCTGAACTCTGAAACACTGTATTTTCCTCAGGAGAAATTGCACCAAAGTTTTTGGGGTCCATTTTCTCCTCTTACCCTTGTGAAAATAAAAAAATTGGGGCTAAAACATAATTTTGTGGAAAAGTTTTATTTTTTTTTATTTTCATGGCTCCATGTTATAAACTTCTGTGAAGGACTTGGAGGTTCAAGATGCTCACCACACATCTAGATAAGTTCCCTGAGGGGTCTAGTTTCCAAAATGGTGTCACTTGTGGGGGGTTTCCACTGTTTGGGCACATCAGGGGCACATCCGCTAATTATTCAAGCAAATTTTACAATCAAAAAGTTAAATGGCGCTCCTTCCCTTCTCAACCCTGCCGTGCGCCCAAACAGTGGTTTCCCCCCACATATGGGGTATCTGCTTACTCAGGAGAAATTGCACAACAAACTGCATGGTGCAATTTCTCCTGTCACCCTTATGAAAATGCAAAAGTGGGGGCTGAAAAAATTTTTTGTGGGAAAAATGTGAAAATTTTATTTTTACGGCTCAATGTTATAAACCTCTGTGAAGCACCTGGGGGTTCAAGGTGCTCACTACACATCTAGATAAGTTCCATGAGGGGTCTAGTTTCCAAAATGGTGTCACTTGTGAGGGGTTTCCACTGTTTAGGCACATCAGGGGCTCCCCAAATGCAACATGGCGTCCCCTAATTGTTCAAGCAAATTCTACATTCAAAAAGTCAAATGACGCTCCTTCCGTTCCGAACCCTGCCGTGTGCCCAAACAGTGGTTTTTCCCCACATATGGGGTATCTGCGTGCCCAGGGGAAATTGCACAACAAATTTTGGGGTCCATTTTTTCCTGTTACCCCTGCAAAAATAAAAAAAAACTTGGGTCTAAAGTAACATTTCTGTGAAAAAAAAGTTAAATGTTAATTTTTTTTCTTCCACATTCCAAAAATTCCTGTGAAGCACCTGAAGGGTTAATAAAGTTATTGAATGTGGTTTTGAGCACCTTGAGGGGTGCAGTTTTTAGAATGGTGTCACTTTTGGGTATTTTCTGTCATAAAGACCCCTCAAAGTGACTTCAAATATGTTGTGGTCCCTAAAAAAATGGTTTTGTAAATTTTGTTGGAAAAATTTGAAATCGCTGGTCAACTTTTAACCCTTATAGCTCCCTAATAGAAAAAAAGTTTGGTTACAAAATTGTGCTGATGTAAAGTAGACATGTGGGAAATGTTATTTATTAACTATTTTGTGTGACATAACTCTCTGATTTAAGGGGATAAAAATTCAAATTTTGAATATTGCAAAATTTTCGCCAAATTTCCATTTTTTTCACAAATAAACGCAAGCGATATTGAATAAATTTTACCACAATCATGAAGTACAATATGTCACGAAAAAAAATTCTCAGAATCAGGGGAATCCGTTGAAGCGTTCCAGAGTAATTACCTCGTAAAGCGACAGTGGTCAGAATTGTAAAAATTGGCCTGGTCATTAATGTGCAAACCACCTTGGGTTGTAAAGGGGTTGAGAGAACACACTATATGCAAAACTAGAAAAATGTGTTTTCGACATCCAGGAGGTTCAGTTTTTGGGGTACCTGTTGTCATCTTTGGGTTTTTGGATGAGAACTTGAAGGCTCTACAACATTTTCTGGGCTTTACTAATTTTTACCGGAAATTCATCCAAAATTTTTCAGTAATTGTGAAACCCCTTACTGGCATGACTAAGAATGGGTCTGATTTTTCCAAATGGTCGGATGCCGTCCTGCAGGCTTTTTCCTTCCTAAAGAACTGTTTTGCCACGGCATCCTATACTCAGTCAACCCAATGTTTCCAATTCTACATTGTGGAAATTGATGCATCAGGGGAGGGGGTTGGGGCTGTGTTGTCTCAGGGTCCGTTCCCTGTTACATGGTGTCTATGCTCTTTCTTTTCTAAGAAATTATCTTCAGCTGAGAGAAATGATGACGTGGGTAATAGGGAGCTTTTGGCGATTAAATTGGCGTTTGAAGAATGGCGACATTGGTTGGAGGGGGCTGTCCATCCTATTACTGTTAACACTGGCCTTAAGAACCTGTCATATCTTCAATCGGCTAAACGTCTCAACCCTAGGCAACTTAGCTTGTGCCTGTTTTTTACTAGGTTCAATTTTGTTGTCACTTTCCGTCCAGGGGTCAAAAATGTCAAGGCTGATGCTTTGTCTCGGAGCTTCCCTGGTGGTGGTAACCATGAGGACCCTGCCCTGATTTTACAGAAGGGGGTAGTCATTTCGGCATTATATCCTGAACTAGAGGGTGAGGTGTTAGAGGCTCAGGGGGACGCCCCTGCCTCCTGCCCTTCAGGAAAGATATTTGTACCATCTAATCTGCACTGCAAAGTAATTAAGGAACATCACAGCTCTGTGCTTGCTGGTCATCCAGGTGGTAAGGCAACTGCAGACCTCCTTTTTCTTTTTTTTTGATGGCTGGGGTTGCATTGGGATGTGTTTGAACACGTATCTGATTGAAGTATTTGCGCACGTTCTAAAGTATCGCATACCCGTCCGTCTGGTACTCTTCTTCCACTATCTTTTCCTAGTAGGCCATGGACATACTTGTCCATGGATTTTATTACTGACGTATTGGTATCTGCAGGCAAAACTGTGGTTTTGGTGGTTGTAGATAGGTTCAGTAAAATGGTGCACTTCGTCGCATTACCAGCACTTCCGAATGCCAAGACTCTTGATCAGGTGTATATAAATGAGATCATCAAGCTTCACGGGGTTCCCTCCAATGTGGTGTCAGATCGGGGGACCTAGTTTGTTTCCAAGTTCTGGAGGGTGTTCTGTTCTCGACTGGGGGTGCAGCTGTTCTTTTCCTCTGCCTTCCATCGCTCTACTGGGGACAGTCGGAACCAAGCCCATACTGAGGGGGTACCCCGGAGTGAGGGAGGCAGGAGACCAGTTTCCCCTAAATCGGTCTCAAGGACTGGCGGTACCACCGCTATTAGGTGCTGGCGATGCCAAGGGCCAGGACATGTGGCTGCCAACTGACCCCTGACTGCTGAACCCATGGACTGCGGGTTTACATGCCTGGTGTCTATGTATGCTCACACCATCTATACTGCGGACCCTGTTGGCCCAACGGCCGAACCCCATCTGTGTCAGGGGCGCGTCAATGGACATAGAGAGGAGGCTCTTTTGGACGCAGGGAACCTAGTGACCCTCATCCATGGGTCATTGATCTCGGGATTAGAACCCACTGGGGGTAAAGTCGGGTTCGTGTGCATACATGGCGAACTCCGCGAGTATCTGACGGCAGAGGTTACTTTTTCCACTCCGTGTGGAGAGATTAAACGTGGTGGGAGTGGTGAAGACTCTTCCTTATGGGACTGTGCTGAAAAGAGATTTACCCCTGTTTTGGTCCTTGTGGGAGAGTAAGATTAACCCTCCCAGAATAAAAGGGTGTCCGGGTGCAGAACCCGAAGATCCCGAGTCAGGGATACCTGCTGTAGGGGTTGATAACCTAGGGACAGAGTGTAAACCTGATAGGTTTCCCCTAGAGGTATTGACAGGAGAGGTCGAGGAGACCCCTCGATTCCAGAGCTGGAAGTGTCCCGGGGAACGTTTGGGACAGCTCAGCTGCAGGATCCTACCCTGTCCCAGGCACAGGAAAGGGTAATAGAGGTAAATGGGGTGTCTCAGCAACCGGGAGCAGAGATGGTTTTTCCGCACATGGCGGTCAACCAAGATTTACTCTATAGGGTTGACAAAGTCCGAGACGAGGTAGTGGAACAGCTGGTAGTGCCTTAGTCATAACGTCGAGCGGTACTCGAGATGGCCCACACACACCTGCTGGGTGGGCATCTAGGGGTAAAAAGATGCAAGAAAGCGTCTTGCAGCAGTTCTTTTGGCCTGGGATTTACGCTGAGGTACTGAGGTATTGTGAATCTTGCCCGGAATGTCAGCTGTCCACACTCACCGCAAGCTTCCGTAGCCCATTGGTACCTCTGCCGGTTATAGAGGTATGTTTTGAACGGATTGCGATGGATTTGGTGGGACCCATTATAAAGTCAGCTTGGGGTCACCAACACATACTTGTGGTCGTCAATTATGCCACCCGTTACCCAGAGGCCATTCCGCTAAGCCACACTTCGGCTAAACTTATTGTCCGGGAGCTGTTTGCCATGTTCTGACGCATTGGGCTATGTAAGGAGATCCTGATGGATCAGGGGACTCCTTTTATTTCCAAGGTGACAAAGGAACTGTGCAAACCTCTAAAATTAAAACAGTTGCGCACATCCGGAGTACCATCCACAGACCGACGTTTTGTCGAGCAGTTTAATAAAACCCTCAAGTCCATGTTAAAAAAGGTGGTTTCCGAGGATGGGAGGGATTGGGACATGTTATTGCCCTATTTAAATGTTTGCCATCCGCGAGGTACCACAGACTTAAACGGTGTTCTCACCCTTTGAGCTACTGCACCCTAGGGGTCTGCTGGTCTTAGCCAAAGAGACGTGGGAACAGGAACCTACCCCACATAACAGTGTTATAGAACATATGGCGAGTATGCAGGACCGGATAGCGGTGGTCATGCCCATAGTTAAGGAACACCTCCTGGATGCTCAGGCAGCGCAAAGCCATGCATCTAATAGAAAGGCCACAGGTCCTTTAAAGAAGGGGATCGGGTATTAGTGTTAGTGCCCACTGCAGAGAGTAAGCTATTGGCCAACTGGCAAGGGCCATATGAAGTCCAGGAAAAGGTGGGTGATCTAAATTATACCAGCCTGAGAAGAGGAAACCCGAACAGTTATATCACGTCAATTTGCTAAAAGCCTGGAAAGACCGGGAATGTATGATTACGAAGGCGACTCCGGTTGTATTGTCTGTGGACCCCCTGACACCGGCCCGGGAGGAGGCCGGAGGACAGGTAAAAATAAGTGACACTCTCACTCAAGGCCAGCTCCAGGTTTTTGTAGGCCCTTGGCGAAAGAGTCTCAGTGGTCCCCTTTAACACATAACTCAATTCATGATGCACAGATACGGCAGAGAAATACACTAGTGGCCAAAATTAAGGCAACACCTGCAATTTTTCACCATCACCAATATTTAATGAAAGTTTTCACTGACATACTTACTTGAACACACTATATGTATTCTATGTTTGTTTATAGTGACCTGGGTGTGATTTAAGACCGATATTGTGCCAGCAGTATTAGACAGGAGTGGTCACCTAAGAAGAGAGCCGAAGCTGTTATTTTAAGAGAAGAAGGGTACAGTTACCGGGAAATTGCAGCACGATTTGGAAAAGGGATCTCACCGGCCAGCGTTCTCAAAGTGTGTAAGTGGTTTCAAGAGACTGGTTCGATAAAGAATAAATCAGGTAGAGGAAGGAAGGAGGCTACAACTCCTCAGACTGATAGCAGAATTGTTAGAATCGCCCTAAATAACAGGAATGCTATTGCTGTTGACATCAACAAGGAGCTTGTCAACACTGGAGTGACAGTGTCCGATCGGACTGTTCGATGACGATTGGAAAACGCGGGGTTAAGAGCCAGAATACCACGTAAAAAGACATTTATGAATGCCTCACAGCATCAGAAACGTCTGCAGTGGCCAAAGAACATTCTAAATGGACCATTGAACAACGGAGAAATGTTTTATTGGGCGATGAGACACGCATATCTATCTTTGGCAGCGACGGTGTCCGTTACGCTCGACGACAACCTGGAGAGGATTGCTTGCCAGAGTGTACAGTACCCACCATGAAGCATCCTCTGAGTGTTATGGTAGGGGGCTGCATGTCCAGAGATGCAGGTGGTAGGCTGCAGGTAGTTGAAGGAACAGTTAATGCTGAAAAGTACATCAAGGAAGTCCTTCAGCCTAAACTCATTCCTTCGGCATGTGATGTATTTTGGGAAGGGACACAGTTTATTTTTCAGCAAGATGGAGCCCCATGCCATAAAGCTAAAAAATGTCTCTTGGTTCAAGGACAAAAATGTCTTGCAATTGAATTGGCCAGGAAACAGCCCAGATCTCAATCCTATTAAGAATCGCTGGGCTCGGTTTAAAAGAGCGGTGTCAAAACAGCAGGCTTCAAACAAGCAGGAACTCATTGCAGCCATCATCAAATCATGGTTTCTTATCATAACACCATCTGATTTAAATAAACTGGTAGATAGCATGCCAAGTAGATGCCAGGCAGTTATCAAGGCCAAGGGCTGTCCAACTAAGTATTAATATTTTAGTGGTAGATATGAAAATAGAACAAATAAATGGCTTTTCTCCCACAGTCATCTGAGTGACAATAGTGTCCAATTTGTTGACAAATGAACAAATTTCCTGCTAATATTGTGTTTCTATATGAGATTTAGTTATTTCTACTTAAAAACTTTACTGTGAAATCAAAAACATTCATGAAATTTGGATTTGTATTGGCAAAATGCTAAAAATTCATAAATCTTGAGGGTGTTGCCTCAATTTTGGCCACTAGTGTATATACACTGCTCAAAAAAAAAAAGGGAACACTCAAATAACACTTCCTAGATCTGAAGGAATGAAATATTCTCATTGAATACTTTGTTCTGTACAAAGTTGAATGTGCTGACAACAAAATCACACAAAAATCATCAATGGAAATCAAATTTATTAACCAATCGAGGCCTGGATTTGGAGTCACCCCCAAAATTAAAGTGGAAAAACACACTACAGGCTGATCCAACTTTGATGTAATGTCCTTAAAACAAGTCAAAATGAGGCTCAGTATTGTGTGTGGCCTCCACGTGCCTGTATGACCTCCCTACAACGCCTGGGCATGCTCCTGATGAGGTTGCGGATGGTCTCCTGTGGGATCTCCTCCCAGACCTGGACTAAAGCATCCGCCAACTCCTGGACAGTCTGTGGTGCAATGTGACATTGGTGGATGGAGCGAGACATGATGTCCCAGATGTGCCCAATCGGATTCAGGTCTGAGGAATGGACGGGCCAGTCCATAGCTTCAATGCCTTCATCTTGCAGGAACTGCTGACACACTCCAGCCACATGAGGTCTGGCATTGTCCTGCATTAGGAGGAACCCAGGGCCAATTGCACCAGCATATGGTCTCACAAGGGGTCTGAGGATCTCATCTCAGCACCTAATGGCAGTCAGCCTACCTCTGGCGAGCACATGGAGGGCTGTGCGGCCCTCCAAAGAAATGCCACCCCACACCATTACTGACCCACTGCCAAACCGGTCATGCTGAAGGATGTTGCAGGCAGCAGATCGCTCTTCACGGCGTCTCCAGACTCTGTCATGTCTGTCACATGTGCTCAGTGTGAACCTGCTTTCATCTGTGAAGAGCACAGGGCGCCAGTGGCGACTTTGCCAATCCTGGTGTTCTGTGGCAAATGCCAAGCGTCCTGCACGGTGTTGGGCTGTGAGCACAACCCCATCTGTGGACTTCGGGCCCTCATACCACCCTCATGGAGTCAGTTTTTAACCATTTGTGCAGACACATGCACATTTGTGGCCTGCTGGAGGTCATTTTGCAGGGCTCTAGCAGTGCTCCTCCTATTCCTTCTTGCACAAAGGCGGAGGTAGTGGTCCTGCTGCTGGGTTGTTGCCCTCCTACGGCCCCCTCCACGTCTCCTGGTGTACTGGCTTGTCTCCTGGTAGCACCTCCAGCCTCTGGACACTACGCTGACAGACACAGCAAACCTTCTTGCCACAGCTCGCATTGATGTGCCATCCTGGATGAGCTGCACTACCTGAGCAACTTCTGTGGGTTGTAGAGTCTGTCTCATGCTACCATGAGTGTGAAAGCACAACCAACATTCAAAAGTGACCAAAACATCAGCCACAAAGCATTGGCACTGATATATGGTCTGTGGTCCCCACCTGCAGAACCACTCCTTTATTGAGGGTGTCTTGATAATTACTAATAATTTCCATCTATTGTCTATTCCATTTGCACAACAGCATGTGAAATTGATTGTCGATCAGTGTTGCTTCCTAAGTGGACAGTTTGATTTCACAGAAGTTTGATTTACTTGGAATTATATTCTGTTATTTAAGTGTTCCCTTTATTTTTTTGAGCAGAGTATATATTAGAAGTCCAAAGATTTCACTTCTTACAGTGATATCTATTGTAAATTCTACAATAGCTCAGAAACAGGCAAATCGCTCCATACAGAATACTGGCCCCCACATAATGCCCCATGCAGACTGTTCCCCCACATAATGCCCCATGCAGGCTGTTCCCCCACATAATGCCCTATGCAGGCTGTTCCCCCCACATAATGCCCCATGCAGGCTGTTCCCCCCACATAATGCCCCATGCAGACTGTTCCCCCAAAATAATTCCCCATGCAGGCTGTTCCCCCCATATAATGACCCATGCAGGATGTCACTCCCCCCCTTATAATGCCCCATTCAGGATGTCACCCCCCCTTATAATGCCCCATGCAGGATGTCACCCCACCCCCTTATAATTCCCCATGCAGGATGTCACCCCCCACATAATGTCCCATGCAGGCTATTCCCCCCATATAATGCCCCATGCAGGATGTCACTTCCTTCCCATATAATGCCCCATGCAGGATGTCACCCCCCATATAATGCCCCATGCAGGATGTCACCCCCCCTCATATAATGTCCCATGCAGGATGTCACCCCCCATATAATGCCCCATGCAGGATGTCACCCCCTTCTCTTATAATGCCCCATGCAGAATGTCACTCCCCCTTGTAATGCTCCATGCAGGATGTCACCCAGAACCCCTTATAATGCCCCATGCAGGATGTCACCCCCACATAATGTCCCATGCAGGCTGTCCCCCCCATATAATGCCCCATGCAGGATGTCATCCCCCTTATAATGCCCCATGCCGGATGTCATCCCCCCTTATAATGCCCCAAGCAGAATGTCATCCCCCCTTATAATGCCCCATGCAGGATGTTACTTCCCCCCCATATAATGCCCCATTCAGGATCATAGAATCATAGAATGGTAGAGTTGGAGGGGACCTCCTGGGTCATCTGCTCCAACCCCCTGCTCAAAGCAGGATTCACTAAATCATCTCAGACAGATGTCAGTCCAGCCTCTGTTTGAAGACGTCCATTGAAGGAGAACTCACCACCTCTCGTGGCAGCCTGTTCCACTGGATGTCATCCCCCCTTATAATGCCCCATTCAGGATGTCACCCCCTCCCTTATAATGCCCCATGCAGGATGTCACTTTCCACCCATATAATGCCCCATGCAGGATGTCACCCCCCTTATAATGCCCCATGCAGGATGTCACTTTCAACCCATATAATGCCCCATGCAGGATGTCGCCCCCCTTATAATGCCCCATGCAGGATGTCACTTTCCACCCATATAATGCCCCATGCAGGATGTCACCCCCCTTATAATGCCCCATGCAGGATGTCACTTTCAACCCATATAATGCCCCATGCAGGATGTCGCCCCCCCCTTATAATGCCCCATGCAGGATGTCACCCCCAATCCCTTTTAATGCCCCATGCAGGCTGTTCCCCCCACATAATGTCCCATGCAGGCTTTTCCCCCCATATAATGCCCCATGCAGGATGTCAACGCCCCATATAATGCCCTATGCAGGGTGTCGCCCCCACCCCTTTATAATGCCCCATGCTGGCTGTTCCCCCCACATAATGTCCCATGCAGGCTATTCCCACCATATAATGCCCCATGCAGGATGTCATCCCCCCTTATAATGCCCATGCAGGATGTCATCCCCCTTATAATGCCCCATGCAGGGTGTCACCCCCACCCCCTTATAATGCCCCATGCAGAATATCACCCCCCCATATAATGCCCCATGCAGGATGACCCTTCCCCCCATATAATGCTTCATGCAGGATGTCACACACCCCTTATAATGTCCCATGCAGGATGTCACCCCCCTTATAATGCCCCATGCAGGATGTCACCCCCATATAATGCCACATGCAGGATGTCACCCCCCATATAATGTCCCAAGCAGGATGTCCCCCCCCATATAATGTCCCATGCAGGATGTCACCCCCCTATATAATGCCCCATGCAGGATGTCACCCCCCATATAATGCCCCATGCAGGATGTCACCCCCCCCTTATAATGTCCCATGCAGGATGTCACCCCCTCTTATAATGCCCCATGCAAGCTGTTCCCCCCACATAATGTCCCATGCAGCCTATTCCCCCCATATAATGCCACATGCAGGATGTCATCCCCCCTTATAATGCCCCATGCAGGATGTCACCCCCACCGCCTTATAATGCCCCATGCCGGATGACACTTCCCCCCATATAATGCCCCATGCAGGATGTCACCCCCATATAATGTCCCATGCAGGATGTCATCCCCCCATATAATGCCCCATGCAGAATGTCACCTCCGCATATAATGTCCCATGCAGGATTTCAGCCCCCTCTTTATAATGCCCCATGCAGGTTGTCACCCCCTCTCTTTATAATGCCCAATGCAGGATGTCACCCCCTCTCTTTATAATGCCAGATGCAGGATGTCACCCCCCCCATATAATGCCCCATGCAGGAAGTCACCCCCTCTCTTTATAATGCCCCATGCAGGATGTCACCCCCCATATAATGCCCCATGCAGGATGTCACCCCCTTCCCTTATAATGCCACATGCAGGATGTCACCCCCCTTATATTGCTCCATGCAGGATGTCACCCCCTATCCCTTATAATGCCCCTTGCAGGATGTCACTTCCCCCCATATAATGCTCCATGCAGGATGACACACACCCCTTATATTGCCCCATGCAGGATGTCACCCCCGCCCTTATAATGTCCCATGCAAGATGTCACCCCCCCCATATAATGCCCCATGCAGGATGTCACCCCTTTCCCTTATAATGCCACATGCATGATGTCACACACCCCTTATAATGCCCCATGCAGGATGTCACCCCCCACCCTTATAATGCTCCATGCAAGATGTCACCACCCCTTATAATGCCCCATGCAGGATGTCACCCCCCCCTTATAATGCCCTCCTTATGCAGGATGTCGCCCCAACCCCTTTATAATGCCCCATGCAGGCTGTTCCCCCCCACATAATGTCCCATGCAGGCTATTCCCCCCATATAATGCCCCATGCAGGATGTCACCCCCGCATATAATGTCCCATGCAGGTTGTCACCCCCTCTCTTTATAATGCCCCATGCAGGATGTCACCCCCTCTCTTTATAATACCAGATGCAGGATGTCACCCCCCCATATAATGCCCCATGCAGGATGCCACCCCCTCTCTTTATAATGCCTCATGCAGGATGTCACCCCCCCCATATAATGCCCCATGCAGGATGTCACCCCCTTCCCTTATAATATCACATGCAGGATGTCACTCCCCTTATATTGCCCCATGCAGGATGTCACCCCCAATCCCTTATAATGCCCCTTGCAGGATGTTACTTCCCCCCATATAATGCTCCATGCAGGATGACACACACCCCTTATATTGCCCCATGCAGGATGTCACCCCGCCCTTATAATGCCCCATGCAAGATGTCACCTCCCCATATAATGCCCCATGCAGGATGTCACCCCCTTCCCTTATAATGCCACATGCAGGATGTCACACACCCCTTATAATGCCCCATGCAGGATGTCACCCCCCACCCTTATAATGCTCCATGCAAGATGTCACCACCCCTTATAATGCCCCATGCAGGATGTCACCCCCCAACCCCTTTTAATGCCCCATGCATGATGTCATTCCCCCATATAATGTCCCATGCAGGATATCACCCCCCCATATAATGCCCCATGCAGGATGTCACCCCCCCCCATATAATGTCCCATGCAGGATGTCACCCTCACTTATAATGCCCTATGCAGGATGTTGCCCCCACCCCCCATATAATGTCATATGCAGGATGTCACCCCCCTTATAATGCCTCATGCAGGATGTCACCCCCCCTTATAATGCCCTATGCAGGATGTCGCCCCAACCCCTTTATAATGCCCCATGCAGGCTGTCCCCCCCCACATAATGTCCCATGCAGGCTATTCCCCCCATATAATGCCCCATGCAGGATGTCATCTCCCTTATAATGCCCCATGCAGGATGACACTTCTCGCCATATAATGCCCCATGCAGGATGTCACCCCCCCTTATAATGCCCCATGCAGGATGTCACCCCCCTTATAATGCTCCATGCAGGATGTCACCCCCAACCCCTTATAATGCCCCATGCCGGATGTCACTCCCCATATAATGTCCAATGCAGGATGTCACACCCCCTTATAATACCCCATGCAGAATGTCAATTCCCCCCCATATAATGCCCCTTGCTGGATGTCACCCCCCATATAATGTCCCATGCAGGATGTCACCCCCCAATATAATGCCCCATGCAGGATGTCACCTCCCCATATAATGTCCCTTGCAGGATGTCACCCCCCCGCATATAATACCCCATGCAGTATGTCACCCCCCCTCCCTTATGATGCCCCATGCAGGATGTCACCTCCCCCCCATATAATGCCCCATGCAGGATGTCACCCCCCCATATAATGCCCCATGCAGGATGTCACCCCCAATATAATGCCCCATGCAGGATGTCACCCCCAATATAATGCCCCATAGAGGATGTCACCCCCGCCATATAATGCCCCATGCAGGTGTAAGATGCCCTAGCGAGGTAGTCGTGGGTGAGTTGTAGCCCCCTCTCACTCTGGCACCCTACAGACAATTCGTGTCCTCCCTCTGATGTGTGGCTGTGTATGTGGCGCTCTCAACTTACTTCAAATCATCCGATCGTGGCTGTCTCCAGGCATTTCTCTTCTGGGACCAGGGCAGCAATAAATTCAGAGGACATGAGGTTCTTAACCAGAACTTGGACTTTACTTGGGGAAGTGGAATATGTACAATATTTACAGGCAGATATAATGGATAAGGCCCAACAGGTTATTATCTCTCTCACAGGCACTGGCAACATCTTCAGCCCTGGTTCCCTCTTTAGAGTCACAGAGATGCTTCACTTAATCTCTAGCCCAAGAGACTCTTCTGCAATACCAACAGTGTTCCGGTACCAATATCTCCCCCACGTCTTAGCCTGGAGTTCTATTTATCTTCCTCTGCTTCCTGCAGACTAGAAGTGCCCCGGGTCCTCAACACTTCCTTTGAGTTTCTCCGGCCGGCTAACAGGACTCTTGCTCTTGCGTAGGGAGACTTTCACACTAGTGATCCCACTGTCTGAGGGTATGGAGCTCCCGTCTACCCTAGCAGCCACTATAGTCAGGCTGTCCGCACAGTTCACTGTCCTATCTCTTACTGAATATCTCCTCCTGCTTCTGGAAACTAAGCAGGGATTTTCCTAAAGTGCCCACCCTCTGTGAGCTGTCATCACTCAGTATTAACCACATCACTGCCTGCAACACTGCTAGCAGACTCAACCTGACATCTGCACCCAGGACAGTGGCATCTTGTGGCTATTTACAGGTACTGCAGCCCACAAGGAATTATGCCAGGAACAAGCTCTATATCACTCAAGGCTTGATCAGGGCACTAAGTTCCCCCTTTACTCTGCTAACTGGACCACTGAAGCTAACCCCTTAGCTTGGCCTACCAACAGTTCAGAGAGGTCTAACTACAAGAACACCTCTTTTAACTACCTCAGTACCAAGGGAAGGTTACGCCCTTCCCCATTATTACACAGGATGTCACCCCCCCTTATAATGCCCCATTCAGGATGTCACCCCCCTCCCTTATAATGCCCCATGCAGGATGTCACCTACCCCCACATATAATGGCCCATGCAGGATGTCACCCCCGCCATATAATGCCCTATGCAGGATGTCACCCCCCATATAATGACCCATGCAGGATGTCACCCCCACCATATAATGCCCCATGCGGGATGTCACCCCCCCTTATAATGCCCCATGCCTCCATACATTAAAAAAAAATCAAATACTCACCTCACTTCTCCTCACCTGCTGCTGCTGCTCAACTCTGGACTCCAGAGTCGCTGGCCTCTTCCCGCTCTGCGCTGCCTGTGATGGCTCAGCAGAGGGTGCGGTGGAAAGACATCACCGCGCCCTCTGACCTGAGACGTCACAGTGCAGCAACCGCAGAAGAGACAGGACTTGCTGCGGAGGCACGGGGAGGGGTAAGTGTTGTGACGGCTGCCGGGGCCCTGAGGAAGCGGGGGAGGTGGCGGGCGCTGGCATCGCTCTCCTCTGCTCACGGGTCCCATAGCGCGGCAGGGTGCCCGACGGCGATTGGGTCCCCCCGTCTGTTCAGGGCCCCGGCACTTGCCCGAGTGCGCCGGGTGCTGACGCAGGGCCTGCTCTCACTAAACATCAGCGGCGGGAGGCTCGGAAATTAGTGCTGCAGAATACGGACGTATTCTCCGAACTGCCCAGCCGCACCTCGGTCATCCAACACGATATTGTTACCGAACCTCGGCTAAGGGTGCTAATGAAACCGTATCATGTGCCGGAGTCCCGGAGACAAGCCATCGCGGCTGAGGTAAAATAAATGCTCCAGTTAGGAGTCATTGAGGAATCCAGGAGTGAGTGGGCTAGCCCCATTGTGCTGATTCCAAAGCCAGACAGATCATTACAATTTTGTAATGACTTCTGAAAATTGAATGAGATGTCGAAATTTTTCCTTTATCCAATGCCTCAAGTAGATGAACTGATCGAGAGACTGGGACAGGCTCAGTATTTCACCACGCTTGATCTGACTAAGGGTTGCTGGCAGGTGCCTCTGACAGAGTCAGCAAAAGAAAAGACCGCCTTTGTAACACCCAAGGGCCTCTATCACTATTTTGTTTTGCCATTTGGATTGCATGGGGCCCCGCCACCTTCCAGAAGTTGATGGACATAGTGTTAGAACCTCATCAAAAATACGCATCAGCATATTTAGATGATATCATCATCTTTATTACCGACTGGCATAACCACCCAGGTGCAAGCGGTGCTGGATTCACTCAGAGTCGCGGGCTTAACAGCGAACCCCAAAAAATGCGCGATAGGTCTCGAGGAAGCCCGATACTTAGGGTATGTGATTGGCCGTGGGGTTGTCAAACCCCAAATAAATAAGATTGAGGCCATTCAAAACTGGCCCAGGCCTTTGATTACCAAACAGGTGAGTGCGTTTCTCGGCATTATTGGGTACTACCACTGGCTTATACCTAATTTTGCTGGGAGATCGGCACCCCTGACTCATCTCTTAAAGGGGAAGAAGTCGGTCATGGTTCGGTGGAACCCTCAGGTGGAAGAAGAGGTCCAGTCCATGAAGTTGGCATTGTGTGGACAGCCGGTCTTCATCAGCCCCAAATTCAAGAAAAACTTCATCATGCAAACACATGCCTCAGAGGTAGGCCTAGGAGCGGTACTGTCGCAAGAGGTGAACGGAGATGAACATCCATCCGGTCACCTACTAGAGCAGGAAACTTACCCTGGCAGAGAAAAATTATAGCGTTGTGGAGAAGGAGTGTAACATACCTGGTGGTGGGCTTGCATGGTGCACCATCTATCACTATGCAAGATCGCAAACTTGATCTTTAGTCCAGTCTGCTAGCCTGGCTTCTATTCATGCTGTCTGTTTGTCTCTGTTCTGACTGCTTAGGGTGGCGGCCCGGTTACTTCCTGTTTTTTGTAGCTGCTGTGGGCACACCCCTAATGCGTCCTCAGCCTATTTCTGTCTGTCACTGGATATTTAAACCCGCTCCACCTTGAAGCTGGTGCCTGAGCAACTCTTATCCTCAGAGGGCTTCTTGCCTCTGATGTGCCAGGTCCTGTTCTGTTTTTCCTGCCTGTCCACCTTCCTGGAGGCTGTATTCCCAGGCCTGTCTGAACACGCTCCTAGCCTGTTCGTCCCGCCTTCTGGGGGCTGCATACCCAGACTTGTTATCTGTGTCTTCTAGCCTGTTTGTCCGGCATTCTGGGGGCCGCATACCCAGACCCGCTCCTGTATCTCGCTGCAGTGTCAGTTCCTGTCTGAACACTCAGTTCCTGTCTGAACACTCTCCTAGCCTGTTACATGTTTTTCTCTATGGCCGTACCTTCCCTTTTTCTACAGAGTCTGAACCTGCACCTAACTCCTACTCGTTGTCGCTGTACTTCCGTTTGTGAGTTTAGAGTCCACTCGCTACTTCATTGCAAGTATCTTGCGTGTATCTGGTTCTGCCTTTCCCTTCCAGTCTGTTCCGTGTGAGCAGAGCCCTGTCCCCTCTGCTCTGCCTTACTCACCGCTTCGGTGGTTCCTGCCCACTCTGCCTTGTTCACCGCTCCGACGGTTTCTGCCCGCTCTGCCTTGCTCACCGCTCTGGCGGTTTCTCTCTGCTCTGCCTTGCTCACCGCTCCGGCGGTTTCTCTCTGCTCTGCCTTGCTCACCGCTCCGGCAGTTCCTGCCTGCTCTGCCTTGCTCACCGTTCCGGCGGTTCCTGCCTACTCTGCCTTGCTCACCGCTCTGGCGGTTTCTCTTTGCTCTGCCTTGCTCACCACTCCGGCGGTTCCTGCCTGCTCTGCCTTGCTCACCGCTCCGGCGGTTCCTGCCTGCTCTGCCTTGCTCACCGCTCCGGTGGTTCCTGCCTGCTCTGCCTTGCTCACCACTCTGGCGGTTCCTGCTTGCTCTGCCTTGCTCACCGCTCCGGCGGTTTCTCCCTGCTCTGCTTGCTCACCACTCCGTTGGTTTCTCCCTGCTCTGCTTGCTCACCACTCTGGCGGTACCTCTCTGCTCTGCTTGTCTACCGCATCTGTGGTTCTGTTCCTGAATCCCAGTCTGTACTGAACCCTATCCAGCCTGTACTCCAACCTGCTAGTACCTCCCCGTCTGCACGCCAGCCGTACTTGTCAGTACCCTCATGTCTGCATACCAGCCATGCCTGCCAGTATCCTCCTGTCTGCACTCCAGCCGTGCCTGCCAGTGCCCATCTGTCTGCATGCCAGCCGTGCCTGCCAATACCCACCTGTCTGTGTGCCAGCCTAACCTGCCTGTTCCTGTATTCCCCGATGTGGTTCAACAGCCGTGTCCGGGGTCTGGCCTGGAGTAGCACCTGGTCCCTCTGCTCGGTTCCTCCCTGGTGCACGGCGTCGTTAGCCATCGTGCGACCTTGGTCAGATCGGGTTGATACTTAGTTACGTCCCTCCAGGCACTCTCCAGTTCATAGCACAGTGGAATCACTAAATCACGCACACGCCAGTCAGCCCGGGCGTGTGCATAACAAGGAGTGCCTGGTCACTAAGTGGGCCTTGGAGTCCCTATGCTATTATTTGCTCGGGTGACAGTTTAGTTTGGTAACGGACCATTCGCCCCTCGTCTGGATGAGAAATGCAAAGGAGAGGAATGCTCGGGTCACCAGATGGTTCCTGTCACTACAAAATTTTAGGTTTTCAGTCGAACATCGAGCTGGGAAATCACAGGGAAATGCGGATACCCTGTCATGGGCACCCTGTATGGTGACAGTTGTTCAAGAGGGAGGGGGATATGTGAGACAGTGAGGGGGATCATATGTGAGGGACGGTATGTATCCCCCAGGATATGCATAGAGGCATATTGAACTTGCTACTAGCTGTGGTTGCAGTGCAAAATAAAAGTAAAGTTTGTACTTTGTCAAACTATTTGGCTAAGTTGTATTTAAGAAAACCCGGCATGGGTTTTTATTTTGGGAGTGAACTACAGGTGGCAGTGGGTCTCATGGCCACAGATTTAATTTAAAAAACCTGCAGCAAAGGTTTGGGTGTCAGTGTTTTGTTTGCAAGCTGCAGAGCAGGTGGCTCTGCAATATAGTCTTGTGTGAAGCTAACACAGAGCCAAGGAAAGCAAAACTCCTGGCGCACCTCTGGGTGACTCGGCAGTGCAGTAGCCCACGGCAATGGGTTTTGGAGACGGACTGTTTGACGCCTGGCTGCGATCCAGAGGATACCATTTGTCTTTTCTTTGTGAGTTTTTTGAAAAATAAAGAAGTTTGAGTTGGACTTTACTGGGTCACTGCCTCATTACAGCACGGTGTGAACACCACCGCACTACAGCAGATACCCCATATGTAGGGAAAAACTATTGTTTGGGCGCACAGCAGGGCTCAGAAAGAAAGGAATGATGTTTCGGAACGCAGACTGTGATGGAATGGTCTGCAGGTGTCATATTACGTTTGGCGAGCCCTTGATGTACCTAAACAGTGGAAAACCCCCACAAGTGACCCCATTTTGGAAACTAGACCCCTCAAGGAATTTATTTACATGTGGGGTGAGCACCTTGAACCAACAGGGGGTTGACAGAATTTTACAATGTGAATCTGTGAAAATGAAAAAAATATATTTTTCCCACAAAAATGTTGTTTTAGCCCCAATTTTTTTCATTTTCAGAAGGATAGCAGGAGAAAATGGACCTCAAAATTTGATGTGCAATTTTACATGTGTACGCTGATACCCCATTTGTGGTCAATAACTACTTTGAGGCACAGTGCAAAGCTCAGAAGGGAAGAAGCACCTTATTGGAGTTCAGATTTTGCCGGACTGGTTTGAGGGTGCCCTGTCACATTGGCAGAGCCCTGAGGTGCCAGAACAGCAGACCACCAAAAGAGACCCCATTTAACAAACTACACCTCTCAATGAATTCATCTAGGGGTGCAGTGCTCATACTGACACCTCAGATGGGTTACAGAATTTTATATCATTGGGCAGAGAAAAAAATAAAAATTATATTTTTATCACCAAAATTTTGTTTTAGCCCCAGATTTTACATTTTCACATTGAGAAATGGTTACAAATGGCACCAAAATTTGCCCCCAAATTTCTGCTGAATGTAGAAATACCCCATATGTGGCTGTACAGTACTGTTTAGCCATATGGCAAGACTCGGGAGGGACGGAGCGCTATTTGCCTCCTGGAGCGCAGATTTTTCTAGAATAGTTTGCGGGCTACATATACCGAGTCTCCCAAGTGCTAGAAGAGCAGAATCCTCCCTCAAGTGACCCCATTTTGGAAATTATATTCCTCTGGGAATATATCTACAGGTAGAGTGACGGTTTTGACTCCATGGGTCTTTTCCAGAAACAAGCAGCAATGGATATTGCTGAGGGAAAACTGCAAACTGCCGTTGTAGTGACCAGTATGTTGTAGTGACCAGTACGTTGTGCCCAGCTCATGCTTCTGTAGACGCGCACCTGTAAATTAGGCGGACTCTCATCGCTACAGAAATGCCAAACATGTGGATGCTAAATGTGGTTTAGGCACACTGTGGGGCTCAGAAGGGAGGGGAGCATTTGGATTTGGGAGTGCAGAATTTGCTGAATTTCTTTTGGGGGCGGGGAGCCATAGCGCTTTTCCAGAGCCTTTGTACTACTAGTAACATGGAAGCCCCCTATATTTCCAATAAAAGATGACAGACCTGAGTGGGTTCTTGCTTTTTTTGTGGCTTGATTTGAAGCTTTTGTTCGGAACGTTTTACAGAACATTTTGGATCACATTTATCCGGCGTTCTACGCTGAGCACTTACATCGGGGCTTCTATCTAAATCTCTGAGTGACGTGATTCAGATGAAACCACGGAGAGATCCATTCACTATAATGATGCAGCAGAGTTACTCTGGACTCCGTCTGGCCTCTGTTCAGCGTTGTCCTTTTCAGAAGTGCACAAAACTGTGGCTGATGGCACTTCTATGCACGCCTAAAAAGACGGACACCGCCGGATCACAGGTCAGACCCGTCCACAGTGCCTCCATCTGCCTCATTATATGGAATTTTCTGCCAGGTTTCCCTCTGAATCCCGTATTTCAGAGATTTACACGGGAACTCTGGTGCAAGTGCTCAGCACAGAGCACAAGATAAATGTGAGCCAAGTCTTATTGCGATCTTTGGGAGGCAGAATGAATAAATCAACAGCAAGTGAAGAATTGGTTTAATTTATTTTTTACATCGTTCCTCATGCGGTATAAATTATTAGATGACTTTATTCTTTGGGGCGGTATCATGATAAAGCATTGTTTTTTGCCTCTTTGTTTTTATGGTGCTCACTGAAGGTGTTAACTAGTGGGATGTAGCGATACCAAATATGTGTACTTTTTGTTTATTTATTTTTCGTAAAAATATTTATTTATGGGAACAATACATTTGTTTTTTTATTATTACTTTGTTATTTTTTTTTATATTTTTACTTTTTTTTCCCCACTTTTTCTTACTTTTTTAGTTTGTTACACTATGGAACTTTTTCACTTTTTTCAGCCTGATTACTTATAAAGCAACTTTGCTAGCTCTGCTAACCCAGATGTCTTCATTGGGTCACCATGCCAATGATCAGAGCCCCACGATGATTGCCCCACGATGATATCACAGGGTCTCCGATCCGAGGGCTGAGGGACTTTTTCCCACTGGCTGCTCTCTAAATGCTGCGTTCACAGAAATTAGCGATTCAGCGGGTTATAGTGCCAGGAGGGATGCGAACACCGTTCCTCGCACTGAGTCACAGGTGTCAGCTGTCAGAATCAGTTGATAACCGGCGGCGATCGCCCGCACACAGCCCCCTATGCGTGGGCAATTGCCATGACATATATACAGCTGTGCTCAAAAGATTACATACCCCGGCAGAATTTTTGCTTTCTTGGCCTTGTTTCAGAGAATATGAATGATAACAAAAAAACATTTTCTCCACTCATGGTTATTGGTTGGGTGAAGCCATTTATTCTCAAACTACTGTGTTTTCTCTTTTTAAATCTTAATAACAACCAAAAACATCCAAATGACCCTGATCAAAAGTTCACATACCCCAGTTCTTAATACCGTGTATTGCCCCCTTTAACATCAATGACAGCTTGAAGTCTTTTGTGGTAGTTGTGGATGAGGTTCTTTATTTTCTCAGATGGTAAAGCTGCCCATTCTTCTTGGTAAAAAGCCTCCAGTTCCTGTAAATTCCTGGGCTGTCTAGCATGTACTGCGCGCTTGAGATCTCCCCAGAGTGGCTCAATAATTTTGAGGTCAGGAGACTAAGATGGCCACTCCAGAACCTTCACTTTGTTCTGCTGTAGCCAATGACAGGTCGACTTGGCCTTGTGTTTTGGATCGTTGTCATGTTGGAACGTCCAAGTATATCCCATGCGTAGCTTCCGGGCTGATGAGTGCAAATTTGCCTCCAGTATTTGCTGATAATATGCTGCATTCATCTTTCCTTCAACTTTTACCAAGTTTCCTGTGCCTTTGTAGCTCACACATCCCCAAAACATCAGTGATTCACCTCTGTGTTTTACAGTAGGAATGGTGTTCCTTTCATCCTAGGCCTTGTTGACCTCTCTCCAAATGTAACATTTATGGTTGTGGCCAAACAGTTCAATTTTGGACTCATCACTCCAAATTACCTTGTTCCAGAAGCTTTGAGGTTTGTCTCTGTGCTGTTTGGCGTATTGTAGGCGAGATACTTTGTGGCATTGTGCAGTAATGGCTATCTTCTGGCTACTCGACCATGCAGCCCATTTTTCTTCAAGTGCCTCCTTATTGTGCATCTTGAAACAGCAAAACCGCTAGTTTTCAGAGAGTCTTGAATTTCAGCTGATGTTATTTGTGGGTTCTTCTTGGCATCACAAACAATTTTCCTGGCAGTTGTTGCCGAAATTTTTGTTGGTCTACCTGACAGTGGTTTGGTTTTTACAGAGCCCCTGATTTTCCATTTGTTAATCACAGTTTGAATGCTGCTGACTGGCATTATGAATTCCTTGTATATCTTTTTGTATCCATTTCCTGTGTTATACAGTTCAACTACCTTTTCCCGGAAATCCATTGACAATTCTTTTTCTTTCCCCATGACTCACAATCCAGAAACTTCAGTGGCAGAATGAAAGATGCAAGAGTCTGTCTGGATCCTAGAAACTCACTCAGCTTTTATGCACACACACTGATTACAAGCAAACAGGTCTCAGGTGAGGATGTTACTTTTAGCAACCTTTCAAATCCATTCGTGTCAAATTCTGAGAATGTTAACAGGCCAAAATCACCAGGGTATGTGAACTTTTGATCATGGTCATTTAGATGTTTTTGGTTGTCATTAAGATTTAAAAAGAGAAAACACAGTAGTTTGACAATAAATGGCATCTTCCAACCAATAACCATGAGTGGAGAAAATCTCTGAAACAAGGCCAAAAAAGCAAAAATTCTACCCGGGTATGTAAAATTTTGAGCACAACTGTATGCTGCATTGGTCAAGAAATCCTTTCAGACAATGACATATATAGCATATTTTTCGGACCATAAGACGCACCCCAAATTTTGGGGTGTAAAATAGGAAAAAAATATTTTTATAAGATGGGGGTCTGTCTTATCGTCCGAATAGGTATCTTACCCAGGGGCGGTGGAGCAGGGGTCACTGAAGGCATGGTCCCTCAGGAAGCCGGTGGCAGCAGAAGTGGAGCAATGCTTCAGGCCCTGGGTGGGAGAAGGGGTGCCCCAGCAGCGAAGGGGTTCCGGTGGTGTAGCAGGATCGCAGGAAGGAGGGTCCCTCCCTCAGGAACCGGCAGTGGCAGAAGTAGTGAGATGCTGCAAGGCTGGTCTCAGCGGTGAGGCAGAGTGGAGTGCATTGCATTGCTTTTCCAGCGGCCGTGACCATCTTCCTGTAGCCATGATCTACAGGGAAATGGCTGTCCGATCCGGCACATGCGCTGACTCGGATCTCGGCGGCTATCTTCCTGAAGCCGTGGGCCCCAGGGAAATGGCCGCTGAGATCCCAGTTTGCACATGCGCCGGCTCGGGCGGCCATTTCCCTGTAGATCATGGCTTCAGAAAGATGGCCACAGCCACCGAAAACAGCAATGCACTCCACTCTGCCTGGCCGCTGACACTGGCCCCGAAGCATCTCACCACATCTGCCGCTGCTTGGTTCCTGAGGGAGGGATCCTGCTTTCTGAGATCCCGCTCCATGACCGCTGCAACTCCCCAGTAAGCTACATTTGGACCATAAGATGCACCCCCAATATTCCTCCCAAATTTGGGGGGAAAGTGCGTCTTATGGTTCGAAAAATACGGTACACTGCAAATATCGGTAAGGGGTTAACACCTTTATCCCCGAAGGTGGTTTGCTGGTTAAAGAAGTTGTCCACTACTTTTACATTGATGGCCTATCCACAGGATAGGGCATCAATGTATGATTGGCTGGGGTCCCACACGCGGCACCCCCACCGATCAGCTGTTATCGGTGTTGCCGGCGGCTGCCGCCGGCCGGAAGTTCTTACTTGCGGGGCTCGGCCATCCATCTGTAGTGGCCGCTGCGGTGTACTGCACATCTGCCTCCAATTCAATTGAATGGGAGGTGTATGTGCAGTACACCGTGGCGACCACTACAACTTGACGGCCGACCCCCGCAGGTAAAGACTTCCAGTCGGCGGCAGCCGCCGGCACTGATAACAGCTTATTGGCAGGGGTGCCACGTGCAAGACCCCGGCCGATCATACATTGATGGATGAGGGATCAATGTAGATAGGGCATCAACGTAAAAGTAGTGGACAACCCCTTTAATGACCAGGCCAATTTTTACAATTCTGACTAATGTCACTTTATGAGGTAATAACTCTGGAACACTTCAATGGATCCCCCTGATTCTGAGTTTTTTTTCATGACATATTGTACTTCATGATAGTGATACAATTTCTTTAATATGACTAGCGTTTCTTTGTGAAAAAATAAGAAATTTGGCGAAAATTTAGCAAATTTCAAACTTTGAATTTTCACGCCCTTAAATCAAAGAGATATTTCACACAAAATAGTTAACAAATAATATTTCTCACATGTCTACTTCACATCAGCACAATTTTGGAACCCAATTTTTTTGGGATTAGGAAGTTATAAGGGTTAAAAGTTGACCAGCGATGTCTCATTTTTCCAACAAAATTTACAAAACCATTTTTTTAGGGACCACATCACATTTGAAGTGATTTTGAGGAGCCTTTATGACAGAAAATACCCAAAAGTGACACCATTCTAAAACTGCACCCATCAAGGTGCTCAAAACCACATTCAAGAAGTATATTAACCCTTCAGGTGCATTCTCCTGAACACGCCAATACCTCATATGTGAGGGAAAACCACTGTTTGGGCACATGGCAAGGCTCAGAAGGGAAGAAGCCATTTTCCTTTTTGAATGTAAAATTAGCTTGAATAATTAGCGGATGCCATGTCGCGTTTGGGGAGCTCCTGATGTGCTTAAACAGTGGAATCCCCCTACAAGTGACACCATTGTGGAAGCTAGACCCCTCAAAGAACTTCTCTAGATATGTGCTGAGCACCCTGAACCCACAGGGGCTTCACATAAGTTTATAACTAGTGTTGAGCCACCCCCGTAGTGTTCGGGTTCGGTTCGGTTCGTCGAACACCGGGATGTTCGAGGAACTGTTCGTCGAACTGTTCGTCGAACACCTTAGAACACCGTCGAACACCGTTAAAACCAATGGCAGGCAAACAAAAACACATAGAAACACATAGAAAACACCTGCAAAGGTGTCCAAAAGCTGACAAACTGCTCAGAAGACACTCTCTTTAAAAAAGCCGGCCGGCAAATTCAGCAGCGGCATACACCGGTACCCGACAATTTAGACAAGAAGGAATAGAGCATCACACATAGATTAGATAGATAGAAACATGTCAGTCACACATATAAGAAGCACAGTGACAGTGTTGGTTACTGCACTTGTCATTTAGTGTAAAGGATTTATTAAAAAAAATATTAGTGTTTTCATGCACCGTCTCTTTAAAAAAGCCGGCCGGCAATTCAGCATCTGTACCCGACAATTTAGAACAGAAAGAATAGAGCTTCACACATAAATTAGATAGATAGAAACATGTCAGTCACATATATAATAAGTACAGTGATAGTGTTGCTTACTGTACTTGTCATTTAGTGTAAAGGATTTATTTAAAAAAATAATAGTGTTTTCATGCACTGTCTCTTTAAAAAAGCCGGCCGGCAATTCAGCAGCGGTACCCGACAATTTAGAACAGAAAGATAGAGCATCACACATAGATTAGATAGATAGAAACATGTCAGTCACATATATATGAAGTACAGTGATAGTGTTGGTTACTGTACTTGTCATTTAGTATTAAAATAAAGGATTTATTATTAAAAAAATTGGCGTGGGGTTCCCCTTAATTTTAGGCTCTAGCGGAGGTTAAGCAGACAGCTGGGGCAGATGTTTGAAGCCTGGGAAGGGGGTAATACCCACGGAGCTTCCCAGGCTACTAATATCAGCCCCCAGCTGAATACATAGCCTTTACTAGCTATTAAAATGGGGGACCCCCCAAAAAAAATGACGTGGGGTCCCCCCTAATTTAATAGCTAGCAAAGGCTAGGCAGACAGCTGGGGGCTGATATTAATAGCCCAGGAAGGGAGCCATGAATATTGGCCCCCTCCCAGGCTAGAAACACCAGCCGTCAGCCGCCCCAGAAATGGCGCATTCATAGGATGCGCCAATTCTGGCACTTAGCCTCGCTCTTCCACGCTGCCCTGGTGCGGTGGCAGGGGGTAATAGGGTTGGGGTTGATGTCAGCTTATAATGCCAGCTGACATCAAGCCCAGGTTAGTAATGGAGAGGCGTCTATAAGACACCCCCATTACTAACCCCATAGTCAAAGTTAAAAGAAAACACAAACACCCAGAATAAAGTCCTTTAATTGAAATAAAGACACAATCCTTTATTGTTCTAAATTAAACCATACTTACCGTCACGCCCATTCCAGCTGAAGCCAACGATCTCCTGCAATAAAATAAAAATAATAAAGCAACCTCATCCTTACCTTTCCATGGTTCCCACGACAGCTTCAGCTCTGCTACATCGAGATGACAGGCTGGACCGCAGCAGAACGCTGCCATCCAGCCTGTCATCCCGCAGACACTGAGAAGCGCAGGCTTGCTTGCGCTGCTCAGCGTCTCTCTGTGACGACATCCAGAGGAGCCGAGTTCATGTCCAATGAACTCGGCTCACCTCATGCACGTCACTGACAGCGTGGGAAAATTCTCACGCTGAAGCGCTGATTGCAGGAGAATTTTCCCACGCTGTCAGTGACGTGCAGGAGGTGAGCTGAGTTCATTGGACATGAGCTCACCTCATGCACATCACTGACAGCGTGGGAGAATTCTCCTGCACTCAGCACTTCAGCGTGAGAATTTTCCCACGCTGTCAGTGACGTGCATGAGGTGAGCCGAGTTCATTGGACATGACCTCGGCTCATCTGGATGCCGTCACAGCGAGACAGTGAGGAGCGCAAGCATGCCTGCGCTTCTCAGTGTCTGCGGGATGACAGACAGGATGGCAGCGTTCTGCTGCGGTCCAGCCAGTCATCTCGATGTAGCAGAGCTGAAGCTGTCGTGGGAACCATGGAAAGGTAAGGATGAGGTTGGTTTATTATTTTTCTTTTATTGCAGGAGATCGTTGGCTTCAGCTGGAATGGGTGTGATGGTAAGTATGGTTTAATTTAGAACAATAAAGAATTGTGTCTTTATTTCAATTAAAGGACTTTATTCTGGGTGTTGTGTTTTTTTTAAATACTTTACTAGAAATTCATGGCGGTCATGTCTAATACTGGCGTGACCCCATGAATTTTGGGCTTGGGGCCAGCTGATAATACCAAGCTGGCCCTAACCCCTTTATTACCCAGTGAGCCACCGCACCAGGGCCCTGGATGAGTTGGGTACAGCGCCAGAAGATGGCGCTTCTATGAACGCGCCATTTTCCGGGGTGGCTGCGGACTGCAATTTGTAGCGGGGGGGGGCCCAGAAAGCTTGGGCCTCCCTGCGCTGCAGATTCCAGCCCCCAGCTGCCTAGTTGTACCTGGCTGGACACAAAAATAGGGCGAAGCCCCACGTACTTTTTTTTTAATTATTTCATGAAATTCATGAAATAATTAAGAAAAAAAGGCCTTCCCTATATTGTTGTGTCCGGCCAGGTACAAATAGGCAGCTGGTGGTTGGGGGCAGCCCGTTCCTGCCTGCTGTACCTGGCTGGACACAAATATAGTGCGAAGCCCCACTTCAATTTTTTTTAATTATTTCATGAAATTCATGAAATAATTAAGAAAAAAAGGGCTTCCCTATATTGTTGTGTCCGGCCAGGTACAAATAGGCAGCTGGTGGATGGGGGCAGCCCGTTCCTGCCTGCTGTACCTGGCTGGACACAAATATAGTGCGAAGCCCCACTTCAATTTTTTTAAATTATTTCAGGAAATTCATGAAATAATTTAAAAAAAATTGACGTGGGGCTTCGCACTATATTTGTGTCCAGCCAGGTACAGCAGGCAGGAACGGGCTGCCCCCAACCACCAGCTGCCTATTTGTACCTGGCCGGACACAACAATATAGGGAAGCCCTTTTTTTCTTAATTATTTCATGAAATAATTTAAAGAAAATTGACGTGGGGCTTCGCCCTGTTTTTGTGTCCAGCCAGGTACAACTAGGCAGCTGGGGGCTGGAATCCGCAGCGCAGGGAGGCCCAAGCTTTCTGGGCCACCCCCGCTGCAAATTGCAGTCCGCAGCCACCCCGGAAAATGGCGCGTTCATAGAAGCGCCATCTTCTGGCGCTGTACCCAACTCATCCAGGGCCCTGATGCGGTGGCTCACTGGGTAATAAAGGGGTTAGGGCCAGCTTGGCATTATCAGCTGGCCCTAAGCCCAAAATTCATGGGGTCACGCCAATATTAGACATGACCACCATGAATTTCTAGTAAAGTATTTAAAAAAAACACAACACCCAGAAAAAAGTCCTTTAATTGAAATAAACACACAATTCTTTATTGTTCTAAATTAAACCATACTTACCATCACGCCCATTCCAGCTGAAGCCAACGATCTCCTGAAATAAAAGAAAAATAATAAAGCAACATCATCCTTACCTTTCCATGGTTCCCATGACAGCTTCAGCTCTGCTACATCGAGATGACAGGCTGGACCGCAGCAGAACGCTGCCATCCAGCCTGTCATCCCGCAGACACTGAGAAGCGCAGGCTTGCTTGCGCTCCACAGTGTCTCTCTGTGAGGGCATCCAGATGAGCTAATGTCCAATGAACTCGGCTCACCTCATGCACGTCACTGACAGCGTGGGAAAATTCTCCTGCACTCAGCGCTTCAGCGTGGGAGAATTCTCACACTGAAGCGCTGAGTGCAGGAGAATTCTCCCACGCTGTCAGTGACGTGCAGGAGGTGAGCTGAGTTCATTGGACATGAGCTCACCTTATGCACGTCACTGACAGCGTGGGAAAATTCTCCTGCACTCAGCGCTTCAGCGTGGGAGAATTCTCACACTGAAGCGCTGAGTGCAGGAGAATTCTCCCACGCTGTCAGTGACGTGCAGGAGGTGAGCTGAGTTCATTGGACATGAGCTCACCTTATGCACGTCACTGACAGCGTGGGAAAATTCTCCTGCACTCAGCGCTTCAGCGTGGGAGAATTCTCACGCTGAAGCGCTGAGTGCAGGAGAATTCTCCCACGCTGTCAGTGACGTGCAGGAGGTGAGCTGAGTTCATTGGACATGAGCTCACCTTATGCACGTCACTGACAGCGTGGGAGAATTCTCCTGCACTCACCGCTTCAGCGTGAGAATTTTCCCACGCTGTCAGTGACGTGCATGAGGTGAGCCGAGTTCATTGGACATGAACTCGGCTCATCTGGATGTCGTCACAGAGAGACGCTGAGCAGCGCAAGCAAGCCTGCGCTTCTCAGTGTCTGCGGGATGAGAGGCTGGATGGCAGCGTTCTGCTGCGGTCCAGCCTGTCATCTCGATGTAGCAGAGCTGAAGCTGTCGTGGGAACCATGGAAAGGTAAGGATGAGGTTGCTTTATTATTTTTCTTTTATTGCAGGAGATCGTTGGCTTCAGCTGGAATGGGCGTGACGGTAAGTATGGTTTAATTTAGAACAATAAAGGATTGTGTCTTTATTTCAATTAAAGGACTTTATTCTGGGTGTTTGTGTTTTTTTTAACTTTGACTATGGGGTTAGTAATGGGGGTGTCTTATAGACGCCTCTCCATTACTAACCTGGGCTTGATGTCAGCTGGCATTATAAGCTGACATCAACCCCAACCCTATTACCCCCTGCCACCGCACCAGGGCAGCGTGGAAGAGCGAGGCTAAGTGCCAGAATTGGCGCATCCTATGAATGCGCCATTTCTGGGGCGGCTGACGGCTGGTGTTTCTAGCCTGGGAGGGGGCCAATATTCATGGCTCCCTTCCTGGGCTATTAATATCAGCCCCCAGCTGTCTGCCTAGCCTTTGCTAGCTATTAAATTAGGGGGGACCCCACGTCATTTTTTTGGGGGGGTCCCCCATTTTAATAGCTAGTAAAGGCTATGTATTCAGCTGGGGGCTGATATTAGTAGCCTGGGAAGCTCCGTGGGTATTACCCCCTTCCCAGGCTTCAAACATCTGCCCCAGCCGTCTGCTTAACCTCCGCTAGAGCCTAAAATTAAGGGGAACCCCACGCCAATTTTTTTAATAATAAATCCTTTATTTTAATACTAAATGACAAGTACAGTAACCAACACTGTCACTGTACTTCATATATATGTGACTGACATGTTTCTATCTATCTAATCTATGTGTGGAGCTCTATTCTGTCTGTTATAAATTGTCGGGTACCGCTGCTTAATTGCCGGCCGACTTTTTTAAAGAGACAGTGCATGAAAACACTATTATATTTTTTGATAAATCCTTTACGCTAAATGACAAGTACAGTAAGCAGCACTGTCACTGTACTTCATATATATGTGACTGACATGTTTCTATCTATCTAATCTATGTGTGATGCTCTATTCTTTCTATTCTAAATTGTCGGGTACCGCTGCTGAATTGCCGGCAGGCTTTTTTAAAGAGACGGTGCATGAAAACACTATTATTTTTTTTGATAAATCCTTTACGCTAAATGACAAGTACAGTAAGCAACACTGTCACTGTACTTCATATATATGTGGCTGACATGTTTATATCTATCTAATCTATGTGTGAAGCTCTATTCTTTCGGTTCTAAATTGTCGGGTACAGGTGTATGCCGCTGCTGAATTGCCGGCTTTTCATGTTTCACTGTTGGCACTGTTCCCATCGATTTGGGCAATCACTGTAATGCCACAACCACCATGGCTGTGGCATTACAGTGAGTGGCAGACAATCCCTGCATGATTGGTGCTCTAAATAGCGCCAGACATGCAGGACACGCTTTTGGTGCACGAACAGTTATCGAACTTAACCTCGAACAGCCGAATTTTTTGCAAATCATTCGGGTTCGTCGAACAACTCGAACACCGCCCAAAACAGCTCGAATTTGAGATTGGCGAACAGTTCTAGTCGAACACCGCTCATCTCTATTTATAACTTAGAGCCGTGAAAATAAAAAAAATCTAACTTTTTCCACAAAAATGATCTTTTAGCCCCAATTTTTTTATTTTCACAAGGGTAAGAGGAGAAAATCGAGGCCGAAAACTGTTGTGCAATTTCTCCTGAGTACGCTGATACCCCATATGTGGGGAAAATAAACTGTTTGGGGGCACAGCAGGCTTCAGAAGAGAAGGAGCACTGTGTGACTTTTTGAATGCAAAATTGTCTGGAATCGAAAGAGGACGCCATGTCGTGTTTGGAGAGCCCCTGATGCGCCAAAACAGTGGAAACCCCCACAAGTGACCCCATTTTGGAAAGTGGACCCCTCAAAGATTTTATCAAGGGGTATAGTGAACATTTTGAACCCAGAGGTACGACACAGATTTTGATAACATAATCATATGGAATAAGTTGCCATTATTTTTGAGCATAAGTGTTCACTACTTGAGTTTACATAGGATACTCGGGTATGCACCATGTATCGCGGGTGCTCGAGTGATATGCTTGAGTCTCCGCCCTGCATGTTTCACGGTTGTTAGACACCTAAAAAAAAACATGCGGGGATTGCTCGTGCATGACTGGAAATCCCCGTGCTGTTTTTCTCACTGTATAACAGCCGCAAAACATATGGGGCGGAGACTCGAGCATGTCACTCAAGCACCCGTGATACTCGGGGCATACCGGACCACCCGATGCAGACTCAAGTAGCGAGCGCTTGCACTCAACACTAGTCGCCATATCGTCATCATTTTTTTTTCTTTACTTTTGAAAAATCCCAACACAACCCTAACCTCAACCCTAACCCTAGAGTTTACTTTTTACACCGTTCCTCGTGCGATATAAGTGATTAGACAACTTTATTCTTTGGGTCGGTACGATTACAGCGATACAAGATTCACACATTAAAAGACGCTTATTTTTGCAAAGTCTAGATTTTGCAATAATTTTTCTATATTTCGGCCTGAGGACATCGGGTCACCATGGCAACAATCGGTACCCCACGCACACAGTGAGGGGTCTTCAATCCAAGGTAAGAGGGGCGTTCTTACCTCTGCCTGCTCCTGCAATGCTGCGATCAACTTCGATCGCAGCATTTCAGGGATTAATGTGCTGAGAGCGGTGCGGGACCGCTCCTGGCGCATAGTACCGGGTATCAGCTGTTAAAATCAGTTGCAACCTGGCGGCGATCGCGCCCGCACAGCCTTTGTGCGGGCACGATAGCCAAGGCATAATAATACGTACCTGGTCATTAAGGCCTAGGGTGCAGGTAGATATTATTACGCCTCACGTCAGAAAGGGATTAATTAACAAGAGCTACTGGATCTTTAAAAGGGGGATTTATTACAAATAGGATATTTACAATAACATACATAAGGGAAATCTAACTAAGGGACAAGGTTACAATGAAAGGGGAAAGGTAATAGGAGAGGTTGGTAGATGATAGCAAGAATGCTAGCTTGGTGTGCCACCTTTTTATTATCCACACAGTCAGACATGGCCCATACGTTGCCCATCCCTGTAACACCTGCATAATCATGACACAGTATTTTGAGGTCCCCAGAAACACGTACATGGTTACTGATGAAGTCACTTTGGCGTTCTTCGTTCCAGAATGGATAAGAGGGTCAAGAGTCAAACGTGATTGCAGAGGTCTTCGTCTTCATCTTCCTGCAGATGGAGTCCTTGTATATAGCCAAAAGGACTTTGTATCAAGCAGCCTGAGGACAGTAACTGCATTTGGGTTGGAGATAAGAGGTTAATTTGAAGAATAATGGTTTGTAATCCAAACACCACAGGAGTTTTGTACCTTCCAAAAGGCAAGACAAGATGTCCATTTCCCATATAGGTGCTCTATTTACTCTATCAACAGAACAAAAGGCACCATACCACAGGATACACAATTGTCTTTGTAACATCCCTGGTGGAGTGCTGGCATGGCTTACCATCTCCCACCATGAAAAACCGCCAACTTACCTACCAGTCCAGCCTGTGCACTATGCTCTCCTACTTGCTGTGTGCATGTCTCTTGTCTGCTGGCTTAGGGCGGCAGCGCTGGCACTTCCTGATTCTTAAAGTTACAGTGTGTGCAGTCCTAATGCGTCCCCAGTCTATTGCTATGAGTCACTGGATATTTAAACCTCCTCCACCCAGTGGGAGGTGCCTGAGCAACACTTTCTTTCAGTGTGTTCTGTGCAACTGTGAGTTGCCAGGTCCTGTCCTGAACCTTGTCTGTTTCCGCCACCCTGGGGCTGAGTACCCAGGCCCGTTACCTGCATCTGTGACTTCTAGTCTGTTTTCGCGACCCTGGGGGCTGAGTACCCAAGCTTGTTCCTGTATCTCGTTCCTGTGTCAGTTCTTGTCTGAACTGTGTCCTAGCCCATTACCTGTTTGTCTCTATGTCCGATCCTTCCCTTTTCCTGCTGTGTCTGAACCAGTACCTAACTCCTACTCATTGTCTCTGCACTTCTGTTTGTGAGTTTTGTGTCCACTCGCTACTTCATAGCAAGTAACTTGTGAGTATCTGGTTCTGCTTGCCCCGTTTGCCTGCCCCGCATGTCCTCTGCACCTGCGGCTCTGCTCTGCCCCGCTTGTCCTCCACACCTGCGGCTCTGCTTTGCCCTGCCCCGCTTGTCCTCTGCACCTGCGGCTCTGCTCCACTCGTCCTATGCACCTGCGGCTCTGCTCTGCCCTGCTCCGCTTGTCCTCCACACCTGGGGCTCTGCTCTGTCCTGCTCTGCTTGTCCTTTGCACCTGCGGCTCTGCTCTGCCCTTCTCCGCTTGTCCTCCGCACCTGTGGCTCTGCTCTGCCCTGCTCCGCTTGTCCTCCGCACCTGCGGCTCTGCTTTGCTCTTCCCTGCTCCGCTTGTCCTCCGCACCTGCAGCTCTGCTTTGCTCTGCCCTGCTCCGCTTGTCCTCTGCACCTGCGGCTCTGCCCTGCTCCGCTTGTCCTCCGCACCTGCAGCTCTGCTTTGCTCTGCCCTGCTCCGCTTGTCCTCTGCACCTGCGGCTCTGCCCTGCTCCGCTTGTTCTCCGCACCTGTGGCTCTGCCATGCTCTGCCCTGCTCCGCTTGTCCTCCGCACCTGCGGCTCTGCTCTGCCTTGCTCCGCTTGTCCTCCGCACCTGCGGCTCTGCTCTGCCCTGCTCCTCTTGTCCTCCGCACCTGTGATTCTGCCCTGCTCCGCTTGTCCTCCGCACCAGCGGCTCTGTTCTGCCCTGTTCCCCTTGTCCTCCGCACCTGCGGCTCTGCTCTGCCCTGCTCCGCTTGTCTTTTGCACCTGCGGCTCTGCGCTGCATATCCTCCGCACCTGCGGGTCTGCTCTGCTCCGCTTGTCCACTGCACCTGTGGCTCTTCTCTGCTCTGCCCTGCTTCGCTTGTCCTCCGCACCTGCGGCTCTGTTCCTGTATCCCAGTCTGTACTGGTCCCTATCCAGCTTGTTTACCTACCTGCCAGTACCCGCCCATCTGTATACCAGCCATGCCTGCCAGTACCCGCCCGTCTGTATACCAGCCATGCCTGCCAGTACCCGCCAGTCTGCATACCAGCCAAACCTGCCTGTTCCTGCATTCCCCGGTGTGGGTCAACAGCTATGTGACCAGGGTCTGACCTGGAGTAGCACCTAGGCCACCTCCCTCGTCCCTCCTCAGACCACAGAGTCAATTAAGCCGTCGTACGTCCGTGGTTGGATCTGGCGAGGCCACTAGTCACGCCCCTACAGGCACTCCTCGGTTCGTGGCCCAGTGGGACCACTAACCACGTTCATGCCAAACAGTCCGAGCGTGAGCGTAACAGTCTTCATGCCTCACAGGTTTTATGACCCCCCACAGCACATGGTCTATCTCTTTGATGTAGTCTTTTGATGACCTGTAGCGCTATACAGAGTTTGTGGATCAAATTGTGAGTTCAGTCATTCATATTACACGTAATATTGGTATTGTCCATATTGGGTTCCAACATTAATCAACGGGTTTCAAAGTCATTCCAGACTTCTTCCTCAGGACATAAGCCGAATAACGGTCCTTTATTATACTTCCATTTGGATCTTCATTGTCTATCAGCAGTGCGGATAAACCACATTTGCTTTATTTTTTTTCTCTTTCTTGGTCGTAAGACCTGTGGATCTGCAGCAGATGTTTTCATGCGTATTCATGGTTGTGTGTCACACAATCTTATTAACTTAGCATATCCTTTATTTGCATAATTGTTATTCTCAGATAAGACTCTATTTGGCCTTTTTTGCTCCTTGTTTCTACTGAAAGTTCTCAGGGGAAGACCTTCCTGAATAGTCAGCCATGCCAGGTCTTTGTGCCCGTTGGTTAACCTGCTATAAGCCACCTTTTTCAACACATTATTAGCTGTGGCTGCAGGGAGCCCTGGAATAGACTCCCTTAAGTCCAGGGGCGGACACTGACTGCTTGGGGCCCCTGTGCAAGAAATGTGTCTGGGCCTCCCACCTTTTATGGTGACAAAGCTACAGATGTATATAGAGCCGCACACACACATATATACCTCTTATATAGCCTCCTTTATTATGTATATTACCGTCCCTTATTACACAGTGCCCTGTCTTGTTATGTACAGCACCATCCCTTACATATCGGATAATATAGGACGCTGTTTTTTATTACATACTGTCCTCTCTTGTTAGATATATAATGCAATGACGGTTGATGGAGCATGGGAAAGCTTCTTTTCTGATGGAGGAGCTGATGGACTGGTCTTCTGGTCACCGAGTGCTCCATCAGCAGTCATTGCCCCCCATTAAATATAATCTCCACCGGCCAATAGTATAAATTATTCAGTCTCTGTGACTCTCCCTAATTAACTGTAAGGCTATGTGCTCACGGAAAATATACAAGGATTTACAGTACAAGCAAAGTGAAACCCCCATCATTGCTCCCTCCCAGCACCCCTGTCATTGCTCTGTCCCAGCACCCCCGCCATTACTCTGTCCCAGCACCCCCGCCATTGCTCTGTCCGAGCACCCCCATCATTGCCCTGTCCCAGTGTGACGTCCTCATTCTCGAAAAAGCCTGTGTTTACCCTGGGTGATGGGGGACTCGGTGTCGGGTCCTATGATGAAGAGATGGGGTGCAGCCCGGACCCGACCCGTGCTCAGGGCAGTCACATTAAAAAGAGATGGTGTGGGCTCATCCGGGTTGAGTGGCTGATTAACGACTACGCCACCTGTGGTGCCTGGTGAAGAGTCACCAGCGCCGCTACAGTCCGCTGAGGCCTGGTTTTACAGCGGCCAGAGTTCTTACTACTCACCACAGGCGGAGCAAGGCCTCAGGGCAGAGGGACAGGAGTATGGGGGTAGTAGTAGAGGGAGGCGAGACAGTCCGGAGGCCATAGGGGTGAACTTCCAAGGCTTTACTCACTTTAGAGATGGCAGAAGGAAGGCGACTCCCTGTTCCCCGCGGAGTCCTGCGGTCACCAGGGACGGGGGTCCGACAACCTCCGGGTAAGTCCAGCATTCCGTCGGGACCCTACTGCAGAGTGTTCCTGAACTACAGACCGAATCCTTTCCTGTCCGTGTGTGTGCAAATAGGCCGGGACTCCCTCTGAATTCCTCTCAGAACAAGGGTACGGGTGGCAGCTCCGCTCCGTCCGATGCCCGGTGGGATCCTCTGGGCCTACCAGGCTTTCCTGACCAGGACGTAGAGTAGCAAGGTCGGGTGTCAGGGGCCGGTACCCCTCTTGCAGCCAGAGTCCCTCTGAATATATCAGCATGGCGAGGACAGGTGGCGTACACAGCTCCGTCTGCATCCTGCCTGGGATCCATTTGCTGTGGAGCCACACTCTTAAGCTCCGGGCCTTCTTGATCCTGGTCCTTGGCCGGGTTGAGACATTCCTGGTCTACAACCTACCTCTCGTCCGAAGGCCAGGGTACGAGGGCTGTGTCCCTTGCCGGTGCAGGTCCACACAGGAACTGCGCTCCCGGAGGGAGGTCACATTACACACAGTATTTTGACAGCACAGAGACAGCCAACAGACTAGCAAAAGCTAGACAAAGGACCACGATCAAAGATGGCTTTTTATTAAATATGAAATTTAAAGTGTAACTAACTTGTAAGTCCTCCACCCTCACCCACTAACTGGTTCCCCTCACTCTTGGTTCCCCAGTCTCCCTGTAACCAGCGGAGCAGCACCTAGTGCATACAAGCTCCCTCTGGTGGAGAAATGTGGTGTTGGATGCAAAAGGTTAGTTCCCGAATATTGTCCTTACCTCAGAGGAGGAACACCACACTCCATTAGAGAAGTGCAGCATCCCTGTGGCGGTCGAACCCTCAGGGGCGCCACATTCCCCCCTGGTAAAACACAGCACGTCCGCGGGCTGCAAAAGAAGTAACACCCAGGAATTTTCTTTTTAATATAAACATAACCATCTTCCCTTTATGGGAGGCACATCTTCTTAAACGTTGCATAACAGGGTATACAGTATAAAAGTACAAAAGTATAAAATTATAAAAGTGCTAGCATTTTTCCAGAGACATTTGTGCAAACAGACAGGTAAAAGTGCAAGGACGCAGAGTCAGTTTAGAAGTGCGAGGGACCTGTCCTAAAACCTCAACGTGGGCCCTGGGGTGGCTGCAGGGCATGAAGATCCCGAGTTGGACCTCCCAGAGAGCCACCCTGACAGGTTTTCCTTCTGAGGTCTTGAGGTAGAAATATCCGCGGTTTTGTATAAAACCAATATGGAGCACCTAAAGAGATGCAAACTATATACAATAGAAAGAGTCTGTTCTGCTGCCAGTCCGCAGGGACACATGTCTCTAGAAACCGGGTAAGAAATTAAGCAATAATAGAAAAAGTCAACACATTAAACTTGTAAACGGAAACTGTAACAGCCGGGGGCTACTTTAGACCTCGGGCTCTCTCCTTGGAAAGGGCTCATTCCTCCCGACGGAGGCTATTCGGTCCCCTGAGGCTGAGCGGGGGTGGCGTCGTTCCCGGACACTTTGTGTACGTCCAGGGCGTATCACCCTCGCACCCCCTGGTGACGAGAGAAAGTCACCGTATTGCCCGGGAAGAGGTTCCGACCAGGGTGTCCCTTCCTTAAACGCGGCTCGACGTCCCGCTGGCTGACGAAGACATCGTCCTGGTACTGGGGACTTCTTATGAACCCCCTCCCCGCCTCATGGTGGAAGCGGACGACTTGGCCTTTCACTCGGGGACTGGGACGGGTGGCCTCCTCCTGACGCGCGCGGGACTTAGCAGCTTTGGCCCGAACCTCGAGGCGCTCGCAGCGCTGCTCCCACTGACGCTGTTCCCGTGCCAGCTGGAAGATTTGATTGCTGCACCACTGGCTCCTCCTCTGCGCTTCAGCCTGGGTCTCCAGGGGGAAGCCCATCAGGTCGCCCCCCTGGTTTTCCCAGGCCCACTCCTCAGCCTCAGGCCAGGTTACTGCTGGTGCGGGTAGCGGGGTCAATACAGGTTGCTGCGGGTCCTCTGCAGGCGCGGACCAGTCCGGGTTGGAGCCGGTAGATCCCTCTGCAATTTCAGGCACCTCCGAGTCAGGGTTTGGGTGGCATCGCAGGTCCCCACTCATGGCTGCCGATTGCAGCTCTGGAGCCAAAGCTTGCTCCCAGGTGACCGCGTGGGGAATTAGGTACTCCATCATGAGGTCCAGGATAGTCACGGTATGCTCTGCAGCCGGGGCAGGGGTTGCACACTCACCCGCCGCTGGGCCGCCCTCGACCTCTGTCACCGCGTCGCCTTGTCCTGGAACCTCAACTCCTTGGCGGCGGTCCGGGATACGCAGCAGCATCTCCTCCCGCCACGCAGCCGTTGCCGCCTCCTGGGCCTCTCTCTGCCTTCTTAAGAGTCCCGGAGCTTCCTGCCGCAGAAATGCAAAATCTCCCGGTGTCAACACGCTGCCACCTTGCTCTCTGCCGGGTGAATGGCCTGAACTGGGTTCAGTAGATGCGTGGACTTGCTCCCCAGAGGGGTCCATGTCTGCCTCTGTTGATTGCCAAGCTCCGACTGCAATGGCCACACCTTGTTGCTTTTCTTCCTCCTCCTCTTTTGGGATGGTTCCTGGGCGGAATGCTGACAGGCCCGCCTTCGTTCAACCCATCCAGTTTGATGGGCTTTACCCCGCGGACAGTCTCTGATGGAAGCGGCAGTCCACATTTTTGGCGCCAAGCGGGAGCCCAGCCCACGATGGGAGGCGTTTAAAGACAGTCTTTTCACAGCATTATGGCGCCTGTTCTTCTTGGGCGGGCGCTATTTTAAGTGTAAAACAACAGTTCAAGGTGTAAGGCACACAGTACCCGGTAGCAATGGGTACTTCTTCCTTTGCTGCGGGCACGCGATCCTGCCGACTACGCCAGGTTGTGACGTCCTCATTCTCGAAAAAGCCTGTGTTTACTCTGGGTGACGGGGGACTCCGTGTCGGGTCCTATGATGAAGAGATGGGGTGCAGCCGTGGCCCGGACCCAACCCGTGCTCAAGGCCGTCACATTAAAAAGAGATGGTGTGGGCTCATCCAGGTTGAGTGGCTGATTAACGACTACGCCACCTGTGGTGCCTGGTGAAGGGTCACCAGCGCCGCTACAGTCCGCTGAGGCCTGGTTTTACGGCGGCCAGAGTTGTTACTACTCACCACAGGCGGAGCAAGGCCTCAGGGCAGAGGGAGAAGAGGATGGGGGTAATAGTAGAGGGAGGCGGGCGCCGCGTCGTGCGGTGTGGCGCAGAATAAACAGTCCGGAGGCCATAGGGGTGAACTTCCAAGGCTTTACTCACTTTAGAGATGGCAGAAGGAAGGCGACTCCCTGCTCCCCGCGGAGTCCTGCGGTCACCAGGGACGGGGGTCCGACAACCTCCAAGTAAGTCCAGCATTCCGTCGGGACCCTACTGCAGAGTGTTCCTGAACTACAGACCGAATCCTTTCCTGTCCGTGTGTGTGAAAATAGGCCGGGACTCCCTCTGAACTCCTCTCAGAACAAGGGTACGGGTGGCAGCTCCGCTCCGTCCGATACCCGGTGGGATCCTCTGGGCCTACCGGGCTTTCCGGACCAGGACGTAGAGTAGCAAGGTCGGGTGTCGGGGCCGGTACCCCTCTTGCAGCCGGAGTCCCTCTGAATATATCAGCTTGGCGAGGACAGGTGGCGTACACCGCTCCGTCTGCATCCTGCCTGGGATCCATTTGCTGTGGAGCCACACTCTTAAGCTCCGGGCCTTCTTGATCCTGGTCCTTGGCCAGATTGAGACATTCCTGGTCTACAACCTACCTCTCGTCCGAAGGCCAGGGTACGAGGGCTGTGTCCCTTGCCGGTGCAGGCCCACACAGGATCTGCGCTCCCGGAGGTAGGTCACATTACACACAGTATTTTGACAGCACAGAGACAGCCGACAGACTAGCAAAAGCTAGACAAAGGACCAAGATCAAAGATGGCTTTTTATTAAATATGAAATTTAAAGTGTAACTAACTTGTAAGTCCTCCACCCTCACCCACTAACTGGTTCCCCTCACTCTTGATTCCCCAGTCTCTTGCGAGGCACAATCTCTAACCAGACTGTTATCATCCCTGGAAAAGATGCCCAAAGCCGTGAAAATTGTGTCTGCCTTCTCTAATTATTTCCCTACATGGCCACACTCCTAAGTCATGTAACAGCAGTATGTCCGGGGGGCGATCCAGACGAACAAATTTATTTACCTCCCGCAATACCCTGTTCCATCCCATCCCTCTAAAACCCAGCCAGCGTATAGCGGCTTTGTCCCTTGAGATGCCGAGTTGCCTTCCATCTCGTCGCTCGTCTGCCCGCAATGCGCCCCAGTGGACATAGGAGTGGCCCATTATCCAAACCAGTGGAGGAGAACAGGGCCGCGTGGGCGGTGCCGCCACACCGGCCGGAAATCCAGTATCCAGCCGTTTTTCCGGGTCACATGGTGTTGTCCGTCCTGGTGCTCTTGCTGCGGAGACCGCATCCACCGATGCGGTTGAAGGGGAAAAGAGGGGAAAGTCCCTGGTGCTGGGCTGGCCTTGGGTAAGCCCGGGGGGCAGTGTTAGGCTAGCGGGCAGGGGCGACGGGGCTAGAAAAACTTGTGTGAGCACAGCAGACAGGGGAGGCATGGTGGGGGCTACATAAGCCTGCGTATGATTGGCAGGCAAGGGGGCCGGTGAGGGGGCTACTAAACCCTGTGCAAAACACAGGGGGAGGGTGGAGAGTGCAGGCCGGGGGGCTGGGTGAGGTATCTACCACACCTTGTGCGTGACTGTGGGAGAAAGATGGGGCTATGTAGCCCTGCCCGCTGCCCATACCACCACTGGCCACCGTGATCTGGTGGTCCATCCAGGCCCTGGTTGATGCGCCAGGCCACCGCTGGTTTGGTTCTTCCCCGCGGCAACGTGACCGCAGGTCCTCCTGGTCACGTGACCGCAAGTCCTGTTGCCCCCACTGACGCTCGTCCTCCCAGGCCCTGGAAGGCCCAGGATGCACTTGGCTTTGCTTCTCCCCGTGGTCATGTGACTGCATGTCCTTCAGGCCACGTGACCACAGGTCCTGCCACCCATGCTGCCGCCGGCTCTCCTCCACCGCAGCTGCAGCACCGTGACCTCCCCCTTCATGGCCGCCACCAGAGTGCTCCAGGTCGCATTGGCATCATTGGGCACAGGCCCCGCCCACCCCGCAGGCAGAGACCCGTTTGCTGCTGTAGCCCTAGGCCACGCCGGCTGAATTCTCCCGGCGCGGAGTCTTGCAGGGGTGGGGGACACAGGAGGGTCTCTGTGGGGGGGGGGTGTTCAAGGAGGGATGGATGCCGGGGGGTCCCTGGAGGGGCTTCCCCGCCGGCGCCTGGGTCTCGGGGCCCAGTCAGGGGACAGTCTTACGGTCATCCTAGCACAATGGGGGCACCGCACACGCCGGGATGGTGATCCTGGTCCGCTACCGAAAGTCCGGAACACTTGATCCTCCAGCCAGCCAGAGGGGTGCTCCATGTCCGCCGTCCTTAGGGCCTCAAGCATGTTAATGCACTCGATTATTGCCTTGTCCCGATGAGAACCTTGAAAAAAAACAGAAAACAGGAGTTGGTTAACATAAACAGTTACAATCCGTACCTCAGAATTAATGGGGTTGTGCGGTACTTTAGATTACCCCCCCCCCCATGTATTCCCCCCCAGGTCCCCAAGACTTTTTGTAAATACCTTCTGCTGTTGATAATGCTTGTGAGCGGCGCTATCGGTGGCCACTCACAGGCATCACGTGACCCCAGCGACGACGTCACGACAAGTGAGGCGTGACTCAGCGCTGGGGTCCCCGCGGTGGCTGCTGGGTTGTGTGCCACTCACAGGCATTATCAACAGCAGAAGGTATTTGCAAAAAGTCTTAGGAACCTGGGGGGTTATACATGGGGGGGTAATCTAAAGTACCGCACAACCCCTTTAACAAATCACATGTAAAACAGAGAGGGTCCTTGAAGCTACTGATTGCATTGGCAAACATGTCTACCTCCTTCTGTTCTTCCCTCCCCGCTGTTTCTGGCTCCTAGGAGCCAATTTATTCTGTAGACATGCAAATTATGATTGTCCTGACCCCAGGGACTATACCCATACCTGAGATGGTTCCCCCTTCACCCCAGGGGGCCATGCCTGAGATGGTTACCCCTCCACCCCAGGGGGCCATACCTGAGATGGTTACCCCTCTACCCCAGGGGGCCGTACCTGACATGGTTACCTCTCCACACCAGGGGGCCATACCTGAGACGGTTACCCCTCCACACCGGGGACCATACCTGAGACGGTTACCCCTCCACACCCGGGGGCCATACCTGAGACAGTTAGCCCTCTATACCAGGCAGCCACACCTGAGATGGTTACCCCTTCTGAGAATTGAAAATAAGGAAACATTCTTTGGAAGCCGCCGAACAATACTACTACTGTCACATTATATAAGTAACCTCAAGGACCCACTAAAAGGAAAACCAAATTTATCTATCCATCTATCTATGTGGCGCCCCTGAGGGTTCGACCGCCACAGGGATGCTGCACCTCTCTAATGGGGTGTGGTATCCCTCCTTCGAGGTAAGAACGGTGCAATGATCAGGACCCCACCTCCACATCCAACACCACACTTTTCCCACCAGAGGGGGCTAGTACGCACTAGGTGCTTCCCCTACTGGAAGTTGGGAGACTGGGGAACCAAGAAATAGGGGAACCAACTAGTGGGAGAGGGTGGAGGATTCACATTTTAGTGACACTTTATATTTCATATTTAATACACAGCCATCTTGGCTCTGAGTTCTTTGATTGTTGTCTCCCTCCCTGAACATGGATCCTGTGTGGACCTGCAGCGGATGGAGACATGGCCCTCGTACCCTGGCCTTGGGTCGAGGGGCAGGTTGCAGATAATGTATGTCTCAGCCCGGTCAAGGACCATGACCAAGAAGGCCCGGAGCTCAGGAGTGTAGCTCCACCGCAAATGGATCCCAGGGGGATGCAGACGGAGCGGTATACGCCACCTGTCCTCGCTATTCTGATCTAGTCAGAGGGATTCCGGCTGCAAGAGGGGTACCGGCCCCCGACACCTGACCTTGCTACTCTACGTCCTGGTCAGGGAAGCCCAGTAGGCCCAGAGGATCCCACCGGGTAACGGAAGGAGCAGAGCTGCCACCCGTACCCTTTTTCTGAGCGAAGTCCAGAGGGAGACCCGGCCTATCTACACACACAGAGACAGGAAAGGTCCCGGTCTGAAGTCTAGGAACACTCTGGTGCGGGGTCCTGGTCAAGCACTTGAATTACTCGGAGGTTGTCAGACCCCCGTCTCTGGTGACCGCAGAACTCCGCGAGGAGCAGGGAGAAGCCTTGCAGCCGCACTCTCCACCGTGAGTAAACAACCGTGGAAGTTAACCCCTATGGCCTCCGGACTCTTTATTCTGCACCACACCGCACAGCACCAGACATCCTACACTACGACCCCCCTCCATCCTTGTCTCTCTGCCCTGAGGCCCTGCTCCGCCTGTGGGGAGTAGTATCAACGTCAGCTGCCACAACATCCCGCCTCAGAGGACTGCAGCAGCGCTGGTGGCCTTCACCAGGTACCACAGGTGGCGTAGTCGAGATCAGTCACTCAACCGGGATAAGCCCGTACCACCTTGTCAGGCAAAAGGTATTTTTTCCCGAATTTTAAAAATGAGAGATGTTTTAAAAAAGAAAACCCCCCACCCCCTATCCGTTTGTAAGAAGACATAGAACTGCAGTGCTGGCCCCCACCCTAAGAATTTTTATTAGCGTCGTAAACCCTCAGTGTAGCGCAGCTTCTAGCTCAAACTAGATTATTCCCTTCAAAATTCCCATTGTTTAAAAGCTTGTACAGTTAATGTAGAATTTAAAAACGCACATGACGGTCACTAACCCAGGGACCAGATTTTTGGAATGTTCACATTTTCCTGGTTACAATGATATATTTTTCATAACTGGGATACCCCCAGAAATCGAGGAATTGGTTTCTTAGCTTCTGAGCATCATAGAGAGGTCCTGTTTAATATCCATCTGCATGAAAATTAGTGACGGCCAACATGATGTCTCCATCTTGGATGTAGGACCCCCCACACCAAGATATGAAACATGAAGGTTTTTATGTTCTATGCAGCTGGGTGGTCTCACAAAGCCGAGCCCCCCTTGTGAGGTAAATAATGGGTGTCTCCCAGAGTTTTGGCTGCTTTTCAAAAAAGCAAATCGGCCATTTTCAGGTCATTCTTCTCAGGGACATCAGACGCACGCACACCACGCTGCGTAGAGGAATCACATCTAATTTCCGGGGAGCTGTCACCCCCCACAGAATCTGAGACCATCACCTTGTGAAGCAGGTTTTGCTATTACTTATCCCTTTTATTTTAATAACTGTTTTATGCATACATGTAAATTGTCTCCTTTATAATATCTTGTACATATTTTGTAAACACTGCCCCCCTTTTGGGAGTAAATCATTAATTATTTACCAGTTTCGTCCTTCTTGTCCTATGTCGAGCAAACACGTTCCTCACCCGCTAATTCACGTTACCTACCAGGTACCCGATCCACCTGCTAAGCGATCGGTGGTGGCAGTATACCCGTATTTATGTGATATTGTGGTTTGAGGGTGGCTGGTCGGAGGTATATATACGTTCCTGGAAGGAACTGGTGGTATATATACGTCCTGTCACATCACGTGCCGCAATAGTCGACATAAATTAGAGCAGCTGCACCCGTGCTTATCCTCGGTCAATACCGTGTGTGACCAGCAGGATAAGGGGGCGCCAGAGAGCTGCAAGGTCTGACCCAAAAGTGGGTGTCGTTTTCGTGACAAATTGGTGGCAAGCGGTGGGATCATAGGACATTAGTGATCGGGTTTGAGCAATCATTCCTCTCACTAAAAACTTGCACAAAAGTTTTGGAAGATCGAACTCAGTGTTTAGGCTGTGTGCCCACGTAGCGTTTTTCAAGCGTTTTTGATGCGGAATTTCCGCAGCGGAAACGCTTGTAAAACGCTTGGTAACGCACCCCATGGTCCCCAATGGGATTCCGCAAGTTCTATGCACATGCTGCGGATTTTTCCGCAGCGTTTATGCTGCGTTCAAAAATCCGCAGCATGTCATTTAATTTTGCGTTTCCGCAAGCGGAATTGCCTTTGTCCAATGCATAAAAAACGCAAGGCAATTCCGCATGTGGAAAACGCGTGATAAACGCGCGAAAAATGCGCGATAAACGCGTGCGGAATTCCGCATGCGTTTTTCCGGGAGAGGACTTGCATTTATGAAGCAGAAATTTTCTGCTTCATAAATGCAACGTGGGCACATAGCCTTATTAGATCTGAGACAATACTGTATGTGTAGCAGTTACCCCTACCCTTCTTCGTTTTTTTCTTTTCTATTTTTATTTTGGTGATCATGGTCATAGTTGGGGAGTCCTGGTACAGCCAGCAGAAAAAGGACACTCTTATTGGAATATGTATAACCAAAGGCATTGACCCCCACTGCAAAAGCAGAGAACAAATGATTGCTGAACTGTTACAAGATGCTGCAGAGCCCGTCCGACAGCAGAGCCCTGATGAGGGGGCGGCCAGCCAAGGCCCGGATGGCGCTGCTGCAGGGGTCCAACCCGTGATTGCCAGCCATACCCGCAACCAGGGTAGTGTGGACCCCCACCTGCAGATGGCCTTGGAGGAGCTCGCTGCAGACGATCGTGAAGGACGACTGCAGCTGATCCTGGAATTCCAGGAGCGAGCAGAGCAACAGGCCCAAGCTGACCGAGAGGCTGCTGAGTGACAAGCTGACCGACAACACCAGCTGGAGCTAGCCCGGATTCAGAAGGAGTCGCCCTCTACGCAGACCCGTGAGTCCAACAGTGCCAACTGCTTTAAACCTCGTCCTGAGCACTTCCCTGTGATGGAAAAGGATGGGGACACATTTCTGTGAGGCTTTGAAAAGGCCTGCAGGCAGTATCAGCTGCCCACCGACCAATGGGCAACATATTTAACTCCAGGGCTCCGAGGAAAAGCCTTGGAGGTGTTAGCTTCCCTCCCTCGAGAACAAGATGGAGACTATGAGGCCATCAAGCAGGCCCTGATAAAAAAGTACCAGCTGACTCCGGAGGTTTACCGGAAAAAGTTCAGAGCCCTCCAACGTGGACCACATGACACCTACAGCGATGTGGTAGATGGGCTCAGAACCAACTTTGAGCAGTGGATCCAAGGACTGTCAGCGACCACCTTTGAGCAGCTAAAGGATCTGATGGTGAAAGACCAGTTCCTGCATCTGTGTCCGACTGAGGTACGGCAGTTCGTGATGGATCGGGAGCCACCAGATGCCAATAAAGCAGCGCAGATCGCAGACACCTACGAGGCCAACCGGAGACCAGAGGTGCGGAAGCCGGTCGTCGCCAGCTGGAAAGGGGGTAAGCCATCAACTACCATCCCTGCCCCTGCCAGCCAACCTTTCGGAGGCCTTTTTCCCGTTACCAAGGCCCTGCCTGCATCTGATGCCCGCAGGTGTTATTCCTGCAACCAGACTGGTCATCTCAGCGCCACTTGCCCAGAGAAGCAGAGGAAGAACCCCCCATCCAAGGCCCCAGGGCCTAAGGCATCAGTTCTTTTGGTGGGTGGGTCAGTTGGGAGGGCCTGTGAAAACTTTCAGTCTGTCAGGGTGGGGGACACTCTCACTGTAGGCCTCAAGGACACTGGGGCCGAACGAACCCTCATCCGACCCGAACTGGTGTCCACTGAAGAGCTTATTCCGGGAAAGACCCTGACTGTCACCGGGATTGGGGGCGTCCGATGCCCCTTGCCCATGGCCCGGGTTTTTATTGATTGGGGTGCGGGGAGTGGGGTGAAGGAAGTGGGAGTATCCAAAAACCTACCTGCAAATGTTTTGTTGGGAACTGATTTGGGGAGGATGCTTGCTTATTATGTCCCTAACACCCCTCCCCGATCTGATACGGTTGGTAAGGTTAATGCTGATACTGTGAATGTCAATGCTTTACATGATGATGATGATGATGATGATATTGTATTGGAAGGTGCAGGAGAACTCAGCCATGTCACTCTGCGGGGTGATGTTGCTGAGGATCCCCTAGCAGGAGCAAAGGTCAGTACCAAGGGTAATGGGGAGAGGCACGAGGACCATGACGCAGGTGGTGCTGTGCCAGCGACCAGTGTCACAACAGAAGGTGACCTGGCTGATAGTCGCTGCCCCATACGTAGCCCTGTGCCTGATGTAATGGAGGATGATAGAGAAGTAGTTCTCATGGCCTCGCAGGCTAATGAGACGGTGTTATTCCCTGGGGAGATGGCCTATATAGCCGCTGTTACCCGCAGTCAGAGTGCCCAGAACGCAAGTAACGCCCTGCCTTCTGGACCCTCCTCGGACAGAGGAATAACCGGATCATGTATGGACCCAGAGCCGGTCCCAGAGGGTCCCAGTGAGGACGTGGCCTTAACCTCACTTCTGGCTTCCTCCAGCCAGAAGTTTCAGGCAGCTCTGCACTCAGATGCTAGCCTGGAGACGTTAAGGAGCCTCGCTGAGAAACCCACCTCCGAGTTGGATAAGGAGAGGGTATTCTGGGATCAAGGGAGGTTGTACCGGGAGACAGTTGCCTGTACACCCCAACAGGAGTGGCTGAGGGAAAGACAGCTGGTCGTCCCCTACCATTTCAGGGATGAGTTGTTGCGGATCGCCCATGAAATTCCACTAGCTGGACACTTGGGGGTCAGCAAAACCAAGGCCCGGCAGTCTCATCACTTTTATTAGCCCAAAATGAGGACAGATGTGGTGAACTACTGTCGCTCCTGTACCACGTGTCAAAGAGTGGGGAAGTCAGGGCCGGCCCCCAAAGCCCCCCTGATCTCTTTGCCAGTGATAGAGGAGCCTTTCCAGAGGATTGCTGTGGACATTGTGGGACCACTGGCCATGCCCAGCAGCTCTGAAAAACGTTTCATCCTTACCGTGGTAGACTATGCTACCCGGTATCCGGAGGCAGTAGCCCTGTCCTCAATTAGGGCAGATAAGGTGGCGGACGCCCTCTTGGCCATCTTTTCGCGAGTAGGATTTCCCAGGGAGATGCTTACCGACCAGGGGACTCAGTTCATGTCACGCTTAATGGAGGCTCTATGTAAGAAAATGCAGGTGCAGCATTTGGTATCGAGCGCGTATCACCCACAGACCAATGGTTTGTGTGAGCGATTCAACGGTACCCTCAAACAGATGTTAAAAATGCTGGTTGAAACCCAGGGTCCCGACTGGGAACGTTACCTCCCACACCTGTTATTTGCTTACAGAGAGGTTCCACAGGCCTCGACGGGGTTCTCCCCCTTTGAGCTCCTGTATGGCAGGCGTGTCCGAGGACCCCTTGGGTTGATAAGGCAATTCTGGGAAGAAGAGCCGAGCTCCCCAGGAGTGTCCATCGTGGCGTATGTCATGCGCTTCCGTGACAAGATTCAGACCTCGACGCAGTTGGTGCATGACAACATGGCGCAAGCCCAGGCTGACCAGAAGCATTGGTACGACCAGAACCCCCGAGAACGGACCTACCAAGTGGGTCAGAAGGTGTGGGTGCTGGTCCCTGTACCAAAGGACAAGCTTCAGGCGGCCTGGGAAGGCCCGTACGTCATTCACCAACAGCTCAACCCGGTCACCTACGTGATCACACTTGACCACGAGCGGGGTAGGCGGAAGGCGTTTCACGTTAATATGATGAAGGCTCATCAAGAACATGGAACCTGCGTCCTACCAGTCTGCAACCTGCCCGAGGATGGGGAGGATGACCCCCTCTTGGACATGCTCGCCCAAGCGAAGGCCAGCGGGTCCCTAGAGGATGTAGAGCTAAGCGACTTGCTATCCGCAGACCAGAGGTCTCAGATGCAAGCAGTGCTGAAACCCTTCCAAGCAGTGTTCACCAACCTGCCGGGCAGGACTGAAGCGGCGGTCCATGAAGTGGACACCGGGAATCATGCCCCACTCCAGCGGACAGCCTATCGAATCTCCGACGAGGTGCAGCATGTCGAGGAGGTCGAGGAGATGCTGCAGTTGGGGGTGATTAAGCGGTCCAAGAGCGCGTGGGCCTCACCTGTAGTCCTGGTGCCAAAGAAGGACCGGACCACCCGGTTCTGTGTGGACTACAGGGGGCTCAACGCTATCACAGCCTCTGATGCACAACCAATGCCACGCATTGAGGAGCTGCTGGAGCGGTTAGCCAGTGCGAGCTATCTCTCCATTATGGATTTGAGTCGGGGATATTGGCAGATTCCCTTGAGCCCCGGGGCCCAGGAGAAGTCCGCCTTTATCACCCCCTTCGGATTGTATGAATCCACGGTCATGCCTTTCGGCATGAAAAATGCCCCTGCCACGTTCCAGCGAATGGTCAACCACCTGCTCCAGGGACTGGAGAGGTACGCAGTGGCGTACCTGGATGACATTGCCATCTTCAGTCCCACCTGGGAGGATCACCTCGAGCATCTGCAGCAGGTGCTCGGGCGCATTCACCAGGCAGGCTTGACCATCAAGCCTGGAAAGTGCCAGATGGGCATGAACGAGGTCCACTACCTGGGGCACCGGGTAGGTGGGGGTACTCTGAAGCCAGAGCCTTGAAAGGTGGACGCTATCGTGTCCTGGCCCGCCCCCAGGACCAAGAAGCAGGTGCAGTCCTTCTTGGGCACCGCAGGGTACTATAGACGCTTTGTACAGGACTATAGTAGCCTTGCAAGCCCTTGACAGACCTCACCAGGAAGAGCCTAACCCATTCCGTCAAATGGACAGATGAATGCGAGGTGGCCTTTAGGGCATTGAAGACTGCCTTGAGCAGATCCCATGTGCTAAAGGCGGTCGACGGCACACGGCCACTCTTAGTACAGACCGACGCCAGTGAGTTTGGCCTCGGTGCTGTACTCAGCCAGGTCGACTCGGGGAACCAAGAACACCCCGTGTTGTACCTAAGCTGGAAACTGCTGCCGAGGGAAGTGGCCTATTCCACCATAGAGAAGGAGTGCCTGGCCATTGTATGGGCCCTCAACCGCTTACAGCCTTATTTGTACGGGCGCCCCTTCACTGTCGTGACTGACCACAACCTCCTGAGTTGGCTGCACACCATGTCAGGTGCCAACGGAAGGTTGTTACACTGGAGCCTCACCCTCCAGCAGTACGACTTTACCGTTCAACACCGCAAGGACAGCGAGCATGGCAATGCCGATGGGTTGTTCCGGCGAGGGGAGCCTCCAGACATACGCTTGGAGGAGTACCAGAAGGTCCTACCTCCATAGCGCAGTCTAAAAGGGGGAGGTGTCAGGCAATTTCCCGAATTTTAAAAATGAGAGATGTTTTAAAAAAGAAAACCCCCCACCCCCTATCCGTTTGTAAGAAGACATAGAACTGCAGTGCTGGCCCCCACCCTAAGAATTTTTATTAGCGTCGTAAACCCTCAGTGTAGCGCAGCTTCTAGCTCAAACTAGATTATTCCCTCCAAAATTCCCATTGTTTAAAAGCTTGTACAGTTAATGTAGAATTTAAAAACGCACATGACGGTCACTAACCCAGGGACCAGATTTTTGGAATGTTCACATTTTCCTAGTTACAATGATATATTTTTCATAACTGGGATACCCCCAGAAATCGAGGAATTGGTTTCTTAGCTTCTGAGCATCATAGAGAGGTCCTGTTTAATATCCATCTGCATGAAAATTAGTGACGGCCAACATGATGTCTCCATCTTGGATGTAGGACCCCCCCACACCAAGATATGAAACATGAAGGTTTTTATGTTCTATGCAGCTGGGTAGTCTCACAAAGCCGAGCCCCCCTTGTGAGGTAAATAATGGGTGTCTCCCAGAGTTTTGGCTGCTTTTCAAAAAGCAAATCGGCCATTTTCAGGTCATTCTTCTCAGGGACATCAGACGCACGCACACCATGCTGCGTAGAGGAATCACATCTAATTTCCAGGGAGCTGTCTCCCCCCACAGAATCTGAGACCATCACCTTGTGAAGCAGGTTTTGCTATTACTTATCCCTTGTATTTTAATAACTGTTTTATGCATACATGTAAATTGTCTCCTTTATAATATCTTGTATATATTTTGTAAACACTGCCCCCCTTTTTGGGAGTAAATTATTAATTATTTACCAGTTTCGTCCTTCTTGTCCTATGTCGTGCAAACACGTTCCTCACCCGCTAATTCACGTTACCTACCAGGTACCCGATCCACCTGTTAAGCGATCGGTGGTGGCAGTATACTCGTATTTATGTGATATTGTGGTTTGAGGGTGGCTGGTCGGAGGTATATATACGTTCCTGGAAGGAACTGGTGGTATATATACGTCCTGTCACATCACGTGCCGCAATAGTCGACATAAATTAGAGCAGCTGAACCCGTGCTTATCCTCGGTCAATACCGAGGATAAGGGGGCGCCAGAGAGCTGCAAGGTCTGACCCAAAAGTGGGTGTCGTTTTCGTGACACACCTTTTTTTAATGTGACGGCCCTGGGCGCGGAGCGGGTCCGGGCCACGGCTGCACCCCATCGACAACATAGGACCCGGCTCCGAGTCCCCCATCTCCCAGGGTAGGGCTTCCAGCGTCACACATCTATCTACACATACATACACACACACCCATATATATATATATATATATATATATATATATATATATATATATATGTATATATATATATATATATACATGTGTGTATATATATATATATGTATATCTCTATATATATATATATATATATATATATATATATACATATACACATGTACCTACCCACACACCCACTTATACGTACATACCAAAAAAGAAAAAATAGATGGGTATGTGTATTATATAGATACCTATAATGATTAGAAACAGTGTACCTATACAACAGCTGGTTCTAAAGTTTAAATGTAGGTATCTTTCACTAATAAACCCTACACCATGTAAGTAGATATGTTACTTGTAAACTCTAAGGTATATAACAGGTTGATACTGAAAACTATAACATCATACCCGCCCCTATTTGGTTGGATAGAAATATAGCATTTAGCAGGGGCGTACATAGGAATCATGGGGCCCCATAGCAGAAGTTGCAATTTGGCCCCCCATCCCACCAAAAAAAATGAAAATAATTGTCGGGGTCACAGAAGAGCAGATCTCACAACTTTCCAGCCTTTACATAGTAATTTTCCTCCTGCTGACATCCTAGATCCCTCTTTCATTGCCCATAAAGTATGATGGCAACAAAAGTGTCCCCCAAACACAGTATGATACCCCCATGGTGAATTCCTCCACATTCGTAGTATATTGACCCTACTGTACCCCAGCTCAACTCCCAGGGCAAAGTATGCTGACCCCAACACAGTATGATCCCCCAACTGTGAGACCTAGAGCTAGAGAGGATGGTAGGTAATAAGGGAGGGTGTTATACATAATAAAAGATAAAACTATATAACTAAGGATGGCGCTATACATAATATGGTTACATTCCTGCATCTGTGTGCAGTGTCGGTGTGCTGCCCTGTTTTACAGACGCATTGAACATGTCCTATTCTAATCCTCAAAATCAGATCAGAAAATGACATTCTCTAACGCTCACAGATCTCATTCTCAGATCCGTGATTTTCATGGATGTGTGAATGGATCTATAAAACTCTACGAGTCCGTGGACCATCCGATAAAAAAAATCTGGCAGCACACGGACATTTCACACAAATGTGAGAATGCAGCCTAAGGGATTTTACAGATAACATTATCACTCCAAGTCACACAGTGCAGATACAGAATAATATTTACATCCAGGCACTTAACGCTGACGTCTCATCTGATCAGAGCTGGTTTCTGCTGCTTCTTCTCCATCTGGTCAGACCATCATGTCGACATCTCCCAACCACGACTTGTCTTGTCTTGATGATCTCCAGCCTAGAAAATAACAAGGTCACATATACTGTATATATATACATGTCTCCCCCACACTGCGGCCCAGAATACAGATATGTAAACCCCCCCCCTATTAGCCACTTAGTAATCAAAATGTAAAGTGATAAGCAGCACTGTGCCCCCAATCCTAGTAATATTATAAATGCGAAAGTTTGTGAGTATGTATGTTTGTTACTCTTTCACAAAAAAACTACTGGACGGATTTGCATGAAACTTTACAGTAATATAGATTATACATCGGAATAACATATAGGCTACAATTTGTAATGATTTTATGCAATTTTGGTTGTAATATAACGATACATGTCAATTAAGTCGGAAAAAAATCTGGCCTCTGAGCGCTATCTTGGCGTACGCTGCCTAAACCGTTGGAGTTACACAAAGATGATGTACCGTAGAATTGTTTGTGTTGAATAGTTCTAAATAAAAGTCCGCGACAGCATATATCTACCTTTTATGTGGAAGCCACTATGACTAAAATTGTGAACCATAAATTTAATTAAATTAGAAACTATTTTACAATGCACATTTTAGTATATTTATCAAACTTTTTAGTATATTTATCAAACTCTTATATACACACATACACAGGTGATATTTAAATGGCTGATTTACAGCAGTCAGAAGAGATTGATAATACAATAATTTGCCCATAGTGGATCATTGTATAGTGAGGTCACAGTTGCCGCCTGTCCACAGTCAGAATACAGGGGTGATCATATACCGTGGCCAGGTACAAGTGTGGCACAGGGGGTTCACACACGACCCCCAGGGACAGACATTTCCTAGAAACTTTGGCAGCTGTCAGTCATGAGCTCACCTTGATACATTACACTCTGGAAACAGCTGAAGGGAGAAGGATAATTTATGACATTTTCTCAGACTTAAAAAAAAAAAAAAAATAGCTCAGAAAACAGCCCATATGTCAGGAACAGGTTACTAGGGAACTACACGTCCCAGCACGGCCTGCCCGCGCCCACAGCCCGGGGGGAGTGTGAGGCTTCCTCCTGCAGGTTGCCCGGGGGCACCGGGCCGTCATTGTCCTCACACAGGGGGTCTCCGCCGCCATTGTCCCTCCACATAACACCGTATAATAAAACATGCGCTCACCTGCGCCAGCTGCTGCAGCCGGGAAAGTTCCGAGCGCCTCACCTGGGCGGAGGGGAAGTGACTCACACACGGGGAGCGGCAGTAACCTGAGCGCGGCTCCATGGAGGATGCACACACTGCAGCCTGACAGCACCGGCAGCAGCGCTAAACAAATGGCGTCCTCCCCTCCTGTGTGCAGCACAGCCCTGTGTGTGTGCAGCGCAGCATGTCACCCACAGCACCAGCAGGCTGCTCTCAGCTCCCACAGAGCACTGGGAATGGTTGCTATGGGTAACCGCGCCACAGCTGCTCCTTATAGACCATGTCACCCACAGCACCAGCAGGCTGCTCTCAGCTCCCACAGAGCACTGGGAATGGTTGCTATGGGTAACCGCGCCACAGCTGCTCCTTATAGACCATGTCACCCACAGCACCAGCAGGCCGCTCTCAGCTCCCACAGAGCACTGGGAATGGTTGCTATGGGTAACCGCGCCACAGCTGCTCCTCATAGACCAGTCATATACAACTGATATCGTCTGTACAGCGATCGTAATATAACTAATTGGATTGTTTTAGTATTTTGTTTGAACTTTACTAAGTACCTATTTTGTAATTAGTACTTCTAAAAATGCCACGAAAGCGTAAGTCTAACATTTCCCAAAGCTCTAATAAAGCCCGAGCTATGAAAATAATTAGACGTGATGAGACGTCTCAACAAGCCGAGCAACGAAGGCTTGAGCAGGTGGTGCGTTGTGCGGCACATAGAGCTGCAGAGACTCCAGAACAGTCTCAAGCCCGACGTGAACGGAATGCGGAGTTTTTGGCATCTCAACGGGCTGCTGAAACTCAAGAACAGTCCCAAGCCCGATGTGAACAGCATGCGGAGTATCTGGCGTCTCAACGGGCTGCTGAAACTCCAGAACAATCCCAAGCCCGACGTGAACAGCATGCGGAGTATCTGGCGTCTCAACGGGCTGCTGAAACTCAAGAACAGTCCCAAGCCCGACGTGAACAGCATGCGGAATATCTGGCGTCTCAACGGGCTGCTGAAACTCCAGAACAGTCCCAAGCCCGACGTGAACAGCATGCGGAATATCTGGCGTCTCAACGGGCTGCTGAAACTCCAGAACAGTCCCAAGCCCGACGTGAACAGCAAGCGACTTACATGGCGTCCCAAAGAGCCACTGAAACTTATGAAATGGCCGAATCTCGCAGACGCACTGTTGCTGAAAGGGCAGCACAGTGACGTCAAACATTTACAAGAAATACATGGATATTGTTTAATAAAGCTGCATTTGAGTATGACGAGACTCTTGATTATGAAACTCACAAGCTTATAAAAATAGAAGCAATGACCATAGATTGCAAATATTGCGGAGCTCTTAAGTGGAAAGAGGAAGCAGCAGGTATGTGTTGTTTGGGCGGGAAAGAAGCTCTTCCTTATATAGACGAGCCAGTTCAACCTTTAAAAGAGTTTTTCTCTAATGAAACTGATGAATCTCGCCTTTTTCTAAATAATATAAGAAAATACAACATGTGCTTTCATATGACGTCTTTTGGAGCAGATCAAATTGTCTCAATGCCAGGGTTTTGCCCGACCTTTACAATACAAGGACAAGTATACCACCGTATCGGTTCGCCAGCAAGGGAATGTTAACATTGACCCAAGAGATGAGGTGCAGACCTTTAGAACCGGCCGATATGTTAGTAGTAACGAAGCAGCGAGGCGGATCTTAGGTCTGCCTCTGCACGAGAGACACCCAACCGTCACTCATCTCGCGATTCATTTACCAAATGGTGAGAGGGTTTACTTTACGGAAAATAATTTTAGAGAGAGATTAGAAGCACCACCTAAAACTACACTAACTGCATTTTTCCTGTTGTGCCAAAGTGATACGTTTGCAAAAACATTACTTTACATTGACGTGCCTCGCTACTATACTTGGAATGTGGCACGGAAGCAATGGAAATGTCGTTTACAAGGAACACCTGTCGATGGCTGGCCAGGTGTGAAGGCAGGAGACGCTCTAGGTCGCATTTACACCTTGCACGTTAGCAATTTTGAATGTTATTGCTTGCGTATGCTGCTGAATGTAATAAGGGGTCCAACCAACTTCTCGGATTTAAAAACATTTGAAGGTCAAGAACTTGCAACTTTTCGGCAGGTGTGTGAGAAGATGGGGTTGTTGGAAGATGATAACCACTGGGATACCACCTTAGAAGAGGCCGTGCTATGTCGCTCCCCGGCGCAAATAAGAGAGCTGTTTGCCATATTGATATGCACTTGTGGTTTATCCAATCCTCTACAACTCTGGCACAAGTATAAAACTGCGTTATCAGAGGATATCATGCACAGATTTGAAAGAATGGATCACGTTAACGATGATCTCTGTTTCAATGAGGCGTTGGGGCTTATCGAGGACAAAATATTAATAATTTCTGGAAAGAAATTGTCCGATTTTGGTCTACCCTCACCGCGGCGTAGAGGAAAGCTGTCGAATGAGTTGATAAAAGAGCTAAGCTATGATACCAACCAGTTAGACGCTCACGTTTGCGAAACTGAGCCACGTTTGCTACCTGATCAAAGAGAGATTTATCACAAAATAGTAGGACGAGTTGAGAATGGTGAAGGCGGACTTTTTTTCCTTGATGCCCCGGGTTGTACAGGAAAAACTTTCTTGCTTAATTTACTTTTAGCAAAAATTCGTAGCGGTCATAACGTTGCATTAGCTGTGGCTTCCTCTGGAATTGCTGCAACATTGCTAAGCGGTGGACGGACGGCACATTCAATCTTTAAATTACCTCTTAATCTGGTGAACGAAGAAACCCCATCGTGTAATATCAGCAAGAGCAGCGCCCGTGGCCTCCTATTGCAACAGTGCAAACTAATCGTGTGGGACGAGTGCACAATGTCACACAAACGAGCCATCTAAGCTCTTGATCGTTGTCTACAAGACTTACACAGTAAACAAACAATAATGGGTGGTGTGGTTGTTTTATTGGCTGGGGACTTTAGGCAAACTTTGCCTGTCATCGAGCGAGGCACTGCAGCAGACGAAATTAACGCATGTCTGAAATCCTCATATTTATGGACCAAAGTTGAAAAGCTGCACCTCACCACCAACATGCGTGTCCAGTTATTCAGTGATCTAGAGTCGGGCGCGTTTGCTGAGAAACTGCTCGAGATCAGTGAAGGTCGAATCGAAACTGACGAAGAAGGTATGGCTCTATTCACTAACCAATTTTGTCATGTTGTGGATTCGGAAGACGCACTTATTGCTCAAGTTTTTCCAAATTTGCAACAAAACATCCACGATGAAAATTGGCTATGTGAAAGAACTATACTAGCACCAAGAAATGAAACAGTTGCGAAAATCAATAAAATTATCTTGGACCAAGTAACCAGCGATGCAACAACCTACAACTCCATCGACACAGTCATGTCATCTGAAGACTGTACGAGCTACCCCGTGGAGTTTCTTAACTCTTTGGAGCTATCCGGGGTCCCATCTCATAAGCTCGAATTAAAGGTCGGTATACCCGTTTTGTTAATGCGCAACTTGGACGCCCCGAGATTATGTAATGGCACTAGATTGCGAGTCACTGAACTAGGCAGGCACATTGTAAAGGCCACAATTTTAACTGGAGAAGCTAAGGGTGAAAATATTCTTATACCACGCATCCCAATAACTTACCCTTTAATTTCAAACGTTTGCAGTTCCCACTTAAAGTTGCATTTTCAATGACCATCAATAAATCGCAAGGGCAAACTTTGAAGGTGGCGGGGATACATTTAGGCGCGCCCTGTTTTTCCCACGGTCAGCTATACGTAGCTTGCTCACGCGTTTCTAAATTGCAAAATCTACATATTTTCGCTGAACAAAAGAAATCAAATAATCGTTTACAGGAGTATATTGCAGTAAAAACACATAGATAAATTACCTGCAGATGTCCATTATTCCAATTACATACTAATTCTTTACTAACACGAACAATATTAAACACAAGTAGCTTCAGTCCGTCCTGTTTATTAATCAGTGTTTAGTAATCCGTTTGTGATGAAATTTGATATGGATAATTTCCAGCCTGGGGAAGGACATAGGGCTACTTTTTATAAACACACCATACAGGCGAAGATTATATAAAACTGTAAACCTGATTGACTGACACACCTAGCGGTCAACGCACAGCCGAAACCACTGAACTTAGCATCTTGAAATTTGCAGATAGGCTCTATTATAGCTTAAATGAGCACTAAGAAAGGAATTTTGATAATTCCACCCTCAAGAGTTTCCCTCTTAATATTATAGGGGTTCAAAGACTGTATGGAATCCGTCAGTTTTGAAGTTAGACATCTGAAATTTTGGATGTACGAGTAACTAAATAAGATTTTTTTTTTTTTACTATTAAGATTATTTTTTTTTACTATTAAGATTAGTTTTTTTACTATTAAAATGATCTGTCACGAAACTTAATGTGGCAGACCAAATTCCATGCGAGCGAAGCCGCGGGTAAAAGCTAGTTAACTATAATCTCCACTGGCCAATAATATAAATTATTCAGTCTCTGTGACTCTCCCTAATTATCTGTAAGGCTATGTGCACATGGAAAATATACAAGCACCCCTATTATTGCTCTGTCCCAGCACCCCATTGTTGCTCTGTCCCAGGACCTCCATCATTGCTCTCTCCCAGCACCCCCATCATTGCTCTCTTCCAGCACCCCATCATTGATCTCATCCAGCACCCCCATCATTGATCTCTCCCAGCACCCCCATCATTGCTCTCTCCCAGCACCCCTATTCTTGTGCTCTCCCAGCACCTCCATCACTGATCTCTCCCAGTACCCCCATCTTTGCTCTGTCCCAGCACATCCCGTCATTGCTCTCTCCCAGCACCTCCCATCATTGCTCTCTCCCAGAATCCCCATCATTGCTCTTTCCCAGCACCCTCCATCATTGCTCTGTCCCAGCACCCCCATCATTGCTCTGTCCCAGCACCCCTGTCATTGCTCTCTCCCAGCATCCCCATCATTGCTCTCTCCCTGCACCCCCGTCATTGCTCTCTCCGAGCACCCCCAACATTGCTCTCTCCCAACAACCCCCGTCATTGCTCTCCCAGCACCCCATCATTTCTCTCTCTCAGCACCTCCATCATTGCTCTCTCCTCTCTCCCAGCACCCCCATTCTTGCTCTCTCCTAGCACCTCCATCATTGATCTCTCCAAGTACCCCCATCTTTGCTCTGTTCCAGCACCTCCCATTATTGCTCTCTCCCAGCACTTCCCATGATTGCTCTCTCCCAGCACCCCCATCATTGCTCTCTCCCAGCACCCCCATCATTGCTCTCTCCCAGCACCTCCATCATTGCTCTGTCCCAGCACCCCTGTTATTGCTCTCTACCAGCACCCTATCATTGCTCTGTCCCAGCACCCCTGTCATTGCTCTCTCCCAGCATCCCCATCATTGCTCTCTTCCTGCAACCCCATCATTGCTCTCTGCTTGCAACCCCATCATTGCTCTCTCCCTGCACCCCCGTCATTGCTTTCTCCGAGCACCCCCAACATTGCTCTCTCCCAGCAACACCCGTCATTGCTCTCCCAGCACCCCCATCATTTTTCTCTCCCAGCACCTCCATCATTTCTCTCTCCCAGCAACCCGTCATTGCTTTCCCCATCCCCACCATCCCTATCATTGTTCTCCCCATCCTCACCATCCCCATCATTGCTCTCCCCAGCCCCATCACTGCTCTCCCCAGCCCCATCAAAGCTCTCCCCAGCCCCATCATTGCTCTCCCCAGCCCCATCAGTCCCATTATTGCTTTCCCCAGCCCCATCATTGCTCTCCCCAGGCCTATTATTGCTCTCCCCAGCACAATCATTGCTCTCCCTAGCCACATTATTGCTGTCTTCAGCCCCATCAGCCACATTATTGCTCTCCCCAGCCCCATTATTGCTCTCCCCACCCCCATCACTCCCATTATTGATTTCCCGAGCCCCACCATTGCTCTCCCCAGCCCCAGCATTGCTCTCCTCAGTCCCAGCATTGCTCTCCCCAGCCCCATAATTGCTCTCCCTAGCCCCATTATTGCTCTCCCCAGCCCCATTATTGCTCTCCCCAGCCCCATCAGCCCCATCATTGCTTTCCCCAGCCCCATTATTCCTTTCCCCAGCCCCATCATTGCTCTCCCCAGCCCCATTATTGCTCTTCCCAGCCCCATCATTTCTCTCCCCAGCCCCATTATTGCTCTCCCCAGTCCTATCATTGCTCTCCCTAACCATATCAGCCCCACTAGCCCCATTATTGCTCTCCCCAGCCCCACCATTGCTCTCCCCAGCCCCATCATTGCTCTCCCCAGCCCCATCAGCCCCATTATTGCTCTCCCCAGCCCCTCCATTGCTCTCCCCAGCCTCATCAGCCCTATTATTGCTCTCCCCAGCCCTATCAGCCCCATGATTTCTCTCCCCAGCCCCACCATCCCCAACATTGCTCTCCCCCACCTCCCCTCCCCAGCGTTTCAGTAAAAAAAAAAAAAAAACACTTACCTCTCTGTCCGTTCCCCCGCAGGCCGCAGCATCCTTGTTGTCAGCAACTTCCTCCCTCACACAGGCCCGTGCTGCATGATGACATCATCAAGCAGCGCATGCCTGTGTGAGGGAGGAAGCGGCGGGCAGGAAGCAGAGGATGGATCTCTGCAGCTTCGTTGCCATTCTCTCCTGTCAGTTTCGGAGCAGGGAGAAGCTGCACCGGCGTGCCCCCCGGCGCAGCTGCACCAGCGGTGGTATGTCCGCCCCTGGATTACTATGGGGCCCCGCCGGCTCACTGGCCCCATAGCAGTCGCGTGGCCTGCCGCCATTGGCGGTACGCCACTGGCATTTAGGTCTAATATTAACCGCAGGCAGCCATAAGTGTACTGGCTCTGTGCACATAAGTATACAGCACAGGAATGGAGCTTGTATACCGATTACCCTCATATAATAAAGAGTGTATATGGGACAGGAATGGACCATGTAGCCACATAATCCCTATATAGTGAGAATAATAATACATATACAGTACAGACCAAAAGTTTGGACACACCTTCTCATTTAAAGGTTTTTCTGTATTTTCATGACTATGAAAATTGTACATTCACACTGAAGGCATCAAAACTATGAATTAACACATGTGGAATTATATACTTAACAAAAAAGTGTGAAACAACTGAAAATATGTCTTATATTCTAGGTTCTTCAAAGTAGCAATTTTTTGCTTTGATGACTGCTTTGCACACTCTTGGCATTCTCTTGATGAGCTTCAAGAGGTAGTCACCGGAAATGGTCTTCCAACAATCTTGAAGGAGGTCCCAGAGATGCTTAGCACTTGTTGACCCTTTTGCCTTCACTCTGCGGTCCAGCTCACCCCAAACCATCTCAATTGGGTTCAGGTCTGGTGACTGTGGAGGCCAGGTCATCTGACGTAGCACCCCATCACTCTCCTTCTTGGTCAAATAACCCTTACACAGCCTGGAGGTGTGTTTGCGGTCATTGTCCTGTTGAAAAATAAATGATGGTCCAACTAAATGCAAACCTGATGGAATAGCATGCCGCTGCAAGATGCTGTGGTAGCCATGCTGGTTCAGTATGCCTTCAGTTTTGAATAAATCCCCAACAGTGTCACCAGCAAAGCACCCCCACACCATCACACCTCCTCCTCCATGCTTCACGGTGGGAACCAGGCATGTAGAGTCCATCCGTTCACCTTTTTTGCGTCGCACAAAGACACGGTGGTTGGAACCAAAGATCTCAAATTTGGACTCATCAGACCAAAGCACAGATTTTCACTGGTCTAATGTCCATTCCTTGTGTTCTTTAGCCCAAACAAGTCTCTTCTGCTTGCTGCCTGTCCTTAGCAGTGTTTTCCTAGCAGCTATTTTACCATGAAGGCCTGCTGCACAAAGTCTCCTCTTAACAGTTGTTGAAGAGATGTGTCTGCTGCTAGAACTCTGTGTGGCATTGACCTGGTCTCTAATCTGAGCTGCTGTTAACCTGCGTTTCTGAGGCTGGTGACTTGGATAAACTTATCTTCAGAAGCAGAGGTGACTCTTGGTCTTCCTTTCCTGGGGCGGTCCTCATGTGAGCCAGTTTCTTTGTAGCACTTGATGGTTTTGCAACTGCACTTGGGGACACTTTCAAAGTTTTCCCAATTTTTCGGACTGACTGACCTTCATTTCTTAAAGTAATGATGGCCACTCGTTTTTCTTTACTTAGCTGCTTTTTTCTTGCCATAATACAAATTCTGACAGTCTATTCAGTAGGACTATCAGCTGTGTATCCACCAGACTTCTGCACAACACAACTGATGGTACTAACCCCATTTATAAGGCAAGAAATCCCACTTATTAAACCTGACAGGGCACACCTGTGAAGTGAAAACCATTTCCGGTGACTACCTCTTGAAGCTCATCAAGAGAATGCCAAGAGTGTGCAAAGCAGTCATCAAAGCAAAAGGTGGCTACTTTGAAGAACCTAGAATATAAGACATATTTTCAGTTGTTTCACACTTTTTTGTTAAGTATATAATTCCACATGTGTTAATTCATAGTTTTGATGCCTTCAGTGTGAATGTACAATTTTCATAGTCAAGAAAATACAGAAAAATCTTTAAATGAAAGGTGTGTCCAAACTTTTGGTCTGTACTGTATATAGAGGCTAATACTCTGGATATACTAGATCTGTATACATAAGTAAACTGCACCCGGGGCCTGACTACAGATCACACATACTGTATATAATGAGCAATGATAACTTTCATACACAGGATCTGTACACATAGCATGGTCCGTATATAACAGTTTAAACATATAGTGAGCAATGATCACATTCATACACAGGATCTGTACGCATAGCATGGTCCGTATATGACAGATTAAACATATATAATGAGCAATGATCACTTTCATACACAGGATCTGTATGCATAGCATGGTCCGTATATGTCACGGGTATATCAGAGGTGACAGACAGTCGCCCTGCAATTGGTTGTAGGAGATCTCTACGTTTGGCACTACAGACATCTTAGATGAGAGGCTGTCTCTAGGACCTAGCAGCTACCTCCCTCTGGTAATTAGCTCCCTGGCCTGGGTGTATATATACCTGGTGTGTCTATTAGATGTGCATAATTACAAAAAACCCCAAAGAAAACAACCATAAAACACAAGTAAAGACCCAGTGAGACCCCTCACTGAGTGAAAGCCCACCCACTGTGCATTTCCTCCTATGTGATACGGACCAGGCAAAATACAGACACTAGCATGAGGTTGTCGCTGATGGTCAGTACACAGCAAATCCCGCTGACCTGCTAAGCTGCGATCAGGGGTATGTAATCGGTGTTAATGAACATTGATAAACAATATGACCCATACGTACATAATAACCCATGAAAATGTGGTAATACTCTCAAAGATGATAGCACAACAAATCACCATATCCTGTAAAACCCCCCGAAATCCAAGTGATCAGCCTGTGAGGAGAGCAACTTATCAAACCTATTGGTAGGTGGAGATGACCACAATGGTAATAAACCCCATATACTGAACCTGAATCAGGATCATAAATAAGAGGAGGAAAACCTTGGCAGAATCAAAAAGATGACTCAAATGCACCAAACCGGGCAAATAAAGAGATGCATCCCGGTGTGTAGATAAATATGAGTGCCCAGATGCAGAGCCGAGTGAAGCAAGTAAAGTGGATGGGCTGTCAGTGCCCAACGCGTGTCACCACACACGGTAGCTTCATCAGGGGCAATGGGTTAACCTAATGTATCAACATCTATATAAAGCCAAAGATAATTATCATAAAAATGTGTCAGCTGTTGGAATCCGGGAGCCCCGAGCAAACAGTGGAAGCCCGACCTCTGGCGGAAATGCTACCCAGAGCTGTGGGTGGTATCTAAAAGCCGCACGCACATTGCAGGGACCCGGAAACTGAACCGTAAGGATTCCCCAGCGCATGCGCCGTGTAGTGACAATAGGGTGCTTGTGTCTCTATGAAGACCACAAACACATGCTACGTATTCAGCGCAGCCTCAGGTTACAAGTGCCAGTGGTGGCACTTGAGAGTAGGACTCACTCCCATGGAACACACTCAAAGGGAAGAGGGGAGTTGGAAAAAGGACAAATATGATCTCAACTCAAGAAATGTATCAAAATATGCACCAAAATACACATATAAGTGGCACCCAAAAGGAGCCCAATATTGACCATCGGCGACAGGAAGGCAAGATACACTAGTATAAACCATAAATAAGGAGGAAGGGGGGATTCCAAAAGCCCGGGGTATTCTCAAAGAGTGGATAGGGTGGCCTCCTCCATCTCTCACTAGATAATACACATACAGTTTAAGCGTCTAGGAAGTATGGCAGAAAGCTACTGTATAAAGGGCATAACAAAAATAGCCCCAAGTATAAGGTACAAACTCTGATGTATGAATAGAGGTATCCGATTGCAAAATATGGTGAGTAATGGTCCATCCAAGTATATGTTGCTCCCATAATGGAGATATGTGGTCCATCCCATTCAAGGCATGTCATCAACCCCATTAGCCAGGTAAGTGATTCAAACGAGTATGTGCTGCTCCCAGAATAGCAATATGAACATGTTGACATGATCCATCCTGATCCAAGTGTAACGTATGCCAGGTATACCATCAACCCAAATGTTAGAAGGGCGAACTCCGGATACACATCCTATGTGAGGAAAGAGAGATGTTAGTAAGCCATCACACACAGTCCTCATAACTGCTTATAAAAACCTGTGAACAGCAATTCTCCATTAAGGCCATGGGGAGCAAGACTGTGTAGATTATAGATCCACTTCACATCTCAGGAGCGCATTGGTAATGTTGCCGCCCCTGATAATCGTCCGCAAATGCTCCAGTCCCATTACCTGTAGGCCAGACACCCTGCCATGACGGACATCCAGAAAATGTGCTGCCACCGATGTTATTCCTTTGTTGTTATTGCGATCCCTCTGTGCGGTTGATATGTTCGAAAGATGTTGTTGGACCCTTTTTCTGAGTTCCTGCGTTGTTTGTCCAATGTAAATCTTTGGACATTCACAGATGATAGCATACACCAGGTTGCGTGATCTACAATTTAAATAAGATCTATGACGAATCTGGTAAGGTTCAGTAGCCAACATAATCCCATCCTGCGCCACCACAAATTGGCAGATATTACAGCCTCCACAAGGGTACGTCCCAAAAGACCTCTTGCCCCTAACTAACCTAGTTGTTGAGCGCGTTTAGTGGCTCCGACACAAACTAATTTTAAAATTTTTAGCCCTTTGGGTTACCATGCTGGCAGCTGGGGAAATATGCTTAGCCAATTTTGGCTCACTCAGGAGTATTCCCCAATTTTTAGTGAGGATATCACGGATGTCCTGCCATTGATTATTAAAGGTAGTAATTAAGCTCAGTGGTCTGGAGGTTTTCCGTGCCTTTGTCTGTAAGAGCTCATCACGGTTCCTACCTTGTGCTCCATGAAATGCACAGGAGATGATCCCTCGTGGATAGCCCCTTTTCATGAAGCGTTGGGTTAGGTCCCTGGACTGCCGTTGAAAATCCTCCATTGAGGTGAAATTTCTTCTCAAACGAAGGAATTGCCCTTTCAAGATACCCCGACGTTAGTGTGTCAGATAGAAGCTTGAAAAATGTAACAGGTTGTTTGTCGCAGTTGCCTTCCTGTAAAGAGTAGTACAAATTTGATTTCCAGCCTTCAATAATTTGAGATCCAAATAATCAATTTCCTTCGTAGAAAAATTAGAAGTTAGCCTGATGTTAAGGGCATTGTCATTTAGATCCTGAATAAAACCCTCACAGTCACCGTGAGTGCGAGTCCAAGTAGGAGAACACCATCTATATATCTAAACCATGTATAAACAGATTTTTCAAAAGCCTCTTTTTTATAAACCAGCAACTCCTCCCACCAACCTAAAAAAGGCTTGAGTATGAGGGCGCAAAGCGTGCGCCCATCTCCATGCCTGCTATTTGTCTGTAAAATTTTCTGTCAAAAACAAAAGAATTTTTCTTCAAGACAAAGTTAAGCAATTTCAAGATAAAGGAGTCATGCTTCCAGTCCCCCGTAGAGTGTTGGTCCAGAAAAAAAGTGACAGCTTTAATACCTAAATCATGTGCAATACTTTGTTGAGGGAGGGCAGTAATGACCCTTCACGGTTGACCAAGTGAGTGTCAAATTATTATGTTACAAGGTTGATTGCAATCCAATAGAAAATCAGACGGAGGCAAAGCTCTGTATGGGGGATTCAAGAATCTCTCTAACCCCGTTTATTTCTATTTTGCATTTTATATTGTTTTGAGTTTATTAATATCCAATCACCTACACCCATACTACAAGCTTGAACCAATGTTAGTACAATTATTACGGAAATACACATATGGTCATATTATCGTTAGTTTGGTACATGGTGGAAAGTTACAAGGTCGTACATCCCGGCTCAGACTAGCTAGATAACAGGAGCGGGGTGTCTCATAGAATGTTCCTGAGAGAAAAGGTTAGTGTGGGAAAGTTGCATGTGAATCAAGAGGAAAGAAGGAAAGAATGTATGTTATGCAAAGAGTATAATAACATGATTTTGAAGCAAGAAGACAAAATGGAGTTGCCATAGCATGAATATCAATATGTTCTTTACATTTCCCCCCTAAAAATTATGTTATTATCAACAATAGAGGTGCTTTCCCAGCTTCATGGTTTGAGCCTGAGGGACATTGGTCTTCACTCAATTAGTGCCCTTGTTACCAACTGAGGCTGTCGTGGCATGTCCATCCCCCCCTTGTCCGTTGATATAATCATAAAGCTCTGATATTCAGACGTGAGGTTGGTTGGGGCAAGCGGGTAAAGGTCATCCTTGTCGTCCAGGTCCTCAATGCTGGTTACATCTGGGAGGTTCGTGTATAGTAGCACTGGATGTTGGTTGACAGCGTTCTCCTTGCTTCTGATGATTGGCAGGTTTTCCTCATGCAAATTGGGATACAATAAAAGACTAGTTTTAGTAAAACATATATTAACAAGATGCAAGCAGCAATATGCAACACTCCTTGTAATATTCCAGCAATTCATCCACCAATCTCTTTAAACCAATTAGCAGGATTTCAAAAGGAAAACGTATCAGACCACCAACTATCTTTGGTTAATTCATTATGTTTGTTATATTCTTCCCTGAGTTTCCTAATGTCTTCCATTTTAGTTTTTAACCGTATGGTAGAGTCGGGGTCAATATAGTGACAACAGGCTGGGCCTATAACCTGACACATCCCTCCTTGAACTGCTGTCAAATAGTCCAGCACTAAAGTATGTTGATTAGCTACTATAATAAGTTGATTCTGCACCGCAACAGTAGTATTAATTACTTCCAATACACTCCAAATCTGGTCATCTAAGTAATCAGTGACTTCCACTAATTTGTCCCACATTTGTGTAACCATAGGGTAGAGGAAGACAGTACTGGCTATCTTATTGGGTATACTCATTTGTACTAAATGAGGTCTTCCTGATGGGTGTGGGGTGTTGTCCTTAGCACGTTTATAGATGGTATGAAGAGGGATGGCTCTCATATCTACTTTACTATGGGGAATAAGATAAGTGTCTGGAGTTAGCCGGGCCAACGTACAAGTCCCCCCTACTCCGACTGGGAGCCATTCATACGCATTATTCCCACAGACCCAATATGTGGCTGATGGCAGATCCCATAAAGCAGAGTGCTGTAATGCTAATTTATGTACCAAATCGATAAAAACTGTGTTATTTGATAACATACACCATGAAGGCATTTGTCCCAGGGGGCTACAATATCCAACATCCGGATTGCCACATGTTGGATCACTAGGCTTATATTCAGAAAACTCATTGCAAGGGATGTTACCAGATATTTTATAACATGTGTCATTGGTACCTTTTATAAACAGATTTGCATGTACCCATGAGTGATTATGAATGTATCTTTCCAACAATGATGGTTTAAAAGCATCTGCCGTACTAGAGGTAGCATTAAAACTGATTTGTAGACCTTTGTAGACCTTGGTATGAAGCATAAATTAGTCAAGGAAGACTTGTTTCTGGGCACCCACTTGTTTCCGTTAAGGGCAAGAAATTGTAGGTGTTTACTAGTGGCAGTAAGATTTCCTTGCCACCAGGGGAGATCCACACACCCAACTACTGGTATACCTACAGTGGTGTTCCATAATCTACTAAACTTAGTAGTGTTATTAGCAAGGGCGTCGCTACAATTGGGCCAGTTTAGTAATTCTTCCAGAGTGACTGGGACCGCCAGAAAAGGCATACTAGTGGCTGAAACTGGTGAGTGAGTACATATCCAACAGTCACTGATCTGGTTGTTCTCTAATTGACTCAATTCTTGTACCAAAAATCTGGTGCTAAGTAATGAACTTATTATTAAAAGGGTCAGTACTCTGTTGTAGGCTATTCCAGGTATTGACTAATCTAACCATACATATTATCATAAAACATCTCAGGATGGTTGACGTTTGCAGTGTGAAGCATGGATCCATGTTGACTTCCCTTCAAGTTTTACTGCTGTTGGGGTTGTAAGGAGCACTTGGTATGGTCCGTCATACAATGGTTCTAGTCCGTGTTTCCGAACATGCTTCTTCACATACACGTAATCTCCGGGTTTGAGGGTATGACAACCTTCTGCATCAGCTGGATCTGGAATAGAAGATGATACTAATGCATGGGTGTTAGTTAAGGCTTTGGCAAGCTGAATCACATATTGCACAACATGATATGTTTCTTCTGATAATTGTTGTGGAGTAAATCGAGCTATGGCTGGTTGTGACCCAAATAGTATCTCATAGGGTGACAGTTTGTGTTTCCCTATGGGGGTGGTGCATATGTGATATAGTGCAATGGGAAGGAGCTCAGGCCACTGGGCCGTAGTCTTCTGCATCATTTTGGGCAATTGCCTTTTCAGTGTGCCATCAATCTCTCCACCTTGCCACTTGGCTGTGGATGGTAAGGAGTATGTAATGCCACTGTTGATCCCATCATGGTAAGTATTTCTTGATATACACATGAGGAAAAGGCTGGTCCTTGATCATTTTCGATAACCTCTTGGGACTCCATACCGGGAAACAACTTCAGAGACCAGCTTCTTGGCGGTAGTCTTGGCAGTCATGTTTGGAACAGAAAATGCTTCAGGCCAGCTGGAAAACATATCCACTACCACTAAGCAGTATTCATATCGTCCTGCTTTAGGGAGAGTGATATGATCAACTTGCAATCGTTGGAACGGATACTCTGGTTTAGCAAGGTGCTTTGTCGGTACATTCTGTAATCTGCCTGGGTTGCAGGTTTGGCATATTGTGCAACCTTTGTTCTGTGCACTCAACACGGTGGAAATTCCTGGGGCCCAATAGAGTTTCTGTACCAGTAGCAAAGCTTGATTCTTCCCTCGATGCACCAGTCCATGGGCCCAGGCTGCAACGGCAGGATATAGGAGTCGAGGTAAACAATACAGTTGTTCCTTTTTCCATAGCCCATCTATCAATTTAGCACCCGCCTCCTTCCATGACTGGCGTTCTTCTTTAGAGTCTTTTTGCTGTGTGGAGCGTAGCTTTGTGATTGGAGGGACCGGTTGATGCTCTTCTGCAGGTTGATCCTAGGTTGGCACGGAATTTAGCTGTTTGGTCTGTTGCAGCGTAACAGCCATGGATATGGAATACTGGAAGAAGAGTTGCTCGCTTAGCATGGAGATCAGCAAGTGCATTATCTCTTGCTTCAGGGGCGTCTTGTCGGGTATGAGCTTTCACCTTTACAACAGCCAACTGTCTTGGTAGTTATACCGCTTCCATCAATTGTCTGACGCTTTCAGCATTTTTCACAGGAGAACCTGCAGTTGTGACAAAGCCTCTCCTTGCCCAGATCTCCCCAAAGTCATGTGCAATCCCGAAGGCGTATCTCGAGTCAGTAAATATATTCACACGCTTTCCTTCAGCCTGTTGACAAGCAGCAATCAGAGCTTTGTGCTCTGCTTCCTGAGCTGACATACTGGGAGGTAAGGCTGCAGCCTCTACCAATGTATCTTCAGTTGTGACTAGAGATGAGCGTTGTTCTACTCGAACTGTTCGCCAATCTCAAATTCGAGCTGTTTTGGGCGGTGTTCGAGCCGTTCGGCGAACACGAACAATTTGAGAAAAATTCGGCTGTTCGAGGTTATGTTCGATAACTATTCGTGCACCAAAATCATAACTGGATTTTTTCTCAGTAATGATGAAAATTAATGTTAATACGCAGTTTGAGTGTACAGCGAGGTGGGGGAAGGGGCAGGGGATGGATCTCTGCAGGAACAATGAAGATCTCCATTTTTTTTTCTCTTTCCCGCATTTGCAGTGGGGAGGTGCAATCTGTCAGCCTATCAGCAGCGCACACACGGAGCGAAGTGCTTTTTTTCACACAAGCAAGGGCATGTGTCATTGGCAGTGTATGTCACATGTCCTTGCCCTATAAGACCAAGCCATTTTCCCCGTCGCCACCATTTTCTCACTGCTGCAGCTGCGTGTTAGACGGCACCGCTGTTGCTGTGTGCGCTATACCTTGTTAATTTCAAGCCAATTTTCGCACAAATATACAGATAGCTTGGGAGTAGGGAATAGTTGTGATTGCAGTCCTTTTAAGGACTAGGTTACAGCATTTCCTACGACTTTTATCAGGGAGGTCTGTGCTCTTAAATAGATAGGTTGTGGGAGTAAAGACTAATTGTAATTGGAGTCCTTTTCAGGACTAGGTTACATGAGTTCCTATCAGTTTTTGCCAGGCAGGTCTGTGCCAGTGCTGTGCAAGTTTTTTTCACAGCATTTGGCTGAATCTAGCAAAGCTAATCCTTTTTGGCCTATTGCAGAGTGTGTTAGTCAGTGGAGTAGCCTATCTGTGTTGCAAGATATAACAACTGTGTATAGAATACCAATTTTTTTACTGCACCTAGTGAAGTAAAATCTTTTGGGCATAGCATCATTCTATTAGTCCATCTATACTGACCTCCATCAGGTTGCAAACTGAATATAATTTTTTTCTGCATCTAGCTCTGAAAAAATATTTGGGCTTCTAGCAGTGTGTGGGACTTGGTCTATTAGTCCATCTATACTGACCTCCATCAGGTTGCAAATTAAAAATAATTTTTTTCTTCATTTAGCTCTGAAAAAATATTTGGGCTTCTAGCAGTGTGTGGGACTTGTTCTATTAGTCCTTCTATACTGACCTCCAGCAGGGTGCAAATTGAATATAATTTTTTTCTGCATCTAGCTCTGAAAAAATAGTTGGGCTTCTAGCGGTGTGTGGGACTTGGTCTATTAGTCCATCTATACTGACCTCCATCAGGTTGCAAATTAAAAATAATTTTTTTCTGCATCTAGCTCTGAAAAAATATTTGGGCTTCTAGCAGTGTGTGGGACTTGGTCTATTAGTCCATCTATACTGACCTCCATCAGGTTGCAAATTAAAAATAATTTTTTTCTGCATCTAGCTCTGAAAAAATATTTGGGCTTCTAGCAGTGTGTGGGACTTGGTCTATTAGTCCATCTATACTGACCTCCATCAGGTTGCAAATTAAAAATAATTTTTTTCTGCATCTAGCTCTGAAAAATTATTTGGGCTTCTAGCAGTGTGTGGGACTTGGTCTATTAGTCCATCTATACTGACCTCCATCAGGTTGCAAATTAAAAATAATTTTTTTCTTCATTTAGCTCTGAAAAAATATTTGGGCTTCTAGCAGTGTGTGGGACTTGTTCTATTAGTCCTTCTATACTGACCTCCAGCAGGTTGCAAATTGAATATAATTTTTTTCTGCATCTAGCTCTGAAAAAATAGTTGGGTTTCTAGCGGTGTGTGGGACTTGGTCTATTAGTCCATCTATACTGACCTCCATCAGGTTGCAAATTAAAAATAATTTTTTTCTGCATCTAGCTCTGAAAAAATATTTGGGCTTCTAGCAGTGTGTGGGACTTGGTCTATTAGTCCATCTATACTGACCTCCATCAGGTTGCAAATTAAAAATAATTTTTTTCTGCATCTAGCTCTGAAAAAATATTTGGGCTTCTAGCGGTGTGTGGGACTTGGTCTATTAGTCCATCTATACTGACCTCCATCAGGTTGCAAATTAAAAATAATTTTTTTCTGCATCTAGCTCTGAAAAAATATTTGGGCTTCTAGCGGTGTGTGGGACTTGGTCTATTAGTCCATCTATACTGACCTCCATCAGGTTGCAAATTAAAAATAATTTTTTTCTGCATCTAGCTCTGAAAAAATATTTGGGCTTCTAGCGGTGTGTGGGACTTGGTCTATTAGTCCATCTATACTGACCTCCATCAGGTTGCAAATTAAAAATAATTTTTTTCTGCATCTAGCTCTGAAAAAATATTTGGGCTTCTAGCAGTGTGTGGGACTTGGTCTATTAGTCCATCTATACTGACCTCCATCAGGTTGCAAATTAAAAATAATTTTTTTCTGCATCTAGCTCTGAAAAAATATTTGGGCTTCTAGCAGTGTGTGGGACTTGGTCTATTAGTCCATCTATACTGACCTCCATCAGGTTGCAAATTAAAAATAATTTTTATCTGCATCTACAGTACCTCTGAAAAAATATTTGGGCTTCTAGCTGTGTGTGGGACTATTTGTATTAGTCCATCTATACTGACCTCCATCAGGTTGCAAACTGAATATATTTTTTTCTGCATCTACCTCTGAAAAAATATTTGGCCTTTTAGTAGTGTGTCGGACTTTCTCTATTAGTCCATCTATACTGACCTCCATCAGGTTGCAAATTAAAACTAATTTTTATCTGCATCTACAGTACCTCTGAAAAAATATTTGGGCTTCTAGCTGTGTGTGGGACTATTTGTATTAGTCCATCTATACTGACCTCCATCAGGTTGCAAATTCAAAATAATTTTTTTCTGCATCTAACCCAGCCAATAGTTTTGGCCTAATACCACAGTTTGGCCACTCAGCTCTGCTCGGTTACCATCCATTGTTTTTTTGTGCAAACAACTCCAGAGTTGTGAATTAGTTAACCACCAAAATGAGTGGAAAAAGGCCTGCTGCTGGTGGAAAGGGGAATAGGCGTGTTGGGAAGGGGAAAAAAGGTTGTGTCCGTGGGGTAGGTGTTAAAGCAACAGTAACATCTGCAGAAGAAAGACCATCTTCCAGCCAAACTAAAATGTCTACTTCTTTTAGCGGACAATGTGATAAGATCCCTTTCTTACGGCCACGCCAATCGCTACAAATTCCAGATGAGGCACAAAAACAGCAGGTGCTTCAACGGATATCAAGTGCTCCTTTAAGTGGGCTCTCCTCCACATCAACTTCAACATCACAAATACTCCAGTCCTCAAAGGTGTCACCCAAATCGCACTTGCTTCCTCACAGCTCCCAAATCTCCAGCTGCCCGTCTGAGTATGAGGTAGAACAGATGGTTGAGTCTGCAGAGCTGTTTACTCATACTATAGCCTGGGAATCAGAGGTCGACTCCAGCGCTTCTGTGAAACCAGACGAGGAAATGATCTGCACTGATGCCCAGAATCTTTATGAGTCGGATTCAGGACCAGACGCAGAAGGTTCTGACCATAATGTAGACCCTCATTCCCAAACTGTAACTCCTGTTGGTGGAGACAATGAGGAAGACGATGATAAGACTCAAATACCTGATTGGAGCGACAACTTTAGTTTTTTGTCAGGGCAGGAACAGGTTGGCTCTGAGGACGACGGGTGTGATAACGCACAGGGTGATGATGATGAGGTCGGAGATCCCACTTACTGTCAACCCACAGTCAGCCAAGAGATGAGGTCAGCAGAGGAGGTGGAGGAAGATGCTAGTGACGACGAGGTCAGGTTGCGCCTTCCTGGACAGAGACGTAGTACTGGAAGCACGTCAACAACTGCATCCTCAAACACAACTCTGCCTCTCACCACAAGTCGTGGTGGCTCTTCAGGTCGCATGGGTGCTAAGCCTTGCATAGCCTGGGCATTTTTTCAGATCGATAAAGATGACCCAACTCGTGTTATCTGTAACATTTGTCAGCAAAAGCTAAGTAGAGGCCAAAAAATACATAGTTTGAGTACTTCATGCATGAACCGGCACATGGACATGAAGCATAAGTTGCAGTGGGAAGCTCAGTGTGCTACAATGCGGCCTAGCCGGCCGGGCCAATCACCGTCTGCCATATCTTGTGCATCCGCGGCCTCTTCATCCTCTGTGACTGGGGGGACAGCAGTCACACCTGTTTTGGGGCGCAGACCTGCCACCTCTTTACCCGCAACAGCCAGCGTGATTGGCAGGTCATCATTTTCTTTGGAGGTGGTAACACCAGCTGGTGTTGAGCGCTGTCCGACATCGATAGCACCACCTTTGGATCAAGGCAACCTAACATGTCCGCCTGCATCTTCCTCACAGACCGGCAGTTTGCCGGGGACACCCTTATCAACCCCGTCTAAGCACAATAGCCAGCCCTCGGTCCCTCAGATGTGGACAAGTAAAAGACCATTTCCTCCTAGCCATGAGAAAGCTAAGAGGTTGAATTTCACCATCTGCAAGCTCTTGGCTACAGAAATGCTGCCTTTCCGCCTGGTGGACACAGAGGATTTTCGAGACCTTATGTCCGTCGCAGTGCCCCAGTACCAGATGCCCAGTCGGCACTACTTCTCAAAGAAAGGTGTGCCTGCGCTCCACCAGCATGTCGCACACAACATCACCGCTTCTTTGAGAAACTCTGTGTGTGACAGGGTGCATTTCACCACAGACACTTGGATGAGTAGGCATGGACAGGGGCGTTACATGTCGCTGACTGGGCACTGGGTAACTATGGTGACAGCAGGACAAGGGGCTGCTGTCCAAGTCTTGCCGTCCCCACGAGTTGTGCGTCAATCCTCTTTATGTCAAAGTTCCTCCACTGCTTCTGCCTCCTCAACCTCCTCTCGGTCTTCCACCTGCACCCAAAGCCTGTCTGGTCATGCCACAAGCTTTCTAACTGCGCAGAAGGGATCCTGCACACCTCCTTACTATGCTGGCAGTAGGGCTCAACGTCATCAGGCGGTTTTTACATTGAAATGTCTGGGAAATGTGAGTCACACAGCTGAGGAGTTGTGGTCAGCTCTGGAGAACCAATTTCATGAATGGTTGTCTCCACTGGACCTGAAACCAGGGAAGGCCGTGTGCGACAATGCTGCAAACCTGGGTGCGGCCCTTCGCCGGGGCAATGTCACACACGTGCCTTGTATGGCTCACGTGTTGAACCTGGTTGTCCAGCAATTTTTAGCCCACTATCCCAGACTAGATGGCCTTCTGCAGAGGGCACGGTCGCTGTGTGCTCACTTCCGCCGTTCGCATCCCGCAGCTCAGCGACTTACATCTCTAAAGAAGTCGTTGGGCCTGCCACTTCACCGGCTAAAATGCGATGTGCCTACCCGGTGGAATTCAACTCTGCACATGTTGCAGCGACTGTGGCAGCACCGACAAGCCCTGGTGCAATACGTTCTGACGTATAGCCTGGGCCAACGAGATTCAGAGGTGGGGCAAATCACGCTGGAGGAGTGGTCTCAGATCAGGGACCTATGCACCCTTCTGCACAGTTTTGAAATGGCGACGAAGATGTTTAGTGCTGACGATGCCATTATCAGCATGACTATTCCGGTGATTTACATGCTGGAGCACATGTTAAACAGAATTCGGAGTCAGGTGGTGGCACAAGAGGAGGTGGAGGAAGTAGAGGAGGAGGAGTTGTATGCGGAAGGGCTAACATCTGCAAGGTCCAGACGGTCGGCAGCACCAAGGCGGCAGGCATGTGAGGGTGGGGGAGATGGTTTTACCAGGGCGCATGGTAGCAGCCAAACTAGTGAGGAAGGTGCAGGAGCCCAGGAAGAAGTGGAGGACGAACTGATGGAAGACTCATCAGATGAGGGAGACCTTGATCACATTTCTGTTGTGCGAGGTTGGGGGGAGAGGACAGAGGAAGGAAGCATGATTGTTACCTCGCCACCAACACAACAGGGACTTGGTGCTCCTGGATGCGCAACACACATGAGTGCCTTCTTGCTGCACTACCTGCAACATGACCCTCGAATTGTGAGAATTAGAAATAATCCTGGCTACTGGGTTGCCACACTGTTAGATCCCCGGTACAAAAGTAAATTTGCAGAAATTATTCCTGCCATAGAAAGGGATGCACGCATGCAGGAGTATCAGCAGAGACTGTTGCAGAATCTTACATGTGCTTTTCCACAAAATACCAGTGGTGCACGTAGTGAATCTCACAGTTCCAACTTGCCAACCGTGGGACCGTCAAGTGTTCAGCACTCAAACCGTAACAGAACCACAGTATCTGCTGGTAACATCAATTTTGCGGAATCATTTCACCACTTTTTTAGCCCATCCTTTGCAAGGCCACAGGAGACAAGAAGTCTGACACATAGTCAACGCCTAGAGACGATGGTACAGGAGTATCTCCAAGTAAACATTGAAGCCACGACTGTGTCACTGGACCCTTGCTCTTTTTGGGCTTCCAATCTGGATAAATGGCCGGAGCTAGCCACTTACGCCTTGGAGATCTTGTCATGCCCCGCAGCCAGCGTTCTGTCTGAACGTGTGTTCAGCGCTGCTGGTGGTGTGCTGACAGATAAGCGCACGCGGCTCTCCACTGATAATGTAGACAGACTCACGTTCATAAAGATGAACAAATCATGGATCCGAAACGACTTTTCTACCCCTGTGTCATCCTGGGGAGAGTAAAAGCTTGATGATTGGTTAAAATCACCCTACCAACCGTTTTAAGCTTTCAAATTACTAATCATGTTTATCTGTATCTTGACTGGAAAATAATTTGGGCTTTGTAGCAGTGTGCAGCACTGATCCTATTAGGTCATCTATACTAAAGCTTCACCAGATTTAAAATTAAAAATAATTTTTAGCTGCATCTAGCCCGGAAAATAATTTTGGGGCTCCGAGATGCGCAAGGCACATAAGTGCCTTCTTGCTGCACTACCTGCAGCATGACCCTCATATTGTCAGAATTCGAAGTAATCATGACTACTGGGTTGCCACACTCTTAGATCCCCCAAACTTTTCGATCAACCTTTTCATTTTAATAAAGACCAAAAAAATGGTCATTTTTGAAATTATAAGCATTAGCAGGTTGTTAGAAACTGAAATCAAACAGTTTTCAACTCAAAACTTTATTCTAGGTGATGTTACATTTTCACATAGGACCCCTTGTTCGAAAGGAGCTTCTGAACTCTCTCGTCCATTGAATTTGTCAGGTTTTGGATGGTTTCTGCTTCAATTGTTTTGCATGAGGACAGAATGCCCTCCCAGAGCTGTTGCTTAGATGTGAACTGCCTCCCGCCATCATAGACACTCCTTTTAATGATGCTCCAAAGGTTCTGAATGGGGTAGAGGTCAGGGGAGCATGGGGGTCACACCATAAGTTTGTCCCCTTTTATGCCCATATCAGCCAGAGATGCAGATGTTTTATGTGCAGCATGAGATGGTGCATTATCATGCAGAAAAATGATCTTGCTGTGAAATACACGGTTCTTCTTCTTGAACCATGGCAGGAAGTGCTGTTTGAGAAAATCCACATACATTATGGAGTTCATCTTTAGCGCCTTCAGGGATCCTAAAGGGGCCGACAATCTCTCTCCCCATGATTCCAGCCCAAAACATTACTCCACCTCCTCCTTGTTGGCGCTGTAGCCGTGTTTGCGTGGGGTGTCCATCAACCAGCCATCCTCCACTCCATCCATCTGGACCATCGAGCGCTGCACGGCACTCATCCGTGAACAAAACAGTTTTGAAATCAGTCTTCATGTAATGTTTGGCCCACTGGAGCCGTTTCTGCTTGTGTGAAGTGGATAGAGGAGGTCGACAGGATGGCGCATGCACAGCTGCAAACCTCTGAAGGACCCTGCATCTTGTTGTTCGGGGGACGTTGGAGGCACAAGCAGCTTCAAAAACTTGTCTGCTGCTATGACAAGGCTTTTTTGCCGCTGCTCTTTCAACCTGACGTAATTGCCTGTAGGAAAGAGTCCTCAATTTGCCCTTATCAGCACGCACACGTGTGTACTGTGAATCAGCTACATACTTCTTGATTGCCAAGACACTTCATCCTGATCATCGCACAATGTTGATTGTAGTCATGCCTTGACCTAAACACTCCACAATTTGTTGCTTCTCAGCAGCCGACACATCCTTTTTCTTTCCCATTTTGGCAGAAAATGTAGGCTGCTTAATAATGTGAGAGAGCCTTCTTAAGTAGTCTTGCCTTTCATTGGACACACCTGCCAAACTAATTAGCACAGGTGTCTGCAATTGCTTACAGTGATATAAAGAGCCCTGACACACATCACCATCAATGAGTTTAACTGACAAACAAACAAATTCTTCCCTTATCACTCCTAAACACTTTTTGTATAATAATTTGGAACGCAGTGTACATGTGCTTTTCCACAAAACACCAGTGGTTCACGTAGTGAATCTTACAGTTCTAACTTGCCAACCGTGGTCTGTATGGAGTTGTTCAATAAAGGGCCCAAAATTAAGATAACATAGATGGGAGAGGTCTCTATGAATAGGAATTCCTAAGTATTTGATACCCTGTGAGGGCCAGGCAAAGGGAAAGTTGGACTGGATGGAATCCTATATGGATTTGGGGAGGAAGACATCGAGGGCCTCAGACTTCGCTGCATTGATTTTAAAATTTTACCATGTAACAAAGTGATCTATTTCAGCCGTAACAGCATGGATGGATATATGTGATTGAGTGATATATACTAGGACATCATCAGCAAATAGAGAGCACTTGTACTCGGTGCCTCCCACCTCAATCCACCTAATATTGGGGTTATGGCGAATTGATGAGAGCAGGTGCTCCGTCACTAGGATGTATAAGAGAGGGGACAGAGGACATCACTGCCTTGTCCCATTGGTGATTGTGAAAGGTGATGAAAATGTTCTGACGCACCCCCTGGGCCTTGGGACACCCGGAGCCGGACCCTTTTTGGTGGATGCTGGTGGTTGTAGTCTTCGTGGCGGCGACCCGGTTCCGTGGCTCAGGGCGGTCAAACCAGTGGCGGAACTATTTATGTGGTTTTGATGTTTAAATGTCCGACTACGCCACCCGTGGATTGCGGTCAGAGTGAACCGCCGCTACAGGGCAGACCACTGAGGCTGGTGTTGTGGGTGCAGCAGAGCGTAGCATAACTCCCCATGGGAGGAGTATAGCCTCAGGGCAGTGTATGCGGAGGATGGGGGTGATGGTGCAGGGCAGCAGCAGTAACGACACGGAGTCAGTGATGCAGTTCAGGGCCTTTACTCACAGTTCTTATTATCCAGACCACGTCTGCAGGTAACGGCTGCCCACGTCGTACTGTGCTCACCAGGTGAGGGGCTCAGACAACTCCCAGATAACTTTGGAGCACTTCACAGGACCCCCTTTGTGTGTCCTTTGTCTGGCCTTTCTTACCAACACTTCTGTCCGGCTGCCTCGGGCCTCCTCTTGGTAAACTTGGCGCCAGTTTCCCTGACCCTATGTGGTGCCTTCCTAGCGGGTGTAGCGAGGGGCTGCGCCACATAAAATGTCAGAGCCTCCGGTTTCTAGCTGAGGGTCGTTTCCTGCCTCCACTAGTTCGGGGACCGGTCTCCCCCTTTGGCCTGACCCCTCCACGCAGGTGGATTCGGGCGTGCGGTGGCGACTCGCCCGTCCGCACCCCTGGGATCCCTTCATTCCTCGTTCCTGGAGCCTTCTCCGCTCCTCTTCCTTCCTTCTCCCTCTTCCAGGCCTGGGCCTCCGTTACTAGGCCCGCCTCCGGAGCAGAGCTCATGCAGAGCCCCTGCTCCCTGCCACTTCTGCTCAGACTTCTCTGCACTGAACTAAGATGGTGCCCACCTTTTATACTCCCTTCTCAATGCACCCAGGAACTGCTTCCTCCCTGCTCCTGCACTACAGGGTTCCCCTTCCTCAGTGTTCCCTCCCCCCACTCCAGCCAGGGACAGGGACTGTCGTGCCCATCTCAGGGGCATATTGGTCGCCCTGCCCCACGGCAATGTGGTGTAATGCATGCAGGTGTCGGGTCCTGATCCACACTCCATCCTTACCTGAGAGTGAGATATCACACCTCTGGGTGAGGTGCAATACGTCTGTAGCAACCGAGCCCTCAGGGTGCTACAGTTCCATTTATCTTCAGCCTAGGTGACGTATTGCGATACAGGGCCGTGATTTTGGCTATAAAAGGGTCCCCTAGACCCCTACCCCAAGCTTTTTAAGAGAATCATATATGGCGTGCCAGGAGACTCTATGGAATGCTTTCTCAGCATCCAACAAGAGTATCTAATTACAAATTTTTAACTGCATCTAGCCCAGGAAATACTTTGTGCCTAGTAGCAGTGTCTGCTAGTGAGCGGATTATCCCGGCTGTTAAGCAAGCTGCACCACCTGTAGTTTAGACACTTAATTTTTTCAAAGGAAATGCTTCGGGACCATGGGATACTTAGTGAAGAGCATCAGGAGGCACCCCAAGGCATAGGGGCTGGGACTGGCAGTAGGATGCCTTGCGGTGGACAGCCGAGCTCGATCCTTATAAAAGCTTTTTAACTGCAGCAGCTTTAGTGGACGCTACTGGAGCTGGAATTACCGCGGCTGCTGGCATGAGACTTGCCCTCCAATAGATCCTTGTAAATGGATTTAAAGTGTATTCATTCAAATTAGAGAGACAATTTAAATTAAAAAGCTTAGAGCTGCCTCCACCACAGGGGGGCTCGCTCGACCCACCAGCGGACAGGCACCAGTATTGGGAGAGGGGGGCTGGCCGTCAGGGTTCACCGCGGCTCTGGCACAAACCCGGCGACACGGAGGTGGCACGGGCAGGAGCGGACTGGCCGTGTCGGCTTCTCACTTTTTGGATTTTAGAAGGGCATGACATGCCTATATCTGTGTCTCCCCCTCCTTTTACTCCTCCACCTCTTTTATTTTCGCATGACTATATGTACTTGTCACTTTTCCATGTGTTAGTTATGTCTTCTGAGCAGTTTGTCAGCTTTTGGACACCTTTGAAGGTGTTTTCTATGTGTTTCTATGTGTTTTTGTTTGCCTGCCATTGGTTTTAACGGTGTTCGAAGGTGTTCGACGAACAGTTCGACGAACAGTTCGGCGAACACACGGGTGTTCGACGAACCGAACCGAACTCGAACACTACGGGGGTGGCTCAACACTAGTTGTGACAACATATCCAGTATGAAACCTGCCAGAGGTGTCAACATATCTGGATCCATCCGTATATAACGTAAGTTCTGGATCATCCAAGGGTACTTCCCCCACTAAAACAAGTGGAGTTGACTTTGCAGCAATTTGTTCCAGACAATCATGCGGTGGAGCCTCTTTCCCCTCTCCTTCAGGTGATGGTAGCAGGGTGGCCAGCTTGATGGTGGTGCACCAATGTAACTTCACATTTTCTGGCAAAATCAACGAACACTGCAGCCACAGGTGTCTCTGTGTGGACAAATGTTTAGGCTGCTGTAAAGCCAAAACAGCCGCAATATCGTGTGGAGCATAAATGTGAGTCTCATGTCCAAGGATGATGTCCGCCGTCTTCTCAAGTAACTGCTGTGTGGTGTGAACCGCTCGTAGACAGCTGGGGGAGGCCCTGGCTACCGGGTCCAGATGCGCTGAGTAATAACCGACTGGGCGCTGCTTTGTACAGTGTCTCTGCGTGAGTACCCCGGTTGCATGCCCTCCCGTCTCAGAGACATACAAATGGAAAGGTTGAGCATAGTCCAGGTATCCAAGGGCAGGGGCTGTCATTATCCTTGATTTTAGTTGCTCAAAGGCAATCTTTGGGAATGGTAGCAGGTAGATGGCCATCTTTCTTTCTTCTGTGAGATGTCTGGCACCCTGAGTTAAGGCAGTGGTCTAAGAAAACCACTTGACCGAGGCAAAACTGCAGTTTCGAGGCTGAGGCGCGACAAATCAGTTTTGCTAGATGCTTTAGGAGGCTAACACTGGCCCGGATGGACATTTGCTCCGTGGGGGCACACAAGAGAAGATCATCCACGTATTGTAATAGTACTACCTCAGAGTTGTCCAGCTGCCACGGCAGCAGACAGCTAGACATGTTCTTTGCAAATTGATTAGGGCTATTCTGCGCTCCCTGCGGCATCAATTGCCTGCCCTGATATGTAAATGCAAACAGAAACTGACAGTCTTTGTGTAGTGGGATGCTGAAAAAGGCGTTTGCTAAATCAATTACTGTAAACCAGGCTGCTGTAGATGGTATTTGTGAGAGAAGTGTATGTGGGTTAGGCACCACAGGAGTTTCCAAGACTGTCGCTGCATTTACTGCCCTCAAATCCTGCACCAATCGATAAGCGGGCGGCTGCCCCGGTTGGGATTTTTTCTTTACGGGGAACAACGGCGTATTGCACGGGGAGACGCAGGGGATTAGTGCCCCTTTCTCTAACAAGGTCTGGATTTGCTGGTGTAGACCTTGTTCTTGTGCATGTGTGAGCGGGTACTGGTGAACCTTGGGAAAGGGCGCCCAAAATGTAAAGGACATATTGATATTCATGCTGTGGCAACTCCATTTTGTCTGCTTGCTTCAAAATCATGTTATTATGCTCTTTGCATAACATACATTCTTTCCTTCTTTCCTCTTGATTCACATGCAACTTTCCCACACTAACCTTTTCTCTCAGGAACATTCTATGAGACACCCCGCTCCTGTTATCTAGCTAGTCTGAGCCGGGATGTACGACCTTGTAACTTTCCACCATGCACCGAACTAACGATAATATGACCATATGTGTATTTCCGTAATAATTGCACTAACATTGGTTCAAGCTTGTAGTATGGGTGTAGGTGATTGGATATTAATAAACTCAAAACAATATAAAATGCTAAGTAGAAATAAACGGGGTTAGAGATTCTTGAATCCCCCCCATACAGAGCTTTGCCTCCATCTGGTTTTATATTGGATTGCAATCAACCTTGTAACATAATAATTTGACACTCACTTGGTCAACCGTGAAGGGTCATTACTACCCTCCCTCAACAGCTTGGTGCCGTGACTCGGATCCCTAACCAGGGACGCCCCACCACCCCTGGACGTCCACAAAGAGAGACTTGCTTTCAACCTCCCCGACTGGAATTGGGACTGATCATCCCCCACAAAAGCCACGGTAAGTGCACGAGTTCTTTACTAGTGATACTGACCGTTTGGCGTGGTTTCCACGTGGTGCGTGGTTGTTTACAGTATCTCCGGAAGTCCTGGTTGGATATACTGTAGTCAGAGATGAGACTATAGGGGTGTAGTCCCATTAGGGGTCTGATATTGATAACTTTTAAAACAATACCACCTCGGATTGACAAGTGAATATTGTATGAATCTTCCTTAACTTCTGACAAAGATCCTTAGGAGACTGAACACTGTTAGGTTCAGTCGCGGCAGGTGATCGAAGATTGGGTAGGACACGCACACAGATATAACTATATCTAGTGTCCAGAGAGCTGCGAACGAGAGCTCTCCTCCTTTCATCTGAGCGTGACTCCCCCGACGGGAGAGGTGAAGTCAGTGGAACAGCAGCTGAGGCTGGCCGGACTCGTACTGTGCACAAATCAAGGATGTTTTGTCAGTTGAAAGGCAGCAGTGCAGTGATTAATCAATGTTTCCGTGGAGCAGAAAGAGAGTGTCTCTTCCACAGGAGGGAGAGGATGTGATGACTATCATGGTCGGATGAGAGGGGAAAAGGTAATTTAAGAATGCACCAAAAGTGTTCAAGGTGTTAAACTTTCCCGTGGAAAGGAGACTTCAGCCTACATTGTGGGATGAAGGCATCCGGCAGAAAAGGGGTAGATTAGTTGACTGTGGTTTGTTGGAAGACGCTGAAAAGTTTAGCAAAGTTGCACATGAGATTTGTGATGAAGGATATGTTGAAATAGAGGAGGAGATGAAGCCTGGTTATTTCAATTATCTTTATGTAAAGAAGGGAAAATTATCTAGCACTGTAACGAAGACTGGCTGTTTTGTGCTACAAAATGAAGCTGGTGGGGACAAGATAGAGGAGGAAGTAGGTTCCCCTTCCCGACTTATGTGTCCACAAACCGAATTTGAAGCCCCTAAAGAAGCATACCATACCCCCACAAATGTAGCCGTACCCCAGCCACTCAAGCCGGAAACTGAGCAATTTTTACCTAAGGAGATTAAATACCCTGCACTTCCCACTGGTGGCCAGCCACCATCACATAACCCAGATGGCTGTCTTTTTAATGTGTGTTGGGCCTCTAATCCAGGATGGCGCAAGACGTGCTATAATTGTGGAGCACGCAGACCCGGTGCTGCAGCACTAGCCATCCCATTATTTAACGCTGACGGTGGGTATTATAAACCATTGTCCCCACCTGCCCCCGCCATGGTCCACACTCCATTCGGGGAGACCCAGGGTCCTCCGAATTCTACCCTATTCACCCTCTCCCAAACTGGGGAAATAGACCATGGGCACGAGTACCAGGAGTTGGCGTCTGTTTTACTGAATGGTCCTTCGGAATTTTCCACTATACTGAGAATAGGCTCAGGGAGTATACCGCAACAGCAAGTTGGGATCATTGTAAATGCAGCAAATGCGAGACTACAACATGGGGGGGGGGGGCTAGCTGCAAAAATATGTCGTCTTGGGGGACCTGCAATACAGATTGCATCCAACGATCACATCGGTCCGTTAAGAGAAAGAGACAACGGTCAACGGTCCGTTAAGAGAAAGAGAGGTGTCACCTTGGCGACCTGCAATACAGATTGCATCCAAAGATCACATCGGTCCGTTAAGAGAAAGTGACAACGGACAACGGTTCATTAAGAGAAAGAGAGGTGATGGCTATAAGAGCCGGACAGCTATCATGTCAGTATGTTATACATGCAGTGGGACCAAGATATGATCCCCTGGATGTACCCAGGTCACAACACTTGCTTACAGAAACAATTCAGAACACCATAGCATACACATCACAGCTTCATGCGGTCCCAACCCTAGCCCTGCCATTTATTTCCACCGGTATCTTTGGATATCCAAAACAGGATGCGGCCAAAATAATAGTCGGGACTATAAAGCAATACATTGCCACGCATCCAACTAAATTGAGAGAGATAAGACTCTTGGCCATCGACAGAGATCTAGTCGATTATGCTGCTCAACTAATCAAACCCACGATCAGATCCGATATCTGGTCTCCCCCAGAGTTTCCCTACCTCCGAGATCTCCCATAAATCAGTACTGATGCTGATCTCCCCCCTCCTCCTGATTTCCCTCCACCTCCACCCCCTCTCACAAAGTTGGAGGAAATGGAGGAAGCAGACCAGAATACCAGGCCACCCAAATATACCCCGTTTACTCCAGCACAGATGGATACTCTGTGTAATCGTCTCCCGGATCCTGAACATTCCCCCATGGCTTTTTACAGGGGCATGGCCGCAAATAGAGAGATATATTCAACAACAAGGCAAGATCTTTTACACCTGCTTCGTGGAAAAGCCGGTGAAGGATATTATCCCATGATAGAGACTGCTATCCCATATAACAGAGCATTAGACTCCAATATGTATGAGAGTGGGATTGACTTCTGTCGAGCCCTTTAAATATGGGCTCACGATAAGCTGGCTGATCAATCCACCACCCTCACAGAAGTCACTCAACAGAAGGGAGAGTCGGTTGAGAAGCTTTATGGGCTCCTTACACACTAAAACTCATTGCCAGCTGTTAGTGTCCGCCTTTATCCAGAATTTACGTACTGAAATCAAATACGTGATATTGGCTGTACGGCCAGATGTTGAGTCAGCCACCCCAGGAGATGCCCTAAAAGTAGCAAAAAGCTTCCAGAAGAGTGTCGCCCGGACCGCTTCTGCGGTTAAGCCTAAATCCAAACCCGCTTCAGTGGTAGTTGCGGCACCAACAGTACCTGTAGCACAGTATCCCCCCTTGTCCCCCCAGTATCCTCCCTCAACAATAGCAGCAACCTTAGCAAGCTGACAATCCATCGAGGTACAAGGCCAGGAGACCCGAGGGTCCCAACCTGGCTTCTCAGAGTTTCCATGGGGCCAGATGACTGGCTAGTCCCAATCTGGCTTCTCTGAACATCTCCATGGGTTCCAGATGACCAGAGGGTCCCACCTGGCAACCCCAAACAACATGTCCATGGGACCAGATGACCTCATTGTCCCAACCTGGTTTTCTCAAATGTATCCATGAATTCTCTGATAGTCAATTGAGCAGGTCTATATCCTTCTAGTCAGGACCGTGTACCCTTAGGTTAGAATCCTGTAGAATCCAAATCTGTGTCTCTCTGGATCGAGCCATGCTACCAAATTACTGTCCTGAAGAGTCTGTCTGAATCTCCGATTCTCTGATTCTCTCATTTTTCTTGCAGCAGGATAAAAAATCCTTTTTTTATATTTACATATGTGGCCGAGGTCATAATTTACAGGTCAGTGGGAAAGGTGCAGGGCTCAAGTCTCATTGTTTGAGCATGTAATCAATTTACATAGTTGGTATCCCCCTACTCTTTAAATCAACAACTAGCTGGCTTAGTACAACATGTACTTAGCATAGTAACAAACATCATTGTTCCCAAAAACTGGAAGTCACTGTCCTTCTCGACCAGCCAAAGAAACACCTGCATTACAAAGTCAACACAAAGATAACAGTGTATTTCTCCTGGCTTAACAAATCTAGACGTATGTCTGATTAAGATTAGAAGCTGTGTCATCACATTGCTCCACCATCTTAATTAGCCAGACATGATAGGTTCCCAATCATCCTTCTCCACTTATTGGGGACGGTCCATCAGCATGTCTTTAAGCACAGACACGAATTGTACAGGTCTCACCTTCATGAGAACAATATTTTGTATCATCCAGTTTGCTCAGAGCATATTCCATGTCTTCCTTGCAAATAAACTCCACACGTAATTGACGAGAACCGACTTGTATCATTTGCGTTCACGCATGCCTTCCTCAGCATCCTGTGGTTCCTGAATTAAATCCGATGAATGTTGGTGGGCTGGTATTCAATGCGATGAAGCTGGCACAGCTCCTGTAGTTGCCGTTTTCTTGTTGCTGCTGTATATCCTCTCCAATCCTCCTTCCAAGGCTGGGCTGGTGGGGTTGAACATGGTAGCATCCGAAAACGGCAATGTATGCTTCACCTATGGTCTGCTGGGTCTGTATATATGCCTCCCTGGTTTTGGAGCCCTTTGGACAGTGTATGCTAACACCAGTCCTCTTGCAGCTCCCCCAGATCCACTGGGCTGAGTAGTATCCCACTCTTGCCCCCAAAATGTAAAGACCCGGGGTTTCCCGTGAGCATAGTACTACTCAGACAACACAGGGTGATGGTAAAACAGTGTGGCAATACTTTATTGAACCACCAAATGGACAATAAACACTTAGAACAGTCCCAGCAAATACCCAAGATGGTGCAAAATTACACAGCCTCACCCTTCTGCTGGCCCGCCGAGAATAGATCAGCTGCGACTTCCAGGGCCAACTACCTCAACCAGTGGCCCCCCGCTTTTGGCAGGTCCCCACAGAGAGAAGAAAGGAAGCTGACAGTCCATCGAGGTACATGGCCAGGAGACCCATGGGTCCTACCATAGCTTCTCAGAGTTTCCATGGGGCCAGATGATCAGCTGGTCCCAATATGGCTTTTCTGAATGTCTCCATGGGTTCCAGGTGACCGGAGGGTTAAACCTGGCAACCCTAAACAACAGATCCATGGGACCAGATGACCTCATTGTCGCAACCAGGTTTCCCTAAATGTATCCATGGGTTCTCTGATGGTCAAAGGAGCAGATCTGTATCCTTCCAGTCAGTGCCGTGTACCCTTAGGCTGAAATCCCGTAGAATCCAAATCTGTGTCTCTCTGGATGGAGCCATGCTACCAAACTACTGTCCTGAAGAGTACATATGTGGCTATGGTCATCATTCACAGGTCAGAGGAAGGTGAAGGGCTCAGGTCTCATTGTTTGAGCGTTTAATCAATTTGCATAGTTGGTATCCCCCCAACTTTAAATCATCAACTAGCTGGCTAAGTGCAATATGCAATTAGCATAGTAACAAACATCATTGTTCCCAAACACTGAGTCACTGTCCTTATTGACCAGCCAAAAAAACACATACATTCAAAAGTCAACACAAAGATAATAGTGTATTTCTCTTGGCTTAACAAATCTAGACGTCTAGAAGCTGTGTCGTCACAACTAGGTTTAGTGATGCAGATTAGCCAGGAACAGAGTACCGACCTCCTATGTCAGTTTCCCAAGTCTGGAATTGTGGATCTGCTGTATGAGGGGCTCTTATCTTTGGCTCTTTCATTAGAGCCGGCTGTCAGTGAGTGCCAGGGGTGCAGTGATAGCCCCCACCGTCTACACACAATGATGACAATCTGCGCCAGCATCTCCCTTATGACAGAAAGAGTGAAGCAACCGGGGGGAATAAAGTTCAATTCCTCTCAGCAGTGGGGCTCTCAGGGTGAACGCCGCACCATGTCAGAATGGTTTGAAACTGCAGATTAACGCCATATCTGCAGGTTAATAGCGTTTTTTCACATGACAGGTTCCCTTTAACATCTCCACTGATAATTCGCTCTCCCCATCTGCTACTTATCCTTTATATCTAACATTTTCTCTTGGCCTTTAACCCCTTTGAGACCTTGGGTTTTTGCGTTTTCATTTTTGGCTCCGTTTTCCAGAGCCATAATTTTTTATATTTTTCCGTCAATATGGCCATCTGAGGGCTTGTTTTTTGTGGGATAAGTTGTACTTTTGAACACCATTGGTTTTAGGCTGTGTGCCCATGTAGCGTTTTACAAGCGTGTATGCTGCGGAATTTCCGCAGCATAAACGCTTGGGAAACGCTTAGTAATCCGCCCCCCATGGTCCCCAATGACAAGCCGCACTTTCAATGCCCATGTTGCGGATTTTTCCGCAGCGTTTATGCTGCGCTCAAAAATCCGCAGCATTTCCATTAATTTTGCGGAAACGCAGCATAATCGCCGCCATTGACTTGCATTGAAACGCATAATATCCATATCAGTACATTTGTACACACGGATATTATGCGTTTCTATGTGCGGATAGTACCCAAGTCTGGAGGAGAGGAGACTCTCCTCCAGACCTGGGTACCATAGAAACTGTAAAAAAAAGAATTTAAAATAAAAAATAAAGATTATACTCACCTTCCGATGTCTTCCCGGTGTTTTGTCTGCTCCGTCCAGTATCTTGCAATGTTTGCGTTGATGTGAAGGACCTGCCATGACGTCACTGAGTCATGTGACCCATCACATGGCTCAATGACGTCACCGCAGGTCCTTCACACCACCGCAAGCAGTGCAAGACACTGGACGGAGCAGGCAAAACACCGGGAAGACACCGGAAGGTGAGTATAAACTATTTTTATTTTTCACCATTCTTATTCTTTTTTTTTAACTAACTTGGTCACACTTGGTTAACTAACTTGCATGGAGAACAGTGTGAACAAGTTGTCAAGCACTTTTCCAAGTGATGCTAAATCGCTTGAAAAAGCGCTTGATAACCCGCATGCAGAAATGCATGCAAAGACGCTTCACAAACGCTTCTACCTGGCGGGAAAACCGCATGCGTTTTTCCTGCCAAGGAGAAGCGTAAAAAATATGCTTAATTTCCGCAACGTGGGCACGTAGCCTTACCGTATCATGTATTGGAAAATGGGAAAAAAATTCCAAGTGTGGTGAAATAGCAAAAAAAAGTGCAATTCTACAATACTTTTTTGTTTTATTTTACCATTTTCACTAAATGCTAAAACTGACCTGCCATTATGATTCTCCAGATCATTATGAGTTTATAGATACCAAACATTTAGAGGTTCTTGTGATGACACTGCTTCTAATCTTAATTAGCCATATGTCTAGATTTGTTAGGCCAGGAGAAATACACTATTGTGTTTGTGTTGACTTTCGAATTTTATGTGTTTTGGCTGGTCAAAAAGGACAGTGCTCAGGGAAGAACAATAATGTTTCTAATATGCTAATTACATATTGTCTTAAACCAGCTAGTTATTGATTTAAAGAGCATGGAGATTAGCTCAAACAATGAGCTCTGAGCCCTGAACCTTCCCCCTTGTCCTGGGAATGATGGCTTGAAAGGACAAATGTGAAACTTAAAAAGGGATTTATATCGTGGTGTGAGGCTACATCCAGAGAGACATAGATTTGGATTCTAGAGGATTCCAGCCTAAGGGTACACGGCCTTGGCTGGAGGAATACAGATCTGCTCCATTGACCATCAGAGAACTCATGGATACATTTTGGAGAAAGCCAGGTTGGGACAATGAAGTCACCTGGAACCCATGGAGTTGTTCAGAGAGGCCAGGGTGGAACCCTCGGGTCTCCTGGCCTTTTTACCTTGATGGACTGTCTATGTGGGTGTCCACCTAAAGCGGGGTTCCACTAGTTGAGGTCGTTGGCCCTGGAAGTCCCAAAGTCGCAGATGATCTGTTCCTGGCGGGCCAGAGGATGGAACAGACTGTGTAATTTTGCACCATATTGGATATTTGCTGGGATTGTTCTGTGTATTTATTGTCCGTTTTGTGGTTCAATATAATATTGCCACACTGTTTTACCATCACCCTGTGTTGTCTAAGTAGTAAGTATTATGCCCACGGAAGACCCCGGCTCTTCACATACTGGTGGCAGCAGTGGGATACTACTCAGCCCAGATCTGGGGGAGCTGCAAGGGGACTGGTGTTCGCACACACCGTCCAAAGGGCTCCGCAACCAGGGAGGCATATAGACAGACCCAGCAGACCATAGGTGAGGGATACACAGCAGGTTTCAGATGCTACCATGTCCAACCTCACCAGCCCGGCCATGGGAGGAGGACCGGAGGGGATATACAGCGCAAAGAAGAAACGGCAACTACGGGAGCTGTGCCAGCTTCAACGGATTGAATACCAGATCATCAACACTCATCAGATTTAATTCAGGAACCACAGGATGCAGAGGACGACATGTGTGGATACAATTGAGTCAGGTCTCGTCAATTACATGTGGAGTTTATTCGTAAGGAAGACATAGAATATGCTCTGAGGAAACTGGATGAGAGGAGTAACACGTTGCACACACGGCTCCGCTCCATACACCTCTAACACACGAGGCTCCGCTCCATACGCCTCGTACACGCGCGGCTCCTCTCCGTACGACTCGTACACGCGCGGCTCCTCTCCGTACGCCTCGTACACGCGCGGCCCCGCTCCATACGCCTCGTTAACACACGGCCCCGCTCCGTACGCCTCGCACACGCGCGGCCCCGCTCCGTACGCTTCGCACACGCGCGGCCCCGCCCCGTACGCCTCGCACACGCGCGGCCCCGCCCCGTACGCCTCGCACACGCGCGGCCCCGCTCCGTACGCCTCGCAGATGAGCGGCCCCGCTCCGTACGCTTCGCACATGCGCGGCCCCGCCCCGTACGCCTCGCACACGCGCGGCCCCGCCCCGTACGCCACGCACACGCGCGGCCCCGCTCCGTACGCCTCGCAGATGAGCGGCCCCGCTCCGTACGCCTCGCAGACGAGCGGCCCCGCTCTGTACGCCTCGCAGACGCGCGGCCCCGCTCCGTACGCCTCGTACACGCGCGGCTCCGCTCCGTACTCCTCGTACACGCGCGGCTCCGCACGCCTCGTACACGCGCGGCTCCGCTCCGTACGCCTCGTACACAGACGGCTCCGCTCCGCACGCCTCGTACACACGCGGCTCCGCTCCGTACTCCTCGTACACGCGCGGCTCCGCTCCGTACGCCTCGTACACGCGCGGCTCCGCTCCGTACGCCTTGTACAAGCGCGGCTCCGCTCGCCCCGTACACGCGCGGCTCCGCTCCGTACACCTCGTACATGCGCGGCTCCGCTCCGTACGCCTCGTACACGCGCGGCTCCGCTCCACACGCCTCGTACACACGCGGCTCCGCTCCGTACTCCTCGTACACACGCGGCTCCGCTCCGTACACCTCGTACACGCGCGGCTCCGCTTCGTACTCCTCGTACACGCGCGGCTCTGCTTCGTACTCCTCGTACACGCGCGGCTCTGCTCCGTACGCCTCGTACACGCGCGGCTCTGCTCCGTACGCCTCGTACACGCGCGGCTCTGCTCCGTACACCTCGTACACGCGCGGCTCCGCTCCGTACACCTCGTACACGCGCGGCTCTGCTCCGTACACACACGGCTCCGCTCCGTACACCTCGCACATGCGCGGCTCCGCTCCGTACACCTCGTACACACGCGGCTCTGCTCCATACACCTTGTACACACGCGGCTCCGCTCCGTACACCTCGTACACACGCGGCTCCGCTCCGTACACCTCGTACACACGGCTCTGCTACATCCACACTGTAAACCCCTCCTGACCCCACACATAACCTTCCCCTCATCCAGCACCATGACAACCAGCACAGCAGAGTCCTGCATTCACTGAGGCCCCTGATCATGTGACCCCTGACTCCTCCCCTCCTGTGACCTCATCACAGGTCCTGTGCACACAGCCATATATGTGGTGTTGGTAGTGTCTAGAGTGGAGGTGATTCTTTGAGGGGATGATGTCACTTGAAGGGGCGGGGCCTCCTTCAGTCCAGTGAGTGAAGATCGGACACCAGGAAGCAGTGTTGTGCTGAGGCTGCTGGGAAGGTGAGGACTGAGGGGCTGCACCATGGAGCCTGTGCAGGTGGGATGAGGACACAGGACTCAGTGTGAGTGATCTGAGGAGGGAGTTTAGAAGACCCCCAGCCCCATGCAAGTAACAGGACCCTCCTCCTTCCCCATACAGACCCCCAGCACTCAGCCCCATGCAAGTAACTGCACCCCTTCCTTCCCTGTGCAAACCCCATGCAGCCCAACTCAAGTAACAGGACCCCTCCTATACCCATGCAGACCCCCAGCTTGTAGGCCTATACAAGTAAGAGGACCACCTCCTTCACCACGCACACCCACAGCTGCACACAAGTAGCAGCACAATAGTGTTGTCCTCTATGAACATACAGTGGCATGTAAAAGTTTGGGCATCCTGCATGGTTAGTAGCTAGTTGCTCCCCCTTTTTCACAGCTTGTAAAAGCTTTTTGTAGCCAGATAAGAGTCTTTCAAATCTTGTTTGAGGGATTTTCATGCATTCTTCCTTGGAAAATTCTTCCAGTTCTGTGAGATTCCTGGTCGTCTTGCATGCACTACTGGTTTGAGGTCTAGCCACAGATTTTCAATGATGTTCTGATCAGGAAACTGTGAAGACCATTGTAAAACCTTCAGCTTGCACCTTTTGAGGTCGTCTAGTTTGGATTTTGATGTGTGTTCAGGATCATTATCCATTTGTAGAAGTCTTCCTCTTTTCAACTTCAGCTCTTTTACAGATGGTGTTATGTTTGCATCAATGAACTGGATTATAAATTGGTAAATATGCAATGTGTTAAAGCATGTTCACATTGGTCATTAAACAGACAAAACCTAAGATAGAAAGTACATGAACATATTCCCTACTATAAGTAAGTAAAAAGCAAAAGTGCATATAAATAACATGGGGTACTTGGTAAACTCTGTTTTTCATTTAGGCTATGTGCGCATGATCAGGATTTGAAGCAGAAATTTCCTGAGTGTTTCTGCATATCCTTTTCAGAAAAAGCGCTGCGGAAAAAATGTGCGTTTTTGACGCTTTTTTTATGGGGTTTTTGAAGCGTTTTTGACCATCAATGAATGCATTTTGGAGCTAAATAAAGTTATTTGGTGGAACATTGCTTTAACCCTTGGATTACTGTCAGAACTGGGGTGAGTATATTGGTTAATTTAAATGATTAAAGAATGTACCTGTTGTATTTCAAATAAAGTGTTTTGTGTGTTTATTTAACTCTTTACTTTTAATTAGGTATGGTGATGAAAGGGTCTGACTCCTTATCATCACCAAGCAAAAGAGCTAGGTGTCAGCTAATGGCATTCACCCAATGTCATTAGTATTTCCATTCATGTAATTTATGCGGCAGCTGTGAGCTGCTATTTTTAGCCTAGGAAGGTGCCATTTGCAATCATGGTCCCTGGCTCACAGCTGTATAGTTAGCCTCTACTTCTCCCTCTATCAGCACCCAGCAGCGCTTTGGATGCAGCTTATTTTTGCAACGTCCAAAACTCGGTGTTCTAATGCCTCACTTTTGTTGTCGGTACATTTGAATCCACCGCATATAATGACATGCTGCGGGTGAGTTTGGGTACGTGGCCACGATCAGGAGCCGCTGCAGGTTTGACGCTGCGTGTTTATACAGAGTCAAACCCGCAGCATCCAGATGTTACAGCCAGGGCTGTGGAATCCACCTCCTAAAATATATAATAAATTGGGTACAGTAGTTCAATGCAGTTTGTGGGGAATATTTTTTCATTAGAATTTGGGAAAGTTATGAAATGTCCTATTCCTGATCTAAGGGTCTAGACTTTTACCTGAATCTGTGCTACAGTAAATTATCACTTAAACATGAGCCATGTATGAGGGAGTCGGTGTCATGGAAATTGAGTAGTCGGAGTTGGAGGTTTGGCTTACCGACTCCACAGCCCTGGTTACAATATAGTGGATGGGATCTCTAGAAATCCCATGTCCACTATGCGTGCAGAATAGGAACAAATGACTCTCCTGATTGTCTAGATAACCTAATGAGGATTTATGGAGGCTGTGAGCAATTGGAACTACAAAAAATACCCCCCAAAACTTCCTTACCCCACATACAAAATTCACCCCTCCTCCTCATCCCTGCATTGAAAACCTTCCGCACTACTAAGATATGATTAAGATCAATAGTACTGCCACTTCAGCACCGTTATAAATAGTGAATCTTTAACATGCCCTACGAATAGAACATAATAGGTATTGTGAGAGATACAGGTGCATCTCACTAAATTAGAATATCATCAAAAAGTTAATTTATTTGAGTTCTTCAATACAAAAAGTGAAACTCATATATTATATAGAGTCATTACAAACAGTGATCCATTTCAAGTGTTTATTTCTGTTAATGTTGATGATTACAGCCAATGAAAACACAAAAGTCATTATCTCACTAAATTAGAATAATTAAAAAAAACACTGCACAGGCTTCCTACACGTTTAAAAAGGTCCCTTAGTCAGTTTCAGTAGGCTCCACAATCGTGGGGATGACTGCTGACTTGACAGATGTCCGGAAGGCAGTCATTGACACACTCCACAAGAAGGGTAAGCCACAAAAGGACATTGCTAAAGAAGCTGGCTGCTTACAGAGTGCTGCATCCAAGCATATTAATGGAAATTTGAGTGGAAGGAAAAAGTGTTGTAGAAAAAGGTGCACAAGCAACCGGGATAACCGCAGCAAAGGATTGTTAAGAAAAGGCCATTCAAACATTTGGGGGAGATTCACAAGGAGTGGACTGCTGCTGGAGTCATTGCTTCAAGAGCCACCACACACAGACATATCCAGGACATGGGCTACAAGTGTCGCATTCCTTGTGTTAAGTCACTCATGACCAATAGACAACGCCAGAAGCGTCTTACCTGGGTCAAGGAGAAAAATACCTGGACTGATGCTCAGTGATCCAAGGTATTATTTTCAGATGAACGTAACTTCTGCATTTCATCTGGAAATCAAGGTCCCAGAGTCTGGAGGAAGAGTGGAGAGGCCACAATCCCAGCTGCTTGAGTTCTAGTGTGAAGTTTCCACAATCAGTGATGGTGTGGGGAGCCATGTGATCTGCTGGTGTAGGTCCACTGTGTTTTATCAAGACCAAAGTCAGCACAGCCGTCTACCAGGAAGTTTTAGAGCACTTCATGCTTCCCTCTGCCGACAAGCTTTTTGGAGATGGAAATTTCATTCTCCAGCAGGACTTGGCACCTGTCCACACTGCCCAAAGTACCAATACCTGGTTTAAAAACAGTATCACTGTGCTTGATTGGCCAGCAAACTCGCCTGACCTTAACCCAAGAGGGTATTGCCAAGAGGAAGATGAGAGACACCAGACCCAACAATGCAGACGAGCTGAAGGCTGCTATCAAAGCAACCTTGGCTTCCATAACACTTCACCAGTGCCACAGGCTCATCGCTTCCATGCCACGGCACATTGATGCAGTAATTGATGCAAAAGGAGCCCCGACCAAGTATTGAGTGCATTTACTGAACATACATTTCAGTAGGCCAACATTTCGGATTTTAAAAACATTTTTCAAGATGATGTTATAAAATATTCTAATTTACTGAGATAATGACTTTTGTGTTTTCGTTGGCTGTAAGCCATAATCATCAACATTAACAGAAATAAACACTTGAAATAGATCACTCTGTAATGACTCTATATAAAATGAGTTTCACTTTAACTTTTTGATGATATTCTAATTTTGTGAGAAGCACCTGTAAATACTCAATTGATTTAGCAGTAATTAAGCATGGCCTTACAGAAGTGGGCAACAGAATAAGTGTCATGAGCAGTGGGACAGTGTAGAGAACACAGGAGAGTGCTGTAGGGCTGTATCTCCAGGGCAATGCTGATGAATGAGTTAATGCAGGAGGGAAATGAGGGAGGTGGTTGTGGCACATAGGTTCTGTCATGCTGACTCTCCACTATGAAGTGGGAGCAAGATGTCTCCATGTTGACTGACCAGCCAGGAAGCAATGTCACACACAGAGCCTGCATTATGTAATGGAGCACAAGCATTGTGCCCCCATGGTTATGCAGGAGGGGATGGAGGGAAACTATGTGGATCAAACAGTGTGGCTCCCTGGTTTATTTGGACAGGAAGTGCGGGAACACATGCCTGGAATGCTTTAATCATTAAGGTTGCAATGTGTATATATAGATAGAATAACTCTTAACGAAAGCTAATGCTATTGGTGGGGGTACCTGTGCAACACCGAGCACGCCCCAGAATCCCAGGTACCCCCACCACCCCTCAGGTAAGATGCCGTACCTATTCAGACTATAGGATGGACCCCATCTTATAAAAATTTTTTTTTTCCTATTTTCCACCCCAAAATTTTGGGTGCATCTTATGGTTCAATGCGTCTTATAGTCTGAAAAATATGGTATCTCTTAATGAAAGCTAATTCTATTGGTGGGGGTACCTGTGCAACGCTGAGCACGCCCCATAATCTCCATTTTTATGGAGGAGTGCAGCACTCTGCACACTTCTCCTATACATAAGCTGGGTTCACACCCAGCTCCATACCCCATCTTGTTCGCTATCTTTGGATCTACTAGAGTCATTGCCCTTGTACAAATACACTCCCTGATGAGACCTCATGAATGAGGCTGAAACTCGTAGGTAGGGATTTTTGTAGGAGTACGTTTGTTTCTAGGATATACACTTGGGTACAGGAGCTTCGCTGGGCACGACAGGGACAGTAGAAAAGAACCTTCTTGTAAGCTGCTGACCCGGTCTTTCCATCCAGCAGGAACTAAGTGCATCCAGGAAGGAGTGAGGGGAGATGGAGCCATTCTTCCTGAGCACTGGTAATACTGAGCACTTGATCAATGTACTGCAGGTATTTTGGAGATTTACTATGTTTGAAGCTCTGATTGTGTATTTAATCTTTGCAATCTGCTGAAACTACTGATAGCAGTGAGCACCTTATCTACCCAGCTATTCTGTGAGCGTGAACAAGTGCTTGACTGATCTGAGCTCGGCTCTTTTACTGCGATAATTGTTTTAAATATTTGATTATTTAAATTAATTTTTAATAAGTTAATGAGATCCTTCTGTAAATTCTCACTGAGTGCAAGAACCTAAAGCAGAGATGTCTTTTATTTAATTAAAACCAGTGTTTACTAAGTGCCCTATGTTGTGTATATGCACTTTTGCCTTTTACTTACTTTATAATATGGTATATGTTCATTTAGTTGCTGTCTTAGGTTTTGTTGTCCTCTAAGTGGGTCTTACCCTACATGAACTTTATGGAGAGCATAAATAGTGGGAATGGTGACAATTAGGTGCAATGAATTCAAATTCTGAGATTAGTTTTTTATCTAGACCCTCGACCAAAAGAATGTCATAATATTTAGACTTGGGGGGGTGGGGTGGATAAAAGGGAATTTAGAAAATGCATCAGTGACACCTCGTAGACATCAGACATAAAAGGGATACCCCATTACTAGACAAATTAGAGGGTACCATCAGGGTGACAACAGAGCTATCACCTTTTGTATTTTAGAGGTTGTCAGACAAAATGTCAGATAAGGAGATTGGAATAAACTAATCCTCCAAATAGAATGTCAATGGATTTTCCGTTTGGACTCTCTCGCCCCCACGGGATTGAATGAACAGATGACCTTGGTGGTTTTATTTAGGATCTGTATATGGGAATTTCTACTGTAAGCCGGTTACACTACTTCTGGCTCCATACAAGAGAGACAAGTTTTGCATTGCTAGACACCTCTTATCATGGTGTACACCACAGGTGATATCTACTGTTCTGTGAACCCCAGTTTTTATTCCACACTCCCGTACTTCCAATATTGCACTGACTGATATATGTATCTACATCATACTAATCTGCCTATTTTGGGCTTTTGCAGAGAGATTACAAGTATATATATTGATTCTGATTTATATCTATTTTCTCTCTTAATATATTTAAATATCTGCAGTAACTTACCGTATTTTACGGACCATAAGATGCACTTAACACCCCCCCCCCCCCAAAAAAAAAAAAATTGGGGGGGGGGGGGGGTAAAAGGGGGGTGCGTCTTATGGTCCGAATGTAGTCCAAATACAGTTGTTATAGTGCTTACTGTGGTGTGGGTCGGAGGCAGTGTTGTCGCATTGCAGATAGCGGGATCGCACCGCATGGATCAGCGGCGCCGCCATTAATGCACTATGGCCCACCTTTGTGTGACCCCTCTTCCTGCAGTGCGACCACGCACAGGCAAGCATTATACTGTAGTTTAATTAAAGCACATACAGTAAAACACTGTACCACTGTGGTGAACTATAACTCCCAGCATGCCATAGGAGCTGCATGACATGCTGGGAGTTATAGTTCTCCTCAGGGAAACCACATGACATAAATGGTACCTATGGGCTCTTAAAGAGGACATACCGTACGTGACTGAAGTCATACAGCTAGTACCTGGTACACACTGCTTGTGGATCATGCAACATGTATTAGGTGCTGGCTGTATGACTGTATTTATGTTGTTAAATATTTTACCACATTTATTTGCCCTATTTTCCACCTTTAAAACCTGGGTGCGTCTTCTGGTCCCATGCAATGTGTTAATATCGCACCTGCTGTGAAATTTATTGGTCCCCGTTGTGGCATTTTTTGTAAAATGCAGTCATATCTTATCCTTTCCTATGCCGCGCAGGCGCCTCCTCCAGGCAACTGACTGTTGCTGTGACAGCGGGGGCGTGCACTCGGCGTTGATGGACTCATACTGCCCATGCACCAGTAAGGGGCGCTGTTTTAGACACCCTGACATTATCTGATGTCCAGGACACATGCGCGAATCGCAGTCTTGACCTCTTGTGTTTGTAATATCTGCGCATGCGCACTGGAAGATCCTGCTGGCGGCTTACATGCGCTATACACCATTTGGGAACACTTGTCCTCACTGCGTTAGCCCTCTAGCATTCTGGGAGTGCGTGATGTCATCAACATGGTCCCTTTATAGAGTGATAAAAGCCTTCAGCTATACACATTATCAGCTGGGCATCTATTTCCACTGTCTACAGATATTAGCTGACATATCTCCTCACCATACTGTGTTTTTCTATCTTGTATTGTTTTTAAATGGATTGATACACATTGATATTTTTGGCGACCTCTTTTGTTACTTGTGTATATATAACAATAGCAATAACAGTGTTAGAAGACATACACTGACCCATAAGTGTCCTCTCTTGCTGGAATGGCGCCAGCCCTGCCTTCCTCTTGGGCTGGGCTGTGGATGACGCTGTTTAAACTGCTGTGTTCATCTTTTCGACATAGTCCTCTTTATCTAATAAAGATTTAGTTACTTTCTACATAGCTGTGGGCTCATGACCATTTCTTCTTTTTTTGTTTGATGTGTGATCTAAAGTATATAGGTTTTATTAGTAGATGTCAAGAAAAAAACTGAATTTAGTAAAATAGTAAAGATAGTAACAGAATAATAATTCCACACTACTCCTGAGCCACCACTGCTTGAGTCCTCCCAACAGTCTCTGTATTTCCTGGTCAGCCCCAACAAACTTAAGATACCTATGGCCAATTAGTTGTTGAAGCAATGGCCATCATAGCCAAGTAATTGGGAGCATGGAGGAGAGGACTTGTTAAGCAATTCAACTGATGTTCCACTCCGTACGAGATAGTTTGTAGATTTTATATTCTCTTATCTCCACATATGTTTCCTCTTATTATCTCCAGTAATTGCATTATTACACAGGATTCTTTATGATGTTACATCGTTCCAATCTTCTTCACATTCAGGTCCCTACAATATCAGATCTTCTCAGTGGAGTTCTTCTATATTTAGACAATTTTTCTGATTTACCTATCAAGGATGGATATGGACTAGAACAAAATGGTGGAGAGGCTATTACAACTCACCCTAGAGATCCTCTTCCGGCTTACTGGAGAGGTGAGATATTCTGATGTCACATTACATCATTCTTATCTATGGGAATAACAGATGGAAAGAACTGGAGAGGTGTGGACTCTGGAAATATCTGTAATGAGATTTATTAATGTGTCTCTCCATAACCAGGATTACACAGTAGTGAAGAAGACCTCTAGTGAGCGCTGTCAGACCCCTGTGTCTGAGGGATGGGGAAGAACCCTGAGCCCAATCACTGAGCCTCCACCTCACCCCCTGATACATGAGGACATCAATGACCAGAAGATCCTAGAACTCACCAACAAGATGATTGAGCTGCTGACTGGAGAGGTGACACTGCTGGGACATAATACAGTAACACTATGAAGGGATCGGGAGGGATAACTGTATTATTGTATGTGTCAGGTTCCTATAAGATGTCAGGATGTCACTGTATATTTCACCATGGAGGAGTGGGAGTATTTAGAAGGACACAAAGATCTGTACAAGGACATCATGATGGAGGTTCCCCAGCCCCTCACATCACCAGGTAATAGACAAGATTAAATACACACGGCCTATAATTATCTGTATGTAAAGAATTAATTAATTCCCTGTATGTGTTTCTTCCAGTTCTATCCAGTAAGAGGACAACACCAGAGAGATGTCCCCGTCCTCTTCTTCCACAGGACTGTAAACAAGAAGATCCTACTGTTCCTCAGGTAGATGGAGAGAAGGTGTCATGAAGTCTCCCCTATTATGTGTAGACGGCTGTGAAGGTCTTGTGCTCAGTCTTGTTTTACCCACCATTATTATATGTTTTATACTTGTGTAATGAGAACGGTGGAGATGGCAGGGTTAGAGCCGATCATAGATGTGACTTCTCCATCTATCTGTGACTTTTACAATATTTGTTTCAGGGTGAAGATCTGACCCATATTAATACTACAGAGACATATGTGCGGGTTGATGAGCGGTGTAAAGAGGAGTTTCCTACAGATAACTGTCCAGGTGAGTATTAACAACTAAATGCAGAGAAGTCACAAATTCTTCTCAGTCATCAGCTTTCTCTGCTTTATCAGCGGTGTAGTCCAGACAGATCACAATTGTGTGATCACCATTCTGCTACCTGCATGTTCCTCCACACGATATTTTTCAAATTACTTTGGGCATTGAAAGCCCTTCTTCTATAGAGCTTACAACCTGGAGGATCCACCAACCTCCTGCAATCAGAAAATGCTGACCCTTACCTGCCCAGATCAGTAAACTACAAAGCCAAATGACAACATAAGTAGAATGTGCTGACAAATTAGGAAATTATTTGAAGAAAAATATTATGATGGGCCTCTAAGAGAAAGCGGAGGGTAATGATGCTGTTACATTCGTAGAATCCTGTTATTTTACTGGATGAATCTAACTTCTCTCCCTTCTGTGCTGCTGAATGTGCTCATATGGTCCATACAAGACCAGGTCCAGTCTTTGTGGCTAAACTTCGCTTTTATGACCGACAACATGAAATGTGCATTGAGGGCCAGTGTGAATGTCTCTACAATAACAACAGAGTTTCCCTTTATCCTGAATTATCAATTTCTTTTAAAACCGACTAACTTCAAAGAGGATTGCGATAAACTACATAAAGAAACATTACACCTGTGCCATGATATATCTTTAAGCTGTTTTTTGGCTGATGGGTGTAATATACATTTATTCACACCTGCAAGGGATGTGTTGGCATGGCTCAAGCCCTGGTTTCATGTCATCAATCCATGTCAGATTTGGGCAAAGTGTGGCCCGCGGGCCATATTCGTCCGAGGCAGCCAAGGGGCTGGTTAACAGTGGGCCGCACCGTGCTCGCACGCTCGCTGTCTCCTCAAAGTCTGTCTCAATCTGTGCTGACTGCATTAGTGGAGGCTTTGGGGCTCTCCTGCTGGACTTGGGGAGACCTGTGTGGGGCTCTCCTGCTGGACGTGGGGAGACCTGTGTGGGGCTCTCCTGCTGGACGTGGGGAGGCCTGTGTGGGGCTCTCCTGCTGGACGTGGGGAGGCCTGTGTGGGGCTCTCCTGCTGGACGTGGGGAGGCCTGTGTGGGGCTCTCCTGCTGGATGTGGGGAGGCCTGTGTGGGGCTCTCCTGCTGGACGTGGGGAGGCCTGTGTGGGGGCACTGATGTATAGAAGTGACTGTATTCGAGTTCAAACAGAATATAGAGAGATATCAGCATACTTAATTCTGCTCAATATTAATTGATATAATTAATATTAATAATAATTATAATATATTAATATTGAGCAGAATTAATTTTAGCCTATTGGTTCAGCCCTCCATAACAGTCACAGTGTCTCATGTTGCCCCTCGGTAAAATTAATTGCCCACCCCTGCTCCATGTCAGTATTTCCATTATGTTTTCGATACTAATGAATTCAGATTCCTGCACAATTGCTCCTGTAATGTGGAGCACTAATACCTTCTCTACTCTTCAGGTCAGAACTCATAGTTGCTCCAATGGTCCACCATAAATGGTTGCAACTCTAGTTTGTTATATTTCTCCCCCAAAACATATGTTCTTTATGGGGATGTAACATGTTTTCTTATTCTGTCTCCTTTTTGTATGAGTTCATTCTGTATGATGTATTTGATTGTGGTGGGATCGGCCTGCCTCACTGTTTTTTTGTTCATTGTGCCTCCCAGAAAAATGGAATGGAAAGTGATCAAAAAAAATTTTATACCTTAAAAATTGTAGCAGTGAAAACGTCAACTTGTCCCAGGAAAAAAAAAACCTCACATGACTGTCATCAGAAATATAGAAATATTATAGTACTCAAAATATTGCAATACAAAAATTGTTTTTGCAAAAAAAAGCATTGTTTAGTGTGATAGCAGCCAAACATAAAAAACCCAATATTAATCTGGTATCACTGTAATCGCACCGATCTGAAGAATAAAGTTGTCTAATCACTTATATAGCACGAGGAACAGCATAAAAAATAAATAAAACCAATTCTTGACCTGCTGTTGATTAGTTCATCTTGCCTCCCAAAGATCGCAGTAAGGCTCTGCTCACATTTATCCTGCGCTATACGCTGCGCGCTTACACCGGGGTTTTCGTGTAAATCTCTGAAATACATGATTCAGATGGAACCCCGGCGGAAGACCTCCCTACAATGAGGCAGATGGAGGCACTGTGGACGCCGTCTGGCTTATGATCTGGTGGTGTCTCTTTTTAAGCATTGCAAGAAGGTCACTGGTAACATGTTAAAGGGGTGGTTATTAGCTTCAGTGATATGAACTTGGACGTTTGCTCCAGCATATTATGTGGTGAGAGAGGCTAATCGGCCATGACAGGGCCAGGTTTGTTGTGAGTAGCTAAAGAGTTGGGCAGAACGGTTGTTCGCCATATCTCCACTCTGGGGTGTGGTCCAGGAGGTGAAATTTAACCTCTGGACTCTTAAATAATACTCTTTTCTGTATTATTTTCTCTACTGAGGACTTCTCAAAGTATCAATATCACGATATTCTTATAAAAAAATTTATCGATTTATTCTTGGATTGTCCATTAAAAAGAATCAAATTTCAGCAGGTACATACAATAATTAGTTATTAAGTAATTGTCCATCTGTCCATAATTAGCTTAATTGTTTAGGTTCACCCATCTTTCCTTGGATCCTGGCTGGTAAATTACGTCTTTGTCCAGCACGTGTCCGGCCTACATGTCAGCTGCTTCTCCGCATGCAGATCCTTCTTCTGTGTCTTGTGGGCTGGGAAGAGCGAGCGAAAGAGAGACCCCCCTGCCTCCAACCATGGGTTTTATATGGCACCTGTTCTCTGCCTATGGTAGCAAACTAAAAATACACACACAAATGACGCATGTCAACTAGAAACGATGGCTGATGCAATCCTTGTGCAATGTATAGAACTCAGAATTAAGAATAAAATGAATATCCATAATTAATTATTTAACATTCCCCCCTTTTTGAGGATAAAAAGACTTTAACTGAAAATCCACAAAAGAAGACAGGTTCATCATTAGGACAACAATCATTTTTTTCCTTTCCTTCTTCCTTGGCAATATCATTTAATTTCCATAATAATAATAGTATCAATATCTAATTATTGTTATATAATGATGTGAATTCATGTTATGGTAAGCCGTGACTAATATTCATTTAACATGTATAATTATACTTCCCTAAATCTAAATCGAAGTAATCACGGGTCCAATCGTTATCATCTGATGTCATCGGGTCGTCGTCTCGTCTTCTTCTTGGTTCTTTTATAACACAGTCTTTAGATGAAAACTCCTTTGAAATAAATTATAGTGTGTAGATATTGTACAGTCCATAATGGTGTTCATTATTGTTCAGTCCATAAACTGTACTCTTTATTAGAAAGATCATGTGTGTCAATTGATAAGAAAACGAAGTCCATGGATGAAATGTAGCTTTAATATCTGTGCAGTGTCACCTGGACTTACGTTGGATTGTCTTCAGATAATTCTGGAATTCTCCGTGTCGCACTGGTCTCGTGTCACTTTTGGAACAGATGTGACGTCTTTGGTCAGCAAAGCAAGGGTTAACTTGACACTTCCCTGCTTTATATAGTACCATAACCAGTACTCAGTCCTTTATGTACAGGACACATATGCCAGGTATTACTTGTTCACCAGCTTTCATTGAAACGTTGCAGGTGATAAGAAAACACTGGAACGTGATGGAACTTGAACACAACCCAGTTCATTTAAGATCACCGTCCTCTGTAGTCCTGGTTATCAGTGGTGTGAATGTATTGTATGTATTTGACACAGTCTATTATCACTCAGCATTCACACCTGTTACCTTCTGAGACTTCCAGATATCGGTTGCTTCTTCTTGTAACCTTTGAGAGTCTCTTTGATTTATAAATATGGAAAGTCTTTATTAAGATAGAATTCATAATTGTGATGTCTTGATTGAAGTCTTCATTCCCTAATCTGATACCAAATCTGGCAATTTTTACTAACCTATAATATCACAGCGTACCAGAGCAATCAATAATATCCATCTAATATCAAAATATTAAAATAATCATCTCATATGGCTTATAACATATATGAAATCTTCTGCGTATTTAATAGAGTTCACTATGGGGATGACTCATTCTAGGAGAGTTTTATATTGGCTTTTGGTAAGATTTTACCTTTTCTGATTTTACAAATTTAGCTTGATTTATTTTCTTTTCACGATTCTCATGTTTTCTAACAGAATCCAGCAACTGAGCGCATTTAAATGGAGAAACTTTTTGTGACGCAATAACTTGGGATACTGGATTTAAGAATTTGAATTTTTGTACAAAAGTATTTATCATTTGTTGTAATTTTCAATTTTTGATGAGAGCTTTGTACAACCGTTCAAATATGGACATGAATGTATATGTACATTCCTTCCTAACAATCCGTAATTTCTGCAGATCTTCTATGTTGGGAAAATCCTTTGTGACACAATAAATCAAATATCTTAATCTGTCCGATCATTTTCCCATCCATTAGGAGAGTCATTTTCACAGGGCATTCAATTTAAACGTCTGGAAGATCACCTAATATGTCAGTTTCCCATATGTCAGTCATGTCTCCTCCCATGTCAGGTTTCTGTATGTTCGTCTCTTGGTCAGACGCAAGGTCTGGAGGCCGACATTAGGTTTCCATACTTTGCAGTAGAAGGGGATTTGCTATATTGGGTGACTAAGCTGGGGGGAAGGTATTTTAACAACTTGTAGTATCAGGACCCTATAGGTGTAGGGTGTGTTAGAAATGGTCTATTCCCATGTCTTGGGTGTTTATCTGGGTGTAGACAAGACCAAAGAGCAGATCCTTCTTAGGTTCTCCTGGCCCGATTTTACCAAGAGATTTCGAACTATTGTAGCTCCTGTCCCACTTGCCAGCTAACCGCCCCAGTCTCTCACTTCCGGAGTCCCCTAGTGCCATTACCCATTATAGAGGTTTGGTTTGACCACATTACCATGGGTCTAGTCAGACCCATTTTTAAGGCTTTTCTAGGAATTGTGGGATATTATCAGCAGTTTATCCCGAATTTCACTATAATAGCCGTTCCCTGACCGAACTCCTTAAGGGCAAAGGGCTTTCCAGGAGTTGAAGCTAGTCCTGTGTAAACAGCCAGTCTTGGTTGCACCGGACTTCACGAAGGAGTTCATGGTCCAGATGGATGATTCCGAAGTCTGGTTTGGAGCATTGTTGTCAAGAGAAATAAATGGGGAGGGAATTAAAATGTGATGAAAAAAAACACTCAGAATCACTGTGATACGTTGAAGCATCCCAGAGTTGTTACCTCATAAAGTGACACTGGCCAGAATTGAAAAAATTAACTTGGTCACGAAGGCGTAAACGGGCTCTGGCGCAAAAGGGTTAATAAATCATCAGTTGAGTTGCTGGGTGAGATCTGTGGTTCCTCTTGACTCTTTTTAATATAATACCCTTACCGCCTACTCACGGTTATACAGGTTCTGGATGCTGCCATATAATGACAACCAGGAGGGCACAGAAAATACAAAATCAGAAGACACAATGAGACTGTAAATGGGCCAGGATCACAAGAAGATCAAATGCACAGAACTGAATCAGAGGAGAACAAGGCTTTACCTGGCACCTTGCAGCAATGTGCTTTGAGCTTTAGTAGGGTGTGGTACTTTCCAATTACCTGAAGCAGGGAGCTGATTACTCCAGCTGGACAGTACACACACCCATACTGCCAGACCGGATGGTAGTACTGGTCCCGACCAACCTATTCCTAGTGGCTGGACAGATCCTGTGCCGCTCAGATCTTGTGGTTACAATGTCTCCTCCATCACCACAGAATGAATGATTGTGGCTGCTGGTGATAGAGGCAGACATCCCAGGAGCAGATTCCAGCGGAGATATGACCCACCATTCGTAGATGCTCCAATGTTGTAGAATGACTGACTGACTGAAAACCAGAGCCGAAGAAAACCCCATAAAGTTACTCAATTTTGTAAATTATAACCATCAGTGAATTAATCTATATGAGTAGTGACTATTTTGACATCGGAGTGGGGGCTTTTTTTTTGGGGGATGACTAGAAGTTTTTATTGGTATCATTTTCACCTACATAGCATTTTTTTGGTGGCTTTTTATTCCAATATTTTGGAGGCAGAATGAACAAACGGTTGAACACCGCGCTCTACTAGTCCATGCATTGACGTCTTCTAGTAGACTGTAAACTGTTATTGTCTTAGTGAATAATTACATTTTGCTACATAACTTCCCATTTCTATGGAGATTTTGAGTAGAAATGTTCAAAAATACAATGGAAGAATATTTTATTCAAAAATAATAAATTGTTTTATTCTTGGTAGATGACTGTACAAGGAGATCAGAGAAACAACTGACATGTTCAATTTTTAAATCAGATGACCTTGAGATCACACAGGATACAATTGAAGTGAATGTCATTACTCCAGATATACCATCATCCCTTCACAGCACAGATTTTTCATCTGATCCTATGAAGCAAGTCCTATCTTCTGATTCATTACAGACTACGAAGAAAAATAAAAGTCAGAAAAGAGGCATTAAAAAACAAACTGCTCTTCAACCAAAGAATCCAATTACACATTCAGAATATGGAAATAGTTTTCCTCTCGAAACCTCTTTTGTTACACATCAAAAAATTCACACAGAGGAGAAGACATTTTCTTGTCCCAAATGTGGGAGATATTTTAACCGGAAATCAGATTTTGTTAAGCATGAGAGAAAGCATACTGGTAGGGAGAAGCCATATTCATGTTTAGAATGTGGAAAATGCTTTGAACAGAAATCAACTCTTGTTACACATCACAGAACTCACACAGGAGAGAAGCCATATTCATGTTCAGAATGTGGAATATGTTTTATAAGGAAATCACACCTTGTTAGTCACCAGAGAACTCACACAGGGGAGAAGCCGTTTTCATGTTCAGAATGTGCAAAATGTTTTATACAGAAATATCACCTTGTCAGTCACCAGAGAACTCACACAGGGGAGAAGCCTTTTTTATGTTCAGAATGTGGAAAATGTTTTGCACATAAAGTAACACTTGTTAATCATCAGAGAACTCACATAGGGAAGAAGCCATATTCATGTTCAGAATGTGGAAAATGTTTTGCAAAGAAAATACATTTTGTTACACATCAGAAAGCTCACACAGGGGTGAAGACTTTTTCATGTTCAGAATGTGGAATATGTCTTCTACAGAAATCGTCGCTTGTTAGTCACCAGAGAACTCACACAGGGGAGAAGCCTTTTTCATGTTTTGAATGTGGGAAATGTTTTAGAGAGAAATCAAACCTTGTTAGACACCAGAAAAGTCACACACACACAGGGGAGAAGCCGTATTCATGTTCAGAATGTGGAATATGTTTTGTACATAAATCATCGCTTGTTAGACACCAGGGAGTTCACGCGTGGAGAAGTCTTATGGTCATTTCCTGAAGAAGTGCTTGACACTTTGAAACATGTTGACTAAAAACCACATGTTTGAATAAATCCTTGAGAACTGATTTCCTCCCACTCCAAAGAGCTATGGCATTTGGATTGTGAGCCCCATTGGGGACAGCAATGATAATGTCTGTAAAGCACTGCATAATATGATTGTGCTATATAAGCAATGCATAATAAAAAATAGAACTGTGTGTATGTAAATGTGCAGTGTCCAGCAGTGTTGTGTATGTATATGTGCGCTGCAGAGTGCTCATTAATGTCCCTGCTGTGACGTTATATGTAAATATAACACGTGGTACAGAGAAACACTAACAAATTTATTTCCCTACTGCACACTAGCACATTACAATTAGTGATATTGACTGTCACGTACATACTTCTCAGCACGTGACATGGGGTGCGCTTGCAAGGGTTAATTCATCTCCTCTCACTCAATCCAGCTCTCAGCCTCTATTTTAGGCTATAAAGTGAGCATATATCACACCCCAGCACATTCAGCACACCCCGATTTCTTAACGCCTTGCCACCATTTATCAAATACACGGGGTGATGAGTCCCCAAGATGTGTTACTATCAGACAATCAAAAGGTCACACACTCTCTGAAAGGTTATGGATCTTTAGTGCATACAAGAATCAAACTTCTTAAAAATTTAACCTTTAATATAAAAAGTATACATTGCTTACAATAAAAGATATCAAAAGGGAAAAATAAAACGACATACAAATTTGAAAAACAGTTATACAATAAGATAAGGGAGAGAGAGAACAGAAATACCTAACCATTTCCATCTACAGTTATCTTCCGTTTCCTTAAGGGAAGGAGAAATGAGTTTTGGATCACACCAGCTTCCCAGGCCACGCCACATGTGAACAATTTATTTTGTGCCACCAAGCTTTTTATAGTATTGTAGAAAACCTTAGCACTACCGGACCAGGGTGCACGAGTAGGGTCCAAAGCTGTTATAAAGTAGAGGGAATCTCAGCACTCAAAACATAATTAAATATTCAATTTTTAATGGCAGTCCACAACATATAAAAATGTTTCAGTCATTACGACCTTCATCAGTGTCCCAATTGCTGGGAGTGGAATGGAAAGAGTGAAGGAGGACTCAGTGTCTCATCCACGGTGGCTCTAGAATACCAGGGGTGCCAAAGTTACTACAAAACACGGTGTCAACCGCTGGTTATGGAGGTGCGCTCCATAACCAGCGGTGGACATTGCATTTTGCAGCAACTTTGGTACCCCTGGTATTCTAGAGCCACTGTGGATGAGACTGTGAAGACACAGGTTCTTCCGTGGGCGTAACATTACTCAGACAACGCAGGGTGCGGGCAAAACAGTGTGGCAATATTTTATTGATCCACAAAGTGGACAATAAGCACATAGAACAGTCCCAGCAAGCACCCAAGATGGTGCAAATTACAGAGTCCTCATGCGCTGGTCCCCCAGGAAAAGAGTAGCTGCAATTTCGGGGCTTCCAGGGCTGACTACCCCCACCAGTGGCACCCTGATTTTGGCGGGCCCCCAAAGAGAGGAGGTAACAACAGGCTTAGTAAACTAGCCGAGAGCAATGCGGTCTGGGGCCAGGTGACCTTTTTGTCCCAACCTGGATTCTTCAAAACGTCTCTCAAGGTTCAGCTATGGTCAATGGAGCCAATCTGTATTCCTCCAGCTGGGGCCGAAGTCCCCTAAGATGACATGCTGTAGAATGACACCGAATAGAGGCAGAGACCCCCTTCTCATAGATCAGAATTGTCATTGCAGCCATCAAAGTTCAGGGATGAAGGTGGAAGGAGCTCATGACTCATTGTTTAAGCATTTAATCAACTTGCATAGTTTGTCCTCCATTGCTCAGCAAATAACTACCTGGCTGGTATGATACGTAGTCAGCATACTATCAAACAGTACTGCTCCATGACCCTATCTTGCAAGATTTGCCAACAATAAGTTGCAGTACATCTTAACTCAAGTGTCAACATTCAGGATTATTCAAACCATAGTCTGTGTTAAACCCTTTATTAAAGCCCCAGGCCATCACCCCCGGTTCAGTGAGGGCTCCGGCGCTGAGCCCTCTCTGAACTGGGCACATGTCAGCTGATTTACAGTTATATGAAAAAGTTTGGGCACCCCTATTAATCTTAAGCTTAATGTTTTATAAAAATTGATGTTTTTTCAACAGCTATTTCAGTCTGATATATGTAATAACTGTTGGACACAGTAATGTTTCTGCCTTGAAATGAGGTTTATTGTACTAACAGAAAATGTGCAATCTGCATTCAAACAAAATTTGACAGGTGCATTAGTATGGGCACCCTTATCATTTTCTTGTTTTAAATACTCCTACCTACTTTTTACTGACTTACTAAAGCACTTTTTTTGGTTTCGTAACCTCATTGAGCTTTGAACTTCATAGCCAGTTGTATGCAATCACGAGAAAAGCTACTTAAAGTGGCCACTTGCAAGTTGTTCTCCTGTTTGAATCTCCTCTGAAGAGTGGCATCATGGGCTCCTCAAAACAACTGTCAAATGATCTGAAAACAAAGATTATTCAACATAGTTGTTCAGGGGAAGGATACAAAAAGCTGTCTCAGAGATTTAACCTGTCAGTTTCCACTGTGAGGAACATAGTAAGGAAATGGAAGAACACAGGGACAGGTCTTGTTAAGGCCAGAAGTGGCAGGCCAAGAAAAACATCAGAAAGGCAGAGAAGAAGAATGGTGAGATCAGTCAAGGACAATCCTCAGACCACCTCCAGAGAGCTGCAGCATCAACTTGCTGCAGATGGTGTCACTGTGCATCAGTCAACTATACAACGCACTTTGCACAAGGAGAAGCTGTATGGGAGAGTGATGCGAAAGAAGCCGTTTCTGCAAGCACGCCACAAACAGTCGGCTGAGGTATGCAAAAGCACATTTGGAGAAGCCAATTTCTTTTTGGAAGAAGGTCCTGTGGACTGATGAAACCAAGATTGAATTGTTTGGTCATACAAAAAGGCGTTATGCGTGGCGGCAAAAAAACACAGCATTCCAAGAAAAACACTTGCTACCCACAGTAAAATTTGGTGGAGGTTCCATCATGCTTTGGGGCTGTGTGGCCAATGCCGGCACCGGGAATCTTGTTAAAGTTGAGGGACGCATGGATTCCACTCAGTATCAGCAGATTCTTGACAATAATGTTTAAGAATCAGTGACAAAGTTGAAGTTATGCAGGGGATGGATCTTTCAGCAAGACAATGATCCAAAACACCGCTCCAAATCTACTCAGGCATTCATGCAGAGGAACAAATACAATGTTCTGGAATGGCCATCCCAGTCCCCAGACCTGAATATCATTGAACATCTGTGGGATCATTTGAGGAGGGCTGTCCATGATCGGCGACCATCAAACTTAACTGAACTGGAATTGTTTTGTAAAGAGGAATGGTCAAAAATACCTTCATCCAGGATCCAGGAAATCATTAAAAGCTACAGGAAGCGACTAGAGGCTATTATTTTTGCAAAAGGAGGATCTACTAAATATTAATGTCACTTTTCTGGTGAGGTGCCCATACTTATGCACCTGTCAAATTTTGTTTGAATGCAGATTGCACATTTTCTGTTAGTACAATAAACCTCATTTCAAGGCAGAAACATTACTGTGTCCAACAGTTATTACATATATCAAACTGAAATAGCTGTTGCAAAACCACCAATTTTTATAAAACATTAAGCTTAAGATTAATAGGGGTGCCCAAACTTTTTCATATAACTGTATACAGCTGACATGTGCCCGCAACAGCCGCGGGTGGAATCGCGATCCAACCGCGGCTGTTAACCAGTTAAATGCCGCTGTCAATCTCTGACAGCGGCATTTAACATCACCGCGCCGGAAGCGCAGCATTAGCCCCGCTCATCGGTGACCCCGTCACATGATCGCGGGTCACCAATGCATGGGCATGACAACCCGGGGTCTGCAGCAGACCCCTGTTGTTGTCATGTAAAGATTGCTATGAGCGCCACCTGCATACAGGCGTTCTGCTCGTCGCCTGTATGCAGTAGAAGCAATCAGACAACTGCTGCTTCTAGTCTCCTCTGGAGACTATTGAAGCATGCAGAAAGTGTAAAAAAAATGTTTTTAAAAAGATAAGTTTAAATCACCCCCCTTTCACCCCATTCAAAATAAAATAATAAAAAAAACACCCACATACACATATTTGGTATCGCCGCGTTCAGAATCGCCCGCTCTGTCAATATAATAAAAATTAATCTGAACTGTAAACGGCGTAACGAAAAAAAAAATTAACGCCAGAATAAATTTTTTTGGTCACAGCAACAGTGCAATAAAATGCAATAACGGGCAATCAAAACATCGGCTCTACCCCAAAATGGTATCAATAAAAACGTCAGCTCGGTGTGAAAAAAATAAGCCCTCACCCAGCCCCAAATCAAGAAAAATGGAGATGCTACGGGTCTCGGAAAATGGCTCCATTTTTTTTTTTTTTTTCTTTTTTGCAAACTTTGGTTGTTTTTTTTCACCACTTAAATAAAAAAGAACCTATACATGTTTGGTATCTACGAACTCGTAATGACTTGGAGAATAAGAATGGCAGGTCAGAAACATCTGTGGTATTGCACTTTTTTTTGCAATTTCACCGCACTTGAAATATTTTTCCTGTACACGATATGGTAAAACCAGTAATGTTGTTCAAAAGTACAACTCGTCCCACAAAAAATAAGCCCTCACATGGCCATATTGACCAAAAAATAAAAACTGTATGGCTCTGGGAACAAGGGGAGCAAAATGCGAAAATTCAAAAAATGGAAAATCCCAAGGTCCTTAAGGGGTTAATCAACCAAAGAAGAACACAGGTTAAAAAAAAGTCAACATAAAAATAAAGGTATATTGCTCTTGCTATCAGAAAATATTTCTGGCATAATTAAGAAAAGCTGTATTGTCAGAGACACTGCGTCCTCCTTCACTCTTTCCATTCCACTCCCAGCAATGGGTACACTGATGAAGGTCGTGTTGACCGAAACGTTATTTGCTGTCGACTGCCATTAAAAATTGCATGTTTAATTAAGTTTTGAGTTTGAAGAGTCTCTCGATATTACCAAGCTTTTTGTAGTCCTGACCATAGGCTCATATTTCCAGGATCACCTGATTGTACTATTTAAAAATTGCTGTTTGATTGGACTTTGAGCTAAGAGCCTTGCATTTCAAATATCCTGTCTCTCCCCAACTTCTCTGGACAGTAAATAGGAAGTATACTGCCTAATTTCAGACCACGTGTTTCGCTTTGAAGCTAAGGGTCCAGGAGCTAAGGTGTTAGGCTTGACATCTCCAGAAAAAGCCTCAAATCACCCCTTTAAAGCCTGTACTCTCATCTCTGCAATTCTGAATTATTGGTATCTATTTTCATCTATCTTACTGAATTTGTACCCTGGTGTTTTCTGTAGTTTATGATCCATGCTGTTCTGTAAGCTTGTTTATTTCTCTGAGCATTTATTGCCTCCTGCTGTCTTAAGATAGTTGATTGTTAACAAGCTAATTTAGTGATAGATCTAAGAATAATCTCTCCTATATATTCAAACACCGCTTAGGGGATGCATTTATGTAAGAGGCATTGATGGCCATTTTATCAAAGTCCATTTTTCAAAGTCCATGGCAGTTAGACAGGGCAGGAGACAGGTAAGACATTCAAAGAAAACTACTTGCACAACATCTGCATTGCAACAGATGAGCACCATATATATTTGTATCATTTATATTCTGGCTGCTGCATTCACTCACATCCACCATCCTTTCTCCCCTCCTATGTACAGCACTCATGCTCTCTTCACCGCCCTAAACTACACGGATTCATTCATTCCCAACATACAACACAAGAAATGCTCTCACAAATCACTTAACCTTATCCTCTTTCTCCTAGTCACAGGAGATATCTCTCTCAACCCCGGCCCTTCTTGTAATAGTAAGTTGAACCCCTCCCGCTACACTCAGAAACCTTGTTATCTCATTAATATTCCTTGCATGCCTTCTGTCTCTTTCAACTGTGCCCTTTGGAACGCTCGGTCAGTATGTAACAAACTCTCCTACGTCCATGACTTTTTCCTTTCAAATTCCCTTAACCTTCTGGCTCTTACTGAAAACTGGATCCAGCAGTCGGACACCACCGCTGCTGCTGCTCTCTCATATGATGGCCTACAGTTTTCACATACCCCCAGACCTGAAAGCAGACAAGGTGGAGGTGTTGGTCTGCTCCTATCAGGCAAATGTACTTTTCAGGTTATCCCCCCAGTACCCTCACTTATCTTCCCTTCTTTTGAAGCCCACACTGTCAGACTCTCCAGCACCTTTTCCCTGCGAGTGGCAGCTGTGTATTGCCCTCCGGGCCCCTCCCGTCAGTTCTTGAATAACTTTGCCACCTGGCTTCCTCATTTTCTATCCTGTAACATCCCAACCCTCATCATGGGGGACTTGAACATCCCCGTCAGTAATCTACTCTCCCCATCTCCCTCCCACTTTTTATCTCTAACCTCCTCCTTCGGCCTTTCACAGCTTACTAACTCTCCTACTCACAAAGATGGAAACACTGTGGACCTAATCTTCTGCCGACTCTGCTTAGTGCATGATTTTACTAATTCCCTTTCCCGCTCTCTGACCACAACCTTCTGTCATTCTCTGTCAGTAACTTTCGCTCCACTCAGGACACCCCCACTTACCACACCTATAGAAATATACGCGCCATTAACACCTAGAAACTTATAAAGAAATTGCAGTCATCATTGGCCCCGATCTCCTCCCTCTCATGTCCTGTCTCTGCACTGAAAGATTATAATGATACATAGCACTAACCTTCTCTTTGAACAGCATGTCTTTTGAGCTTCTCTTTTCAACAGGTGCATAATCTAAATAAAATTGTAGCTACATTGCAGGTACATCTACCCACTGCCCCCTAGATCACTAACTCAGAGATTTACTGAACTATCCTGGTCTACACCACCCAGGCCAGTCATCAGCTTATCCCAAGCAACAGGCTGAACTCATTGAGGGAAAACAACAACAAGCCTAAAGCGCATATATATTGATATAAGCAGTAACTTATTGGTTCAGCACTACAGGTCCTGAACCGTAAATAAATGCATAAAATCAGTGAATATTTTTAAAACAATCTTTTAGCTTTTGCAGGCAGAACCTCCTTGGGACACTGCCTCACCATTATCCATACTACCACCTAGAGCACCTTCACAAGGTCCATAATAATACCAATGTCTAAACCTCATGATTAATAGTATTGCGCTGTGCCATACTAACACTCTCTTTTCTTCAGCAAACCTGTGAAGATATCCTAATACAGGATCCCTCCCTCCTGGATCACCACCAGTCAACCACCCTGAGCATCATAACAGGTACCTAGTTGACAACTCCTTGGAATCATTGACAAACAACTCAAATTAGTCTTAACCTATTAATAGATCCTATCAAAATGCCTTACAGGTGTACACTATCTCCAGACCCCAGATCAATCTTAATCCACCTGTCCCCTCTCCCCCGAAGGACCGTTGAAGGATACCCATACCACTTTATCATTTTCTAATATTAATTTATGACAATTCTTTAAGTGCTTTTTAAATAATATTTTTCAAAATGTTTGCAATAAACTAATTTCATTTTAATCTACTATCTCCCTATCATTGTGAAATACCCGTCACAAGTAGGTCCAGTGCGGTGGACACTAATTTATATTACCATATTCAGACTTGTTGACATAAAAAAACGCATTTTTTACAGTCCGTATAACTGCAGGGATCCACCCGCTCAGAAAATCGGATTTCGCTATCTTCACCAAGGGCACAGCTCTGTAGGTCCGCTCACCTTCTTGCAGTGCATTGAATATTTTATATCTATAATATAACCGGAGAAGCGTACCTCTGTCTGAAGCCTTTATAGACTGTGCAAGCGCGACACGCCTGCGCAGTGTGACTCCAGACAGAAGAACGCATCCAGCCGTTACAGGTAAGAGGAGTGTATGGCGCCGGAGATCGCGGTATGCATAGACACTGAACGCATACCGCGATCTCTGGCGCCATACCTACCTGACCGGGAGGAGTGTTGCCACGGCGCCTCTCTTCTCGCCGGAGACCGGGGCAGGAGTGAGGCGTCGGTATTGGCGCATGCGCATAGCGCTATCCGGCGCCATTTTACTGGAGACACATTTGCTATGTGTCTTCAGCAAACTGGCGCCGGATAGCACGGTATGGGCATGCGCGTACTCTGGCGCCGCACTCCTCCCCGGCCTCTGACAGAACAGGACGCAGTGCTGGAGCACAGGGAAGAAAGGTGAGTAGAAGTGTTTATTTTTTTGTATGTGTGCAACGTGATAGGGATGAAGGGTGCCATACATACCAGGATTGGGGGGTGAGGGGACCATGCATACTAGGATTGGGGGGTGAGGGATGCCATACATACCAGGATTTGGGGGTGAGGGGATCATGCATACCAGGATTGGTGGGTGAGGGGTGCCATACATACCAGGATTGGGGGGTGAGGGGTGCCATGCATACCAGCATTGGGGATGAGGGGTACCATACATACCAGTATAGGAATGAGGGGGTACCGTGCATACCAGGATTGGGGGTGAGGGGACCATGCATACCAGGATAGGGAGGTGAGGGGAGCCATGCATACCAGGATTAGGGGGTGAGGGGTGCCATACATACCAGGATAGGGATGAGGGGGTACCTTGCATATCAGGATTGGGGGGTGAGGGGACCATGCATACCCAGGATAGGGATGAGGGGTGCCATGCATACCAGGATTGGGGGTGAGGGGTGCCATGCATACCAGGATTGAGAGTGAGGGGTGCCATGCATACCAGGACTGGGGGTGAGGGGTGCCATGCATACCAGGATAGGGATGAGGGGTGCCATGCATACCAGGATAGGGATGAGGGGTACCATGCATACCAGGATAGGGATGAGGGGTGCCATACATACCAGGATAGAATGGGGACAGCACATAACAGGATGGGGGAACAGGATTGGGGAGCACAAATACCCGTATGGAGGCAGCACAAATACCAGGATGGGGGCAGCACATACCAGCATGGGAAACCATATACCAATAAAAAAGCTTGCCACCCGTGCGTAGAACGGGTTCAATAGCTAGTTGTTATATATTCATATATGTATACACTAGTGATGAGCGAGCAAGTATTGTTAACCCTTTCGGTGACCACACTCGGGTGCTCGCCGAGTATTTGCGGCGTGCTCGCCATCTACGTTAGTGCCAGCTGTTAGACAGCTGTGACCCATGCAGGGATTGCCCAACAAACAGGCATGCAGCCGCAGCGGCACTAACATAGGGTCTTGGTTTGTCCATATCCTCTAAGCTTATTTTGCTATTTACCCCATTGTTCAGATATATCAAACCTGATCATTTTTTTCTTAGCTACTCTAGTAGCAGCGTTTATCTGCACCCCAGCAATTGTACTAGTTTTTTGTATTCATGACAATTGTGCCAGCAGCGTATTTATTGTGTGCTTAGATAATGTGCTTTATTGTACAGGCATATTTTCATATTAATACTAGTGTTGAGCGAGCATGCTCGACACTGCTCAATACTCGCCCGAGCATCTCACTGCTTGGGATGTTCGGCGAGCACCGAGCATTTCTGGGTTACTCGGGTGGGAGCTCGGGTCTCCGCCCTGCACGTTTGGCGCTCTTTACAGAGCCAATGAACAAGCAGGGATTGCCAGCCAGTCACTGTAATGCCGTAGCCATGTTGGTTGTGGGCATTACAGTGATTGGCTGGCCGCACAGCGTCACCTTGAGTATTTAAAACCGGGCGCCGCCATCTTGGACACAGTCGCTCCGGATCAGACGGTGTAGGGAGAGTGCTGCTGAGTTAGGCAGAGATATATAGTGCAAAATAGGTAGTGTAGGGTCTCTAAAGCCTGCCAAATCAAACAAACAGTCCTTCTGAGGACTAATATCCATCCCAGATATCAGGCAGGCAGGCCGTATAGGAGACGCAGTGGTTATACCAGGGGTCTCAAACACGTGGCCCCTCTGGCTGCTTCTTGCGGCCCGCAGGCACAGACCCCGTAACTATTGCGGCTCTCTCCAGCAGCCGCCGACATCAGCGTTGTAATGCAGTGTATTGCCGCGCAGAGACCGGATCTCTGCACAGCAATACCAGTGTCAGCCGCCGGCCTATCAGAGGCCAGCAGCTGACCTCTGCGTCCCAGCGCAGCGGCGTATGACGTCACTGCCATGTGCAGATGTCAGCTGCTGGCCTCTGATAGGCCGGCGGCTGACACTGGTATTGCTGTGCAGAGAGCCGGTCTCTGCGCGGTAATACTCTGCATTACAGCGCTGATGGATGTCCGCGGCTGTTGGAGAGAGCCGCGATCGTTACGGGGTCTGTGCCTGTGGGCCACAGGTGCAGAAAGGACGCCGAGGGAACGGAGGACAGGTGAGAATCTTTTTTTTTTTTTTCTCTGTCATGTGAAATACAGCACAGGGGGGACCTGTGCTCAGTATAGGGGGGGGCACTGTGCGCATTATGGGGGGGAAGGGAACCCTGAACGCTGTATGGGGGGGATGAGGACCCTGAGCGCTGTATGGGGGGGACGGGGACCCTGAGCGCTGTATGGGGAGACCTGGACCCTGAGCGCTATATGGGGGGACGGGGACCCTGAGCGCAGTATGGGGGGACGGGGACCCTGAGCGCAGTAGGGGGGGGGGGGACCCTGAGCGCTATATGGGAGGGACGGGGACACTGAGCGCTGTATGCAGGGGATGGGGACCGTGAGCGCTGTATGGGGGGACGGGGACCCTGAGCGCAGTATGGGGGGACGGGGACCCTGAGCGCAGTATGGGGAGACGGGGACCCTGAGCGCAGTAGGGGGGAAGGGGACCCTGAGCGCTATATGGGAGGGACGGGGACCCTGAGCGCTGTATACAGGGGCCGGGGACCGTGAGCGCTGTATGGGGGGGACGGGGACCCTGAGCGCAGTATGGGGGAGGACGGGGACCCTGAGCGCAGTATGGGGGGGACGGGGACCCTGTGCGCAGTATGGGGTGGGGGCGTCCCTGTGCGCAGTATGGGGAGACGGGGACCCTGACCGCAGTAGGGGGGGAGGGGACCCTGAGCGCTATATGGGGGGACGGGGACCCTGAGCGCAGTAGGGGGGGGGAGGGGACCCTGAGCGCTATATGGGAGGGACGGGGACACTGAGCGCTGTATGCAGGGGATGGGGACCGTGAGCGCTGTATGGGGGGACGGGGACCCTGAGCGCAGTATGGGGGGACGGGGACCCTGAGCGCAGTATGGGGAGACGGGGACCCTGAGCGCAGTAGGGGGGAAGGGGACCCTGAGCGCTATATGGGAGGGACGGGGACCCTGAGCGCTGTATACAGGGGCCGGGGACCGTGAGCGCTGTATGGGGGGGACGGGGACCCTGAGCGCAGTATGGGGGAGGACGGGGACCCTGAGCGCAGTATGGGGGGGACGGGGACCCTGTGCGCAGTATGGGGTGGGGGCGTCCCTGTGCGCAGTATGGGGGCGGGGACCTGGATGGGGGACATGTCTGCAACATGGGGACCTGGATGGGGGACATGTCTGCAACATAAGGACCAGGATGGGGGACCATGTCTGCAATATGGGGGACCATGTCTGCAATATGGGGGACCTGGATGGGGGACCATGTCTGCAATATGGGGGACCTGGACGGGGGACCATGTCTGCAATATTGGGGACCTGGATGGGTGACCATGTCTGCAATATGGGGACCATGTCTGCAATATGAAGACCATGTCTGCAATATGGGGGACCTGGATGGGGGACCATGTCTGCAATATGGGGGACCATGTCTGCAATATGGGGGACCTACATGGGAGACCATGTCTGCTGGATGGAGGACCTGGATGGGGGACCATGTCTGCAATATGGGGGACCTGGATGGGAGACCATGTCTGCAATATGGGGGACCTGGAGGGGGGAGGGGTCTGCAATATGGGGGGCCTGGATGGGAGACCATGTCTGCAATATGGGGGACCATGTCTGCAATATGGGGGACCTGGATGGGAGACCATGTCTGCAATATGGGGGACCTGGACGGGAGACCGTGTCTGCAATATGTGGGACCTGGAGGGGAGACCATGTCTGCAATATGGGGGACCTGGAGGGGAGACCATGTCTGCAATATGGGGGACCTGGAGGGGAGACCATGTCTGCAATATGGGGGACCTGGAGGGGAGACCATGTCTGCAATATGGGGGACCTGGAGGGGAGACCATGTCTACAAGATGAGGACCAGTTCAAAAGGTGTATAGAAAATAAAATGGTATTACTAAAAATGTCACTTTGTCATGCAAATAATGAGGCCCCCCAAATTAAATGTTTTTCCGTGTGCGGCCCATATGCCCAGCTGAGTTTGAGACCCCTGGGTTATACCAACAAACACTGCATTACAGTCCTGTGTGCTGCTGCCGCTCAAATTGCTAGACTTATCCCCCGGTCTCAGGGGCCAGGAAAAATCCTTTTTTTTTTCATCTAAATCCTCTTTTTTTTTTCCTCTGTCAGACTGTACAAATACCCGTCTTATTAACCTTTTGGTATCCCCCCCCCCCAAAAAAAAAAATTGAGTGTGTCTGTGAGTGTTCAGACACAAATATATCTGTTTAAAAGAGTCTGGTATACGCCAGATAACTAGGACTCTTGTTTTGCAGTTCCACGCTTCAAATCTCTGTATTATCCACTTTTTTGCCTTTTTTCCATAAAAAAAAAACAGTTGGAGTGTCTCGCTGACTGTTCAGACACAAATATATCTATTTAAAAAAGTCTGGTATACGCCAGGAAATTAGAACTGTGGTTTTCCTCTTCCACGTTTCAAATCTGGGTGTTATCCACCTTTTTGCCTTTTTTCCATGAAAAAAAAACAGTTTGAGTGTCTCGGTGACTGTTCAGACACAAATATATCTGTTTAAAAGATTCTGGGGTAGGCCAGAGAACTAGAACTGTGGTTTTCCTCTTCCACGGTTCAAATCTGGGTGTAATCCACCTTTTTGCCTTTTTTACATAAGAAAAACAGTTTGAGTGTCTTGCTGACTGATCAGACACAAATATATCTGTTTAAAAGATTCTGGTATAGGCCAGAGAAATAGAACTGTGGTTTTCCTCTTCCACGGTTCTAATCTCCTTTTTATTACCCTTTTGCCATTGATAGTGTGAGTGTAAACTATTTTACTTCATTTACAATGGGCAAGGCGCGTGGCAAGGGACGTGGAACTGGACGTTCTGGTGATGGTGTGTGCAGAGGACGGGGCCGTGGCCAAGGTGAAAATGTGCCACAACCAACAGGCACATCTTCTCGCTTCCAGTTCTTGACCAAATTACTAGGGAAGCACACAACAACACCAGTATTGAGAACTGATCAGTGTGAACAGGTTATTAATTGGATAGCAGATAATACTTCCAGTCACCTGGGCACCACCACCTTCGGTCTGTCTTCCACACGGTCAAGCCTTAGTAGCCATGAGTCTCGACCGCATACTCCTCCTCACCCTGATGCTCCTTCCTCCCACCATGCCGAGTGTCGTCAGACAGCAACTGATCCCACAGTTGGACACTCTGAAGAGCTGTTCACTGGTCAATTTCCATATTTGGGCCCCTCACCTGCTCCGCTTGAAGTGGTGGAAGAGGAGATCCCATGTAGCGATGGCCAAATATTTTAACAGCCACGGCCACAGGAAGGTGACGCTGGCAATTTGTCACAAGAGGTGGACGATGACGAGACACAATTGCCACGAAGTGAGGAGGAGGACCGTGGTGCGGAAGTGGAAGAGGAGGAGTTGGTGGATGATCTAGTAACTGACCCAATGTGGCAGGAGGACACGCAGATTGAGGCCAGCAGCACACAGGGGGAGGGAAGCAGAGTACCCAAACAGGCAGGAAGAAGCAGTGTGGTGGACGCAGATAGAAGGCGGGCAACCGTTCCTCGTAACACCAACACGAGGGACGTTGACAGTAAAACCGGTAGGTCTTCCAGAGTCTGGAATTTTTTTTAAAGACTCTACTGATAACCCCAAGAAGGCCATTTGTACCACCTGCCAGGCCAGCATCAGCAGGGGTGACAAAACTACCAGCCTGACCACCACCAGCATGATCAGGCACATGTCAGCAAAGCACCTGACTTTGTGGGGCGAGCCCCAGGGTCCACGACCAGTGTCAGCGGGTGTCACCCCTGCTTCTTCCGCTGTTGTGCGTGTAAGAGAACCCCCTGTTGTGCGTGCAAGACTATTCCCTGTCCATACTGCATGCAAAGATGCCCCCTCCTCTCAGTCTTCACTTGTTATGGCAGTTTCTCAAGAAACAGCATCAACGTCCACTTCCACATCCCACCACAGCGTTCAATTGTCCATATCCCAGACATTTGAACGAAAGCGCAAATTCACAGCCAATGCCCCAAAGGCCACAGTCCTAAATTCGCACATTTCACGACTGCCTGCGTTGGAAATGCTGCCTTTTTAAGCTGGTGGAGACGGAATCCTTCCGCAACCTTATGGCGGTGGCCGTCCCTCGGCACTCAGTCCCCAGCCGACACTATTTTGCCCGGTGTGCCATCCCTGCACTACACAAGCATGTGTCCCAAAACATCTGCCGTGCCTTCAACAACGCAGTTACTGTGAGAGTCCTGACAACGGACACGTGGACAAGTGCTTGTGGCCAGGGATGGTACATCTCCCTGACGGCACACTGGGTAAACATAGTGGAAGCCGGGACCCAGTCGGACCTTGGGATGGAACACATCCTCCCACACCGAAGATTGCGGGCCCTATGTCAGTCAGAGTTGCCCCCACAGTGTACAGCTCCTTTGCATCATTCTCCTCCTTCTCCTCATGTTCAGCCTCCATCTCAGATCACCACATCCGTTACAAGCTGGAAGCACTGCAGTACTGACTCAGCCAAGCGGCAACAGGCTGTGCTGAAACTCATAAGCTTAGGTGATAAACCTCACACTGCTTGTGAGTTGTGGACAGCTGTGAAAGAGCAGGCAGATCTGTGGCTGAGACCGCTGAACCTACATCCAGGCATGGTCGTGTGTGACAATGGCCTTAACCTGGTGGCGGCTCTGAGGCGAGGCGAGATCACACACGTGCCTTGCTTGGCTCATGTGCTTAACCTCATGGTTCAGCGGTTTCTTAAATCGTACCCCGAGTTGCCAGATCTGCTCGTCAAAGTACGCCGCCTGTCAGCTCATTTTCGGAAGTCAGCTACAGCTTCCGCCGCCCTTGCTGTGTTGCAGCAGCGTTTGCAGCTTCCGGCACACCGACTGGTGTGTGATGTCACCACACGTTGGAACTCTACCCTCCACATGTTGCAAAGGATTTGTGAGCAGAAGAGAGCACTTGTGGAGTACCAGCTGCAACAAGGCCATCGATATTCAGGTCAGACTCCACACATAAGACCTCAGGAGTGGACATGGATGTCTGACATATGTACCATCCTGACAAACTTTGAGGAGTCCACCAAGATGGTGAGTGGCGATGACGCCATCATTAGCGTCAGCATCCCACTTGTCTGTCTTTTGCAACGCTCTCTGCAGAGAATTAAAGAGGAGGCATTGCAGCCAGAGTGTGATGAGATGGATCAAGAAGCCGTAGCGGGTGATTACACACAGCCCAGCCTCATCTCATCCCAACGTGCATTGGGGAACAATGAGGAAGAAGAGGAGGAGGAGGAAGAACAGGAGCTGGTATCATGCGCTGTAGACGGTAGTACCTGTACAACTGTCATACCGTCGGTTCATCGTGGGTGGCCTGAGGACAGGGGGGAGGAGGAGAGCATGGTCAGTCGTCATCTTGGTGAGGACACGGAAGTCTTGCCGGTTACCAGTCTGGCACGCATGGCTGACTTTATGTTACGCTGCCTTAACCGTGACCCTCGCGTTGTCAAAATGTTGGGTGACAGTCATTACTGGTTGGTGACACTTTTAGACCCCCACTACAAGGAGAACTTTCACTCTCTTATTCCTGAGGTGGAGAGGTCTACAAAAATGGGGCAGTACCAGAAGGCTCTTGCTGCAGAACTGTTAAGAAAATTCCCATCTGAACACGCTAGCGGCACAGGTCACAGTTCGTTGCCCAACCAAGGCGTACAGGCGAGAGAGACGCAACTCCAATCCAGCAGAGGCAGGGGAACACTGTCAACGTTCTAGGACAGTTTCCTGAGACCCACCCAGCTTACAGACCCTGAGGGGCGGGGTACTTTCACAAGGAGTGGAAAGTTTCAAAAGATGGTGAGGGAGTACCTTGCCGACCGTACCAGCGTCCTCTGTGATTCCTCTGAGCCTTTTAATTATTGGGTATCCAAGCTGGACACTTGGAATGAACTCGCTCTGTACGCCTTGGAGGTCCTGGCCTGCCCTGCCGCTAGCGTGTTATCGGAGCGTGTTTTTAGTGCCGCTGGGGGAATTATAACTGATAAGCGCACTCGCCTGTCAACTGACAATGCTGACAAGCTGACCCTTATCAAAATGAACAAGGGCTGGATTGGGCCAGACTTCTCATCAGCACCAAATGACAGCAGAGTAACATAAAGTCAAATCCACTGTGTTATTTCGTTAGGTGTATTCCCATTCACTGCTTCACACCCACACATGGGTATACACTTCCTCATTTCGGTTGTTTTTTGCTCTTCTCCTTATCCTCAGCCTCCACGACCACTATACCACCAGGGTGACCGTGGTCCGTGTTGCCAGCATTGCAAGTTCCTCCGTCCTAATTTTTGGCAGCTTTTGCTTGGAAGGCATAGGCAAACACTATGAGAGACCCACTCCCCAATAATGGGAATAATGTTTTTAATATGCTGTACTGCATGGCTCTTGTAAGGGGCATTGCAAGTTCCTCCGTCCTAATTTTTGGCAGCTTTTGCTTGGAAGGCATAGGCAAAGACTATGGGAGACCCACTCCCCAATAATGGGAATAATGTTTTTAATATGCTGTACTGCATGGCTCTTGTAAGGGGCATTAAAATCGTCTTGTTAAGCTACTGTGACCTCCACGTCTCTTCCAAGGGTCATTGACATTGTCTTTTTATTCCACTGGGACCTCCATGTCTCTTCCAAGGGGCATTGATATTGTCTTTTTATTCCACTGTGACTGTTACAACTCTCCTGTTAGGTTTTTTTTAGTTTGCTGGTCACATGACCAGTTTTGCCTATTTAATCCGGCTCCGCCCTCCTGGCATTGCTGGACTTCATTTGTATTTACTACTGTTGAGCTAGCTTGGTGCTCTGTTGCCGTTCTCTGTTAGTTTTGCTAGGTCTTCTGACCTCTTTACTTTTTGTTGTGTGTTTGTCTTTGACTGCTACGATTTCTGCTAGGAGGTGTCCAACTTTTCCCAGTCCCTAGTTCTTGTAGGGATTCCTCCCTCACATCTATAGGTCTTCGTACAGACTAGCCGAGGACTTTAGCAGGTCTGATCGCAGGATCAGGTTCCCCGTTACATCGTAGGGATCTAGTTTAGTTCTATTGTAAGGACAGATCTCCTGTCTTTCCTTAGTCTCTGTAGCAGATCATAACAGTAAGTCCAGCCATAAAAAAAAAAAAAATTTTCTCTAAGGAAAGACCTCCAGTTTTCCATCATGGTCTCGGTGCAAGATTTGGCTCAACGCTTGCAGGGACTCTCTCTGGAGGTGGCCAAGCTCCAACAACACGTGAGTAGCTGTTCTGGAGCGCATTTTGTGGAACCAAAGGTACGTCTGCCTGATCTATTTTTTGGCGAACAACAAGATTTTTTTTTCTTTTAAAAATGCTTGTCTATTAGATTTTCGTTTGAGACCCGGATCCTCTGGTGATGAATCACAGCGCATAGGGTTCATAATGTCACTTTTGCGCAAAGATCCTCAGGGATGGGCCTTCTCTCTCCAACCTAGTGATCCGTGCTTTAGATCAGTGGATAGTTTTTTTTCTGCTTTGGGTTTATTGTACGATGATCCTGATCGTGTCTCATCTGCTGAGTCTGAATTAAGACGTTTGAGGCAGGGATCAGGTAATGTGGAAAAATATTGTTCTCACTTCCGTCGGTGGTCTGCCCAGGTGGGGTGGAATGATTCAGCTTTGAAAAGCTTGTTTCTTGCAGGGCTAGGTGAAAGGGTTAAGGATTTACTGATTGCTTATCCCACACCTGGAAACTTGCAGGAGGCAATGCAATTAGTTATACGGGTGGACAGGATACTGCGTGCAAGGGTTAATGAGAGCAAATCCTCTGCTATGTCAGCTTCGAGTCCTGAGAGGTTCAGTGCTGACAATGGAGAGCCGATGGAAATTGGGGCGATGACACCCCGCTCTCAGGAAAAAGACCGCCGACTTTCTGAAGGCTTGTGTTTCTATTGCGGAAATTCTGGTCATTTGATTAAGAGCTGTGTGCTTCGTATGAAGAAAGAAAAAAAAATGGACAGTCATGCCCGTATTGCCTGTTTAAATTCTAAGGGAGTATTCCTATCTGCCACTACTGCTGCTCAGGATGAATTAATTGAATTTCGGGTATTTGTGGATTGTGGATCTACTCTGAATGTGATTGATGGGGGATTCTTGGAAAAACTTAGATTAGAACCTAAAACTTTGTCATCCCCTATTGCTGTGGTTTCTGTCGATGGCTCTCACTTGAAGAGTGTTACTCACAAGGTCTGTGAATTTCCCCTCACTATTAATGGTATTCATCAAGAGAATTTGGATTTGGTGGTATTGAATAATTTGCCTTCTCCAGTAATATTGGGGTTACCCTGGTTAAAATTGCACAATCCTGTACTGGATTGGTCTACCAATGAAATTAAGTCCTGGAGCCCTAAGTGTTATGACAAGTGTTGTAACGGGCGCATTGCTGCTGTGGATAGAGGGGAATTGCCTGTACCTATTCAGGATTTTTGGAGAGTTTTTTCTGAGGAGGAGTCGCAGGTTTTGCCTCCCCATAGAGACTATGATTGTACCATTGAATTTGTCCCTGGAGCGACTCTTCCTAAGAGTCGTTTATTTAATCTTACTATTCCTGAGAGAAAGGCTTTGGAGGAATACATACAGACAAGCTTGGCCGCTGGTCACATTAGGCCTTCCAAGTCTCCTGTGGCTGTTGGATTTTTTTTTGTAAAAAAAAAAGATGGCGGTTTACGTCCTTGTCTGGACTTTCGTGAGATTAATAAAATTACTGTACGCAATCCTTACCCACTGCCATTGATTCCTGATTTATTTAACCAGTTAGTGGGGGCCAAGTGGTTCTCTAAAATTGATCTCCGGGGGGCATACAATTTGTTGCGCATGAAGGAGGGTGATGAATGGAAGACTGCTTTTAACACTCCTGTGGGTCATTTTGAGAATCTGGTTATGCCTTTTGGTCTCACCAATGCTCCAGCATTTTTTCAGAATCTTATTAATGATATCCTTAGACCTTTAATCGGCAAAAATGTGGTTGTGTATTTGAATGACATTTTGATTTATTCGCCTGATCTGGAGTCTCATTGGCGGAGCGTACGTGAGGTATTACAGTTATTAATGGACAATTCGCTTTTTGCTAAGCTGGAGAAATGTGAGTTCGCTGTACAGAGAATTAGTTTTTTGGGCTACATTATCTCCAGTGAAGGTTTTGAGATGGACCCGGTGAAGGTTCAGGCTGTACAGGAATGGCCTAGGCCTATTGGTTTGAAATCGATACAGAGGTTTTTGGGTTTCGCCAATTATTACAGAAAATTCATAAAAAATTTTTCTATTATTGTCAAACCGCTGACCGATCTCACCAGGAAAGGTGCTAATGCGGTTCAGTGGACTTCTGAGGCCATTGAAGCTTTTGTGTTTTTAAAGGAGAGGTTCACCTCTGCTCCCATCCTTATGCAGCCTGATGTGACTAAGCCGTTTTTGGTTGAGGTTGATGCTTCTTCGTTGGGGGTTGGTGCGGTGTTGTCTCAGGAAAACAAGGATGGAGTACATCCCTGTGCCTTTTTTTCAAAAAAATTTTCCGAGACTGAACTTAATTACGATATTGGTAATCGGGAATTGCTGGCGATTAAACTCGCATTTGAACACTGGCGTCACCTCTTGGAAGGTGCTGATTTTCCCATTCAGGTTTTCACTGATCATAAAAATCTGATCTATCTTGATGCTGCCAAGCGCTTGAATGCCCGTCAGGCTAGGTGGGCACTTTTTTTCTCGCGGTTTAATTTTTCCGTTACTTACATCCCGGGTACCAAGAATGTTAAAGCGGATGCTTTGTCTCGCAGCTTTTCTCCCATGGTCGGTGTTGAGGAGGAAGAGGAGACCATTTTACAAGAAGGTGTTGTGATTGCTGCTTTGGACTCCGTTTTGGAGGATGAGATTCTTAAAGCACAGGAGAATGCCCCATCTAACACTCCCCATGGGAGGTTGTTTGTGCCTAGGACCTTTAGGAGAGATTTGTTTGTTGAGTGTCATGAGTCTCGGTTGGCAGGTCATCCAGGAATTTCTGAGACCAAGAGACTTGTGGGTCGCAGTTTTTGGTGGCCTGGATGGCAGAAGGAAGTCATTAAGTGGGTGCGCCAATGTACTGTGTGTGCTAGATCCAAGTCTTCGCATGCTCCTGCTGCGGGGTTGCTTTGCCCTCTGGAGGTTCCTAGTGCACCTTGGACACATCTGGCTATGGACTTTATTACTGACCTTCCTCCCTCTGAAGGTTTCACGGTCATCTGGGTGGCCGTGGACTGTTTTAGCAAGATGTGTCACTTGGTTCCCTTTATCAAACTGCCTTGCGCTAAGACACTCGCTAAGGCCTTTGTCAAGGAGATTGTCAGACTACATGGTGTTCCTACTGACATTGTTTCTGATAGGGGACCTCAGTTCGTGGCTCGTTTTTGGCGTGCCTTTTGTGACAGGTTGGGAGTCCATTTGTTGTTTTCATCCGGATATCATCCTGAGTCTAATGGCCAGACAGAAAGGAAGAACCAGGATGTTGAGCAGTTCTTGCGTTGTTTTGTGGCAGACAATCAAGAGGGGTGGTCTGAGTTTCTGCCACTTGCTGAATTTGCTCTTAGCAACCATACATCCTCTTCTGCTGGGTGTTCGCCTTTTTTTTGTTGTTCTGGGAGACATCCGTCTTTTGGGTCATTCTCCAAATTGGTTTCGGCTGTGCCTGAGGAGGAGAGTTTTTCCGGTGATTTGGAGAGAGTTTGGACGGATGTGCGTGGTAATCTTCAGGAGGCTAACAAAAAATCTAAGAGGTACTTTGATAGGAAACGGCAAGAGGTTTTGTTTGCTGTTGGTGACATGGTTTGGTTGTCCTCTAAGAATCTGCGATTGAGGATTCCTTCTAAAAAATTGGGTCCCAAGTTCGTAGGGCCCTTTAAGGTGCTTCAGATAGTTAACCAATCTGCTGTTAGGCTGGAGGTTCCTACGTCCTGGAAGATTAATCCGGTGTTTCATGTTTCTCTGTTGAAAAAAGCTGATGTGTCGGATGGTGACGCCTCTGCCACTGTTCCTCCGGTGGTGGAGGACGGGGAATATGAAATTTCCCGCATCCTAAATTCTAGACGGTATAGAGGGAGTTTGCAGTATCTCGTCGCTTGGAAGGGTTTTGGACCTGAGGATAACTCATGGGTGAGGGCGGATGATGTTTCTGCTTCCAGACTTGTCCAAGCATTTCACAGGAGGTTTCCTGGTAAGCCTGGGCCTAGGGGATCCGGAGGATCCTCTTAGAAGAGGGGGTACTGTTACAACTCTCCTGTTAGGTTTTTTTTAGTTTGCTGGTCACATGACCAGTTTTGCCTATTTAATCCGGCTCCGCCCTCCTGGCATTGCTGGACTTCATTTGTATTTACTACTGTTGAGCTAGCTTGGTGCTCTGTTGCCGTTCTCTGTTAGTTTTGCTAGGTCTTCTGACCTCTTTACTTTTTGTTGTGTGTTTGTCTTTGACTGCTACGATTTCTGCTAGGAGGTGTCCAACTTTTCCCAGTCCTTAGTTCTTGTAGGGATTCCTCCCTCACATCTATAGGTCTTCGTACAGACTAGCCGAGGACTTTAGCGGGTCTGATCGCAGGATCAGGTTCCCCGTTACATCGTAGGGATCTAGTTTAGTTCTATTGTAGGGACAGATCTCCTGTCTTTCCTTAGTCTCTGTAGCAGATCATAACAGTGACCTCCATGTCTCTTCCAAGGGGCATTAAAATCATCTTGTTAAGCTACTGTGACCTCCACGTCTCTTCCAAGGGGCATTAACCCCTTAACAACCGGTGACGTATTAGTACGCATATTTGCGTACCCCCCCCGTTCAGTGAGGGCTGCTGCGCTGAGCCCTCACTGAACGGAGCACATGTCAGCTGATTCTTACAGCTGACATGTGCCCGCAACATCCCCGGGTGGAATCGCGATCCACCCGCTGCTGTTAACATGTTAAATGCCGCTGTCAATCTCCGACAGCGGCATTTAACGTGCGCTTCCTGGAAGCGCGTCCTAAGCCCCGCCCACCGGCGACCCCGTCACGTGATCGCGGGTCACCGATGGGTGGGCATGACAACCCAGGGTCTGCAGCAGACGCCTGTGGTTGTCATGATCTGGTCGCTATGAGCGCCACCTAGTGGTCGGCGCTCATAGCACAGGACCATTTCTGCTGCATGCAGGGGACCTGCTTGTCCCCTGTATGTAGCAGAGCCGATCAGACAACTGCTGCTTCTAGTCTGCTATGGAGACTATTGAAGCATGCAACAAGTGAAAAAAAAAAAGGTTTTAAAAATATAAAAAAAAATAAAAAAATATAAAAGTTTAAATCACCCCTCTTTCGCCCCATTCAAAATAAAATATAAAAAAAAAAAACCCTACATACACATATTTGGTATCGCCGCGTTCAGGATCGCCCGATCTATCAATATCAAAAAAGAATTAATCCGATCGGTAAACGGCGTAACGAGAAAAAAATTCTAAACGCCAGAATTAGGTTTTTTGGTCACCGCAAAATTGCAATAAAATGCAATAACGGGCGATCAAAACATCGGATCTACCCCAAAATAGTATCAATAAAAACGTCAGCCCAGCACGCAAGAAATAAGCCCTCACCCAGCCCCAGATCACAAAAAATGGAGACGCTACAGGTCTCGGGAAATGGCGCTATTTTTTTTTTTTTTTTTTACCAAATTTTGGAATTTTTTTTCACCACTTAAATATAAAAGAACCTATACATGTTTGGTGTCTATGAACTCGTAATGACCTTTAGCATTCAGTGAATGTGGTAAAAAAATAAATAAAAAACCACTGTGGTATTGCACTTTTTTTGCAATTTTACCGCACTTGGAATTTTTTTCCTGTTTTCCTGCACAGGATATGGTAAAACTGGTAATGGTGTTGAAAAGTACAACTCGTCCCGTAAAAAATAAGCCCTCACATGGCCATATTGACCAAAAAATACAAACGGTATGGCTCTGGGAACAAGGGGAGCAAAAAACGAAAATGCAAAAATGGAAAATGCTCCGGGGCTTAAGGGGTTAAAACCGTCTTGTTAAACCACTCTGAACTCCACGTCTCTTCCAAGGGGCATTAAAATAGTCTTGTTAAGCTACTGTGACCTCCACGTCTCTTCCAAGGGTCATTGATATTGTCTTTTTATTCCACTGGGACCTCCACCACTCTTCCAAGGGGCATTGATATTGTATTTTTATTCCACTGCGACCTCCACCACTCTTCCAAGGGTCATTGATATTGTCTTTTTATTCCATTGGGACCTCCACGTCTCTTCCAAGGGGCATTAAAACCGTCTTGTTAAACCACTCTGAACTCCACGTCTCTTCCAAGGGGCATTAAAACCGTCTTGTTAAGCTACTGTGACCTCCATGTCTATTCCAAGGGGCATTAAAACCATCTTGTTAAACCACTCTGAACTCCACAGCTCTTCCAAGGGACATTGAAATGTTGTTTTTAATTACCTCTAACCTCCACGACTCTTCCAACGGGCATTGCATTTCCTCCTAATTTTAGTCAGATTTTGCTTTTCAATGCATAGGCTTACACTAAGGGAGACTCACTCCCCAATAATGGGTAGAAGGTTTTTAGTAGGCTGTAATCACGTCTGTTTCAAGGGGCATTGCAGTTCCTCATAATTTTTGGAAAGCCTTCCATTCACTGCTTAGGCCAACAGTGTACAGGAGACCCAGTTGCTATAAATGGAAAAAACGGTTTAGTTCAGGCCCTCTGACCTCCATGTCACTTCCAAGGGGCATTGGAGTGCCTCGAAACTTTTGGTAGGCATTGCACTCACTGTATGCCCTATAACTGTGTAGCCGAACAGCTCCTTTTGGTACAGAAACATATCCTACAAGACATGTGTGGTTGACTGGCCTGATATTGATGTGAATGGTCCCTGTTCCTCCTGCTCTTTCTCCTTTGCCACCACCTCATCCATCATTCATCACCTGAAGCTTTGTTTTAACGGGAGTCATAAAACTGGGATAGTAGCAGGAAAACATCCAGCAATCCTCAGAGGAGGTAGGATATGCGCCAAAACGCTGACCACCTCAGGCCTAGCCGCTACTACATACATGCGCTTGCATTCCAAGGATCAGAAAGCTAAGGAGATGGATGGCCTCATGATCATGAATAATTTACTCGTTGTGTAGGAGGCCGACCACTGCTGCTGTCTACCTTCTGAACTTTGTGTTGAAGCCTGATTGACCCCGGACCTGCAATCCTCTATGTCTGGAAGACATGTTGCATCCCAGTGTCCAACTGTGTCTCAACTGTGAAGGCGTCAGTGAGCTCGACCATCCCTGGTCACATTCACTTGTCCATGTGTTTGTGGTTAGGCTGTCCTTCCTACTAAATGCAGTGGGGAGGGCACAGGTAATTTTGGTATGCGCGCTTGTGTATAAGGCGCACCGGGACAAATAGGGGTGGCTCGGGACCGAGTATGGACACCCGGACGCCCCCTGGCGGCTGGGGACCAAACGTGGACACCCGGCCGCCGGGCGGCTGGGGACTGACATGGTGGCCGGCGTCTGCCTCCACAAGCCTAAAAGGCCTCATTTCAAGTGCAAGCAAGCTAGCAGTATGGTACTGCAGCCTGGGGTGGGTGGGTGGCAGGCTTCACACTTACGCTTGCATTCCAAGAAAACAAAGCAGATGCTTACTTCTATCATCATCATCATGCTCCTCACCTTGGCACTCTCAACTCCCCTGATGGAGAAGCCAGGGCCCACCGGAGGAGTCTGGTTGTCTAGTGGGCTTGTCCAATGTTGCCCTAAAGCAGGCCAGGCTAAGAAAAGTGTGTGGAAGGTTACCGGGACAAATAGTGGCGGTTGGGGACCTCGCTGCCGAAGCAGCCATCAGGTAGTGGCCAGCTTCGGCCTCCGCCAAACTAAAAGGCCCCATTTCAAGTGCAAGCTAGCAGTATAGTATTGAAGCCTGCGGGTGGGTGGGTGGTTGGCTGCATATTTGCGCTTGCATTGCAAGGAATGGGGGAGGTACAATTGAACACTGCCCTCGGACAAGGACTTGCACAGGGATAGTTGCAAGTCTGCATCTTCTGATGCAGCAAGGATCACTTCTGATGGGCACACTTTTAGGCAGTGACCTGGTGTCAAGCAAAAATGTATTTTTCGTCCTAGTTTTAAAAATGTTGAAAGGACAGCCAGAGATGTCTTAAATCTCCACCCCCTGTTCACTCGGAAGGGACCTCCATAGAAATCTACTCTTGCATCCCCCAAACAAGGAATTTTTATAACCGCCATAAACCTCAGCCAAAAGCAAGCATACTGGTCTACACTGGATTTCCCCTCCAAAGCCCTATTGTGTAACTGTACAAACTTTTAATGTCGAGTTTAATAACGCACATGACTGTCACAAACACATGGACCACATTTTTGGGATGCTCACCTTTTTCCAGTTATGATGGTGTATCTTTCATAACCGGGAAACCACCAGAAACCTAGGAAATGGGGTCTGAGCTTCTGAACGTCATAGAAATGTCATATTTGATATCAATCTCCGTGAATATTGGTGACGGCAAACATGATGTATCCATCTTGGATGTGGGGCCCACCCCATACCAACATATGGAAGATGAAGGATTTTTATGTCTTGTGCAGCTGGGTGGGTTCACAAAACCGAGCCCTCGTGTGAGGTAAACAACATGGGTGTGTCCTAGTGTTTTGCCTCCTTACTAAAAACCAGAACGGCCATGTTGGCTCATTCCAACCCAGGGACATCAGACGCAAGCACTCCTCGCTGCGTGGAGGAATCACACCTAATTTCCGGGGAGCGGTCACCCCCACAGAATCTGAGACCATCAACGCGTGGCGCAGGTTTTGCTATTACTTATCACTTTTATTTTAATAACTGTTTTATGCATATATGTAAATTGTCTCTTTTATAATATCTTGTATATCGTTTGTAAACACTGCCAACTTTTGGGAGTAAATTAGTATTATTTAACAGCTTCGTTCTTCTTGTCCTATATCGAGCAAACACGTTCCTCACCCGCTAATTTCACGTTACCTAACGGATACCCGATCCACCTGTTAAGAGATCGGTGGTGGCAGCAGACGGTGTATTTATGTGATATTGTGGTTTGAGGGTGGCTGGATTGAAGTATATATACGTTCCTGGAAGGAACTTGTGGTATATATACGTCCTGTCACATCACGTGCCACAATAGTCGACATAAATGAGAGCAGCTGCGCCCTGTTGCTTATCCTCGGTCAATACCGTGTTTGACCAGCAGAATAAGGGGGCTTCAGAGGGCTGCAAGGTCTGACCAAGTTTTCCTGACACCTGGGTGTCAGAGATGCTTCCAGGGGTCTTCCCCATGCTGTTTCCATGTCTCTTCGGCACTGTATGCATGTGTCACACAGCACATGGCCAGATAAGGTTGTAAAATGTTAAAATGACATTTCCCCGTGAATGCATTTGTCATGGTTGAAAGCAATACAAAAGTGCAAAAACGCATAAAAATGCTACTTGTGAACATAGCCCAAGGTGTGGAGGAGTATTTTTTGTTTTTGGTTATTTATTTTACCTTATACACCAGTCTTTACCCTGGAAAGGATGTTCCTTAACATATTTTACAGGAAAACAGTTCCAGTTTAGTTTTTGAACGTTTTATTGTGAGTCCTTAAAAGTGGCTTAATACCTCTGACCACGTTGTTGACAGCAGTGACCTGGGGGTCAGAAATGCTTCCTGGGGCAATCCCCATGCTGTCCCTATGTCATTTGAGCACTGTCACTATCGTTTTGTGCACTTTTTAGGCTTTCTACATACTGATGGGGGTCCCGCTGCAAAAATGCTCGGGTTTTCCATAGACTAACATTGGGCTCGTTGCTCGGGTCGAACACCCGAGTATCACGGTGAGCTCGGCCCGAGCTTCGAGCATCCGAGCATTTTAGTACTCGATCAACACGAATTAATACCTTTGTGAGTGCTCAACGTGCCCTTGTGGTTCCCTTGCTTTTCATGATACTGTGGGGTGTATAATATAGTCACACATTGATTTTTTCTGTGACTTATTTGGCACGTATATATGAGGTTTGACCATATCATGATTTTGCTATAGTTCTGTTATACAGTACAGACCAAAAGTTTGGACACACCTTCTCATTTAAAGATTTTTCTGTATTTTCATGACTATGAAAATTGTATATTCACACTGAAGGCATCAAAACTATGAATTAACACATGTGGAATTATATACTTAACAAAAAAGTGTGAAACAACTGAAAATATGTCTTATATTCTAGGTTCTTCAAAGTAGCCACATTTTGCTTTGATGACTGCTTTGCACACTGTTGGCATTCTCTTCATGAGCTTCAAGAGGTAGTCACCGGAAATGGTCTTCCAACAATCTTGAAGGAGTTCCCAGAGATGCTTAGCACTTGTTGGCCCTTTTGCTTTCACTCTGCGGTCCAGCTCACCCCAAACCATCTCGATTGGGTTCAGGTCTGGTGACTGTGGAGGCCAGGTCATCGTGCGTAGCACCCCATCACTCTCCTTCTTGGTCAAATAGCCCTTACACAGCCTGGAGGTGTGTTTGGGGTCATTGTCCTGTTGAAAAATAAATGATGGTCCAACTAAACGCAAACCGGATGGAATAGCGTGCCGCTGTGGTAGCCATGCTGGTTCAGTATGCCTTCAATTTTGAATAAATCCCCAACAGTGTCACCAGCAAAGCACCCCCACACCATCACACCTCCTCCTCCATGCTTCACAGTGGGAACTAGGCATGTAGAGTCCATCCATTCACCTTTTCTGCGTCGCACAAAGACATGGTGGTTGGAACCAAAGATCTCACATTTGGACTCATCAGACCAAAGCACAAATTTCCACTGGTCTAATGTCCATTCCTTGTGTTCTTTAGCCCAAACAAGTCTCTTCTGTTTGTTGCCTGTCCTTAGCAGTGGTTTCCTAGCAGCTATTTTACCATGAAGGCCTGCTGCACAAAGTCTCCTCTTACCAGTTGTTGTAGAGATGTGTCTGCTGCTAGAACTCTGTGTGGCATTGACCTGGTCTCTAATCTGAGCTGCTGTTAACCTGCGATTTCTGAGGCTGGTGACTCGGATAAACTTATCCTCAGAAGCAGAGGTGACTCTTGGTCTTCCTTTCCTGGGGCGGTCCTCATGTGAGCCAGTTTCTTTGTAGCACTTGATGGTTTTTGCAACTGCACTTTAGGACTAGTGTTGAGCCACCCCCGTAGTGTTCGAGTTCGGTTCGGTTCGTCGAACGCCCGTGTGTTCGCCGAACTGTTCGTCGAACTGTTCGTCGAACACCTTCGAACACCGTTAAAACCAATGGCAGGCAAACAAAAACACATAGAAACACATAGAAAACACCTTCAAAGGTGTCCAAAAGCTGACAAACTGCTCAGAAGACACAACTAACACATGGAAAAGTGACAAGTACATATAGTCATGAGAAAAGAAAAGAGGTGGAGGAGTAAAAGGAGGGGGAGACACAGATATAGGCATGTCATGCCCTTCTAAAATCCAAAAAGTGAGAAGCCGACACGTTCAGTCCGCTCCTGCCCGTGCCACTTCCGTGTCGCTGGGTTTGTGCCAGAGCCGCGGTGAACCCTGATGGCCAGCCCCCCTCTCCCAATACTGGTGCCTGTCCGCTGGTGGGTCGAGCGAGCCCCCCTGTGGTGGAGGCAGCTCTAAGCTTTTTAATTTAAATTGTCTCTCTAATTTGAATGAATACACTTTAAATCCATTTACAAGGATCTATTGGAGGGCAAGTCTCATGCCAGCAGCCACGTAATTCCAGCTCCAGTAGCGTCCACTAAAGCTGCTGCAGTTAAAAAGCTTTTATAAGGATCGAGCTCGGCTGTCCACCGCAAGGCATCCTACTGCCAGTCCCAGCCCCTATGCCTTGGGGTGCCTCCTGATGCTCTTCACTGAGTATCCCGTGGTCCCGAAGCATTTCCTTTGAAAAAATTAAGTGTCCAAACTACAGGTGGTGTAGCTTGCTTAACAGCCGGGATAATCCGCTGACTAGCAGACACTGCTACTAGGCACAAAGTATTTCCTGGGCTAGATGCAGTTAAAAATTTGTAATTAGATACTCTCGTTGGATGCTGAGAAAGCATTCCATAGAGTCTCCTGGCACGCCATATATGATTCTCTTAAAAAGCTTGGGGTAGGGGTCTAGGGGACCCTTTTATAGCCAAAATCACGGCCCTGTATCGCAATACGTCACCTGGCTGAAGATAAATGAAACTGTAGCACCCTGAGGGCTCGGTTGCTACAGAGGTATTGCACCTCACCCAGAGGTGTGATATCTCACTCTCAGGTAAGGATGGAGTGTGGATCAGGACCCGACACCTGCATGCATTACACCACATTGCCGTGGGGCAGGGCGACCAATATGCCCCTGAGATGGGCACGACAGTCCCTGTCCCTGGCTGGAGTGGGGGGAGGGAACACTGAGGAAGGGGAACCCTGTAGTGCAGGAGCAGGGAGGAAGCAGTTCCTGGGTGCATTGAGAAGGGAGTATAAAAGGTGGGCACCATCTTAGTTCAGTGCAGAGAAGTCTGAGCAGAAGTGGCAGGGAGCAGGGGCTCTGCATGAGCTCTGCTCCGGAGGCGGGCCTAGTAACAGAGGCCCAGGCCTGGAAGAGGGAGAAGGAAGGAAGAGGAGCGGAGAAGGCTCCAGGAACGAGGAACGAAGGGATCCCAGGGGTGCGGACGGGCGAGTCGCCACCGCACGCCCGAATCCACCTGCATGCAGGGGTCAGGCCAAAGGGGGAGACCGGTCCCCGAAACTAGTGGAGGCAGGAAACGACCCTCAGCTAGAAACCGGAGGCTGTGACATTTTATGTGGCGCAGCCCCTCGCTACACCCGCTAGGAGGGCAGCACATAGGGTCAGGGAAACTGGCGCCAAGTTTACCAAGAGGAGGCCCGAGGCAGCCGGACAGAAGGGTTGGTAAGAAAGGCCAGACAAAGGACACACAAAGGGGGTCCTGTGAAGCGCTCCAAAGTTATCTGGGAGTTGTCTGAGCCCCTCACCTGGTGAGCACAGTATGACGTCGGCAGCCGTTACCTGCAGACGTGGTCTGGATAATAAGAACTGTGAGTAAAGGCCCTGGACTGCATCACTGACTCCGTGTCGTTACTGCTGCTGCCCTGCACCATCACCCCCATCCTCCGCATACACTGCCCTGAGGCTATACTCCTCCCGTGGGGAGTTATGCTACGCTCTGCTGCACCCACAACACCAGCCTCAGCGGTCTGCCCTGCAGCGGCGGTTCACTCTGACCGCAATCCACGGGTGGCGTAGTCGGACATTTAAACATCAAAACCACATAAATAGTTCCGCCACTGGTTTGACCACCCTGAGCCACGGAACCGGGTCGCCGCCACGAAGACTACAACCACCAGCATCCACCAAAAAGGGTCCGACTCCGGGTGTCCCAAGGCCCAGGGGGTGCATCAGAACATTTTCATCACCTTTCACAATCACCAATGGGACAAGGCAGGGATGTCCTCTGTCCCCTCTGTTATACATCCTAGTGACGGAGCACCTGCTCCCATCAATTCGCCATAACCCCAATATTAGGTGGATTGAGGTGGGAGGCACCGAGTACAAGTGCTCTCTATTTGCTGATGATGTACTAGTATATATCACTCAATCACATATATCCATCCATTCTGTTATGGCTGAAATAGATCACTTTGTTACATGGTCAAATTTTAAAATCAATGCAGCGAAGTCTGAGGCCCTCGATGTCTCCCTCCCCAAATCCATATAGGATTCCATCCAGTCCAACTTTCCCTTTGCCTGGCCCTCACAGGGTATCAAATACTTAGGAATTCCTATTCATAGAGACCTCTCCCATCTATGTTATCTTAATTTTGGGCCCTTTATTGAACAACTCCATACAGACCACGGTTGGCAAGTTAGAACTGTAAGATTCACTACGTGAACCACTGGTGTTTTGTGGAAAAGCACATGTACACTGTGTTCCAAATTGTTATGCAAAAAGTGTTTAGGAGTGATAAGGGAAGAATTTGTTTGTTTGTCAGTTAAACTCATTGATGGTGATGTGTGTCAGGGCTCTTTATATCACTGTAAGCAATTGCAGACACCTGTGCTAATTAGTTTGGCAGGTGTGTCCAATGAAAGGCAAGACTACTTAAGAAGGCTCTCTCACATTATTAAGCAGCCTACATTTTCTGCCAAAATGGGAAAGAAAAAGGATGTGTCGGCTGCTGAGAAGCAACAAATTGTGGAGTGTTTAGGTCAAGGCATGACTACAATCAACATTGTGCGATGATCAAGATGAAGTGTCTTGGCAATCAAGAAGTATGTAGCTGATTCACAGTACACACGTGTGCGTGCTGATAAGGGCAAATTGAGGACTCTTTCCTACAGGCAATTACGTCAGGTTAAAAGAGCAGCGGCAAAAAAGCCTTGTCATAGCAGCAGACAAGTTTTTGAAGCTGCTGGTGCCTCCAACGTCCCCCGAACAACAAGATGCAGGGTACTTCAGAGGTTTGCAGCTGTGCATATGCCATCCTGTCGACCTCCTCTATCCACTTCACACAAGTAGAAACGGCTCCAGTGGGCCAAACATTACATGAAGACTGATTTCAAAACTGTTTTGTTCACGGATGAGTGCCGTGCAGCGCTCGATGGTCCAGATGGATGGAGTGGAGGATGGCTGGTTGATGGACACCCCACGCAAACACGGCTACAGCGCCAACAAGGAGGAGGTGGAGTAATGTTTTGGGCTGGAATCATGGGGAGAGAGATTGTCGGCCCCTTTAGGATCCCTGAAGGCGCTAAAGATGAACTCCATAATGTATGTGGATTTTCTCAAACAGCACTTCCTGCCATGGTTCAAGAAGAAGAACCATGTATTTCACAGCAAGATCATTTTTTTGCATGATAATGCACCATCTCATGCTGCACATAAAACATCTGCATCTCTGGCTGATATGGGCATAAAAGGGGACAAACTTATGGTGTGACCCCCATGCTCCCCTGACCTCTACCCCATTCAGAACCTCTGGAGCATCATCAAAAGGAGTGTCTATGATGGCGGGAGGCAGTTCACATCTAAGCAACAGCTCTGGGAGGGTATTCTGTCCTCATGCAAAACAATTGAAGCAGAAACCATCCAAAACCTGACAAATTCAATGGACGAGAGAGTTCAGAAGCTCCTTTCGAACAAGGGGTCCTATGTGAAAATGTAACATCACCTAGAATAAAGTTTTGAGTTGAAAACTGTTTGATTTCAGTTTCTAATAACCTGCTAATGCTTATAATTTCAAAAATGACCATTTTTTTGGTCTTTATTAAAATGAAAAGGTTGATCGAAAAGTTTGGGGGATCTAAGAGTGTGGCAACCCAGTAGTCATGATTACTTCGAATTCTGACAATATGAGGGTCATGTTGCAGGTAGTGCAGCAAGAAGGCACTTATGTGTCTTGCGCATCTCGGAGCCCCAAAATTATTTTCCAGGCTAGATGCAGCTACAAATTATTATTAATTTTAAATCTGGTGGGGCTTAGTATAGATGGGCTAATAGGATCAGTGCTGCACACTGCTACAAAGCCCAAATTATTTTCCAGTCAAGATACAGATAAACATGATTAGTAATTTGAAAGCTTAAAACGGTTGGTAGGGTGATTTTAACCAATCATCAAGCTTTTACTCTCCCCAGGATGACACAGGGGTAGAAAAGTCGTTTCGGATCCATGATTTGTTCATCTTTATGAACGTGAGTCTGTCTACATTATCAGTGGAGAGCCGCGTGCGCTTATCTGTCAGCACACCACCAGCAGCGCTGAACACACGTTCAGACAGAACGCTGGCTGCGGGGCATGACAAGATCTCCAAGGCGTAAGTGGCTAGCTCCGGCCATTTATCCAGATTGGAAGCCCAAAAAGAGCAAGGGTCCAGTGACACAGTCATGGCTTCAATGTTTACTTGGAGATACTCCTGTACCATCGTCTCTAGGCGTTGACTATGTGTCAGACTTCTTGTCTCCTGTGGCCTTGCAAAGGATGGGCTAAAAAAGTGGTGAAATGATTCCGCAAAATTTATGTTACCAGCAGATACTGTGGTTCTGTTACGGTTTGAGTGCTGAACACTTGACGGTCCCACGGTTGGCAAGTTGGAACTGTGAGATTCACTACGTGCACCACTGGTGTTTTGTGGAAAAGCACATGTAAGATTCTGCAACAGTCTCTGCTGATACTCCTGCATGCGTGCATCCCTTTCTATGGCAGGAATAATTTCTGCAAATTTACTTTTGTACCGGGGATCTAACAGTGTGGCAACGCAGTAGTCAGGATTATTTCTAATTCTCACAATTCGAGGGTCATGTTGCAGGTAGTGCAGCAAGAAGGCACTCATGTGTGTTGCGCATCCAGGAGCACCAAGTCCCTGTTGTGTTGGTGGCGAGGTAACAATCATGCTTCCTTCCTCTGTCCTCTCCCCCCAACCTCGCACAACAGAAATGTGATCAAGGTCTCCCTCATCTGATGAGTCTTCCATCAGTTCGTCCTCCACTTCTTCCTGGGCTCCTGCACCTTCCTCACTAGTTTGGCTGCTACCATGCGCCCTGGTAAAACCATCTCCCCCACCCTCACATGCCTGCCGCCTTGGTGCTGCCGACCGTCTGGACCTTGCAGATGTTAGCCCTTCCGCATACAACTCCTCCTCCTCTACTTCCTCCACCTCCTCTTGTGCCACCACCTGACTCCGAATTCTGTTTAACATGTGCTCCAGCATGTAAATCACCGGAATAGTCATGCTGATAATGGCATCGTCAGCACTAAACATCTTCGTCGCCATTTCAAAACTGTGCAGAAGGGTACATAGGTCCCTGATCTGAGACCACTCCTCCAGCGTGATTTGCCCCACCTCCGGATCTCGTTGGCCCAGGCTATACGTCAGAACGTATTGCACCAGGGCTTGTCGGTGCTGCCACAGTCGCTGCAACATGTGCAGAGCTGAATTCCACCGGGTAGGCACATCGCATTTTAGCCGGTGAAGTGGCAGGCCCAACGACTTCTGTAGAGATGTAAGTCGCTGAGCTGCGGGATACGAACGGCGGAAGTGAGCACACAGCGACCGTGCCCTCTGCAGAAGGCCATCTAGTCTGGGATAGTGGGCTAAAAATTGCTGGACAACCAGGTTCAAAACGTGAGCCATACAAGGCACGTGTGTGACATTGCCCCGGCGAAGGGCCGCACCCAGGTTTGCAGCATTGTCGCACACGGCCTTCCCTGGTTTCAGGTCCAGTGGAGACAACCATTCATGAAATTGGTTCTCCAGAGCTGACCACAACTCCTCAGCTGTGTGACTCACATTTCCCAGACATTTCAAAGTAAAAACCGCCTGATGACGTTGAGCCCTACTGCCAGCATAGTAAGGAGGTGTGCAGGATCCCTTCTGCGCAGTTAGAAAGCTTGTGGCATGACCAGATAGGCTTTGGGTGCAGGTGGAAGACCGAGAGGAGGTTGAGGAGGCAGAAGCAGTGGAGGAACTTTGACATAAAGAGGATTGACGCACAACTCGTGGGGACGGCAAGACTTGGACAGCAGCCCCTTGTCCTGCTGTCACCATAGTTACCCAGTGCCCAGTCAGCGACATGTAACGCCCCTGTCCATGCCTACTCGTCCAAGTGTCTGTGGTGAAATGCACCCTGTCACACACAGAGTTTCTCAAAGAAGCGGTGATGTTGTGTGCGACATGCTGGTGGAGCGCAGGCACACCTTTCTTTGAGAAGTAGTGCCGACTGGGCATCTGGTACTGGGGCACTGCGATGGACATAAGGTCTCGAAAATCCTCTGTGTCCACCAGGCGGAAAGGCATCATTTCTGTAGCCAAGAGCTTGCAGATGGTGAAATTCAACCTCTTAGCTTTCTCATGGCTAGGAGGAAATGGTCTTTTACTTGTCCACATCTGAGGGACCGAGGGCTGGCTATTGTGCTTAGACGGGGTTGATAAGGGTGTCCCCGGCAAATTGCCGGTCTGTGAGGAAGATGCAGGCGGACATGTTAGGTTGCCTTGATCCAAAGGTGGTGCTATCGATGTCGGACAGCGCTCAAGACCAGCTGGTGTTACCACCTCCAAAGAAAATGATGACCTGCCAATCACGCTGGCTGTTGCGGGTAAAGAGGTGGCAGGTCTGCGCCCCAAAACAGGTGTGACTGCTGTCCCCCCAGTCACAGAGGATGAAGAGGCCGCGGATGCACAAGATATGGCAGACGGTGGTTGGCCCGGCCGGCTAGGCCGCATTGTAGCACACTGAGCTTCCCACTGCAACTTATGCTTCATGTCCATGTGCCGGTTCATGCATGAAGTACTCAAACTATGTATTTTTTGGCCTCTACTTAGCTTTTGCTGACAAATGTTACAGATAACACGAGTTGGGTCATCTTTATCGATCTGAAAAAATGCCCAGGCTATGCAAGGCTTAGCACCCATGCGACCTGAAGAGCCACCACGACTTGTGGTGAGAGGCAGAGTTGTGTTTGAGGATGCAGTTGTTGACGTGCTTCCAGTACTACGTCTCTGTCCAGGAAGGCGCAACCTGACCTCGTCGTCACTAGCATCTTCCTCCACCTCCTCTGCTGACCTCATCTCTTGGCTGACTGTGGGTTGACAGTAAGTGGGATCTCCAACCTCATCATCATCACCCTGTGCGTTATCACACCCGTCGTCCTCAGAGCCAACCTGTTCCTGCCCTGACAAAAAACTAAAGTTGTCGCTCCAATCAGGTATTTCAGTCTCATCATCGTCTTCCTCATTGTCTCCACCAACAGGAGTTACAGTTTGGGAATGAGGGTCTACATTATGGTCAGAACCTTCTGCGTCTGGTCCTGGATCCGATTCATAAAGATTCTGGGCATCAATGCAGATCATTTCCTCGTCTGGATTCACAGAAGCGCTGGAGTCGACCTCTGATTCCCAGGCTATAGTATGAGTAAACAGCTCTGCAGACTCAACCATCTGTTCTACCTCATACTCAGACGGGCAGCTGGAGATTTGGGAGCTGTGAGGAAGCAAGTGCGATTGGGGTGACACCTTTGAGGACTGGAGTATTTGTGATGTTGAAGTTGATGTGGAGGAGAGCCCACTTAAAGGAGCACTTGATATCCGTTGAAGCACCTGCTGTTTTTGTGCCTCATCTGGAATTTGTAGCGATTGGCGTGGCCGTAAGAAAGGGATCTTATCACATTGTCCGCTAAAAGAAGTAGACATTTTAGTTTGGCTGGAAGATGGTATTTCTTCTGCAGATGTTACTGTTGCTTTAACACCTACCCCACGGACACAACCTTTTTTCCCCTTCCCAACACGCCTATTCCCCTTTCCACCAGCAGCAGGCCTTTTTCCACTCATTTTGGTGGTTAACTAATTCACAACTCTGGAGTTGTTTGCACAAAAAAACAATGGATGGGAACCTAGCAGAGCTGAGTGGCCAAACTGTGGTATTAGGCCAAAACTATTGGCTGGGTTAGATGCAGAAAAAAATTATATTCAATTTGCAACCTGATGGAGGTCAGTATAGATGGACTAATAGAGAAAGTCCCACACACAGCTAGAAGCCCAAATATTTTTTCAGAGGTAGATGCAGAAAAAAAATATATTCAGTTTGCAACCTGATGGAGGTCAGTATAGATGGACTAATAGAGAAAGTCCCACACACTGCTAGAAGGCCAAATATTTTTTCAGAGCTAGATGCAGAAAAAAATTATATTCAGTGTAGCGCCGGCGTCCCTGCCCTCTGCTAGGCAGGGACGCTGTTCCCCTCACCTCTCTGCTCCGTGCCCGGCGTCCTCCTCCCGCTCTGCTGGCAGCGCGCGCTCCTTCCCGGCCACTGTGCTTAGGGCGCGCGCGCTCTCCCTCCCTCTTAAAGGGGCCGCGCGCGCCGTCCTAAGGAGTCCCCGGCCAATGGCCGGAGGACTTCACCATATATAAGGCACCTCCTCCAAAATGGAGGTGCCCGAGCAATGTTGTTGCACTGTTCACTACTCTGCTTCAGCCCTCAGGTCCCGTTGCCAGTTACCTGCCAGATACCTGCCAGATTCCTGTCAGCTTGCTGTCTTATTCCTGCCTGATATTCTGCTACCTGCCTGCTAGCCTGAGGTCCGACGGTCTGCCTTACAACTCCTGTCAGTCTGTCTAAGGACCAGCTTGCCCGCTCACCTGGGAGCGCACATCAGCTACCTGCCTGCTAGCCTACCTGGAGGTTCCGCCGTCACGTGCTGTGACCACCTGCCTGTCCAGTGACTCCTGCCCGCTCACCTGGGAGCGCTCATCTGCTGCCTGTCTCCTAGCCTACCTGGAGGCTCTGCCGTCACGTGCTGTGACCACCCGCCTGTCCAGAGACTTCTGCCCGCTCACCTGGGAGCGCTCATCTGCCGCCTGTCTGTTGGTCTTCCTGGACGCTCCGCCGTCACATGCCGTGACCACCCGTTTATCCAGAGACTCTCGCCTGCTCACCTGGGAGCTCACGTCTACCATCAGCCGCCACAGGTCGTACCAACCCTTTACCCAGAGACTGCCCCGGTCACTTGCCGTGACCATCTGCCCGTTCATCCAGAGACTGCCCCGGTCACTTGCCGTGACCATCTGCCCTTTCATCCAGAGACTGCCCCGGTCACTTGCCGTGACCATCTGCCCGTTCATCCAGAGACTGCCCCGGTCACTTGCCGTGACCTCCTGCCCGTTCTTCCAGAGACTGTCCCGGTCATCTGCTGTGACTGCCTGCCTGGTCGCCACCCGCTCCCTTACAAGGACCGCCCCCTTGTATAGTAGCTCAGAGGTTCCGCCTCCCAGACCCGTTACATTCAGTTTGCAACCTGATGGAGGTCAGTATAGATGGACTAATAGAGAAAGTCCCACACACTGCTAGAAGGCCAAATATTTTTTCAGAGCTAGATGCAGACAAAAAATTATTTTTAATTTGCAACCTGATGGAGGTCAGTATAGATGGACTAATAGAGAAAGTCCCACACACTGCTAGAAGGCCAAATATTTTTTCAGAGCTGGATGCAGATAAAAATTATTTTTAATTTGCAACCTGATGGAGGTCAGTATAGATGGACTAATAGAGAAAGTCCCACACACTGCTAGAAGGCCAAATATTTTTTCAGAGCTAGATGCAGACAAAAAATTATTTTCAGTTTGCAACCTGATGGAGGTCAGTATAGATGGACTAATAGAACAAGTCCCACACACAGCTAGAAGCCCAAATATTTTTTCAGAGGTAGATGCAGAAAAAAATTATATTCAGTTTGCAACCTGATGGAGGTCTGTATAGATGGATTAATAGAACAAGTCCCACACACAGCTAGAAGCCCAATATTGTTTCAGAGGTAGATGCAGAAAAAAAATATATTCAGTTTGCAACCTGATGGAGGTCAGTATAGATGGACTAATAGAGAAAGTCCCACACACTGCTAGAAGGCCAAATATTTTTTCAGAGCTAGATGCAGACAAAAAATAACTTTTAATTTGCAACCTGATGGAGGTCAGTATAGATGGACTAATAGAGAAAGTCCCACACACTGCTAGAAGGCCAAATATTTTTTCAGAGCTGGATGCAGATAAAAATTATTTTTAATTTGCAACCTGATGGAGGTCAGTATGGATGGACTAATAGAGAAAGTCCCACACACTGCTAGAAGGCCAAATATTTTTTCAGAGCTGGATGCAGATAAAAATTATTTTTAATTTGCAACCTGATGGAGGTCAGTATAGATGGACTAATAGAGAAAGTCCCACACACTGCTAGAAGGCCAAATATTTTTTCAGAGCTAGATGCAGACAAAAAATTATTTTCAGTTTGCAACCTGATGGAGGTCAGTATAGATGGACTAATAGAACAAGTCCCACACACAGCTAGAAGCCCAATATTTTTTCAGAGGTAGATGCAGAAAAAAAATATATTCAGTTTGCAACCTGATGGAGGTCAGTATAGATGGACTAATAGAGAAAGTCCCACACACTGCTAGAAGGCCAAATATTTTTTCAGAGCTAGATGCAGACAAAAAATTATTTTTAATTTGCAACCTGATGGAGGTCAGTATAGATGGACTAATAGAGAAAGTCCCACACACTGCTAGAAGGCCAAATATTTTTTCAGAGCTGGATGCAGATAAAAATTATTTTTAATTTGCAACCTGATGGAGGTCAGTATAGATGGACTAATAGAGAAAGTCCCACACACTGCTAGACGGACAAATATTTTTTCAGAGCTAGATGCAGACAAAAAATTATTTTCAGTTTGCAATCTGATGGAGGTCAGTATAGATGGACTAATAGAGAAAGTCCCACACACTTCTAGAAGGCCAAATATTTTTTAAGAGCTAGATGCAGACAAAAAATTATATTCAGTTTGCAACCTGATGGAGGTCAGTATAGATGGACTAATAGAACAAGTCCCACACACAGCTAGAAGCCCAAATATTTTTTCAGAGGTAGATGCAGAAAAAAATTATATTCAGTTTGCAACCTGATGGAGGTCTGTATAGATGGATTAATAGAACAAGCCCCACACACAGCTAGAAGCCCAATATTTTTTCAGAGGTAGATGCAGAAAAAAAATATATTCAGTTTGCAACCTGATGGAGGTCAGTATAGATGGACTAATAGAGAAAGTCCCACACACTGCTAGAAGGCCAAATATTTTTTCAGAGCTAGATGCAGACAAAAAATTATTTTTAATTTGCAACCTGATGGAGGTCAGTATAGATGGACTAATAGAGAAAGTCCCACACACTGCTAGAAGGCCAAATATTTTTTCAGAGCTGGATGCAGATAAAAATTATTTTTAATTTGCAACCTGATGGAGGTCAGTATAGATGAACTAATAGAGAAAGTCCCACACACTGCTAGAAGGCCAAATATTTTTTCAGAGCTGGATGCAGGTAAAAATTATTTTTAATTTGCAACCTGATGGAGGTCAGTATAGATGGACTAATAGAGAAAGTCCCACACACTGCTACAAGGCCAAATATTTTTTCAGAGCTAGATGCAGAAAAAAATTATATTCAGTTTGCAACCTGATGGAGGTCAGTATAGATGGACTAATAGAACAAGTCCCACACACAGCTAGAAGCCCAAATATTTTTTCAGAGGTAGATGCAGAAAAAAATTATATTCAGTTTGCAACCTGATGGAGGTCTGTATAGATGGATTAATAGAACAAGTCCCACACACAGCTAGAAGCCCAATATTTTTTCAGAGGTAGATGCAGAAAAAAAATATATTCAGTTTGCAACCTGATGGAGGTCAGTATAGATGGACTAATAGAACAAGTCCCACACACTGCTAGAAGCCCAAATATTTTTTCAGAGGTAGATGCAGAAAAAAATTATATTCAGTTTGCAACCTGATGGAGGTCTGTATAGATGGATTAATAGAACAAGTCCCACACACAGCTAGAAGCCCAATATTTTTTCAGAGGTAGATGCAGAAAAAAAATATATTCAGTTTGCAACCTGATGGAGGTCAGTATAGATGGACTAATAGAGAAAGTCCCACACACTGCTAGAAGGCCAAATATTTTTTCAGAGCTAGATGCAGAAAAAAATTATATTCAGTTTGCAACCTGATGGAGGTCAGTATAGATGGACTAATAGAACAAGTCCCACACACTGCTAGAAGCCCAAATATTTTTTCAGAGCTAGATGCAGAAAAAAATTATATTCAGTTTGCAACCTGATGGAGGTCAGTATAGATGGACTAATAGAATGATGCTATGCCCAAAAGATTTTACTTCACTAGGTGCAGTAAAAAAATTGGTATTCTATACACAGGTGGTATATCTTGCAACACAGATAGGCTACTCCACTGACTAACACACTCTGCAATAGGCCAAAAAGGATTAGCTTTGCTAGATTCAGCCAAATGCTGTGAAAAAAACTTGCACAGCACTGGCACAGACCTGCCTGGCAAAAACTGATAGGAACTGATGTAACCTAGTCCTGAAAAGGACTGCAATTACAATTAGTCTTTACTCCCACAATCTATCTATTTAAGAGCACAGACCTGCCTGATAAAAGTCGTAGGAAATGCTGTAACCTAGTCCTTAAAAGGACTGCAATCACAACTATTCCCTACTCCCAAACTATCTGTAGATTTGTGCGAAAATTGGCTTGAAATTAACAAGGTATAGCGCACACAGCTACAGCGGTGCCGTCTAACACGCAGCTGCAGCAGTGAGAAAATGGTGGCGACGGGGAAAATGGCTTGGTCTTATAGGGCAAGGACATGTGACATACACTGCCAATGACACATGCCCTTGCTTGTGTGAAAAAAGCACTTCGCTCCGTGTGTGCGCTGCTGATAGGCTGACAGATTGCACCTCCTCACTGTAAATGCGGGAAAGAGAAAAAAAAATGGAGATCTTCATTATTCCTGCAGAGATCCATCCCCTGCCCCTCCCCCCACCCCGCTGTACACTCAAACTGCGTATTAACATTAATTTTCATCATTACTGAGAAAAAATCCAGTTAAGATTTTGGTGCACGAACAGTTATCGAACATAACCTCGAAAAGCCGAATTTTTCTCAAATCGTTCGTGTTCGCCGAACGGCTCGAACACCGCCCAAAACAGCTCGAATTTGAGATTGGCGAACAGTTCGAGTAGAACAACGCTCATCTCTATTTAGGACACTTTCAAAGTTTTCCAAATTTTTTGCACTGACTGACCTTCATTTCTTAAAGTAATGATGGGCACTCGTTTTTCTTTATTTAGCTGCTTTTTTCTTGCCATAATACAAATTCTAAGAGTCTATTCAGTAGGACTATCAGCTGTGTATCCACCAGACTTCTGCACAACACAACTGATGGTCCCAACCCCATTTATAAGGCAAGAAATCCCACTTATTAAACCTGACAGGGCACACCTGTGAAGTGAAAACCATTTCCAGTGACTACCTCTTGAAGATCATCAAGAGAATGCAAAGAGTGTGCAAAGCAGTCATCAAAGCAAAAGGTGGCTACTTTGAAGAACCTAGAATATAAGACATATTTTCAGTTGTTTCACACTTTTTTGTTAAGTATATAATTCCACATGTGTTAATTCATAATTTTGATGCCTTCAGTGTGAATGTACAATTTTAATAGTCATGAAAATACAGGAAAATCTTTAAATGAGAAGGTGTGTCCAAACTTTTGGTCTGTACTGTATGTTGAAGCATTTCTGCTTTTTTAATTGTTTTTAACATGTGCTGTTGTTTGTTCAGTCTTTTTCAATAAAAGTAATTTGCATTCTATTTGGTGATCCCTGTCATTCCATACATTCTTTCCTATTTCACGTTGTTACTAACATAGAGGCCGAGCACGCCGCAATTACTCCGCGAGCACCCGAGCGTACTCGCCGAAAGGGTTAACAATTCACACTCGCGCATCATTAATATACACTATATGGACACATATAGCAACTCTTATCCCACCCTTAAAATAATACCCCAAATGTGCTCCTTCTTCTTCCTGACTCCCAATCTCAGCGATCTGCCATTCATTAGTTACTTTCAGTGCACAATCTCCATGTCTGAGCAAAGTCTGTAACTTCTCTATACTAGTGATAAGCGAGCACTGAAATACTCCGGAGCTGGTTACTGCAATCGAGCACTTTGGACTGCTCGGGTGCTCAACTCGAGTAACAAGTATAATAGAAATCAATGAGAAACTCAAGCATTTTTCTGCCAGACTCTCCCAGGAGGCCTGAGGGGCATTAATATCGCTAGAATGGATGGAAAATGTGTTCACATGGGATGGGAACAGCATGGGGAAGATGCCTGGATGCATTTCGGACTACCAGGTCACCGCTGGGAACAATGTTCTCGAGAGTATTAAGCAACTTTTACGGACTGACAATAAAACATACCAAACTGAAGATAAAATGGATTTTACAGGAAAAATGGTTAGGAAACATTCTGTCCAGTATAATGACTTGTATGTAAGGCAAATAAAAAGAGAAAAAACCCTGCCTCTTCCACCCCTTTCACTATGTTCACACATAGCGTTTTGCTGTGTTTTTGCACTTTCTCATTGCTTTCAATGGTGAAAAAACACTTCAAAAACGCTGAAAGAATTGACATACTCCATCTTTCAAAAATGTTTTCCATTTCAGTAAGGAAAAAAAGGAATAAGGAATTGTATGCTTGAAATTATTACTGAAATGTTTTCCCATTTGTAAGGACTCTTAGACTGGTAAAGCCTGTGCAGTAAGTGCAAGGCCTAAAAAAAAATTTAAACAGCGATTGCAATACATCCTGGAATACACATAGAGGATGGCCTCAGAAAATATTTTTTCCTCAATTGGAAACAGTGGGACTCTTAGATTGGTAAAGCTTATGTACTATGTGCAAGGGCTTTCAATAATTAGAAGGTGTCACTCCAATACACCCTGGAACACACACCTAAGAAAACATTTACATTTCAAAGGAGTGGTGCTTCTGAGGCCAACAACAAAGAGTCCAGAAGTTGAGGCAACTACCCAGGGTACAACTGGCACAATAAGGACCTTCAGGCATCCTTCTCAAATTTTGCTCCAGCTAAGGTGGGCGGCAGTTCCTCCTGTGCCAGCTCAGGGCATCAAGTAGATTGAAGCAGGGATTTCAAAACCATTTTTTTGATCTCCTTGGAGACCTTTGCCAATGACAATTCATGAACCATGTGGGGGAAACTTCTCCAACCCATCCTGGGGAAAGAACACCAAAAGTCCTTTGTCCATTTATTCACAAGAGGTTCATTTGGGCCTTTCTCTCATTGTATGAATGTTGAGGCAAATGTGAGGCTCACAGGCCGCAGTCACTGCTGCCTCTGCTTAAAAGGAAGGTGTCGCGATTTTTATTTTTGTATTAATAATTATTGATTATATAATCAATTATTTTTAATACAAAATTCAATTCACTGTTTTAACTGTTTTTTTTTATTTTTTTTATTATTATTATTATTATTATTTTATTCAACAACTGGGGGCTGCCATTTGCATCTGCTGGTGTGTAACAGCGGTTACACACCTCAAATATGGCAAGCCCCTGTGTAGTCGGTCTCCGGCTGCATTGAAACTGCCTTATCTTTGACCTCGGCACGTCCATTGGGCTGTCCAGGTCACAGCTATGGGAGGAGATCGGCACAATTTTTTGAAGCCCACAGCTATGCTGTGAGCTCCAGTTTCCCCGTTACCGAGATGATGTCACAGGAGGGAGCGGGGCCTCCTCCTCCACCAGGAAGCTGCATTGTGCTCAGGCCACTGAGGAGGAGATAAGTTGTGTGGATGAGAGAGGATTGAGGGGCTGCATGATGGAGCTGTAAAGAGGGGAAGGAGGTGTTTTACTTTTTACACACAGGACTAAGTATGAGTGGTCTGAGGATGTATTATGGGGGCAAAGAAGCATGGATGATGTTACTACAGGGTTGCTGCATGTTGGAAGATTGCACAGGAAAGGGGCTGCTGTTGAAGCATGAATGATGTTACTACAGGGGGCTGCTATATGTTGCTGGTTATTAGGGGGCTTTTATAGGAAAGGTTCTGCTGCTACTTGTATAGGGCTGCTTATTGGGGGGCTTTCATAGGAAAAGAGTTGATGTTCCTTGTGTGGGGATGCATGCTTTCGGGCTATGTGGGGAAGGGGCTGATGATAATGACGCATGCTAGGGGGCTGTGCGGTAACGGGGGGATGCTACTTGAGAGGGGCTGCATGCTGGGGGCTATTCGAGGAAAGGGATGATGCTGAAAGCTGGGGGACTGTGTGAGGAATGGGGGGTGTTTTCCTTGTGTGGGGCTGCATGGGGAAGGGGATAATGACAGTCACGTTCGACTGGATGTTGGGGGGCTGTGCGGGGAAGGGTAATGTTTCTTGTGTGGGGGCTGCGTGGGAAAGGGTTTTTACATTTTTATTATCGCTTTTCGTAATATAAGAAGTTACACATAGCCTTGATTGTTCAGTTTTGATGAAAATTGACTCTTCCCATATGTGCACAAGCAGGGGTGGATTAAGAGTAGCAAGGGCCCCGGGCAGTTTAGAAGGCCCCCCCACACACACACACCTGATGTATCACGTGACATGTCACATGATCCCCTGTGATAGATCATGTGATAGTTCACGTAAAATTAATTTGGCACAATATTAATATATTAATTAAAATATTTTTTTTACATTAATTGTATGACTTAACATTGAGCACAATTAAGTATGCTGACATCCCCTATATACAGTATGAGACCCTACACACAATATGAGCTGCCACAATCCTCCTATACACAGCAGGAGGCCGCACGTAGCCATCTATACACAGCGGGAGGCCGCACGTAGCCATCTATACACAGCGGGAGGCCACGTAGCCATCTATACACAGCGGGAGGCCGCACGGTGCCATCTATACACAGTGGGAGGCCGAACGTAGCCATCTATACACAGCGGGAGTCCGCACGTAGCTATCTATACACAGAGGGAGGCCGCATGTAGCCATCTATACACAGCAGGAAGCCACACGTAGCCATCTATACACAGCAGGAGGCCGCACGGTGCCATCTATACACAGCGGGAGGCCGCATGTAGCCATCTATACACAGCGGGAGGCCGCATGTAGCCATCTATACACAGCGGGAGGCCACACGTAGCCATCTATACACAGCGGGAGGCCACACGTAGCCATCTATACACAGCAGGAGGCCGCATGTAGCCATCTATACACAGCAGGAGGCCGCACGTAGCCATCTATACACAGGAGGAGGCCGCACGGTGCCATCTATACACAGCAGGAGGCCGCATGTAGCCATCTATAAACAGCAGGAGGCCGCACATAGCCATCTATACACAGTATGAGGCCACACGTAGCCATCTATAAACAGCGGGAGGCTGCACATGACCATCTATACACAGCGGGAGGCTGCAAATAGCCATCTATACACAGCAGGAGGCCGCATGTAGCCATCTATACACAGCGGGAGGCCGCACATAGCCATATATACACAGCAGGAGGCCGCACGGTGCCATTTATACACAGTGGGAGGCCGCACGGTGCCATTTATACACAGTGGGAGGCCGCACATAGTCATGTATACACAGCAGGAGGCCGCACGTAGCCATGTATACACAGCAGGAGGCCACACGTAGCCATCTATACACAGCGGGAGGCCGCACGTAGCCATCTATACACAGCAGAAGGCCGCACATAGCCATGTATACACAGCAGGAGGCCGCATGTAGCCATCTATACACAATGGGAGGCCGCACGGCGCCATCTATACACAGCAGGAGGCCGCATGTAGCCATCTATACACAGCGGGAGGCCACACGGCGCCATCTATACACAGCGGGAGGCCGCACGTAGCCATCTATACACAGGAGGCCGCACGTAGCCATCTATACACAGCAGGGGGGCGCACGTAGCCATGTATACACAGCAGGAGGCCACACGTAGCCATCTATACACAGCAGGGGGTCACACTGCGCCATCTATACACAGCAGGAGGCCGCACATAGCCATCTATACACAGCAGGGGGCCGCACGTAGCCATCTATACACAGCAGGAGGCCACACGTAGCCATCTATACACAGCAGGAGGCCGCATGTAGCCATCTATACACAGCGGGAGGCTGCACGGTGCCATATATACACAGCGGTAGGCCGCACGTAGCCACCTATACACAGCAAGAGGCCACACGTAGCCATCTATACACAGCGGGAGGCAGCACGGCGCCCCCCCAGATACAGCGGGAGGCCGCACGGTGCCCCCCCCAGAGACAGCAGGAGGCCGCACACAGTCACGCACACACAAACATATACAGACATATACATACACGCATAAACACATTTGAAACACAAAAATACGTATAAACAGACATTACACAATGATATCTGCACACACTCACTCACACACACACACTCACTCACTCACACACACACACACACACACACACACACACACACACACACACACACACTCACTCACCATCCTCCAACTCGGCTCCAGTCGTCCAGCTCCTCTCTGGTGCAGCAGTGCAGGGCGCACACTGCATGACGTCATGCTAGCAGACGCGGCCGCGCACAGGGCCGTGTCTCCTAGCTGTGACACGGCCGGGCCAGCACACAGGGAAGTTTACAGGTGCAGTGCTGACCTGGCCTAAGAAGAAGCTGCGGCCCTGCGTCGCTGCTGAGGGAGCGGTCCGGGGGCCCTCTGCCTGCCGGTATGTGCCACATTGGCGCCAGCGCCGTACATATTATAATGACGGCAATCTGGCCATGGTTCCCCCGGAGCCCCGAGCGGTAGCCCAGATTGCCCTCATTATAATCCACCTATGTACACAAGTCTCAGCACTACCATTTTGAAGTGTGTTAGGAGCTTTGCGGAGAGGAGCAAGACTGTGAGAAAGCGCAGCTGACAGTCATCGTAATTTACAACATACAAGTGGCATAAATTATGACAAACTTACTCCAGTGACCTCGTACGATTCTGTTGTGATTTTCGTCACTTTTGTGTTGTAAATTATGATGACTGTTGGCAGCGCCCTGTCACGTCCCTTCCTCAAAGCTGCGCCCACTCTTCAAAATGACGGTGGTGGTGAGATCCGTGTACATATGGGAAAAGTCGAATTCTATCAAACTGAACAAACAGCGCTGTGTGTGATTGATATATATATCTATATTACAAAAAGTGCTAAGAAAAATGCAAGTTTTGTGAATCAGAAAACATTTTTGCTGAATTGTTGGTCCTATGGAAATACATAAAAAATGTATGTAAAAAAAAATATATGTATAATTTATAATGTATAATTTTTTATGTATACTTCATTAAATACTTAAGCAATACTCCTCCCGAAAAAACATTAAAAAGCCACAAAAACATTATATTTATAAAGCTGGTTCAATATATGATTTAATTTTTATTCAAGAAAAAACCCTCCTATTACCTCATTACTTCCTGCACCTCATTATAACCCGGCTCCTCACTGCAGTGACTCCATTCTAGTCAGTCCTGTAATGAGGCGACTAGATGGGAGTCTGAGGAGCTCCTGGAATCACCTCCATTCTGGTCCTGTCAGTGCTGAGCCGTCTTTGTAGCTGTTCCTGTGAGGACCTCGCTCCAGCAGCTCCGGTCACCTCAGCACTGACCTGTCTGGAGTGGAGGCTCCGGTGAGATCTTCACTACAGCCGCTCTATTCTAGTCACTTCACCAGTGAACCAGCTAGAGAGGAGCTGCTGGAAGGAGCCTCCAATATACACGCAACCGTGACAGGAGGTGGAGGTGCCGGGATGAGGTGAGTATTGGCAGGGGGAGCGGTGTTCACAGCCTCACGTTAGTAGAACACCACCAGGCTGCTGATCACTGCTCTCCACCACCGTGTACAGAGCACAGAAAGGTAATCATCACAATGCTGTGCTCTGATCACTGACTCAGCTCTGCTATATCAGTGTTAGTCTCTGCAGGAGCCTTATACTGAGATAATAAACCACGTATCTAATGCCCATCACATTACACCACTGCTCCCATAGAAGTGGACAGAGCGAGGTCACACATTACACCAATGCTCCCATAGAAGTGGATTGAGAGGGGTCACACATTACACCACTGCTCCCATAGAAGTGGACGGGACAGGTCACGCATTACACCACTGCTCCCATAGAAGTGGACAGAGCAGAGCAGGGTCACACATTACACAACTGCTCCCATAGAAGTGGACGGGGAGGGGTCACACATTACAGTACTGCTCCTATGTAGGTGTACAGAGCGGGGTCATACATTACACCACTGCTCCCACACCAATCCATCCACTTCTATGAGAGCAGTGGTGTAATGTGTGACGCCCACTCCGTCCACTTCTATGGGAGCAATAATGTAGTGAGTCGGAGCAGGGTCACACATTACACCACTGCTCCCATAGAAGTGGACGGAGCGGGGTTACATCTTTCATACATTAGATACTCCGTGTCTAATCCCATGCTGTGTGATCCACTCCACTGTGCTCAATATTATTATTATGTATTATGCTTTACATATGAAAAATGGGTATATATAGCAAACAACAAATACAATAGTTTGAACAAAAACAAGTCGCCGGCTGGTACAGGAGGAGAGAGGACCCTGCCCGCGAGGGCTCCCAATGTAGAAGGAGGGGGGGTGAGGATACAATAGGTGAGGGAACGATGTGTGTTACTCTACACGTATCTAATCGCGCACGTGATACACTCCACGTTTCTAACCCCAGCTTATGATACAGCGAGAACTAACAGAATCATTGCTGCCGGACAGCCTCAGTGACACTGTCTACTTGTCAGTATCACTGGCAGTCACCAACAAAGTGGCTCCACACTGTGATCATAAACTTCATTCTTTCTTATCTTTTTGCAAACACCTAGAAGGGGAGGAGAAGAGTGATATCAGACACGTGATCAGACCCCGCCCACATTTACTGCAGGCATAAGGTGAGCTAGTTATACACTAGGTTTTCATGAAAAATTTCAGCAGCTGCTCCCCCTAGTGTTTAAAAGAGGAAATATCAAAGTTTTTCCCTTCACCCATGACAGCACACCTTGAGAGAGGGATCCGCCCCACCAAGGACAGGAAACCGTCTGAAATAAAAGGGCGGTACATCTCCCTCGATTCAGTTGGTTTCCTGTCCTTGATGGGAACCTGTCTGAATTAGCAAAGGAAAGAAGAAAGAAGATCGATTTTCGTACCCGGCCCTGTCCCGGTTGCAGAAGAAGAGGCCCCGGCCTGTGCACCGGCCTTCAGGGTCCGGAAGCGCCATCCGCTGCACCTTGTTGCTGCGTCCGTGCGGGCATAGGCGGTGAGGAGGGCTTCGGCTCCCCATTGACCGCTGTGCCGCCCTCCCCCTTCCATTCTCCCGGAGTCCAGCGCGGGCTGGGAGCAGCATGCTTCCGGGTGTGACGCTGCCCCTGACGTGACGGTGCGAGGCATGCTGGGAGAGGCGTGCCGGATGACAGGGCACCGGATCCAATATGGTGGCACCCTGTAAGCACTCGCCAGCTGGTAAATGAAGCCTCGGAGGACCTGGATGGCACCACCCCCTATTTAAAAGTGGATCAGAAAGATCAGCGCCTCTCATGCTCCAGCCATACAGTCTTGGTAGCTATGGCAGACCAGGACAGCCAGGAGCAGCAGCAGTTGACACCTCCACCTCAGCAGCAGCAACAGCGTCAGTGGGAGAAGCAGGCACTCATACAGACAGTCGCTCAAGCAACCGCAGCAGTAGCCGCAGAGGCAAGGTGTGGACGTCTCTGTGCCATCCAGAAGGGATTCATCTCGTATCCCATGTTGTGGTAGCCCTTCCAGGAAGAGCTAATTTGGATTGAGATAACAAATTCTCTCTAAATCTGTCTGCCATTTTTGGTTCAAATTAGATAAATAGAATCAATACGATGCATCGGAGAAAAGAAAAATAACTCACAGCCAGTGTCTGAGTGTACAATTCTTGTCTGAATCTCAGAAGCCCAGTCACATATATATATTACAACAACAGAGATATGAAAAGGAGAATGTCTTTACAAGCTTTACATTACCTAACGCTGCAGATATTTTAATTGGGGAAAGAAAGCATTTTAATTGGAAACAACAAAATTGAAAATTATGGAAACATCTGCAAATGTCATTGAAACTAAAACGAGCTCTGTCCAATTAACTCTACTTAAAAAAAAACAGAGGACAGTATAACAGAAACTCAGCTCTACACCCTGTGTTATCACTTTTATGAATAACACTTATAAAGCTAACATTAAATGATCAAATATATAGGTAGATTTAATTGTCTAAAATAATAATCAAAGCAAAGTATAAATATTTGCCACAACACCCTCCACAACCTCCAAATCCGGTACCCTTCAGTGACTTCAGGGGTGAGTGATCTTCGTGAATGTCACTTTGAATTAATAGAGGATTTCTCTTATGTGCTGTAACCCCTAGGAGCCTATGAAAAGTAGCGCCAAATAGAAACACAGAATGTGTGCCTTATGCCAAATACCCCTACCTGTAGAGTGGTAGAAAGAACTTTGTTCAGGCTGTATTGATAGAACTATTGCTGAGAGTACGCCGGATTTTGTTGCTAATATCAGGACCATAGTCTGTTCAGAAATACAAGGTTCCCTGAAGGGGTTGCTTGTAGAGAGAAAAAGGTCCCATAAGGAAATCTTCTCTAACTATGACTCTTCCTCTCAGTCAGATCAGTTTTTTAGTGATTCCTCGTTCTGTTCCTCTTCGGATAGTGACTGTGGTAGACCCTGCTTCCCTATTGAGGGCACCAACAAGCTGGTCAACCACGATGTGGTTAAAGAAAGAAAGAGCAATCAAATCCCTAGAGGATATTATGTTTGTCGGATTGGAAGAGAAAAAGAGGTGCACATTCCCGGTTAACCCTAAAATTCAGGTCCTTATCGATCGGGAATGGAGGAAGCCTGAAAAGACGGGGGCTTTACCTTCACCCTCTAAGAGGAAATACCCCTTTGAGGATAAGGATTCTGAATCCTGGGGACAAAATTACCAAGGTGGATGGCGCTGTAGCTCGGTCCTCTAAGAAATCATCCTTACCCCTGGAGGACTCAGCCATCCTTAGAAATGCTCTTGATAAGAAGACAAACTCTTTCCTGCGTCACACATGGGAAACAGCAGCGGGGGTGGGGGATTTAAGCCAGCAGTAGCAGGCACCTATGTAGCCAGGTCATTAATGGTCTGGTTACAGCAATTGGAAGACCAGCCAGCTTAAAGACAAAAGGATTCCTAGAGATAAGATCCTGTCTAATTTACCTCTAATGCAGGCAGCTTCGGGCTTCCTTGCTGATACTTCAGCAGACTCGGACTCGGACAAGCCGGCGCCTGTGCTCCCGAATCCAGGTACTTGGGCTGCTGCCCGGGCCGGAGTCTTCTGAGTCTAGCTCTAGTTCAGTAATTTCTCTCCCATTCCTTCCAAACAGGGGTGTAGCAAGTAGTTGCCTGAACCTGGTAGTCTTTCAACAGATTATCCAGCTGTGGGGTTTACCAGACATAGATCTGTTCGCCCGCAAGACCAACAGAAAGGTAGAGAAATTCTGTTCATTACACCCATCAGAGAATCCTTATGCGGTAGACGCCCTCCATATTCCGTGTAAGTTCAGGAAAGCCTATGCGTTTCCCCCAATGGTGTAGGTTCCTCCAGTTGTGAGAAGAGTGCGAGAAGATCGGGGGAGAATAATTTTGATAACCCCCTTCTGGCCAAAGAGGCTTTGGTTTTCCCTGCCCCGACTGATGTCGATTTTGGATCCCTGGATTTTGCCAGACAGGCTGGACCATCTCAGCCAGGGGCCAGTATTCCACGCGCAAGCCAAAGGGTTCTATTTTGCGGCGTGGAATTTGAGAGGTCATTACTGAGCAATAAAGGTTTCTCCCCGGCCGTAGTTTCTACCCTACTACGTAGTAGAAAACCCATAACAACTGAAAATTACGGTAGAATTTGGGGGAAGTTCCTGGATTTTCTTAAAACCCCATTGTCGGATAAACCTCCTATTAAGGAGATCTTAGAGTTCCTACAAAAAGGATACTGCTTAGGGTTGGCCACAGGAACACTTGTAATGCAGGTGCCAGAATGCAACGCACAGAGAAACAAGGCAAGGACAGTCAGAGATGGATATAAACAGTTTATATATATATGCAACAGGTGTTCTAAACAAGGGAATGGTAACAGGGATAACAAAGGGTAATTTGAAGTAATAATGTAAAGTCTCTCAAGGTAGTGTGATGCACCCAATTGTGGGAGTCACCACGTTAGTTCTTTAACTCCTTATATGGCCCTAGCGAGGGTCACCAGTTATTCCCGTTAGGCCGCAAGTCTTTTCCGGACAAAGTCAATCAAATCAAGTTTAGTTTCTCCTGCCCCAACCGGTCCCCTCCCAACCTGAGATCCTAAACCCAGCTGTCCCTGGTACTGTAGGTGAACAGTGGAAGTGACGGCCCTGTTCACTTGTGCAGCTCCTCTGCTTCCACTGATGTGACTCTCTTGACGCAGCCTTCTCCCAGCTCCTCTCTGCTTTGCCGTTGGAGGCAGTCTCTCAAGCCTTGGTCCAGACCTCGTCTGTTGGTGGGTGATGTCGGGTCCTGCGAACTCACTACCGCAAACAGGTCCCGACTCTCCTCCAGCAGGTGCAGCACTCAAGGTGCCTCTGTAGGGAATCCAGAGTTCATCCACCAGCGTCCAGCTGTTATGTGTCGCAGGCCTCTCGCTCAGACATGCCACGCTGGGCTTCTCAGCACGTCGGGATCGCATCTGCTCCTCTCTGCAGCTTGGCGCCAATCCTGCCTCAGACTTGGCGTGCTGGACTTTAATATGCAGGAACTCCTTCCTGGAAGTCATCTGACCGGGTCCAGCGTCTAAATCTGCTCCCCATTCAACTTTCCTAACACATCTTGGTTCCGTTTGATTGTGTCTGATCAGCAGATGGCAATCTCTCCTCATCTTTGACATATCCTGCAAGAATTCTCCTGAAGGCTTTTTTTTCTTCTACTACACGCTCAAAGTTCAGGTGTCTGCTCTGGGTGCACGTTATAGTTGTAACTTGGCCGGGAACAGATGGGTTTCTAGGTTTATTAAATCCTGTGCTAGGTCCAATCCGGTTCGGACTCCCAAAATTCCTCCCTGGGACCTGAATTTAGTCCTAAACGCTCACACTGACAACCAATTTGAACCCCTGCAGGTTATCTCTCCAAAATTGCTCACCCTTAAAACTATTCTCTTGGTGGCCTTGACATCAGCCCGTAGGGTGAACGACCTGCAGGCCCTTTCGGTTAATCCTCCGTATACCCAAATTTATGATGACAGGTTCGTCCTACCGCCAGACCCAGCGTACCTCCCTAAAGTTGTGTCCAGATTCCACTGTAACCAGGAGATTGTGTTGCCTTCATTTTGCAGTAATCCAAAAAATCCGGGGAAATCTAAGTTTCATAATCTAGATGTTAGGAGGTCCTTTTTAAAGTACATAGACATGACTAAGCAGTGGAGGAAGGATCATTCCTTGTTTCTAGCCTTCCAGGGGAATAGGAAAGGTCACGGGGTATCAAAAGGCACTATTGCCAGGTGGCTTAGGGAGGCCATTAGTTTAGCCTACATGTCTATGGAAGTTCCAGCCCCGGTTGGTATCAAGGCCTACTCGACCAGGGCCGTGGCAACCTCCTGACAGAGAGAGCGGATGTTTCAATCGACCAGATATGTAAAGCCGCTACTTGGTCTGCACCTTCCACCTATTACAAGCACTATAGGCTGGATTTGTCCTCCTCTGTTGACCTTACCTTTGGGAGAAGGGTACTTCAGGCAGTGGTTCCTCCCTAGGGTGCTCTCTTTCTTCAAAATTCTCTTAAGGTGTCATGGGTGAAGGGAAAGCATCAAGGTTACTTAACAGTAGATGTTTTTTCCAGAACCCATGACAGCACCCGTATTTTGCCCCCCTTTTTTTCTCTTGCCTTTGGGTGTGCACTAGTTGGGTGCTTGTGTGTGATGTACAGTACAGACCAAAAGTTTGGACACACCTTCTCATTTAAAGATTTTTCTGTATTTTCATGACTATGAAAATTGTACATTCACACTGAAGGCATAAAAACTATGAATTAACACATGTGGAATTATATACTTAACAAAAAAGTGTGAAACAACTGAAAATATGTCTTATATTCTAGGTTCTTCAAAGTAGCCACCTTTTGCTTTGATGACTGCTTTGCACACTCTTGGCATTCTCTTGATGAGCTTCAAGAGGCAGTGACCGGAAATGGTCTTCCAACAATCTTGAAGGAGTTCCCAGAGATGCTTAGCACTTGTTGGCCCTTTTGCCTTCACTCTGCGGTCCAGCTCACCCCAAACCATCTCGATTGGGTTCAGGTCTGGTGACTGTGGAGGCCAGGTCATCTGGCGTAGCCCCCCATCACTCTCCTTCTTGGTCAAATAGCCCTTACTCAGCCTGGAGGTGTGTTTGGGGTCATTGTCCTGTTGAAATATAAATGATGATCCAACTAAACGCAAACCGGATGGAATAGCATGCCGCTGCAAGATGCTGTGGTAGCCATGCTGGTTCAGCATGCCTTCAATTTGGAATAAATCCCCAACAGAGTCACCAGCAAAGCACCCCCACACCATCACACCTCCTCCTCCATGCTTCACGGTGGGAACTAGGCATGTAGAGTCCATCCGTTCACCTTTTCTGCGTCGCACAAAGACACGGTGGTTGGAACCAAAGATCTCAAATTTTGACTCCTCAGACCAAAGCACAGATTTCCACTGGTCTAATGTCCATTCCTTGTGTTCTTTAGCCCAAACAAGTCTCTTCTGCTTGTTGCCTCTCCTTAGCAGTGGTTTCCTAGCAGCTATTTTACCATGAAGGCCTGCTGCACAAAGTCTCCTCTTAACAGTTGTTGTACAGATGTGTCTGCTGCTAGAACTCTGTGTGGCAATGACCTGGTCTCTAATCTGAGCTGCTGTTAACTTGCGATTTCTGAGGCTGGTGACTCGGATAAACTTATCTTCAGAAGCAGAGGTGACTCTTGGTTTCCCTTTTCTGGGGCGGTCCTCATGTGAGCGAGTTTCTTTGTAGCGCTTGATGGTTTTTGCAACTGCACTTGGGGACACTTTCAAAGTTTGCCCAATTTTTCGCACTGACTGACCTTCATTTCTTAAAGCAATGATTGGCACTCGTTTTTCTTTACTTAGCTTCTTTTTTCTTGCCATAATACAAATTCTAACAGTCTATTCAGTAGGACTATCAGCTGTGTATCCACCAGACTTCTGAACAACACAACTGATGGTCCCAACCCCATTTATAAGGCAAGAAATCCCACTTATTAAACCTGACAGGGCACAACTGTGAAGTGAAAACCATTTCCGGTGACTACCTCTTGAAGCTCATCAAGAGAATGCCAAGAGTGTGCAAAGCAGTCATCAAAGCAAAAGGTGGCTACTTTGAAGAACCTAGAATATAAGACATATTTTCAGTTGTTTCACACTTTTTTGTTAAGTATATAATTCCACATGTGTTAATTCATAGTTTTGATGCCTTCAGTGTGAATGTACAATTTTCAAAGTCATGAAAATACAGAAAAATCTTTAAATGAGAAGGTGTGTCCAAACTTTTGGTCTGTACTATAGATGTTGGTTAATTGCCTAACTTTTTTCTGGAGGTCCTCTCAATGCTCTGTAATCAACTGAAATGAGGGAGAGGTACCGCCCTTTTATTTCAGACGGTTTCCTGTCCTTGGTGGGACGGATCCTTCTCTCAAGGTATGCTGTCATGGGTTCCGGAAAAAACGGCTACCGGTAAGTAACCTTGGTGTTTTAAAACTATTTTTCATATTTTACTTCATGAAAAACAAAATGATAATATTTTTTTTTAAAAATTAAAGCATTAATACTTTATATTGTTTCAACTGTTGGAAAAACATTTTTTTTAATTCCACCTTCCCTTTAAGTTGATTCTGTGGGTTTTTAGTGCTGCCGGGGGGATAATAAATGATAGGCACATCAGCCTGTCAACTGAAAATGCTGACATGATGACTTTTCTCAAAATGAACACCATATCAATAGGGTTATCATGCGGCCTTCGCTCCAAACTTTTGGAGAGCCATCAGGCATACCTCAGGCATACATTTTGGAGGGCCATCAGGCGTCCCCCAGTAATAAATTTTGGAGGGCCAGCAGGCGGTCTTCAGGCTAAATTCATTTTCAGAGCTACATATTTTATTTTCAAAAAATAACACCAGTTTGCAGCTGGAAGCACAACAAACACGGTCATCCACGAGGCCTAGCTACCTGTCACCACTCTTGAAGCCAGAACAGTGCAAACAGGTGGTTGGTTTGATGCAGATAATGCTTCTAATCTGTTTCTCAGCACTACCCTTTTTTCCACAAAGTCCATTCTCATGAGCCAAGAGTCTGGTTCACATAATCCTCATCCTCCTTCCTCCCACCATGGCGAGTCCCTGGAGACAAGTGATCCCACTCTTGGACACCCGAGGAGCTCTTTACATTTCCATTTATTAATACTAGCCTCTCGCCTCTGCACATTTCATCAGGGACATTAGGAGATTTTGTATAGTGATACCCAAATATTTGAACAGTCATGGTCAGAAGAAGATGATGGGAAATGGCAATCAGCGTTTCAAGAGGTAGATGATGATGATGATGAGACACAGTTGCCAACAATTGATGTTGTTAGGTCAACAAGTCAGGAGGACCAGAGTGTGGAAGTGGAAGACAAGGTGGTGGACGATGAAGTCACTGACCCAACCTGGGAAAGTGCCATGCAGATTGCGCACAGCAGCACAGAAAGGGAAGGATTTTCAGCAGGTGCAGTGGGGTAGCCAGATTGAGGAGGTGGGCAATTGTTCCCCTTAGGAACCAAATGTGACAAGATTAGGTGTTCCACAGTCTGGTACATTTTTAAAGAAAGTGCGGACGATAAAAAAATGGTAGTTTGCAACCTGTGCCGTATCAAGATGAGCAGGGGCCATACCTTTACCGGCATGAGCACCACCAGCATGCTCAGGCGCATGTCATCAAAGCACTCAACTATGTACACCATCAGTGTCTGCGGGTGACACCAGCCTCTTCCCCTGTGCTAAGTGCTTGCCAATCCCTTGTCCAGGACGCTTACATGGATGCCTCCCACCTTGCACCAGTTAGTGCACATTCGCAAGCACCATCAGCAACCACGTTCAATTCCTTGGCCCAGCGCAGCGTTCAGCTGTCCCTGCCCCAGGCCTTGGTACGCAAGCGGATATACCCAGCCACCCACCCACAGTCCCAAACACTAAACTAGCACATTGGCAGACTGCTTGCCCTGAAAATGTTGCCATTTAGGCTTGTGGACACTGAGGCTTTCCGCAACCTCATGGCAACGGCCATACCCAGGTGTTCTGTCCTCAGCCGCTACTTTTTTTTTTCGGTGTGCCATCCTAGCCATACACTAGGACGTGTCCCATAACACCACCCGTGCCCTGACTAATGCAGTTTTTGAGCTACTTGTGAAGGTACACCGCATGTGTGCCCATTTCTGCAAGTCAGCTGCAGCTGCTGCGGGTCTGGCAGTGCTGCAGCAGCACTTGCAAGTGCCAGCTCACAAACTGGTGTGTAACGTGACCACGCGCACTCCACATTACACATGTTGGCAAGGCTTTTTGAGTAGCAGAGGGCAGTAGTTGAATATCAGCTACAACATGCCTGTTTGTATTTCACTCAGCCTCCGCACATAACAACCGATGAGTGGGCATGGGTGTATGACCGGCGATGTTGCCATATTCAGTGTAACCATTCCGCTTTTGTGTCTACTCAAACGCTCACTGCTCACAATTAAAGAGAAAACTTTGCATGTGGATCAGGTGGAAATGGAGGAAGAAAATACACATTGTACATATTGAGGGGAGAAGGGGAAGGAGAGGGATGTCCGGTCCGTACAAGATGTTAAAGTCACAGACCAGTCTGTGGACCAGTCTGCGGAAGTCCTGGATGGATATCTTCTCCTAGTTCATGACCAGGCATGTTCTGGATAGCTAAAAAGCATCATTAGAACAGTTCATAATGCGCCAGGCCTACTAAATAGCCTGTTTTGTATGTTCCCCTGAAAATAGTCCACAAAGCACCAAAGTTTGCTTTAGGTTGCTCCTGGGAACAAAGGCTCTGAGGTAATTTTCCAGGGCATCCATGTCTCCAAAGAGAAATTGACATGCTGCGGTCTGGAAAGACGCTCCATATATCCATGTCCACGGGTGATCCGCAGGTGCACAGAGAGGCATAGTGGACATGGGATGTCTACAAATCCCATCCACTATGCTGTAACATCTGGCCGCCGCGGATTGCACGCAGCGCAAATGCGCCCTAACACACCACAGAAGTGGTAATGTGCAGTGTATATACACAGGACAAGAGGAGTGGAACTATGCAGTATACAGTGGTGGCCAAAAGTATTTGCACCCCAGCAATTCTGTCAGATAATACTCAGTTTCTTCCTGAAAATGATTGCAATCACAAATTCTTTGGTATTATTCTCTTCATTTAATTTGCTTGCAAGGAAAAAACACAAAAGAGAATGAAGCAAAAATCAAATCATTGATCATTTCACACAAAACTCCAAAAATGGGCCAGACAAAAGTATTGGCACCCTCAGCCTAATACTTGGTTGCACAACCTTTAGCCAAAATAACTGCGAACAACCGCTTCCGGTAACCATCAATGAGTTTCTTACAATGCTCTGCTGGAATTGTAGACCATTCTTCTTTGGCAAACTGCTCCAGGTCCCTGATATTTGAAGGGTGCCTTCTCCAAACTGCCATTTTGAGATCTCTCCACAGGTGTCCTATGGGATTCAGGTCTGGACTCATTGCTGGCCACCTTAGAAGTCTCCAGTGCTTTCTCTCAAACCATTTTATAGTGCTTTTGGAAGTGTGTTTTGGGTCATTGTCCTGCTGGAAGACCCATGACCTCTGAGGGAGACCCAGCTTTCTCACATTGGGCCCTACATTATGCTGCAAAATTTGTTGGTAGTTTTCAGACTTCATAATGCCATGCACACAGTCAAGCAGTCCAGTGCCAGAGGCAGCAAAGCAACCCCAAAACATCAGGGAACCTCCACCATGTTTGACTGTAGGGACCGTGTTCTTTTCTTTGAATGCCTCTTTTTTTTCCTGTACACTCTATGTTGATGCTTTTTCCCAAAAAGCTCTACTTTTGTCTCATCTGACCAGAGAACATTCTTCCAAAACGTTTTAGGCTTTCTCAGGTAAGTTTTGGCAAACTCCAGCCTGGCTTTTTTATGTCTCGGGGTAAGAAGTGGGGTCTTCCTGGGTATCCTACCATACAGTCCCTTTTCATTCAGACGCCGACGGATAGTACGGGTTGACACTGTTGTACCCTCGGACTTCAGGGCAGCTTGAACTTGTTTGGATGTTAGTCGAGGTTCTTTATCCACCATCCGCACAATCTTGCGTTGAAATCTCTCGTCAATTTTTCTTTTCCGTCCACATCTAGGGAGGTTAGCCACAGTGCCATGGGCTTTAAACTTCTTGATGACACTGCGCATGGAAGACACAGGAACATTCAGGTCTTTGGAGATGGACTTGTAGCCTTGAGATTGCTCATGCTTCCTCACAATTTGGTTTCTCAAGTCCTCAGACAGGTCTTTGGTCTTCTTTCTTTTCTCCATGCTCAATGTGGTACACACAAGGACACAGGACAGAGGTTGAGTCAACTTTAATCCATGTTAACTGGCTGCAAGTGTGATTTAGTTATTGCCAACACCTGTTAGGTAAGTTACAGGTGCTGTTAATTACACGAATTAGAGAAGCATCACATGATTTTTCAAACAGTGCCAATACTTTTGTCCACCCCCTTTTTTAGGTTTGGTGTGGAATTGTATCCAATTTGGCATTAGGACAATTCTTTTTGTGTTTTTTCATTGAAGACAAATTAAATGAAGATAATAATACCAAGGAATTTGTGATTGCAATCATTTTCAGGAAGAAACTGAGTATTATCTGACAGAATTGCAGGGCTGCCAATACTTTTGGCCACCACTGTATATATACAGGGCAGGAGAAGTGGTACTGTGTAGTATATATATACAAGACAAGAGAAGTGGTACTGTGCAGTGTATATGTACAGGACAGGAGGAGTGGTACTGACCCAACCTGGGAAAGTGCCATGCAGATTGCGCACAGCAGCACAGAAAGGGAAGGATTTTCAGCAGGTGCAGTGGGGTAGCCAGATTGAGGAGGTGGGCAATTGTTCCCCTTAGGAACCAAATGTGACAAGTTAGGTGTTCCACAGTCTGGTACATTTTTAAAGAAAGTGCGGACAATAAAAAAACGGTAGTTTGCAACCTGTGCCATATCAAGATGAGCAGGGGCCATACCTTTACCGGCATGAGCACCACCAGCATGCTCAGGTGTATGTCATCAAAGCACTCAATTATGTACACCTGGGTACACAATCAGTGTCTGCGGGTGACACCAGCCTCTTCCCCTGTGCTAAGTGCTTGCCAATCCCTTGTCCAGGACGCTTTCATGGATGCCTCCCACCTTGCACCAGTTAGTGCACATTCACAAGCACCATCAGCAACCACGTTCAATTCCTTGGCCCAGCACAGCGTTCAGCTGTCCCTGCCCCTGGCCTTGGTATGCAAGCGGACATACCCAGCCACCCACCCACAGGCCCAAACACTAAACTAGCACACTGGCAGACTGCTTGCCCTGCAAATGTTGCCATTTAGGCTTGTGGACACTGAGGCTTTCCGCAACCTCATGGCAACAGCCATACCCAGGTGTTCTGTTCTCAGCCGCTACTTTTTTTTTCGGTGTGCCATCCTAGCCATACACTAGGATGTGTCCCATAACACCACCCGTGCCCAGACTAATGCAGTTTTTGAGCTACGTGTGAAGGTACACCGCATGTGTGCCCATTTCCGCAAGTCAGCTACAGCTGCTGCGGGTCTGGCAGTGCTGCAGCAGCAATTGCAAGTGCCAGCTCACAAACTGGTGTGTAACGTGACCACGCGCACTCCACATTACACATGTTGGCAAGGCTTTTTGAGTAGCAGAGGGCAGTAGTTGAATGCCAGCTACAACATGCCTGTCTGTATTTCACTCAGCCTCCGCACATAACAACCGATGAGTGGGCATGGGTGTATGACCGGCGATGTTGCCATATTCAGTGTAACCATCCCGCTTTTGTGTCTACTCAAACGCTCACTGCTCACAATTAAAGAGAAAACTTTGCATGTGGATCAGGTGGAAATGGAGGAAGAAAATACACATTGTACATATTGAGGGGAGAAGGGGAAGGAGAGGGATGTCCGGTCCGTACAAGATGTTAAAGTCACAGACCAGTCTGTGGACCAGTCTGCGGAAGTCCTGGATGGATATCTTCTCCTAGTTCATGACCAGGCATGTTCTGGATAGCTAAAAAGCATCCTTAGAACAGTTCATAATGCGCCAGGCCTACTAAATAGCCTGTTTTGTATGTTCCCCTGAAAATAGTCCACAAAGCACCAAAGTTAGCTTTAGGTTGCTCCTGGGAACATAGGCTCTGAGGTAATTTTCCAGGGCATCCATGTCTCCAAAGAGAAATTGACATGCTGCGGTCTGGAAAGACGCTCCATATATCCATGTCCACGGGTGATCCGCAGGTGCACAGAGAGGCATAGTGGACATGGGATGTCTACAAATCCCATCCACTATGCTGTAACATCTGGCCGCGGCGGATTGCACGCAGCGCAAATGCGCCCTAACACACCACAGAAGTGGTAATGTGCAGTGTATATACACAGGACAAGAGGAGTGGAGCTATACAGTATACAGTGGTGGCCAAAAGTATTGGCACCCCTGCAATTCTGTCAGATAATACTCCGTTTCTTCCTGAAAATGATTGCAATCACAAATTCTTTGGTATTATTATCTTCATTTAATTTGCTTGCAAGGAAAAAACACAAAAGAGAATGAAGCAAAAATCAAATCATTGATCATTTCACACAAAACTCCAAAAATGGGCCAGACAAAAGTATTGGCACCCTCAGCCTAATACTTGGTTGCACAACCTTTAGCCAAAATAACTGCGAACAACCGCTTCCGGTAACCATCAATGAGTTTCTTACAATGCTCTGCTGGAATTGTAGACCATTCTTCTTTGGCAAACTGCTCCAGGTCCCTGATATTTGAAGGGTGCCTTCTCCAAACTGCCATTTTGAGATCTCTCCACAGGTGTTCTATGGGACTCAGGTCTGGACTCATTGCTGGCCACCTTAGAAGTCTCCAGTGCTTTCTCTCAAACCATTTTATAGTGCTTTTGGCAGTGTGTTTTGGGTCATTGTCCTGCTGGAAGACCCATGACCTCTGAGGGAGACCCAGCTTTCTCACACTGGGCCCTACATTATGCTGCAAAATTTATTGGTAGTCTTAAGACTTCATAATGCCATGCACACAGTCAAGCAGTCCAGTGCCAGAGGCAGCAAAGCAACCCCAAAACATCAGGGAACCTCCACAATATTTGACTGTAGGGACCGTGTTCTTTTCTTTGAATGCCTCTTTTTTTTCCCTGTACACTCTATGTTGATGCTTTTTCCCAAAAAGCTCTACTTTTGTCTCATCTGACCAGAGAACATTCTTCCAAAACGTTTAGGCTTTCTCAGGTAAGTTTTGGCAAACTCCAGCCTGGCTTTTTTATGTCTCGGGGTAAGAAGTGGGGTCTTCCTGGGTATCCTACCATACAGTCCCTTTTCATTCAGACGCCGACGGATAGTACGGGTTGACACTGTTGTACCCTCGGACTTCAGGACAGCTTGAACTTGTTTGGATGTTAGTCGAGGTTCTTTATCCACCATCCGCACAATCTTGCGTTGAAATCTCTCGTCAATTTTTCTTTTCCGTCCACATCTAGGGAGGTTAGCCACAGTGCCATGGGCTTTAAACTTCTTGATGACGCTGCGCATGGAAGACACAGGAACATTCAGGTCTTTGGAGATGGACTTGTAGCCTTGAGATTGCTCATGCTTCCTCACAATTTGGTTTCTCAAGTCCTCAGACAGTTCTTTGGTCTTCTTTCTTTTCTCCATGCTCAATGTGGTACACACAAGGAAACAGGACAGAGGTTGAGTCAACTTTAATCCATGTTAACTGGCTGCAAGTGTGATTTAGTTATTGCCGACACCTGTTAGGTGCCACAGGTAAGTTACAGGTGCTGTTAATTACACGAATTAGAGAAGCATCACATGATGTTTCAAACAGTGCCAATACTTTTGTCCACCCCCTTTTTTAGGTTTGGTGTGGAATTGTATCCAATTTGGCTTTAGGACAATTCTTTTTTGTGTTTTTTCATTGAAGACAAATTAAATGAAGATAATAATACCAAAGAATTTGTGATTGCAATCATTTTCAGGAAGAAACTGAGTATTATCTGACAGAATTGCAGGGCTGCCAATACTTTTGGCCACCACTGTATATATACAGGGCAGGAGAAGTGGTACTGTGTAGTATATATATACAAGACAAGAGAAGTGGTACTGTACAGTGTATATATACAGGACAGGAGGAGTGGTACTGTGCAGTGTATATACAGTATACAGGACAAAGAAATAAAGATAAGAAGATATGCAGATAACCTCACACTCCACACAGAATACATGACTCACTGATACACAATGGTACACTGACAACAGTAGCCAGGCAGCCCATTTTATAACCTAACAGTCCAGCCCACCGGGCATCTGCCCTATAAGGCAGATTAGCAGTCCGGGTATTTCCTCAGCAAAAAGGCATCTCGGGCAGTACCCAGGGTTACACAGTCAACGGGCATGCATGAAAGTTCTCTGAGGATAAAAAGGAGCCAAATGTAGGCAATGAAGATCCAAATGGAAGAATTTTTTTTTCAGGGTCTTTAGTTGTAGATTCTGATAAGTTTTGGGGTGCCAGTTAATATTAACCCCTTCACCCCCGAGGCTGTTTTCACATTCATGACCGGGTCAAATTTAACAATTCTGACCACTGTCACTTTGTGAGTTAACTCTGGAATGCTTCAACGGATCCCACTGATTCTGAGATTGTTTTCTCGTGACATATTGTACTTTATGATAGTGGTAAAATTTCTTCAATATGACTTGCGTTTATTTGTGAAAAAAAAAATGGAAATATGATGAAAATTTTGAAAATTCAGCAATTGTCGAAATTTCAGTTTTTATGCCCTTAAATCAGAGAGTTATGTCACACTAAATAGTTAATAAATAACATTTCCCACATGTCTACTTTACATCAGCACCATTTTTGAAACATATTTTTTTTTGTTAGGAAGTTAGAAGGGTTAAAAGTTGACCAGCAATTTCTCATTTTTCCAACAGAATTTACAAAACCATTTTTTAGGGACCACATCACATTTGAAGTGACTTTAAGGGGTTTATATGACAGAAAATATCCAAAAGTGACATCATTCTAAAAACTGCACCCCTCAAGGTTCTCAAAACCAAATTCAAGAAGTGTATTAACCCTTCAGGTGGTTAAAGGAATTAATGGAATGTGGAAGGAAAAAATTAACATTTGACTTTTTTTCCCAAAAATTTCACTTTAGACCCAAATTTTTCAATTTTCACATGGATAACAGGAGAAAATAGACCCCAAAGTTTATTGTGTACTTTCTCCTGTGCACGCCAATACCTCATATGTGGGGGAAAACCACTGTTTGGGCGCACGGCAGGGCTCGGAAGGGAAGTAGTGTCTTTTGACTTTATGAATGCAACATTTTCTGAAATAATTAGCAGACGTCATGTTGCATTTGGAGAGCCCCTGATGTGCCTAATCAGTGGAAACCTCCCACAAGTGACACCATTTTGGAAACTAGACCCCTCAGGGAACTTATCTAGATGTGTGGTGAGCACCTTGAACCCCCATGTGCTTCACAGAAGTTAATAACATAGAGCCATTGAAATAAAAAATCACATTTTTCCCACAAAAATGTATTATGTCACCAAAATGCATTGTCATATGGGTAGCAGGACAAATTGCACCATAAAATTTGTTGTTCAATTTCTCCTGAGTAGGCTGATATCCAATATGTGAAGGAAAGTTACTGTTTGGACGCACAGCAGGGCTTGAAAGGGAAGGAGCGCCATTTGACTTTTTGAATACAAACTTTGCTGGAATAATAGACCCCTCAGGGAACTTATTTAGATGTGTGGTGAGCACTTTGAACCCCCCCAAGTACTTCACAGAAGTTTGTAATGTAGAGCCGTGAAAATAAACAAAAAACTATTTTTTTCCCACAAAAAAGTTCTTTCAGTCCCAATTTTTTATTTTATTTTCAAAGGGGTAGCAGGAGAAAATGGACCCCAAAAGTTGTTGTGCAATTTCTCCTGAGTACGCAGAACCCCATATGTGGGGAAAAACTATTCTTTGGAAAGCAGACTGTGATGGAATGGTCTGTGGGTGTTCTATCACGTTTGGAGAGCCCTGATGTGCTTAAACAGTGGAAAACCCCCACAAGTTGCCCCATTTTGGAAACTAGACCACTCAAGGAATTTATTTAGATGTGTGGTGAGCACTTTGAACCAACAGGTGCTTGACAAAATTTTATAACATGGATCTGTAAAAATTAAAAAATATATATTTTTCCCACAAAAATGTTGCTTTAGCCCCAATTTTTTTCATTTTCACAAGGATAGCAGGAGAAAATGGACCTCAAAATTTTTTGTGCAATTTTTCATGTGTACACCAATACTTCATTTGTGGAGGCACAATGCAAAGCTCACAAGGGAAGAAGCACCATATTGGAGTTCAGATTTTGCTGGACTGGTTTGAGGGTGCCATGTAACATTGGTAAAGCTCCTGAAGTGCCAGAACAGCAGACCCCCCATAAGAGATACAATTTTACAAATTACACCTAATAAACACACCCAATAAATCCATCTAGGGGGTGATCATATTGACACCACAGATGGGTTACAAAATTGTTTATCATTGGGCAGAGAAGAAAAAACTAATTACATTTTTGCCACCAAAATTTTGTTTTAGCCCCACATTTTACATTTTCACACTGGGAAATGGGTACAAATGGCACTAAAATTTTCCCACAATTTCCGCTGAAATGTAGAAATAACCCATATGTGGCTGCAAAGTACTGCTTAGCTATAGTACTGCTATATCAACTTCGTAAATCAATTTATGTTATATACCTACCTTGTTTACATTTACTGCACTGTCACTTTCTTTGCTCCACTAAGAGTTATATTCAATACTTTATAACTTTTATATAGAATATATTGTGGTATTTATAATATGGTATATATTTATATTTTATTTGCACTGTTATTTTTTTATTATACACTGCTCAAAAAAAATAAAGGGAACACTCAAATAACACATCCTAGATCTGAATGAATGAAATATTCTCATTGAATACTTTGTTCTGTACAAAGTTGAATGTGCTGACAACAAAATCACACAAAAATCATCAATGGAAATCAAATTTATTGGAGGCCTGGATTTGGAGTCACCCCCAAAATTAAAGTGGAAAAACACACTACAGGCTGATCCAACTTTGATGTAATGTCCTTAAAACAAATCAAAATGAGGCTCAGTATTGTGTGTGGCCTTCACGTGCCTGTATGACCTCCCTACAATGACTGGGCATGCTCCTGATGAGGTTGCGGATGGTTTCCTGTGGGATCTCCTCCCAGACCTGGACTAAAGCATCCGCCAACTCCTGGACAGTCTGTGGTGCAATGTGACGTTGGTAGATGGAGCGAGGCATGATGTCCCAGATATGCTCAATCGGATTCAGGTCAGGGGAACAGGTGGGCCAGTCCATAGCTTCAATGCCTTCATCTTGAAGGAACTGCTGACACACTCCAGCCACATGAGGTCTGGCATTGTCCTGCATTAGGAGGAACCCAGGGCCAACTGCACCAGCATATGGTCTCACAAGGGGACTGAGGATCTCATCTCGGTACCTAATGGCAGTCAGGCTACCTCTGGCAAGCACATTAAGGGCTGTGCGGCCCTCCAAAGAAATGCCACTCCACACCATTACTGACTCACTGCCAAACCGGTCATGCTGAAGGATGTTGCAGGCAGCAGATCGCTCTCCACGGCGTCTCCAGACTCTGTCATGTCTGTCACATGTGCTCAGTGTGAACTTGCTTTTATCTGTGAAGAGCACAGGCGCCAGTGGCGACTTTGCCAATACTGGTGTTCTGTGGCAAATGCCAAGCGTCCTGCACGGTGTTGGGCTGTGAGCACAACCCCCAACTGTGGACGTCGGGCCCTCATACCGCCCTCATGGAGTCGGTTTCTTACCGTTCATGCAGACACATGCACATTTGTGGCCTGCTGGAGGTCATTTTGCAGGTCTCTTGTAGTGCTCCTCCTGTTCCTCCTTGCACAAAGGAGGAGGTAACGGTCCTGCTGCTGGGTTGTTGCCCTCCTATGGCTCCCTCCACATCTCCTGGTATCTGCTCCATGCTCTGGACACTGCGCTGACAGACACAGCTACCCTTCTTGCCACAGCTCGCATTGATGTGCCATCCTGGATGAACTGCACTACCTGAGCAACTTCTGTGGGTTGTACTGTAGACACCGCCTCATGCTACTGTACCTCTAGGGGTGAGAGCAATGGCAAAATGAAAAAGTGACCAAAACAACTGCCAAAAAGGATGAGAACAGAGAAATGGTCTGTGGTCACCACCTGCAGAACTACTCCTTTATAGGGGGTATCTTGCTAATTGCCTATCATTTCTACCAAGTGTCTGTTCCATTTGCACAACAGCAGGAGAAATTGATTCACAATCAGTGTTGCTTCATAACTGGACAGGTAGATTTCACAGAAGTGTTATTGACTTGGAGTTACATTCTGTTGTTTAAATGTTCCCTTTATTTTTTTGAGCAGTGTATTAGTGGATAATACTAACTTAATTGTATACTTACCTTTTATTTATTGGATACTTCACTCAGCTGTTTACTCAATATTTTGTCATCCTGGATGTATTTATTGATGCTGATATGTGATTACAATTTCCCACCTCCTCCGCATCTTTCCACTTGGGGTTTTTTGTTCCCTTATCTATTTTTAATATGTTTATATTTGACTTAACTGTAATAAAAATTATCCTTTGTATCTATTTGTGTCATACATCATATTTATAGGTCTTATCAGTATTTTAGATCAGTATTTGTAAGCCAAAACCAGGAATGGGTGAAAAATGCAGAAGTGGTGACTAGTGTTGAGCCACCCCCGTAGTGTTCGAGTTCGGTTCGGTTCGTCGAACACCCGTGTGTTCGCCGAACTGTTCGTCGAACTGTTCGTCGAACACCTTCGAACACCGTTAAAAACAATGGCAGGCAAACAAAAACACATAGAAACACATAGAAAACACCTTCAAAGGTGTCCAAAAGCTGACAAACTGCTCAGAAGACATAGCTAACACATGGAAAAGTGACAAGTACATATAGTCATGCGAAAATAAAAGAGGTGGAGGAGTAAAAGGAGGGGGAGAAACAGATATAGGCATGTCATGCCCTTCTAAAATCCAAAAAGTGAGAAGCCGTCACGGCCAGTCCGCTCCTGCCCGTGCCACCTCCGTGTCGCCGGGTTTGTGCCAGAGCCGCGGTGAACCCTGACGGCCAGCCCCCCTCTCCCAATACTGGTGCCTGTCCGCTGGTGGGTCGAGCGAGCCCCCCTGTGGTGGAGGCAGCTCTAAGCTTTTTAATTTAAATTGTCTCTCTAATTTGAATGAATACACTTTAAATCCATTTACAAGGATCTATTGGAGGGCAAGTCTCATGCCAGCAGCCGCGGTAATTCCAGCTCCAGTAGCGTCCACTAAAGCTGCTGCAGTTAAAAAGCTTTTATAAGGATCGAGCTCGGCTGTCCACCGCAAGGCATCCTACTGCCAGTCCCAGCCCCTATGCCTTGGGGTGCCTCCTGATGCTCTTCACTAAGTATCCCATGGTCCCGAAGCATTTCCTTTGAAAAAATGAAGTGTCTAAACTACAGGTGGTGCAGCTTGTTAAAAATTTGTAATTAGATACTCTCGTTGGATGCTGAGAAAGCATTCCATAGAGTCTCCTGGCACGCCATATATGATTCTCTTAAAAAGCTTGGGGTAGGGGTCTAGGGGACCCTTTTATAGCCAAAATCACGGCCCTGTATCGCAATACGTCACCTAGGCTGAAGATAAATGGAACTGTAGCACCCTGAGGGCTCGGTTGCTACAGACGTATTGCACCTCACCCAGAGGTGTGATATCTCACTCTCAGGTAAGGATGGAGTGTGGATCAGGACCCGACACCTGCATGCATTACACCACATTGCCGTGGGGCAGGGCGACCAATATGCCCCTGAGATGGGCACGACAGTCCCTGTCCCTGGCTGGAGTGGGGGGAGGGAACACTGAGGAAGGGGAACCCTGTAGTGCAGGAGCAGGGAGGAAGCAGTTCCTGGGTGCATTGAGAAGGGAGTATAAAAGGTGGGCACCATCTTAGTTCAGTGCAGAGAAGTCTGAGCAGAAGTGGCAGGGAGCAGGGGCTCTGCATGAGCTCTGCTCCGGAGGCGGGCCTAGTAACAGAGGCCCAGGCCTGGAAGAGGGAGAAGGAAGGAAGAGGAGCGGAGAAGGCTCCAGGAACGAGGAATGAAGGGATCCCAGGGGTGCGGACGGGCGAGTCGCCACCGCACGCCCGAATCCACCTGCGTGGAGGGGTCAGGCCAAAGGGGGAGACCGGTCCCCGAACTAGTGGAGGCAGGAAACGACCTTCAGCTAGAAACCGGAGGCTCTGACATTTTATGTGGCGCAGCCCCTCGCTACACCCGCTAGGAAGGCACCACATAGGGTCAGGGAAACTGGCGCCAAGTTTACCAAGAGGAGGCCCGAGGCAGCCGGACAGAAGTGTTGGTAAGAAAGGCCAGACAAAGGACACACAAAGGGGGTCCTGTGAAGTGCTCCAATGTTATCTGGGAGTTGTCTGAGCCCCTCACCTGGTGAGCACAGTACGACGTGGGCAGCCGTTACCTGCAGACGTGGTCTGGATAATAAGAACTGTGAGTAAAGGCCCTGGACTGCATCACTGACTCCGTGTCGTTACTGCTGCTGCCCTGCACCATCACCCCCATCCTCCGCATACACTGCCCTGAGGCTATACTCCTCCCGTGGGGAGTTATGCTACGCTCTGCTGCACCCACAACACCAGCCTCAGCGGTCTGCCCTGTAGCGGCGGTTCACTCTGACCGCAATCCACGGGTGGCGTAGTCGGACATTTAAACATCAAAACCACATAAATAGTTCCGCCACTGGTTTGACCGCCCTGAGCCACGGAACCGGGTCGCCGCCACGAAGACTACAACCACCAGCATCCACCAAAAAGGGTCCGGCTCCGGGTGTCCCAAGGCCCAGGGGGTGCGTCAGAACATTTTCATCACCTTTCACAATCACCAATGGGACAAGGCAGGGATGTCCTCTGTCCCCTCTCTTATACATCCTAGTGACGGAGCACCTGCTCTCATCAATTCGCCATAACCCCAATATTAGGTGGATTGAGGTGGGAGGCACCGAGTACAAGTGCTCTCTATTTGCTGATGAGGTCCTAGTATATATCACTCAATCACATATATCCATCCCTGCTGTTATGGCTGAAATAGATCACTGTTACATGGTAAAATTTTAAAATCAATGCAGCGAAGTCTGAGGCCCTCGATGTCTCCCTCCCCAAATCCATATAGGATTCCATCCAGTCCAACTTTCCCTTTGCCTGGCCCTCACAGGGTATCAAATACTTAGGAATTCCTATTCATAGAGACCTCTCCCATCTATGTTATCTTAATTTTGGGCCCTTTATTGAACAATTCCATACAGACCACGGTTGGCAAGTTAGAACTGTAAGATTCACTACGTGAACCACTGGTGTTTTGTGGAAAAGCACATGTACACTGCGTTCCAAATTATTATGCAAAAAGTGTTTAGGAGTGATAAGGGAAGAATTTGTTTGTTTGTCAGTTAAACTCATTGATGGTGATGTGTGTCAGGGCTCTTTATATCACTGTAAGCAATTGCAGACACCTGTGCTAATTAGTTTGGCAGGTGTGTCCAATGAAAGGCAAGACTACTTAAGAAGGCTCTCTCACATTATTAAGCAGCCTACATTTTCTGCCAAAATGGGAAAGAAAAAGGATGTGTCGGCTGCTGAGAAGCAACAAATTGTGGAGTGTTTAGGTCAAGGCATGACTACAATCAACATTGTGCGATGATCAGGATGAAGTGTCTTGGCAATCAAGAAGTATGTAGCTGATTCACAGTACACACGTGTGCGTGCTGATAAGGGCAAATTGAGGACTCTTTCCTACAGGCAATTACGTCAGGTTGAAAGAGCAGCGGCCAAAAAGCCTTGTCATAGCAGCAGACAAGTTTTTGAAGCTGCTTGTGCCTCCAACGTCCCCCCAACAACAAGATGCAGGGTCCTTCAGAGGTTTGCAGCTGTGCATACGCCATCCTGTCGACCTCCTCTATCCACTTCACACAAGCAGAAACGGCTCCAGTGGGCCAAACATTACATGAAGACTGATTTCAAAACAGTTTTGTTCACGGATGAGTGCCATGCAGCGCTCGATGGTCCAGATGGATGGAGTGGAGGATGGCTGGTTGATGGACACCCCAAGCAAACACGGCTACAGCGCCAACAAGGAGGAGGTGGAGTAATGTTTTGGGCTGGAATCATGGGGAGAGAGATTGTCGGCCCCTTTAGGATCCCTGAAGGCGCTAAAGATGAACTCCATAATGTATGTGGATTTTCTCAAACAGCACTTCCTGCCATGGTTCAAGAAGAAGAACCGTGTATTTCACAGCAAGATCATTTTTCTGCATGATAATGTACCATCTCATGCTGCACATAAAACATCTGCATCTCTGGCTGATATGGGCATAAAAGGGGACAAACTTATGGTGTGACCCCCATGCTCCCCTGACCTCTACCCCATTCAGAACCTTTGGAGCATCATTAAAAGGAGTGTCTATGATGGCGGGAGGCAGTTCACATCTAAGCAACAGCTCTGGGAGGGTATTCTGTCCTCATGCAAAACAATTGAAGCAGAAACCATCCAAAACCTGACAAATTCAATGGACGAGAGAGTTCAGAAGCTCCTTTCGAACAAGGGGTCCTATGTGAAAATGTAACATCACCTAGAATAAAGTTTTGAGTTGAAAACTGTTTGATTTCAGTTTCTAACAACCTGCTAATGCTTATAATTTCAAAAATGACCATTTTTTTGGTCTTTATTAAAATGAAAAGGTTGATCGAAAAGTTTGGGGGATCTAAGAGTGTGGCAACCCAGTAGTCATGATTACTTCGAATTCTGACAATATGAGGGTCATGCTGCAGGTAGTGCAGCAAGAAGGCACTTATGTGTCTTGCGCATCTCGGAGCCCCAAAATTATTTTCCGGGCTAGATGCAGCTAAAAATTATTTTTAATTTTAAATCTGGTGAAGCTTTAGTATAGATGGCCTAATAGGATCAGTGCTGCACACTGCTACAAAGCCCAAATTATTTTCCAGTCAAGATACAGATAAACATGATTAGTAATTTGAAAGCTTAAAACGGTTGGTAGGGTGATTTTAACCAATCATCAAGCTTTTACTCTCCCCAGGATGACACAGGGGTAGAAAAGTCGTTTCGGATCCATGATTTGTTCATCTTTATGAACGTGAGTCTGTCTACATTATCAGTGGAGAGCCGCGTGCGCTTATCTGTCAGCACACCACCAGCAGCGCTGAACACACGTTCAGACAGAACGCTGGCTGCGGGGCATGACAAGATCTCCAAGGCGTAAGTGGCTAGCTCCGGCCATTTATCCAGATTGGAAGCCCAAAAAGAGCAAGGGTCCAGTGACACAGTCGTGGCTTCAATGTTTACTTGGAGATACTCCTGTACCATCGTCTCTAGGCGTTGACTATGTGTCAGACTTCTTGTCTCCTGTGGCCTTGCAAAGGATGGGCTAAAAAAGTGGTGAAATGATTCCGCAAAATTGATGTTACCAGCAGATACTGTGGTTCTGTTACGGTTTGAGTGCTGAACACTTGACGGTCCCACGGTTGGCAAGTTGGAACTGTGAGATTCACTACGTGCACCACTGGTATTTTGTGGAAAAGCACATGTAAGATTCTGCAACAGTCTCTGCTGATACTCCTGCATGCGTGCATCCCTTTCTATGGCAGGAATAATTTCTGCAAATTTACTTTTGTACCGGGGATCTAACACTGTGGCAACCCAGTAGTCAGGATTATTTCTAATTCTCACAATTCGAGGGTCATGTTGCAGGTAGTGCAGCAAGAAGGCACTCATGTGTGTTGCGCATCCAGGAGCACCAAGTCCCTGTTGTGTTGGTGGCGAGGTAACAATCATGCTTCCTTCCTCTGTCCTCTCCCCCCAACCTCGCACAACAGAAATGTGATCAAGGTCTCCCTCATCTGATGAGTCTTCCATCAGTTCGTCCTCCACTTCTTCCTGGGCTCCTGCACCTTCCTCACTAGTTTGGCTGCTACCATGCGCCCTGGTAAAACCATCTCCCCCACCCTCACATGCCTGCCGTCTTGGTGCTGCCGACCGTCTGGACCTTGCAGATGTTAGCCCTTCCACATACAACTCCTCCTCCTCTACTTCCTCCACCTCCTCTTGTGCCACCACCTGACTCCGAATTCTGTTTAACATGTGCTCCAGCATGTAAATCACCGGAATAGTCATGCTGATAATGGCATCGTCAGCACTAAACATCTTCGTCGCCATTTCAAAACTGTGCAGAAGGGTGCATAGGTCCCTGATCTGAGACCACTCCTCCAGCGTGATTTGCCCCACCTCTGAATCTCGTTGGCCCAGGCTATACGTCAGAACGTATTGCACCAGGGCTTGTCGGTGCTGCCACAGTCGCTGCAACATGTGCAGAGTTGAATTCCACCGGGTAGGCACATCGCATTTTAGCCGGTGAAGTGGCAGGCCCAACGACTTCTGTAGAGATGTAAGTCGCTGAGCTGCGGGATGCGAACGGCGGAAGTGAGCACACAGCGACCGTGCCCTCTGCAGAAGGCCATCTAGTCTGGGATAGTGGGCTAAAAATTGCTGGACAACCAGGTTCAACACGTGAGCCATACAAGGCACGTGTGTGACATTGCCCCGGCGAAGGGCCGCACCCAGGTTTGCAGCATTGTCGCACACGGCCTTCCCTGGTTTCAGGTCCAGTGGAGACAACCATTCATGAAATTGGTTCTCCAGAGCTGACCACAACTCCTCAGCTGTGTGACTCACATTTCCCAGACATTTCAATGTAAAAACCGCCTGATGACGTTGAGCCCTACTGCCAGCATAGTAAGGAGGTGTGCAGGATCCCTTCTGCGCAGTTAGAAAGCTTGTGGCATGACCAGACAGGCTTTGGGTGCAGGTGGAAGACCGAGAGGAGGTTGAGGAGGCAGAAGCAGTGGAGGAACTTTGACATAAAGAGGATTGACGCACAACTCGTGGGGACGGCAAGACTTGGACAGCAGCCCCTTGTCCTGCTGTCACCATAGTTACCCAGTGCCCAGTCAGCGACATGTAACGCCCCTGTCCATGCCTACTCATCCAAGTGTCTGTGGTGAAATGCACCCTGTCACACACAGAGTTTCTCAAAGAAGCGGTGATGTTGTGTGCGACATGCTGGTGGAGCGCAGGCACACCTTTCTTTGAGAAGTAGTGCCGACTGGGCATCTGGTACTGGGGCACTGCGACGGACATAAGGTCTCGAAAATCCTCTGTGTCCACCAGGCGGAAAGGCAGCATTTCTGTAGCCAAGAGCTTGCAGATGGTGAAATTCAACCTCTTAGCTTTCTCATGGCTAGGAGGAAATGGTCTTTTACTTGTCCACATCTGAGGGACCGAGGGCTGGCTATTGTGCTTAGACGGGGTTGATAAGGGTGTCCCCGGCAAACTGCCGGTCTGTGAGGAAGATGCAGGCGGACATGTTAGGTTGCCTTGATCCAAAGGTGGTGCTATCGATGTCGGACAGCGCTCAACACCAGCTGGTGTTACCACCTCCAAAGAAAATGATGACCTGCCAATCACGCTGGCTGTTGCGGGTAAAGAGGTGGCAGGTCTGCGCCCCAAAACAGGTGTGACTGCTGTCCCCCCAGTCACAGAGGATGAAGAGGCCGCGGATGCACAAGATATGGCAGACGGTGGTTGGCCCGGCCGGCTAGGCCGCATTGTAGCACACTGAGCTTCCCACTGCAACTTATGCTTCATGTCCATGTGCCGGTTCATGCATGAAGTACTCAAACTCTGTATTTTTTGGCCTCTACTTAGCTTTTGCTGACAAATGTTACAGATAACACGAGTTGGGTCATCTTTATCGATCTGAAAAAATGCCCAGGCTATGCAAGGCTTAGCACCCATGCGACCTGAAGAGCCACCACGACTTGTGGTGAGAGGCAGAGTTGTGTTTGAGGATGCAGTTGTTGACGTGCTTCCAGTACTACGTCTCTGTCCAGGAAGGCGCAACCTGACCTCGTCGTCACTAGCATCTTCCTCCACCTCCTCTGCTGACCTCATCTCTTGGCTGACTGTGGGTTGACAGTAAGTGGGATCTCCAACCTCATCATCATCACCCTGTGTGTTATCACACCCGTCGTCCTCAGAGCCAACCTGTTCCTGCCCTGACAAAAAACTAAAGTTGTCGCTCCAATCAGGTATTTGAGTCTTATCATCGTCTTCCTCATTGTCTCCACCAACAGGAGTTACAGTTTGGGAATGAGGGTCTACATTATGGTCAGAACCTTCTGCGTCTGGTCCTGGATCCGACTCATAAAGATTCTGGGCATCAGTGCAGATCATTTCCTCGTCTGGATTCACAGAAGCGCTGGAGTCGACCTCTGATTCCCAGGCTATAGTATGAGTAAACAGCTCTGCAGACTCAACCATCTGTTCTACCTCATACTCAGACGGGCAGCTGGAGATTTGGGAGCTGTGAGGAAGCAAGTGCGATTTGGGTGACACCTTTGAGGACTGGAGTATTTGTGATGTTGAAGTTGATGTGGAGGAGAGCACACTTAAAGGAGCACTTGATATCCGTTGAAGCACCTGCTGTTTTTGTGCCTCATCTGGAATTTGTAGCGATTGGCGTGGCCGTAAGAAAGGGATCTTATCACATTGTCCGCTAAAAGAAGTAGACATTTTAGTTTGGCTGGAAGATGGTCTTTCTTCTGCAGATGTTACTGTTGCTTTAACACCTACCCCACGGACACAACCTTTTTTCCCCTTCCCAACACGCCTATTCCCCTTTCCACCAGCAGCAGGCCTTTTTCCACTCATTTTGGTGGTTAACTAATTCACAACTCTGGAGTTGTTTGCACAAAAAAACAATGGATGGTAACCGAGCAGAGCTGAGTGGCCAAACTGTGGTATTAGGCCAAAACTATTGGCTGGGTTAGATGCAGAAAAAAATTATATTCAATTTGCAACCTGATGGAGGTCAGTATAGATGGATTAATAGAACAAGACCCACACACAGCTAGAAGCCCAATATTTTTTCAGAGCTAGATGCAGAAAAAAATTAGATTCAGTTTGCAACCTGATGGAGGTCAGTATAGATGGACTAATACAACAAGTCCCACACACAGCTAGAAGCCCAATATTTTTTCAGAGGTAGATGCAGAAAAAAATATATTCAGTTTGCAACCTGATGGAGGTCAGTATAGGTGGACTAATAGAACAAGTCCCACACACTGCTAGAAGGCCCAATATTTTTTCAGAGCTAGATGCAGAAAAAAATTATATTCAATTTGCAACCTGATGGAGGTCAGTATAGATGGATTAATAGAACAAGACCCACACACAGCTAGAAGCCCAATATTTTTTCAGAGCTAGATGCAGAAAAAAATTATATTCAGTTTGCAACCTGATGGAGGTCAGTATAGATGGATTAATAGAACAAGACCCACACACAGCTAGAAGCCCAATATTTTTTCAGAGCTAGATGCAGAAAAAAATTAGATTCAGTTTGCAACCTGATGGAGGTCAGTATAGATGGACTAATAGAATGATGCTATGCCCAAAAGATTTTACTTCACTAGGTGCAGTAAAAAAATTGGTATTCTATACACAGGTGGTATATCTTGCAACACAGATAGGCTACTCCACTGACTAACACACTCTGCAATAGGCCAAAAAGGATTAGCTTTGCTAGATTCAGCCAAATGCTGTGAAAAAAACTTGCACAGCACTGGCACAGACCTGCCTGGCAAAAACTGATAGGAACTGATGTAACCTAGTCCTGAAAAGGACTCCAATTACAATTAGTCTTTACTCCCACAACCTATCTATTTAAGAGCACAGACCTGCCTGATAAAAGTCGTAGGAAATGCTGTAACCTAGTCCTTAAAAGGACTGCAATCACAACTATTCCCTACTCCCAAGCTATCTGTATATTTGTGCGAAAATTGGCTTGAAATTAACAAGGTATAGCGCACACAGCAACAGCGGTGCCGTCTAACACGCAGCTGCAGCAGTGAGAAAATGGTGGCGACGGGGAAAATGGCTTGGTCTTATAGGGCAAGGACATGTGACATACACTGCCATTGACACATGCCCTTGCTTGTGTGAAAAAAAGCACTTCGCTCCGTGTGTGCGCTGCTGATAGGCTGACAGATTGCACCTCCCCACTGTAAATGCGGGAAAGAGAAAAAAAAATGGAGATCTTCATTGTTCCTGCAGAGATCCATCCCCTGCCCCTCCCCCCACCCCTCTGTACACTCAAACTGAGTATTAACATTAATTTTCATCATTACTGAGAAAAAATCCAGTTATGATTTTGGTGCACGAACAGTTATCGAACATAACCTCGAACTGCCGAATTTTTCTCAAATTGTTCGTGTTCGCCGAACGGCTCGAACACCGCCCAAAACAGCTCGAATTTGAGATTGGCGAACAGTTCGAGTAGAACAACGCTCATCTCTAGTGGTGACGTGTTTCTATTCTACTTTTCCTCTGATTGTTCCACTCCTGGTTTTGGCTGATAAATACTGATGTAAAATACTGACCAAATGCTGAACTTGTGAACGTGGCATTATTTGATCACCATGACACAGAAGTTATAGGACAAGATGGATAACACAGACACAAAATAGAGTATTTTCTCTCACATTGGAAATACACTGGACCTTGTCTTCTCCTGGCTCTGCTCAAATAATTTTACTAAGGCCACGGCCCCGCTATCAGTATTCGATCAGTAATTTTTCTCAAGAGTGGGAGACAAAACCAGGAGTGGGTGATAAATGTAGAATTAATGCACTTGTTTCTATTATACATTTTCTCTGTTTGTTCCTCACCTAGTTTTGGCTCCCAGTCCAGAGAAAAAATACTGACTGAATACTGATAGTGGGGCCGTCGCCTAACTCTCCCGCTCTCTGACCACAACCTTCTTATTTACTGTCAAAACTTGCCAACTAACATCGGACCCCTCTACTCACTGTTCATACATAATCTACATGTTATCAAAACCCAATATCAATAGCTGCTGATTGTGCATTTGTGTGGGGTCGTAACTAGAAATGAGCAAATGTTTCAATGATCGGTTCGGATTACGATCGTCGAATTTGTAATAAATGCTGATTTATTTGTCTAATATTCGCAGAACATTACCGAACGCCATTGGATTCAATGGGGGGCAAAAACAAATGCATACACAACACCTTCAAATGGGCCCAAAACCTGCCAAAACACATCAAATTAGGGGCAGGAAAGTGCCATCAATTGAACCAGAGTACAATTACTATAATAATATAATTTGTTCAGTGGCGCTTTACCTGAAAAGGGGTCACCGACTGCTACAAGAGGAGAGAGGACCCTGTCTGCGAGGGCGCTCAAGCAATCTACAAGGGATGGGTTAGGATACAGTTGGTCAGGGTACAGCTTGTCGTGCAGTGGTATACTGGAGCGAGGGTTAACAGCAGATTGTACGCTTGTCAGAAGAAGTGAGTCTTCAGCTTCCTTTTCAAGGTTTCCACAGTAGGCGAGAGTCTAATGTGTTGGGGTACAGCGTTACACAGTAGGAGAGATGCATGGGACAAATCTGCTGAAAGCCTAAATGAAGGTAAGCTTCCAGGAGCTCACAACTGAGCAGATTAACTCCTGCACTGCTAAAAGAAACCTGCACCAATTAATATGAATGCGAAAGGCTTCTAATGACTGCAGGAGTGGGAGGAATCGGACGCTGCGGTCTTCTGACTCCCCTCTGTCACAGTAGACCAGTGACATCTTGTAAGCTTCAACACAATGTTCACAAGGTAGACAGCAGCGGTGATTGGTCTCCTAGAGAATGAGCTAACTCCTTTATGATGATAGAGGCCACCATCTCCTTAGCTTGCTGCTGGTAATTTTCTGAGGGAATGAGCTTGTCTCCAACCAGCCTGGAATATTTCCAGTGAATTATGGCACACCATGGTATTAGTAGTGCACCCAGTACCGGAAGCAAAGCCATCCACAATTTCCTTCTCAGGAATTGTATTTGGTAGACTGAGTGTCTGCCCAAACATTAGTTTCTTACAAAGGAGCTGAAGACTGAGTGGCAGTAGGTGCAAGTTTCTTCAGCATGTTAGATATCAGAGGGAGAACAGAGACGGCAACACAGTGGCTCAGTGGTTAGCACTGCAGAATGCAGCTTTTTGGGAGAGGTGTATCTACACACGTGGTCAAAATTGTTGGTACCCCTCGTTTAATGAAAGAAAACCCACAATGGTCACAGAAATAACTTGAATCTGACAAAAGTTATAGCAAATTAAAAATCTACGAAAATGAACAAATAAAAGTCACTCATTGCTTTTCAACCCTGCTTCCACAGAATTTAAAAAAAATTAAACTCATGAAATAGGCCTGAACAGAAATGATGGTACTCCTGAAAATAATGTGACAAAAGGGACGTGTTAAATCAAGTTGTGGCCGCTAATTAGCATCACAGGTGTCTACAATCTTGTAATCAGCCGGGTTGCTTGTATATAGGGCTACAGATACTCACTATGCTGTTTGGTGACATGGAGTGTACCACACTCAACATGGACCAGAGGAAGCAAAGGAAAGAATTGTCTCAGGAGATTAGAAAGAAAATTATAAACAAGCATGTTAAAAGTAAATGTTATAAGACCATCTACAAACAGCTTGATGTTCCTGTGACAACAGTTCCACATATTATTCAGAAATTTAAGATCCATAGGACTGTAGCCAACCTCCCTGGACATGGCCGGAGGAGGAAAATTGATGACAAATCAAATAGACGGATAATACAAATGGTAACAAAAGAACCCAGGATAACTTCTAAAGAGATTAAAGGTGAACTTCAAGTTCAAGCAACATCAGTGTCAAATCGCACCATCCGTCGTTGTTTGATCCAAAGTGGACTTCATGGGAGGCGACCAAGGAGAAAACCATTGTTGAAAAAAAAATCATAAAAAAGTCAGACTGGAATTTGCCAAACTACATGTTGACAAGCCACAAAGCTTCTAGGAGAAAGTCATATGGACAGATGAGACAAAAATGGGAGTTTTTGGCAAGGCACATCAGCTCTATGTTCACAGGCGGAAAAATAAAGCATATCAAGAAAAGAACACTGTCCCTACTGTGAAACATGGAGGAGGCTCTGTTATGTTTTGGGGCTGCTTTGCTACATCTGGCACAGTGTGTCTTAAATCTGTGCATGGTACGATGAAATCTCAAGACTATCAAGGGATTCTAGAGAGAAATGTGCTGCCCAGTGTCAGAAAGCTTCATTTCAGACGCAGGTCATGGGTCTTGCAACAGGATAATGACCCAAAACACACAGCTAAAAACACCCAAGAATGGCTAAGAGGAAAACATTGGACTATTCTGAAATGGCCTTCTATGAGCCCTGACCTAAATCCTATTGAGCATCTTTGGAAAGAGCTGAAACATGCCGTCTAGAAAAGGCAACCTTCAAACACGAGACAACTGGAGCAGTTTGCTCATGAGGAGTGGGCCAAAATACCTGTCGAGAGGTGCAGAAGTCTCATTGACAGTCACAGGAATCGTTTGATTGTAGTGATTGCCTCAAAAGGTTGTTCAACAAAATATTAAGCTAAGATTACAATAATTTCTGTCCAGGCCTATTCCATGAGTTTATTTTTTTTTAAAATTCTGTGGAAGCAGAGTTAAAAATCAATGTCTGACTTTCATTAGCTTATTTACATAGATTTTTAATTTATTATTACTTTTGTCAGATTCACGTTATTTCTGTGGCCATTGTGGGTTTTTCTTTCCCTAACGAAGGTGTACCAACAATTTTCACCACGTGTGTAGGTCTCCTGGCACTCGGGGCAAGAATTCAGTTTGGCGCCCCCCCTCCAAGCACATATGCGATTTGCACACTTAGTCACGTGCCGATGAGCAGCTCTCCCTAATTCTCTCAATAGTCAGTGGAAAACCGAGAAGCAGGAAGAAAAGCTCATTATCACATGACCGTCAGTATGAAAATCGCATATGAGTGAAATGGCCATGTGATGACTGATGGAAACAGCAAACCGAGCTAAATCCTGACAGTGAATATATAACCCCCTGTTAGGATTGGCTACAAGGCTTCATTTTACGACTAAAGGGCTTGTCCAGGTTTGAGATGAAAGGTTGCAGTCACTCTATGTGACTGCAGGCTTCTGAATTCTCACAGCGCATGCACTGCACGCTTTTAGGATTCTCTTTTGCACAAGTATGTGATTTGTATACTTCTGGCCACATTCCGACTAGACGTGTCCGGCCTCGCTCAATTAATTTTCATTGAGTGAGTCCACGCATGTCTGGTAGACATGTGATCGCATGTATGCAAATCGCCAGCACCAGAGAATCCTGACAGCGCGCAGTGTGCACTGTGAGAATTCAGAAGTCTGCAGTTACATAGAATGACTGCAGACTCATCACAAACGTGGACAACCCCTTTAATGCTCACAACATAAATAAAAATATTAGTCAGTATCACAAATAACATTTACATCCAGGTACCTGATAGATGACGTTGTCTCTGGAGTCGTTCTCTTTCACATCCCCACATGGTGCCCTTAAAGATAACAGTGTCATTATAATGATCCTGAATAATAATATCTGCTCTACAATGAGCCCCTGAATAAATAATTGCCTCACTATATTCCCTGCACAAAATATGACCCACACATTGTCCCTCTTATGGTACATGCCCTCCACACTGCCCCCTCTTTATCATACTGAGCCCCCTCTTCACACTGTCCTCTCACATTGTGTCCCCCCTATAGGCTCCATTCTCTATATTGTACCCCTCATCAAATACCGCCCTTGTTGGCATAATATTCCTCCTGGCTGTGCCCTTACACTGTCCCCCCATACTACTCAGTCTCTATTCTGTGCCCACTCGCACTTTTCTCCCCATAATGTCTCCTCAACTTATTCCCCTCAATAGTCTCCTCACACGTTTCCTTCTCCCTCCTAATACACTTACCCTCTCACTTTCCATACTGCCTCCTCACACATCCCCCCATACTGTGTCTGCACCTACTGTATCTCTTGCTCCCCAAACTTGTGTCCTCAAATCTTCCCCGTTACACTAAATCTCCCCCCACACAGTAAATCCCCCCCAGATACATTATACTGAATTTCCCCCAGCCCCGTTACATGAAATGCCCCCCAGCACCGTTACACTAAATCTCCCCCACACAGTAAATCTCCCTCAGCCCTGTTACACTAAATCTCCCCCACACAGCAAATCTCCCCAGCCCCGTTACACTAAAAGCCCCCCAGCACCGTTACACTATATCTCCTCCATGCAGTGAATCCCCCCACACAGTAAATCTCCCCCAGTCCCGTTACACTAAATCTCCCCCAGCCTCTTTACATTAAATGCCCCCCAGCACCGTTACACAAAATCTCCCCAGCCTCACAGTAAATACCCAGCCGCACACAGTATATACATCACCACAGTAAATACTCCCCAGAGTATATACCCCACCTACAGAGTATATATGCCCCACAGTATATACATCCTCACAGTAAATACCCCCCCATACAGAGTATATATGCCCCATAATATATATCCTCACAGTAAATACCTTCCACACAAAGTATATATACCCCCACCGTTAATGCCCCCCTACATAGAGTATATACACCCCCAGACAGTATATACCCACCACAGTAAATACTCCCCCACACAAAGTATATACACCCCACACACAACCCCTCAGTAAATCCCCCCCCCCTCCATGCAATCTTTGGTGCCTTCAGCTCCAGTGTGGAGCACTTACCACCACGGATGCTCTTCTCTCTGGACGCCGTCGAGTGACGTCAGCAGAGTGATCACATGACCTGATCACGCTGCTGGCATCGCTCTGACCCAGAGTGGTCAGAGCTGGGAGCCGGCGCACTGCAGCTTCTGTGGACTGGGTGTCAGCTTGACACCCAGTTCAGAGAAGTGCCGAATCCAAGTCCAGGGGCGGCATTAGGCGACCCGACTGTGCCCCCCTGCCGGCTGCGCCCAGGGCACATGCCAGGGCTGCCCTACCGTAGATAGGCCCCTGCTGTGGGGTCCTGGGTTTAAATTCCACCAAGGACAACATCTGCAAGGAGTTTATATGTTCTTCCCATGTTTGCAGGGGTTTCACCCGGGTGCTTCGGTTTTCCCCTCAGTAAAAAAGCAGCCATAGAGTGTCTGGGAACCTTCACACAGTCTTCACTTAGCCAGGGCTGCTTCTCGGCAGGGTTGGATGGGCCCACCAGAGAACTGGCCAGCCATCTGGTGGGCCCTGGCTTCTACTTCAGGAAAGTTCATAACGCAAACCTTGCAGCTGCTATGGGGCTCTTGAGCAGGGGAGAAAGATGGGCCCTCAGAATTAAATCATCTGGTGGGCCCAATGTTCTTCAGTTTGACACTGCTTCTCGGTGACAGTTGTATTTCACCTCAGCCACATTATTTAGGTCGGTGAAAGGACCTAAAAAGGACATAGAGGGAAACCGCATGTACTCCGGCTGTCATTTCTCCCAGCAAGTCCTCTAATGCAGCTTGTTCCATAAGCAATGGCAGCCCATCCAACATCATCTCACAGTTTTCGGTGGTGCTTAGTCACACACAAAGATCTCTCTTTACGCCTTGAATTCCATGTCTACAGAGATGGAAAATGGCCTGATCTGCAATGAGTTTTGAGAAATAATTTCCATAAGCAAAGCCACGGTTTAGGCTACTGAAGATCATCATTAAGCGAAACTTATACAGCTTTACCACAGACTGAAAGAGGGGGTATCAAGACTTCCAAGACTTCTCCGTCTTCATCAAGAGGACGACTGTCCATGTTCTCCTCCTCCTCAATATCACCAAATCTGAGTTGAGATGAGGCTTGGCAGTATAGCATCACCCTATATAGTTCCTTGCTCCGCCTACAATGCCTCCTCTTTAATTGTGAACAGCAAGCATTTCGGTAGACAGAGAAGAGGGATGGTGACGCTAATTATAGCGTCAGACATCCATGCCCACTCATCAGCTGTTATGTACGGAGGCTGACCTGAATTCCAACGGGCGTGTTGAAGATGGTACTCAACAACTGCCCTCTGCTGCTCATAAATCCTTCCCAACATCTGCAACGTTGATTTCCAATGTGTTGTCACATCGCACACCAGTGGGTGAGCTGGAAGCTGCAAATGCTGCTGAAGCACTGCCAGGGTGGCGGAAGCTGTAGCTGACTTTCTGCAATGGGCACATACGCGGTGTACTTTCATAAGCAGCTCTGGCAGATCTGGGTAGGTTTTGAGAAACCGCTGAACCACTAAGTTGAGCATATTTACCGCTGAACCACTAAGTTGAGTGAAATGTAGCCTGCTTTATATACCATGGTACTAAGAAAACCAATTTCGATTATATCATGTGTAACCCTGAGACCACAATATCCGCGCCAAAGAATTAATTTCACTAAAGTAGAACTAGTATAATGGGGACCAACAACTGTTCCATTACATCCAACTCAGCAGATGGAGACCCAACCAGGAGTGTTCACATTTCAAAAAGTTAGGGGCTGACACTACCATTTCCGTGGCTAACAGATTGGAGATGGTGGAGTTCAATCTCTTAGCTTTGTCATGTGTAGGAGGAAACAATATTTTACGTGACCACAACCACAGGACCGAGGGCTGGCTACAGTGTTGAGAGAGGGTGGAGTACGGTAAAGCGGACAAATTGCTGGACCATGAGCGAAATGCAGACGGAGATGTTACGATGGATTGATAAAATTGTGGTGTGCTTATTCTCTGAGATCAGTCAAAAACAGCAGGCATGTCCGCTTCCATTACCACTGACAAGCTCTCACTCAGCCTGACTGGAGCAGGTAAAGAACTGGAGGTTCTGCAGTGGGAGACCTGTGTGACAATACTTGGCACAGTAACAAAGGAGGAAGAAGCAGCAGATGCGGTTGATAGGGCAGCTGATGGTTGTTGAGGTTCGCATTTTATCGCAGTGAGACTGCTGGAGTAACGCATGTTGATTGCGCATGTGAAGGTTCATGCATGTAGTAGTCAATTCATTGCACTTTTTCCCTCTACTGAGTTTTTTCTTGCAAAGTTGACAGATAACATGAGTTGGCTCATCCTTTGAAGTGTCAAAAATGGCCCAGGCTAGACAACCCTTGCCACCCCTGTGAGCTGCAGACCCGTGACCAGTGCTGGTCACTACCACTGTTGTGGCTAAGGATGCAGCGCTCATCACGGTTGCATCACTTCATATCTGCGCCTTAGGACGCAACGTAACCTCCTCGTCTTCCTCCTCATCTTCAGATCAGCTACTCAGCTGCGTGCCTCAGGGTTCACACCAAGTGGGATCTACAACCTCATTATCATCCAATGTGTTATCCCATTCCTAGCCCTGAGAGTCACGCTCCTCCTCTTTTTGCCCTGACAGCACAGTACAGTCGAGGGTCAGGAAGCTGCTTGGACCCAACCTTTTTTTTTCCCTTTGCGGTGTCAAAAAAGGCCCAGGCTAGGCAACCCTTGCGAGCTACAGACCTGCGGCCGCTGCTACCCACAGACACAGTTGTGGCTAAGGATGCAATGCTCCTCGTGCTTGCATCACTCCGTGTCTGCACTGTAGGGTGGAAGGTAACCTCCTCGTCTTCCTCCTCCACCTCCTCAGATGAGCTACTCGGCTGCGTGACTCTGGGTTCACACCAAGCACGATATTCAACCTCATCATCATCCAATGTGTTATTCCATTCCTCACCCTGGGAGTGACCCTTCTCCTCTTGTTGCCCTGACCTGGATGAGGCCAGTATAACATAGGAGATATGCTCCAAACTATTTCAAACTGAGATGTTCCCTGCTGTATCATGTTAGTAACAGAAGAAAGTATTTTTTTTACTATGGATGAGGCCTGTATAACATAGAATATATGCTCCAAGATATTTCAAACTCAGGTCTAGCCTGCTATATCACATTAGTCACAAAAAAAAATAGATTTTTTTATTCTGCATAAGCTCTGCATATAGCTGAATTTCACGGCCACAAAATGACAAGGTGACATATGACGTACTGTATCACGTTTGTCACAGAAAAAAAATATTTTTTTACCCTTGTTAGCAACAGAAAAAAATAGTTTGTTTACTGAGTCTACACACAGCTGAATTTCACCACCACAAAAGGACTAGGTGGCTTATAGCAGACAGTATCACATTTGTCACAGAAAAAAATATTTTTTTGTACTCTGGCTAGCAACAGACACAATAGAATTTTTTAATCTGAAAACAGATGAATTTCACCGCCACAAAAGAACTAGGTGGCTTATAACAGACTATCACGCTTGTCACAGAAAATTTATTTTTTGTGCTCTGGTTAGCAAAATAATTTTTTTTTAACTGTACATACAGCTGAATTTTACCCCTCAAAAATGACAAGGTGGGCTCCTATAGCTTGCGCTATCACATTAACAAATGAAAAAATAGATGTTTATACTCTGCACTCAGGAGCTCAGCATACAGCTAAATTTCAACCCCAAAAAATGAAAAGGTGGGCTAGTAGGGCTTGCTTGCTGTATCACATTAGCGAGTGAAAAAACAGATTTAATAGATACTCGTGCATGGAGCGCAATAGAAGCAGTGTATAACAGAGTTCTGTGACATGGGCCCTGTCTTTGTCTGGACCTCAGTAATAGCAGAAGAAAAAAAAAATCTGCTGGCAGGTCGATTTCACAGACACACAGGACACTAGTTATCTAAACTATCTGACTTACAAGCAACCACCTATCTATCTAGCTAAAATCTCTCAGTATACAGGAGCAGGTTCCAGCAGCAGAGTCTGTGAGCAGTTACAAGCATAAAATGGTGCTCACAGAACATGTCTTTATATAGAAAGAACATGTGATTTCAGCAGCCAATGGCACAAGCCCTTGTATCCGGACAGTGTGGATGCTTCCTGTGCTGATTGGCTAGCCGCGATTTGCACACAAAGTTCGAAAAAAAAAATTAGAAGCACAGCGCTGCTCTCAGCTTGTGTCTGCTCTCCCCCAGCCCCTCCACTCATCAAACATGTCCTTCAGCTCATCATACACAAGCAGTATGCTAGGCAAAGTGTTAAAAACAGTTTAATTGCACCGCAATAATTTTCCTGCATTTTTTCACCGAACGTTACCAATTTTCGCCGATTTTAAGAAAAAATGCTGGTGTTTCCGATAACGAATCCGAATGTGCCATATTTGTGTCGAATTTAACATTTGAGATCGGATTTGGAACATATTCACTCAACAGTAGTCGTAACGTTATTAGAGTAGCTCACTTCTGAAGTGGAGAGGCTCCTCACAAGCTCTTTACCAATCTTGCTAAATGCGATGATGAAAACTTCCAGAGGTGAAGCATTTACTGCAACATAATACAGGTGCATCTCACTAAATTAGAATACCATCAAAAAGTTAATTTATTTCAGTTCTTCAATACAAAAAGTGAAACTCATATATTATATAGAGTCATTACAAACAGAGTGATCTATTTCAAGTGTTTATTTCTGTTAATGTTGATGATTATGGCTTACAGCCAATGAAAACACAAAAGTCATTATCTCAGTAAATTAGAATACTTTATAACAACAGCTTGAAAAATGTTTTTAAAATCCAAAATTTTGTCCTACTGAAATGTATGTTTAGTAAATGCACTCAATACTTGGTCGGGGCTCCTTTTGCATCAATTACTGCATCAATGCGGCGTGGCATGGAGGCGATCAGCCTGTGGCACTGCTGAGGTGTTATGGAAGCCCAGCTTGCTTTGATAGCAGCCTTCAGCATGTCTGCATTGTTGGGTGTGGTTTATCTCATCTTCCTCTTGGCAATACCCCATAGATTGTAGATGGGGTTAAGGTCAGGCGAGTTTTCTGGCCAATCAAGCACAGTGATACTGTTGTTTTTAAACCAGGTATTGGTACTTTTGGCAGTGTGGACAGGTGCCAAGTCCTGCTGGAGAATGAAATTTCCATCTCCCAAAAGCTTGTTGGCAGAGGCAAGCATGAAGTGCTCTAAAATTTCCAGGTAGATGGCTGCGCTGACTTTGGTCTTGATAAAACACAGTGGACCTACACCAGCAGATGACATGGCTCCCCAAACCATCACTGATTGTGGAAACTTCACACTAGACCTCAAGCAGCTTGGATTGTGTGCCTCTTCAATCTTCCTCCAGACTCTGGGACCTTGATTTCCAAATGAAAATTGGAACTTTGGGACCTTGTGCAGTGTGTCAATGACTGCCTTCTGGACATCTGTCAAATCAGCAGTCTTCCCCAAGATTGTAGAGTCTACTGAAACAGACTAAGAGACCTGTTTAAATGCTTAGGAAGCCTTTGCATGTGTTTTTTGTTAATTATTCTAATTTACTGAGATAATGACTTTGGTGTTTTCATTGGCTGTAAGCCATAATCATCAACATTACCAGAAATAAACACTTGAAATAGATCACTCTGTAATGATTCTATATAATATATGAGTTTCACTTTCTGTATTGAAGAACTAAAATAAATTAACTTTTTGATGATATTCTAATTTAGTGAGATTCACCTGTAATTCAGACCCTAAAAGACATTTCAGAAATTAACAGATCACAAAAAAGACAGATCCATTTCCAAAATTTCCTGCTAAACTTAACATCCTTCTAATGTGCTAAAAACATAAGAAGACGTTCAAAAATCTAATGCCGCCATATAGTAGATGTCCGGTGACTGGTAATAATTACCTCCTGTGTGGGGTCTATTTGTCTCCAAGAGAAATCACAGGTTACATTCCACACATAAAACTGTGTAGAAAAGGGGCGGGGGGTAATTGTGCCCGTAGTGCGGAGCAAATAATGCTGTAACCGTGACCATGAGTCCGTGTAAGGCCACAGTCCCACTATCAGAATTTGGTCAGGATTTTTTCTCAGGAGTGGGAGCCAAAACCAGGAGTGGGTGATAAATGCAGAATTGGAGACTTGTTTCAATTATACCTTTTATCTGATTGCACCTCACCTGGTTTTGGTTTCTCACACCTGAGAAAAATACTGACCAAATACTGATAGTGGGGCCAGGGCCTTAGACCACATTTACATGTTCAGTGTTTGATCAGTATTTTATATCAGTATATGTAAGCAAAAATCAGGAGTGTAACAATAAGAGGAAAAATATAATAGGAACACGTCACCACTTCTGTATTTATCACCCACTCCTGATTTAGGCTTACAAATACTGATGGAAAATACTGAACGTGCGAACGTGGCCTAAGTAAGCGACCAGGAGAAATTTCTACCAAGATACTCAAAATCTATAATACAGGGAGCGACGGACCCCCGGGACTGAGCTCAGGGCAGAGAAATGGGGCTCTAAGGCCAAAACTGGGTGTGCCAAGGGGGAAACATAATAATATACACAAGGCTCCGCTCCGCACACGTCGTACACACATGGCTCTGCTCTGTACACACTGCTCCAAACACATTGTACACACACTGCCTCCACTCTGTACACCTTGTAAACACATGGCTCTTCTCTGTAAATGTGGCTCCGCTCCGTACACCTCGCACACATGTGGATTCGTACACACGACTCCGCTCCATACGCCTCGTACACGCGCGGCTCCGCTCCGTACGCCTCGTACACGCGCGGCTCAGCTCCGTACGCCTCGTAAACGCGCGGCTCAGCTCCGTACGCCTCGTAAACGCGCGGCTCCGCTAAGTACGCCTCGCACACGCGCGGCTCCGCTAAGTACGCCTCGCACACGCGCGGCTCCGCTCCGTACGCCTCGTACACGCGCGGCTCCGCTCCGTACGCCTCGTACACGCGCGGCTCCGCTCCGTACGCCTCGCACACGCGCGGCTCCGCTCCGTACGCCTCGTACACACTCGGCTCCGCTCCGTACGCCTCGTACACACGCGGCTCCGCTCCGTACGCCTCGTACACACGCGGCTCCGCACACCTCGTACACACACGGCTCCGCTCCGTACACCTCATACACACGGCTCCGCTCCGTACACCTCGTACACACGCGGCTCCGCTCCGTACACACACGGCTCCGCTCCGTACACCTCGTACACACGCGGCTCCGCTCCGTACACCTCGTACACACGCGGCTCCGCTCCGTACACCTCGTACACACGCGGCTCTGCTCCGTACACCTCGTACACACGCGGCTCTGCTCCGTACACCTCGTACACACGCGGCTCTGCTCCGTACACCTCGTACACACGCGGCTCTGCTCCGTACACCTCGTACACACGCGGCTCCGCTCCGTACACCTCGTACACACGCGGCTCCGCTCCGTACACCTCGTACACACGCGGCTCCGCTCCGTACACCTCGTACACACGCGGCTCCGCTCCGTACACCTCGTACACACGCGGCTCCGCTCCGTACACCTCGTACACACGCGGCTCCGCTCCGTACACCTCGTACACACGCGGCTCCGCTCCGTACACCTCGTACACACGCGGCTCCGCTCCGTACACCTCGTACACACGCGGCTCCGCTCCGTCCACCTCGTACACACGCGGCTCCGCTCCGTCCACCTCGTACACACGCGGCTCCGCTCCGTCCACCTCGTACACACGCGGCTCCGCTCCGTCCACCTCGTACACACGCGGCTCCGCTCCGTCCACCTCGTACACACGCGGCTCCGCTCCGTCCACCTCGTACACACGCGGCTCCGCTCCGTCCACCTCGTACACACGCGGCTCCGCTCCGTCCACCTCGTACACACGCGGCTCCGCTCCGTCCACCTCGTACACACGCGGCTCCGCTCCGTCCACCTCGTACACACGCGGCTCCGCTCCGTCCACCTCGTACACACGCGGCTCCGCTCCGTCCACCTCGTACACACGCGGCTCCGCTCCGTCCACCTCGTACACACGCGGCTCCGCTCCGTACACCTCGTACACACACGGCTCTGCTCCGTACACACGCGGCTCTGCTCCGTACACCTCGTACACACGCGGCTCCGCTCCGTACACCTCGTACACACGCGGCTCCGCTCCGTACACCTCGTACACACGCGGCTCCGCTCCGTACACCTCGTACACACGCGGCTCTGCTCCGTACACCTCGTACACACGCGGCTCCGCTCCATACACCTCGTACACACGCGGCTCCGCTCCGTACACCTCGTACACATGCGGCTCCGCTCCGTACACCTCGTACACATGCGGCTCCGCTCCGTACACCTCGTACACACACGGCTCCGCTCCGTACATCTCGTACACGCGCGGCTCTGCTCCGTACATCTCGTACACACACGGCTCTGCTCCGTACACACGCGGCTCTGCTCCGTACACCTCGTACACACGCGGCTCCGCTCCGTACACCTCGTACACACGCGGCTCCGCTCCGTACACCTCGTACACACGCGGCTCCGCTCCGTACACCTCGTACACACGCGGCTCTGCTCCGTACACCTCGTACACACGCGGCTCCGCTCCATACACCTCGTACACACGCGGCTCCGCTCCGTACACCTCGTACACATGCGGCTCCGCTCCGTACACCTCGTACACATGCGGCTCCGCTCCGTACACCTCGTACACACACGGCTCCGCTCCGTACATCTCGTACACGCGCGGCTCTGCTCCGTACATCTCGTACACACACGGCTCCGCTCCGTACACCTCGTACACACGCGGCTCCGCTCCGTACACCTCGTACACACGCGGCTCTGCTTCGTACACACGCGGCTCTGCTCCGTACACCTCATACACACGCGGCTCTGCTCCGTACACCTCGTACACGCGCGGCTCTGCTCCGTACACCTCGTACACGCGCGGCTCTGCTCCGTACGCCTCGTACACGCGCGGCTCTGCTCCGTACGCCTCGTACACACACGGCTCTGCTCCGTACACCTCGTACACACGCGGCTCCGCTCCGTACACCTCGTACACGCGCGGCTCCGCTCCGTACACCTCATACACACGCGGCTCTGCTACATCCACACTGTAAACCCCTCCTGACCCCACACATAAACTTCACCTCATCCAGCACCATGACAACCAGCACAGCAGAGTCCTGCATCCACTGAGGCCCCTGATCATGTGACCCCTGACTCCTCCCCTCCTGTGACCTCATCACAGGTCCTGTGCACACAGCCATATATGTGGTGTTGGTAGTGTCTAGAGTGGAGGTGATTCTTTGAGGGGATGATGTCACTGGAAGGGGCGGGGCGGGGCCTCCTTCAGTCCAGTGAGTGAAGACCGGACACCAGGAAGCTGTGTTGTGCTGAGGCTGCTGGGAAGGTGAGGACTGAGGGGCTGCACCATGGAGCCTGTGCAGGTGGGATGAGGACACAGGACTCAGTGTGAGTGATCTGAGGAGGGATTTTAGAAGACCCCCAGCCCCATGCAAGTAACATGACCCCCTCCTTCCCCATACAGACCCCCAGCACGCAGCCCCAGGCAAGTAACACGACCCCCTCCTTCCCCATACAAACCCCAGCACACAGCCCCATGCAAATAACATGACCCCCTCCTTCCCCATACAGACCCCCAGCATGCAGCCCCACACAAGTAACAGGACCCCCTCCTTCCCCATACAGACCCCCAGCACGCAGCCCCAGGCAAGTAACACGACCCCCTCCTTCCCCATACAAACCCCAGCACACAGCCCCATGCAAATAACATGACCCCCTCCTTCCCCATACAGACCCCCAGCATGCAGCCCCACACAAGTAACAGGACCCCCTCCTTCCCCATACAGACCCCCAGCACACAGCCCCATGCAAGTAACACGACCCCCTCCTTCCCCATACAGCCCCCCAGCACACAGCCCCATGCAAATAACACGACCCTCTCCTTCCCCATACAGACCCCCAGCACGCAGCCCCATGCAAATAACACGACCCTCTCCTTCCCCATACAGACCCCCAGCACGCAGCCCCATGCAAATAACACGACCCCCTCCTTCCCCATACAGACCCCCAGCACGCAGCCCCATGCAAATAACACGACCCCCTCCTTCCCCATACAGACCCCCAGCACACAGCCCCATGCAAGTAACACGACACCCTCCTTCCCCATACAGACCCCTCCAGCACACAGCCCCACACAAGTAACAGGACCCCCTCTGTGACGACACAGCATTTATTGTTAATTATACCAGACGTATTATTTCATAGTTCAGGGCACATGAGCCGTCGTTCACATCAGTCTGTACAGTGACTCTTCCCTTGTTGTATGATGATTTGGTGAATGGCTGTTGATTCTCTATTGTATCAGCCCCTGCAGAGAGAGAGATTAACCCCTTAATGACCGGAGCGTTTTGTATTTTTGCTCCCCTTGTTCCCAGAGCCATAACTTTTTTTTTTTCTTTTCTTTCTGTTAATATGGCCATGTGAGGGCTTATTTTTTGCGGGACGAGTTGTACTTTTGAACAACCTCATTGGTTTTACTATATCATGTACTGGAAAACGGGAAAAGAATTCCGAATGCGGTGAAATTGCAAAAAAGTGCAATTGCACAGTTGCTTGGTTTTGTTTTTTTATTCTTTCTTTTTTTTTATTACCACGTTCACTGAATGCTAAAACTGACTTGCCATTATTATTCTCCAGGCCATTACGAGTTTATAGACCCCAAACATATATTGGTTATTTTTTAGCAGATGAGCAGATCGCCTGTATATATCAGATTTGCTCACTTGCTATGAGCGCTGGTCACTGAGCGGCGCTCATAGCAATCTGGACATGACAACCACAGAAGTCTGCTGCTGACCCGGGGTTGTCATGCCAACCCATCGGTGACCCGCGATCATGTGACGGGTCACCGATGGGTGGGGTAAGTGACGCGCTGCCCGGAAGCACAAGTTAAGTACCGCTGGCAGAGATTGACAGCGGCATTTAACTAGTCAACAGCCACGGGTAGATCGTGACTCCACCCCCGGCTGTCGCTGGCACATGTCAGCTGTATAAATCAGCTGACATGTGCCCAGTCCAGTGCGGGCTCAGCGCTGGAGCCCGAGCTGAACCGGGGAGTTACAACATGGAGTGTACTATTACGTCCCGTGTCGTAAAGGGGATAAGGCTATGTACCCACGATGCAGAAATGCTCAGGATTTTTTCCTGAGCGTTTCTGCATCTCCCTGGCAGAAAAAAACGCATGCGGATTGTAAATGCGTTTTCCTGCCAGGGACATGCGGATGTGAAGCATTCTTCACTGGCATTTCCGCATGCGGGTTGACAAGCGCTTTCCAAGCGATTAGCATCACTTGGAAAGTGCTTTTGACAACTAGGTCACGCTATATAAATCCATGCAAACGGCATGGATTTATATAGTGTTACCCGAGAGAGTGGTTAAAAATAATAAAATAAACCTATACTTGCCTTTCGATGGCCCCCGAGACTTGCTGTGCTCCTGTGCTGGCTGCCAGCAGGTTGCGCTACGATGTACTGGAAAGACCTGCAGTCACATGACTGTGACTTCAGCGCAGGTCCTTCAGTCCTGCGCGATCTGTCGGTATGCGAAGAGAAGGAGTCCTGGGGCCGACGGAATGGGGAATATAATCTTTATTTTTTATTTAATTCTTTTTTTTATGGTACCTGGGTGTGGATGATACTCTCCTGTCCTCCACACCCGGGTACCATCCGCACATTAGAACGCCCCAGTTACGCAAGTACAGATGCAGTCTTGCGGAATTAGCGTGTTTTAATGCAAGTCAATGGCGGCAAAAACGCAGCGCTTCCGCAAAATTAAGGGACATGCTGTGGATTTTTGAGCGCAGCATAAATGCTGCGGAAAAATCCGCAGCATGGGCATTGAAAGTGCGGAATTGCATTGGAGACCATGGGGGAAGGTTTACCAAGCGTTTACGCTGCGGAAATTCCGCAGTGTATACGCTTGAAAAATGCATCGTGGGCACATAGCCTAAGAGACCACAGCCCCAGCTGTTGGAATACAAATCTGCTTCTCTTACCATCAGTGAACACACAAAAGAATCCAGGTTGGGACAATCAGATCTCCTGGACACATACCTTGCAGTACTCGGTCAGCTTCTTAAGCTTCTCGTTACCTCCTCCCTGTGGGTACATTGATGGTACATTATATTTTTATTTTTTGGGGATTTTTTATTTTTATTTTTTTCATTTTCTAACACTTTTTATTTTTTTTTATTTTTTTACTTTTATACTTTGTCCCACTATGGGACTTTCACTTTTTTTTTACTCTGATCGCCTGTATAGCATAGGGATGGAGCACCATCCCTGTGCTATACTGGGTGTCAGCGCTGCAGAGACAGAAGATACTTTGATCGTGCACTGCACATGATCAAAGTATCTTCCGGCTGTCTGGTGACCCAGATGTTGTCATGACGACATCCGGGTCACCATGACACCCACGGGACCCAGCCTCATACAGCGTGGGACACCGGGGAAGAGGGGAGTACTGGCGCTCACCTCCGGAATGCTGTGATCGACTTTGATCCCAGCATTCCGGGGGTTAATGTGTAGGGAGCGGTGCGGGACCGCTCCCTGCACATTGCCACAGATGACACCCAGTACTATCTGCTGACACCCAGCAGCGATTGCGCCCGCACAGCCTGTGTGGTGGCGGCAATCGCCAGGGCGTATTAATTAAATTGTAAACTGCAGTAATATCTTATGCTGCTGTACCGTGCGGGCGCCTCCTACTGGCAACTGACTGTTGCTGTGACAGCGGGGGTGCGCGCTCGGCATCGATGGACTCGTGCTGCGCATGCACCAGTACGGGGCGCTGCTTTAGACATCTTGACATTATCTCAGGCCCAGGACACATGTATAAATCTTGACCTCTTATCTCTGGAATACCTGCGCATGCGCCCTAGAAGATCCTGCTGCCGGGGTACATGCGCTATACATCATTTGGGGACACTTGTTCTCACTGCATTAGCCTTCTAGCATTCTGGGAGTGTGTGATGTCATCAACATCGTCCATTTATAGAGTGAAAAAAGCCTTCAGCTATACACATTATCATATGGGCTTCTATTTCCACTGTCTACAGATATAGCTGACATACCTCCTCACCATAGTGTGTTTTTCCAGGACGTCCCTCCTGACAGCACCATCAGGAGGTTGTCCTTTATAGCCTTGATAGGGACAGGAAACACACAAGAGGTTAAAAGGCCCCTCTCTCCACTCCAGTGTTCTTCCTGTCCCAGGGACGGACACAAAAGAGGATTCACATGTACCAGGGGCTGGAGTTCCTGAAGCCAGACGCACGAGGATCGCGACGGGATCCTCGCATTCCTCCCCTCCGTTCTGCCATGGTCTGAAGGCCGACACCCAGCTGAACAAAGGTCCCTCAGCTTTTTCTGGTAGGTGCGGAGGCTCCGGAGAGGAACCTTCTCCTCCGCAGAGGGTGCTCTGGGTTCCAGCTGCTGCCACAAGTACAGTACAGACCAAAAGTTTGGACACGCCTTCTCATTTAAAGATTTTTCTGTATTTTCATGACTATGAAAATTGTACATTCACACTGAAGGCATCAAAACTATGAATTAACACATGTGGAATTATATACTTAACAAAAAAGTGTGAAACAACTGAAAATATGTCTTATATTCTAGGTTCTTCAAAGTAGCCACCTTTTGCTTTGATGACTGCTTTGCACACTCTTGGCATTCTCTTGATGAGCTTCAAGAGGTAGTCACCGGAAATGATTTTCACTCCACAGGTGTGCCCTGTCAGGTTTAATAAGTGGGATTTCTTGACTTATAAATGGGGTTGGGACCATCAGTTGTGTTGTGCAGAAGTCAGGTGGATACACGGCTGATAGTCCTACTGAATAGACTCTTAGCTGCTTTTCTTGTCATAATACAAATTCTAAGTAAAGAAAAACGAGTGGCCATCATTACTTTAAGAAATGAAGGTCAGTCAGTGCGAAAAATTGGGAAAACTTTGAATGTGTCCCCAAGTGCAGTTGCAAAAATCATCAAGCTCTACAAAGAAACTGGTTCACATGAGGACAGCCCCAGGAAAGGAAGACCAAGAGTCACCTCTGCTTCTGAGGATAAGTTTATCCAAGTCACCAGCCTCAGAAATCGCAGGTTAACAGCAGCTCAGATTAGAGGCCATGTCAATGCCACACAAAGTTCTAGCAGCAGACACATCTCTTCAACAACTGTTAAGAGGAGACTTTGTGTAGCAGACCTTCATGGTAAAATAGCTGCTAGGAAACTACTGCTAAGGACAGGCAACAAGCAGAAGAGACTTGTTTGGGCTAAAGAACACAAGGAATGGACATTAGACCAGTGGAAATCTGCTTTGGTCTGATGAGTACAAATTTGAGATCTTTGGTTCCAACCACCGTGCCTTTGTGGGATGCAGAAAAGGTGAACGGATGGACTCTACATGCCTGGTTCCCACCATGAAGCATGGAGGAGGTGTGATGGTGTGGGGGTGGGGGTGCTTTGCTGGTCACACTGTTGGGGATTTATTCAAAATTGAAGGCATACTGAACCAGCATGGCTACCACAGCATCTTGCAGCGGCATGCTATTCCATCCGGTTTGCGTTTAGTTGGACCATCATTTATTTTTCAACAGGACAATGACCCCAAACACACCTCCAGGCTGTGTAAGGGCTATTTGACTAAGAAAGAGAGTGATGGGGTGCTACGCCAGGTGACCTGGCCTCCACAGGCACCAGACCTGAACCCAATTGAGATGGTTTGGGGTGAGTTGGACCGCAGAGTGAAGGCAAAAGGGCAAACAAGTGCTAAGCATCTATGGGAACTTTAAGATTGTTGGAAGACCATTTCTGGTGACTACCTCTTGAAGCTCATCAAGAGAATGGCAAGAGTGTGCAAAGCAGTCATCAAAGCAAAAGGTGGCTACTTTGAAGAACCTAGAATATAAAACATATTTCTTATTACGCCTTCCACGACAGCATTGGAGGATGTTGTCCACACCCTATCGGGGGACAGAAACAAAGAGAGGTTAAAAGCCCCTCCCCACCATCAATCCCCAGTGTTTTCCTGTCCCCCTTGGGGGCATGGAGAGGTCCTGCAGTGCTGTCGGCCAGCAGGCAGCATTGTATCAGGCTATACTTGCCGGGCAGTGGTTGGTCGGGGCGCTCCCTCCATGCTGTTCCCATTGGGACCGTTCCTGGCTTCCTGCTCCCCATAGAGGGTAAAGCAAGCCGGGTGTGTTTATGCCGGGGGCCTGCTCCAGCTCCCCGGCATCTCCTCCTTCCGCCGGCGTTCTGGGCGCGTACCAGAAGTGACGTCAGCGCAGGTCCTGTCTCTTCCGGCATGTGCATTCCACGCTGGGACGCATGGTGTGGGCGCTCCCAGAGCCAGCAGGCGCGGTCTGGGCACGCGCACACCTGAGTGACGTCACCACAGGCCCTGCTTCCGGCCTGTGTGCTCCATGCCGGGACGCTGAGATTGAGCGTGTCCCAGGGCCGGCAAGGCCCATATCGAATCGAAGTGGCCCTCAAAGTGACTGGTAGGGGGAGGGGACTGAGGTCCCTTGCTGGGAGGCACGGTTTTTCCATATAAAAACCCACCTAAAGACGCCAAAGGTAGGGCTATCTCCGCCATGGAAGGTGACAGATCCAGTATCCCTGCATCTGCAGAGCCCAGCACGCCCTCGGCTACAGTGAGTAGTACCTGGGTGGTCACTAAGGGGTTATCTTAGCCTCTCCTTTAGATGACACTAGATCTCCCCTCCTTCTAGTTACATGGGTCCCCTTCTCTTCCCCTTTCTTAGGAAGACAAGGCCCCTGCTTCTAAGAAAGATAAAGACCAGCCCCGTAGATGTGGCATCTGCGCTAAAAAGTTATCCTCATCTTATAAGAAGAAATAGATAGAATAATTAAGGAAGAAAATCCCTCTCTAATTGAGGAACTTAGATCTGCCTGTCTACTCCTCCTCCAGGCCATCTCCCCCTAAGAAGAGGAAGATCCAAGAGTTAGATGTAGTCTCTATTGATGTTAGTAGCTCTGCCTCTGACAAATTGGATGAAGTAGCATCCTTAGGGCCCGCCAAAAAAGTTGAAACCGGAATATACTATTTTTCCTTGGACAACTTACGAGAATTATCGGATGCAGTTAGAGGCACTATTGGGCTGGAGGAAGTTGAGGTCCCCTGTTCCGTTCAAGATGAAATGTTTAGGGACCTTAGATCAAAAAAGCAGACTGGGTTTCCTGTTCATGAGGTCATTAGAGATCTCATCCGACAGGAATGGGAATCCCCAGAAAATCGACTCACCACCCCTTCAGAATTAAAGCACTGATTTCCGTTGGAAGGTGAGGAATTTGATTGGGACGTCCCTAAGGTGGACATCCAAGTGGCAAGGGTTGTGAAGAAAACCTCACTTCCCTTTGAGGATTCATCCCAACTGAAGGACCCATTAGACCGGAAAATGGAAAGTGTCCTTAAAAAATCATGGGAAACCTCTTCTGCCTCTCTCAATATGAATATTTCATCGACTTGTGTGGCCAGATCCCTCTTCAAGTGGCTGGCCCAACTAGAGGAACATCTGTCTCAGGGCACCTCCAGGGCAGACCTGCTAGACTCCATCCCTCTCCTTCAAAACGCCATGGGCTTCTTAGCGGACGCCTCGGCTGAATCAGTCCTGATCGCGGCTAGAGCAGCTGTCCTATTCAATACTGCCCGCCGTGCGCTGTGGCTCAAAACATGGAGTGGGGGATGTTACCTCTAAGATTAAACTCTGTTCCATTCCATTTCAAGGGAAATATGTATTCGGGCCAGCACTGGATGATATCCTGGAGAAGGCCTCGGATAGGAAGAAAGCCCTTCCTGAACAGAAACAACCTAAAAAACGTCCCTTTCGACTTTCCCAGAGTCACCCCCTCACAATATAGAGGAAAAGGAAAGTCTGGGCACTGGAGCTATCCTAAGGGAGGCAGTGGTCGTAACATCCTTGTTCCCCAGCAACAACACCAGCAGCAGGACAAGCAATGACCTGCGCCGTGTAGGGGGGCGTCTCTCGGATTTCTTTCCCCAGTGGCAGGCAATTTCTTCCTGCCAATGGATCCTCAATACTATCAAGGGGGGTCTTCTATTGGAATTCGAGAGTCGGGTCCTGAGGGTCACGTTCCTTCCCTCTCGGGGGGCTTGGGAGTTTCTCTCAGTCGGTTTACAAAACCTGCTAAAATCCGGAGCAGTGTCTCTGGTCCCCCCTGGCCAGGAGGGTACAGGTCACTACTCAAAAAATGTTTCTAATAAAGAAACAATCAGGCATCCCACGCATCATAATCAACCTGAAATCCCTAAACCATCACATCAAATACAGGCGATTCAAGATGGAGTCCATAAGGTCAACTATTCCCCTAATAGGGAAGGATTATGTCATGGCAACCATAGACCTAAAAGATGCATACTTCCACGTGCCGATTCATCCGACCCACAGAAAGTTCCTGCGCTTTGCGATTTCCAGGGACAACATAGCAGAACACTACCAGTACAACGTACTGCCCTTCGGCATCTCTTCAGCACCTCGGATGTTTATGAAGATTATGGCGGAAGTCATTGCACTCATCCGGAAACAAGGGGTCTGCATAATTCCATACCTGGATGACATGCTGATCGTCGCCCCTTCAGTGGGGATTCTCAATCTTCATGTCTCCATAGCCCTAAAAACCCTCCGCTCATTAGGTTGGGTTCTGAACCTGGGAAAGTCGGAACTCCTTCCTTCGTCGAGGAGGAAGTTCCTTGGTGTCTTACTGGACTCCAACAGACAAATGTCCTTGCTTCCATTGGAGCATCAAACTGCTCTCAGAACCAAGATCTCAAATTTCAAACACCAGAAGAATACAACATTGTGAACGGCAATGTCTGTATTGGGGTTAATAACGGCCTGTATCCAGTCAGTATCATGGGCTCAGGCCCACTCAAGGTCTCTCCAGGATCATATCCTAAAATCATGGAACAGACAAAGGGACTCATTAAACAAACGGTCCAGGACTCCTGGCCGGGTAAAAGCTTACCTTTCTTGGTGGTTAAGCACCCAAAATCTTCAGAAGGGGATTTCTTGGACCCAGGACCCTCTAATCACAGTGACTACTGATGCCAGTATACGAGGATGGGGTGCCATGGTGGCCCAGACTCCTTTTCAAGGCAGATGGAGTCCCAGGATCAGTGCCAGATCCTCCAACTTCAGGGAGCTGAAGGCAGTAGAAAAAACGCTCAGAGCAGCAGTCAACCTAATCCAGGGTACTCACATCAAGATACTCTCGGACAATGTGACTACAGTCGCCTTCCTGCGTCATCAGGGAGGTACAAGGGTAGACAGCTTAAAACAAATCGCAAGTCGAATATTTTCCTGGGCAGAACATCATCTCCTGTCAATTTCGGCGATCCACCTGAAAGGCTCAAACAACATTCAAGCAGACTTTCTGAGCAGGGAAGACATTCAGCCAGGAGAGTGGAGCTTGAATCCTCAAATATTCCAGTCACTGGTAGCAAAATGGGGTCTCCCCGAAGTAGATCTCTTTGCCAGTCTCCTAAACGCAAAACTTCCCCTCTTCTTTTCATTGGACAGAAGAGACAATGCCATGAATCTAGATGCATTAGCCCATCCCTGGCATTTCAAACTGGTGTATGCGTTTCCTCCAATTCCTCTGATAGCAAGAACTGTCCAGAAAGTCAGGTTAGAGGGGGTGGCAACAATTCTAGTGGCCCCTCTGTGGCCCAAAAGACCTTGGTTCGGCGCCATCACGGAACTTTGCCTGGACGGTCCTGTGATACTTCCACCGGTCAACGACCTTCTCTCACAAGGTCCCCTATTTTACCCAAATTCTCAGTGGCTAAATCTTGCAGCCTGGTTACTGAAGCAGAGATCTTAAAATCCAAAGGTCTCTCTGAAAAGGTTATAAAAACTCTTCAACAAAGTAGGAAACCAGTAACCAATGCTATATATGGCAAAATATGGAAAAGATTCCTATCATGGTATGCCCCGGATATTCCTGACACCTCACACCCCAACATTGCTCGGATGCTTGATTTTTTTACAGAATGGATTGGAGTTGGGTCTCAAACCTAGTACTCTCAAGGTGCAGATTTCAGCCCTAAGTTCCATATTCGACCAAGATTTGGCCTCTCACAGATGGATCAAAAGATTCATAACTTCGGCACTCAGACTTCACCCAAAAATTCGATCCCATGTCCCATCCTGGGATCTTAATGTGATGCTCTGGGGTCTAACCCTCTCTCCCTTCGAGCCTCTGTCCTCCAGCATAATACAGACTCTCTCTCATAAGACTGCCTTTTTAGTAGCCATCACTTCTGCACGGAGAGTAGGAGAACTGCAAGCTCTCTCCATCAGAGAACCTTACATGACTGTGACTGAAGATAGAATTACTCTTCGTTTTGACCCTTCCTTTCTCCCAAAGGTCGTTACAGATTTCCATCGTTCCCAGGAGGTCATCCTTCCCTCCTTCTGCCAGAAGCCTTCTAATTCAAAGGAAGCAGAGTTCCATCTCTTAGATGTCCGCAGAGTTGTTCTTTATTAGCTGCAACAGACTGAGTCTTGGAGATTGGATGAAAACCTATTCATACAACACTCAGGGCATAACAGGGTAAGGAAGGCAGCTAAATCCACTATAGCAAACTGGATTAAAAAAGCGATCGAGGAAGCCTATATCAATTAACAGTTTGATCCACCGATCGCCTTAAAAGCTCACTCTACCAGATCCACATCAACTTCTTGGGCCAAAAGAGCGGGCGCTTCTACGGAGCCGATTTGCAGGGCAGCTACGTAGTCTTCCCTTCACACATTTTCTAAACATTATAGATTAGACTTATCGTCCATTAGGGATTTAGCCTTTGGTAGGAAAGTCCTTCAAGCTATTGTCCCTCCCTAATAAAATATTGTTGGTATACCTCCAATGCTGTCGTGGAAGGCGTATTGAGAAAATAGAATTAGTCCTTACCGGTAATTCGGTTTCTAGAAGCCTTCCACGACAGCACGAGTTTCCCTCCCTATGGATTCCATATAACTGTCAGGTAACCATTTTTCCAGGTGATCTTGGTAAACACTGGGGATTGATGGTGGGGAGGGGCTTTTAACCTCTGTGTTCCTGTCCCCCGATAGGGCGTGGACAACATCCTCCAATGCTGTCGTGGAAGGCTTCTAGAAACCGAATTGCCGGTAAGGACTAATTCTATTTTTCAGTTGTTTCACACTTTTTTGTTAAGTATATAATTCCACATGTGTTAATTCATAGTTTTGATGCCTTCAGTGTAAATGTACAATTTTCATAGTCATGAAAATACAGAAAAATCTTTAAATGAGGTGTGTCCAAACTTTTGGTCTGTACTGTATGGAGAAAGCAGCACTTCCGGTTACAGAGGAAGCGATGTGCAGACCTTTAGTAACCGGCGTGCGTTCCACCGTGGAACGCACTTCTGGTTTGTTTAAAAAAAAAAAAAATGCGCCGAGCTGGAATTAAAGGGGAAGTGCAGTTTTTTTTTTTTTTTTTTTTGCTGATTCAGATGGAAGACAGGTGAGAAATGCTATTTAAAGAGGGGGTTGGGACTGAGGTTACCAGACTGCCAGATCACCAGTAATGGAAGGTCTAACCACTGGTCCCTCTGATACTACGGCTGAATCTCCAGTCCAAGTAAGTTGCTGGATAATCCCCTTCTTGTCACTTGTTCCCATCTGTCTGCGGTAGTAAATATCTGGTATCCCTTGTCATTTGTTAGGACAAGGAGATGCCTAAAAAAGACACGGCAACATCAGCTCCTAAGAAAAGGAGATGTGCCATCTGTAATACGAAACTACCGGACACATACGGGAAACAGCAAATTATGTGTCATCCCCTTTTCAGGCCTCCGGGTATTTGGTCCAGAGTTAGATGAAATACTGGAGAAAGCCTCTGATGCAAAAAAAAAAAAGGGATTCCCAGAGGAAAAACCTAAGAAAATATCATCCTTTCGGAGGCCACGTTACCAGCAGAGAACGGAATATTCTGGTAAAGGGAAGTCCAGTAGGTGGAGCTACCAGAAAGGAGGTAAAATGAGAAACCCCTTCCCATTACAAATGTTAACATGCGTAGACAATGACACCAGGAAAGTGGGTGAAAGACTCCAACATTTCCACAGGGTGTGGATGGAAGTTTCCAGCAGTCCATGGATTTTCCAATCCATTGCACATAGCTACAAAATAGAATTCAAACAGATCTCACAGGGAAAATTCCACCTAACTACTCAGTCTCCTTAGGTCTCCAATAGACTGCTGATGGACATAAGAAAATCGATAGATTCAGGAGCAGTGATACCAGTGCCAGAGGCAGAACGGTTCTAAGTCTCTTTTCAATAAAAAAAAAACCCAGGGGCGATTATCGCACAATTATAAATCTAAAATCTCTAAACAGATCAGTCGTCTACAAGAGATTCAAAATGGAATTGATCAGGTCAACAATTCCCCTAATCAGACAGAACATAGTGATGTGCACAATAGACCTCAAGGAGGCTTATTATCATATTCCTATTCACCATCACACTCAAAAGTTTCTACGGTTCACGCTAAAAGCAGACTCCATACTACATTATCAATTCATTTGTCTTCTGTTTGCTCTTTCCTCGGCCCCACGCATCTTTACCAAGCTAATGGCCGAAGCCATGGCGTTTCTTAGAGAACAAGGGATATTAATAATTCAATATCTAGACGACTTCCTTGTGTTAGCAAAGTCTCTGCAACAGCTAAAGACCAGTCTAACATCAACCATCCTGACCCTAAGAAATCTAGGATGGATTATAAACTGGGAGAAATCACGCCTTATCCCAGAAAGAAGGAAAATCTTTTTAGGAATCCTCCTAGACTCGGAACAGCAGATGTCTTTTCTACCGGAAAAGAAACAAAAGGAGCTCGGGGTCAGAATCAATGATTTCGGGAGAAAAACAAAGGTCTCCATCCGAGAATGTTTTAAAATCCTGGGTCTCATGACAGCTTCCATACCGGGAGTCAGGTGGAGCCAATTCCATTCAAGACAGCTTCAGCAACAAATTTGATCAACCTGGAGCATGAAGATGGAGTATCTAGACAAGAGAATATCCTTGTCAAAAATAACGAGGATATCGCTAAAATGGTGGACTGCCGAGGCCAACCTACAGGAAGGAGTTATGTGGAGATAAGCTCCATTCGTCACGGGCACAACCAATGCAAGCAACAGTTGCTGGGGGGCTCACGTAAACTATCAATACCTACAAGGTACCTGGCAGAAGCAGGATCTCCCCAGATCATCAAATCTAAGAGAGGGGAATTTACCAATGGGATCTGTTCTCTACACGGAAAAATGCAAAGGCGGAAAAATTCTTCTCCCTCAATCCAAGAGACAGACCTACTGAGATAGACGCCTTATCTCAAAGGTGTAACATGAACCTAGCCTACGCTTTCTCTCCTTTACCGTTAATACCGTTAGTACTGAGGAAAATTCAGGAGGACCAGGCCAGGGTAATAATAATCCTACCTTTCTGGCCAAGGAGAAGCTGGTTCCCCTTACTGAAAAAGATGTCCCTGGAATATCCAATAATCCTCCCAGAGAGACAGGACTTGCTATTCCAGGGTCCGATATACCACCCCGATGTGAAATTTCTCCTTTCGGCCTGGACCCTGAAAGGCAGATCTTGAGATCTAGAGGGATATCAGATTCGGTCATCTCAACAATGCAAAATAGTGGAAAACCAGTGACATCGGCAATCTACAAAAAAATTTGGAAATAATTCTGTTCACAGAATCAGTCAACATCAGAGCGTTCTAATCCAAACTTTCCTAAAATATTAGACCTTTCTCAAAACCTGTCGTCTGCAGGAATTCTAAGACCCAGCACATTAAAAGTTTAGATTGCAGCATTAAGTGCTTTCATGGACTATCTGCTAGCCCGCCATCCTTGGGTTGAAAGATTCATTAAAGCCACAACAAGGTTAAGACCAACAATTAAATCTTACGTCCTACCATGAGACTTAAACATGGTCCTGAGGCGTTTCACTAGCCTTACGAGCCTCTTAAAGAATCAAGCATAAAATTTCTCTCATTTAAGACAATGTTCCTAGTCGCAATAACTACAGCAAGACGAATAGGGGATATTCAGGCATTCTCAATCAAAGACCCTTACTTGAGATGCCTAGACGACTGTATTATCCTCAGATTAGACCCAGCTTTCTTGCCAAAGGTAGAAACACCATTCCATATGAATCAGGAGGTTGTCTTACCCTTCTTTTGTCAGGACTATAGGAATGATCAAGAATTAACCTTCCACTCTCTGGATGTTAGGAGAGTGGTTCTACTTAACTTAGAAGTCATGAAGGACTGGCGTATAGACTCTAACCTGTTCGTACAGTTTGGGGGAAAGAAGGCAACAAAATCAACATTGACAAGCTGGGTCACATCTGTAATAAGTCTGGACTATTCAGCTGAAGGGAAATCGCCTCCAGAAAATATCAGAGCCCATTCTACCCGAGCTATATCCACATCATGGGCAGAAAGAGCAGAAGCATCGGTGGACCAAATCTGAGCACCTTCTGCAAACATTACAAATTGGACATTTTATCAGGTCAAAAAAATGGCCTTCGGTAGTAAGGTCCTCTAGGCAGTAGTCCCACCCTAACAATATGTATGCTCTGGTATTCTGCTGATGGTACTGTCAGAAGGGACGTCCTGGAAAGTAGGCATTAGACCTACTGGTAATGGGGTTTCCAGGAGTCCCTCATGACGGCACCCATTCTATTCCTTCCCTAAATATTCTAAAATAGTTATGTGAAGTTAACATAGGTTGTAGGAAGACTTATAAAATAGAGTTACATCATTCCTGGTGTGGTACTTGAAAAATCACTGGAGTGGGGTGGAGGGAGGGGGCGTTTTAACCTCTTATGTATTTCCTGTCCCTATCAAGGATATGAAGGATGATGTCCTGATGGTGCTATATTGAGGGACTTCTGGAAAACCTATTACCGGTAGGTCTAATGCCTACTTTCTATATCTCATATTGTTTGGGATTTTTTTGTTTTTAAATGGATTAATAGATAGTGACATTTTAGATGATTTCTTTGTGGGCTGAATATACAACAATAGCAATAACAGTGTTGGGAAATAGATTCATACACCGACCCATAAGTATTCTCACTTGCTGTAATGGCGCCAGTCCTGCCTTCCTCTGGGGATGGGCTGTAGATGACGCCATTTAAACTGCCATGTTCATCTTTTGTACCTAGACTTCTTTTACCTAATAAAGATTTAGTTACTTTCTACATGGCTGTGGGCTCATGACCCCCCCCCCCCCCTTTTTGATGTGTGATTTAAAGTATATAAATTTTATTAGTAGATGTCAGGAAAAAAAATGAATGTAGTAAAGATAGTAACACAATAATGATTCCACACTACTCCTGTGCCACCACTGCTTGAGTCCTACACCCTTCTGTATTTCCTGGTCCGTCCCAACAAACTTGAGATACCTATGTCCAATTAGTTGTTGAAGCAATGACCATCATAGTTAGTGATTGGGAGAATGGAGGACATGACTTGGTCACTAACTCAACTTATGTTCCACTCCGTACGAGAGAAAATTTGTAGATTTTATATTCTGTTATCTCATCATATGTTTCCTCTTATCTACTGTAATTGTATTTATTACATGTGATTCTATGATGTTACATTGGCTCATCTTCACATTCAGGTCACTACAATACCTGATCTTCTCAGATAATTTTTCTGATTTATCCATCAAGAATGGATATGGACAAGAACAAAATGGCGGAGAGGCTATTACAACTCACCCTAGAGATCCTCTTCCGGCTTACTGGAGAGGTGAGATATTCTGATGACATCATATTACATCATTCTTATCTATGGGAATAACAGATGGACAGAACTGGAAAGGTGAGGACTCTGGAAATGTCTGTAGTGAGATTTATTAATGTGTCTCTCCATAACCAGGATTACACAGTAGTGAAGAAGACCTCTAGTGAACGTTGGCAGGCCCCTGTGTCTGAGGGATGGGGAAGACCCCTGAGCCCAATCACGGGGCCTCCACCTCACCCCCTGATACATGAGGATATCAATGACCAGAAGATCCTAGAACTCACCCACAAGATGATTGAGCTGCTGACTGGAGAGGTGACACTGCTGGGACATTACATAGTAATGCTATGAGGGAACAGGAGATGACGATATCATTGTATGTGTCAGGTTCCTATAAGATGTCAGGATGTCGCAATCTATTTCTCCATGGAGGAATGGGAGTATTTAGAAGGACACCAAGATCTGTACAAGGACATCATGATGGAGGTTCCCCCGCCCTTCACATCACCAGGTAATAGACAGGACTAAATACACACTTCCTATAATTATCTCTATGTAAAGAATGAATTTAGTCCCTGTTTGTGTTTTTCTCCAGTTCTAGCGAGTAAGAGGACAACACCAGAGGGATCTTTCTGGTCTCTTCTCCCACAGGACTGTAAACAAGAAGATCATAGTGTTCCTCAGGATCATCAGGTAGATGGAGAGAAAGTGTCATGAGATCTCCCCTATGATGTGTAGACTGCTGTGAAGGTCTTGTTTTATCCACCAGTATTATATGTTTTATACTTGTGTAATGAGAACAGTGGAGATAGCAGGATTAGAGCTGATCATAGATGTGTCTTCTCCATCTATCTGTGACTTTTACTATATTTGTTTCAGGGTGAAGATCTGACCCATATCGATACTACAGAGACATATGTGAGGGGTGATGAGCGGTGTAAAGAGGAGATTCCTACATATGACTACCCAGGTGAGTAGCAACCACTAAATACAGAGAAGTCACAGATTCTTCTCAGTCATCAGCTTTCACTGCTTTATCAGACAATCATATGATCACCATTCTGCTGTTATATCCCTGATGTTCCGCCACCCAATACTTTTTAAATTACTATGGGTATTGAAAGCCCTTCTTCTATAGAGCTTACCTCCTGGCATCAGAAAATGCTGACCCTTATCTGCCCAGATCTGTAAACTACTAAGCCAAATGACAGCATAAGTAGCATGTGCTGACAAGTTTGGAAATTATTTAAAGAAACATATTATGATGGGCCAGTAAGAGAAAGCGGAGGGTAATGATGCTGTTACCTTCGTAGAACCTTGATATCTTATTGGATGAATCTACCTTTTCTTCTGTGCTGCTGAATGTGCTCATATGGTCCCAACAAGACCAGGTCCAGTCTTTGTGGCTAAACTTCACTTTTATGACTGACAACATGAAATGTGCAGTGAGGGCCAAGTGTGAATTTCTCTACAATAACAGCAGAGTTTCCCTTTATCCTGAATTTTCAATTTATTTTAAAACCAACTAACTTCAAAGAGGATTGCGATAAACTGCATAAAAAACACACCTGTGCCATGATGTATCTCTTAAGCTGTGCGTGGCTGATGGGTGTAATATATTCACACCTGCAGGAGATGTGTTGGCATGGCTCAAGTCCTGGCTTCTAGGTATCACTCCATGTCAGACCTGGGCAAAGTGTGGCCCGCGGGCCACAACTGGCCCTCTGGCTATTCCAGTCCGACCTGCGGTCCGAGACAGCTGAATGGCTGGAAAACAGTGGCCGCACTCTCGCTGTCTCCTCTAAGTCTGTCTCCATCTGTGCTGACTGCATTGGTGGAGGAGGTGCCTCTGGCCCTTTCCTCCACCAATCAGTGTGTGAAACAGCTAATGCGATGACGTCATTTCATCGCGTCAGCTGTGTACTGCGTGGAGTCAGCACACCAGAGACAGAGCGCCGGTGGCATGGAACCGAGGTATGTAGTGTTCTCTCTTTTTTTTTTTTCCCTTTTTTTCTTCTTGTGTATGAGATGTTTGGCTGGACATGGAGGCTATGGTGATCTTATCTTGGACATGGGGAGAGGCTGTGGGGCTCTCCTTCTGGATATGGGGAGGGGATGTGGGGCTCTCCTGCTGGACATGGGGAGGGGATGTGGGGCTCTCCTGCTGGACATGGGGAGGGGATGTGGGGCTCTCCTGCTGGACATGGGGAGGGGATGTGGGGCTCTCCTGCAGGACATGGGGAGGGGATGTGGGGCTCTCCTGCTGGACATGGGGAGAGGCTGTGGGGCTCTCCTGCTGGACATGGGGAGAGGCTGTGGGGCTCTCCTGCTGGACATGGGGAGAGGCTGTGGGGCTCTCCTGCTGGACATGGGGAGAGGCTGTGGGGCTCTCCTGCTGGACATGGGGAGAGGCTGTGGGGCTCTCCTGCTGGACATGGGGAGAGGCTGTGGGGCTCTCCTGCTGGACATGGGGAGAGGCTGTGGGGCTCTCCTGCTGGACATGGGGAGAGGCTGTGGGGCTCTCCTGCTGGACATGGGGAGAGGCTGTGGGGCTGTTTAGGGGCTCATACGATATATAGAAGAGACTTTGTTCGAGTTCAAACAGTATATAGGGAGATGTCAACATACTTCTGCTGAATATTAATTGATACAATTAATATTAATAATATAATTATAATTAATATATTGATATTAATATTGAACAGAATTAAGTTCGGCCAATTGGTTCGGCCCTCCACAACAGTCACGTTCTCTCATGTTGCCCCTCTGTAAAATTAATTGCCCACCCCTGGTCCATGTCAGTTTTCCCATTATGTTTTCTATACCAAGGAATACAGAATACTTTTACAATCGCTCCTGTAATGTGGAGCACTATTACCTTCTCTACTCTTCTGGACAGAACTCATAGTAGCTCCAATGGTCCACCATAAATGATTGCAACTCTGGTTTAGTGTTATATTTCTTCCCCAGAACATATGTTCTTTATGGGGATGTTACATTTTTATTCAGTCTCCTATTTTTACGAGTTCATTCAGTATGATGTATTTGATTGTGGTGGGATCGGCCTGCCTCACTTATATTAGACTGAAACCCCTTGGTAGCCTTTAACTCTTTCATGACTTTTGACCTACCCATATGTCATAGTTGGGAATAGCTTCCCGACCTTTGACGTATGGATACATCATGCGCGGTACAGAAGCTGTGCCCGTTCCATCGCCGCCGGGAGCTCAGCTTACATGACAGCTGAGACCCGACTGTCACTGCCAGGAGAAATGTCCACTACCCCCGACTGTTTAACCCCCTGTATGCCGCGATCAATATCGATCGCCGCATTTGGGAAGCGTGACCTAGCTTCTCCTCATGGGGTTCCCGGAACCGCAAACTCTGCGCGACAGGGAAGAAAACCTGCCGGTGAGACCCACAAATCTCCAGCATTACAAGGAACGGGACCCTGACCAGTAAACCACAGCCAGCTAAGAAGGACGGGTGCAGCAAAATGGCGCCGGACACGCCGATCGTTAAAAAGAATGGTAATTCCTCCACAATTGGGGGAAGAAGGGGATGACGAGCACCTAACAGGGCTAAATGTGCTTTATAAAACGCTAGCTGCAGAAGTAGCAAAGGTGTTTGCACCTGAAATTAAAAAATCACTGGAGCAGACGGTGTCTGCATTGCTACAACAAATGCAGGCAGCCATTTCATGGCAAGCAGACAGGCTTGACACAGCTGAAATTAGGATTAGTCCTACAGAGGATGAAGGATGTTTTGAACTTAATCCAAAACATTTGGACTGGCAAAGAAGTTCTTCTGGGATTACAGAGGTCCCGTTAATACATGCGTGAAAAAAGCGAAGTCTAAAAGTTTTTTAAAATCTCTGATTTAGTTGAATTTTGGGTAGGGAGGGATATAAGTTTTGAAGCATTTGATTATTTATATAGTAGTTTATAGTTCTAGTTTTGGTATCTTATAATATGAAAGTAATAACATGGAATGTAAAAGGTCTTCAGTCTCCACGTAAAAGAATGATTGTTTTGAGACACCTTAAAAATATTGAGGCAGATATTGCATTATTACAAGAAACACATTTAAAAGAGCAAGATTTCTGTAGAATGGATAAGATGTGGGTGGGAGAGATATTTTGGGCTCTCCAGCCATAAACAGAAAAGCAGGGGTGCTGGTATTAATTAGTAAACATGTAAATTGTAAGGTGATTCCACACAATGCTGATGATGTTGGGAGGATAAATTTGTTGCTAGATAGCCCAATTGGGAGAATAAGGCTGTATAACGTTTATGCACCGAATGATATTCACAAACCTTTCTTTAAAGAAACAGATACTAGAGGATGAAGATAAGAAAATAATTATAGGAGGAGCTCTAAATACAGTTATGATTGTCGCGGAAGATAGATCAGGGTAAAAAGGAAAAGATGACATGGTACGAACGCATGACAAAATATTAGCCCCTTTTGTAGAGCATACAGACATGTTGGATGTACGGTGTAACTCACACCCAGTAGATCGCAAATTTAGTCACTTTTCACAAGTGCACAACACTTGGTCTAGAATAGACTGTCTTTTAGTTTCTCAGGATTTGATAAATAGAATGAACAACGTAAATATTCATGATATAATTAGATCAGACCATACGCTGGTCTCTCTCTCCTTACATGACCTTTTCTCAAAAGGTACATGGAGATTCCAGGGGTTTTTTTTAGCTAATAATAAAACTTTCCAGAAAGTCCTAAAAGAATGGTGGTTAGATTTCAGTATAGATAATAAGGAGCATGAGGAGGCAGCTCCCTTATATTGGGACACAGCAAAGGCGGTTCTGAGGGGCAGAATAATCTAGTAGTTCCAAAACAGCTGCTACAGTGATCAGTATATACTCCTTACAATACTCTATATTAGGACATAGACTGGAGGATACTACTAATCACACTGTACCTGCAGCTACAGGTCCTCTGCTGGTGTCAGGCCCAGGTGAGCATGCAAGGAAGTGATATCACCAGAAGGCCTGGGCCCTGCTCCAGTGCAGAACTGATACCCGCCACCCGGGTCAGACACGGCTCCCTTTAACACAGTGTATGCCAGGAGCCACGACACTGTGGCCAGATCGCTGACCCACCCCACCGAGCCATTTATAATGTGCTGTGCTGGGAGCTGTGTCACTGAGACCAGCTCGCCACCCCGCATAATGTTCTGTGCCGGGAGCCGCGTCTGCTGAGGCCAGCCCCCTTCCCCGTCCCATCACTCCCTGCTGCAGGACTGGGCAGGGCAGCGGGCAGCATTCACCCCACACAGTGTGCTCTGAGCTGCCGTAGAGCACACTGTTAGTGTTCAGTGATGGTCTGCAGTGGCGCCGGCCCGGTCCTGGTCCGTAGATCAGTGGTTGGGTACCCCTGGTATATGGGAATGTTCATATATCCAAAGAGTATGGAAAGATGAGGTATTATATATTCAATAAATCTGGAAAATAATAGTTTCCAGAACCTTACAATCCTGTTTTTCACTTTATTAAGCTAGAAGGTGACTCCAAAGCAAGAAAATTTTTTTGTTCCTGACATTGTACATTTAGTTCTTTTAGTAATTAAAAAATGTATCCTTAGACATTTGGTTAGAAAAAATGGTCCCTAAATTAACAGAGATAATAGATACACTAAAAACTTTTCTATGCTTTGCTAATATAGACACAGGAAAAAACAACAAACTGTTTTAAAAAAATGGAGAACATTCATTGAACACACTTACACTCAATCAAAAATCACACAATTGATTACAGCATTTAGAGGTACAGCCTTGAAGATCTTGGGGGAAATTTAGGGATACTGAAGATTTAAAGTTAATCAATGATTCTAAATTGAAAAATTCTGGTTATTGATGTATGTTACATGTTTATCAGTTGAAGTATTGTTGTAATATTTTAAATGTTAAAAATGAAGATGGGATTGGAGATGTAATGAGTAGTGTTGAGCATTCCGATACTGAAATATCGGTTATCGGCCGATATTCGCGATATCGGAATTCCGATACTTAATTCCGATACTTTTGCAATATTTTATACCGGAATCGGAAGTTCCCATAATGCAATGAGCCAGTTTCATTTTATTCAGCCAATGAGGATCCTAAGAAGTGTGGGCACTTCCTGTTAGGCATGTAGGCATCTTAACTAATGGCATGGCTGTGATTGGCTGCTGAAATGATGTCATGATGCACTATAAAAGCTGCCGCCGCCATTTTGAGCTCACTCTGCTGTGAATTCAGTTAGGGATAGGACGCTGTTGTTCTGAGGGACAGTTTTAGCTACCTATTTGGTCTATTCTGCTTTACCCAAGCTACTTTATAAATCGCTGTGCCTTGCAGCGCTAGTGCACAGTTCTCTGTGCTGTTCACCGCTGTCTGCAAGGTCTGTGTGTGTGAGTGCAGCTCACCCTGTAGTGTGTGCTTCAGCCACGTCTGGTTGTAGTGCACTCAGTGTGTGTCACTGCCTCATACATTGTCCTTTTTTGCCAATTCATAATTTTTCCTGATATCTCCTATTAGTGTGGTGGTTCCATCCGTATTGAGCTACATTGGTTCCAAACACACTATATAGGAGTAGTTAGTGGAGCCTTTCTGCAGCATTGTGCCCTGCAGCCCCAGCCAGATTAGTATTAGCCTAATTTTTGTAGCCCCCCGAACAACCCAAAAAGGAGGGAGAGGGAGGGGGCAGACTTGGTTGCCTGTAGTCTCCACTTCGGCACCCATTAGGAGCATGGCTCTTCCAAAATCCAAAGCGGGCGCTCCCAAGACTTGCAGTGCCTGGTCCTTTTTTGACACAGTTGCAGATGACATTTGCTTTGTCAAATACAAGCTGTGTGATCAGAAGGTGAAAAGAGGGAAAAGTGTCAGCAACCTCAATACCACAAATATGTGGAAACGTGCGGACCAAGCACGTGGTGGAGTTACAAAAACACACTGAAGACCTAGGCCAACCTACACGCCACCTACCACCTCTTCAGCTCATGTTGTAGCCTCTTCCTCCAGCTCACACACAGCTGGTTCGGCTTCCTCACAGGATCGCCATGGAAGAATCTCTGGCACTGTTGTACAGAGACACAGTGTAATTCCACCCACAGCACCACTTTCCCAGTCATCCTCACACTCCCAGGCCAGTCTACAGCCATCGTTAGCACAGGCATGGGAGAAAAGGCGCCCATACTCGGCAAACCACCCCCGAGCACAGGCTCTGAATGCTGGCATTGCTAAACTACTGGCCCTTGAAATGCTATCATTCAGGCTGGTGGAGACTGACACCTTCCGTAACTTTATGGCATTGGCAGTCCCACAATACAACGTGCCCAGACGCTTTTATTTCAGCAGGCAAGCCGTCCCTGCCCTGCAACATCATGTGGAGGGAAAAATTAAACATGCGCTACAAAACGCCGTCAGTAGCAAGGTCCACCTGACCACCGATGTGTGGACCAGTAAGCATGGACAGGGACGATACCTTTCCCTCATTGCCCATTGGGTAAATGTTGTGGAGCCGGGTACAGATCTTGAGAGTGGCGCTGTACGTGTTCTGCCAACTCCAAGGTTTGCAGGAATCCAGTCTGTACACATTGACTCCTCCTCATACTCCAGTTCCTCTGAATCAGCGCTGCAGGAGCCGTCACGGTCTACCTCCACATCGACCCGTGAACGGTTACCTCTTATGATGACCGATATGAGCACAGCCGTGGCCAAACGTCAACAGGCCGTATTAAAATTAATTTCTTTGGGAAATCGAAGCCACACAGCGCAGGAGCTCTGGAATGCCATCAAGCAGCAGAGCGACGTGTGGTTTGTGCCAGCGATTCTCGAGCCAGGCATGGTAGTGTGTGACAATGGCCGAAATCTGGTGGCAGCTCTGGGCCTAGGCAACCTCACTCACATCCCATGTCTGGCACATGTGCTTAACTTGGTCGTGCAGAGTTTTTTGAGGGACTATCCGGATCTTGATGCACTGCTTCACAAGGTCCGCATAGAGTGCGCTCACTTGCGGCGTTCCAGCAACGCAAGATCACGCATTGCAGCTCTGCAGCGCCGATTACATCTTCTGGAACATCGCATCATATGTGACCTACCCAGCAGGTGGAATTCAACGTTACATATGTTGGAGAGGTTGTGTGAGCAGCAGGCAGCAGTAATGGAGTACCAGCTGCAGCAGGCGCAAACAAGTCGCAGTGCGCGCCGTTCACACTTCACCACCACTGAGTGGGCTTCTATGAAGGACATTTGCCACGTTTTGCGTGCCTTCGATTATTCCACGTGGATGGCGAGTGCAAATGATGCATTAGTCAGCATGACTATCCCCCTTTTCTGCCTGCTTGAAAAAACACTGCAAGCACTAAGGGACGAGGTTTTGGAAGAGGTGGAGGATGAGGAGTCACAAATGCCATCTGCTTCTCTACAGTCTGCGCAACGTGGTTCCTCACAAAGGCCTAGGCAGGGGACACTTTGTGAGGAGGAGTCAATGGATGAGGAAGACATCTGTCCAGAGGAGGGAGGTACACAATGCTCTAATAGTCAGTATCTAGAGCGCGGGTGGGGTGATGCAGAGCAGGCAGAGATCACGCCTCAAGCAGGGGACAGCGTTTCTTGGCCAGTTGGCAGTCTGTAGCACATGGTTGACTTCATGCTGCAGTGCCTGAGAAACGACCGCCGCATCGCCCGCATTCTCAACACTGCTGATTATTGGGTGTCCACCCTCCTAGATCCTCGCTACCGGGACAACTTACAAAGCCTCATAACACCGTTGAACCGGGAGCGTAAAATGCGGGAGTACCAAGACGCACTGGTGCATTTCATCATGTTCTCCATTCCAACCGAGAGCAGTGCTGCTAGTGCTTTACAAAGCAGCTCAGTGCTTCGAGGCAGTGGAGGAAGCTATGCACAAAGAGGGAGCAGAAGCAGCGCCTCAGCACAAGGCAAGACCAGTATGGCCGAAATGTGGCAAAGTTTTGTGTCCCCGCCGCCACAAATGTCTACACCATCACAGACTGCTCCAGTCAGCAGGAGGCAACGTTTCCGTCAGATGGTGACAGACTACATGTCTTGCCCTCTTAGTGTACTCCCTGACGGCTCTTCTCCCTTCAAGTTTTGGGTCTGTAAGCTGGATACATGGCCAGAGCTTAGTCAGTATGCATTAGAGGTGCTAGCTTGCCCTGCTGCTAGTGTATTATCGGAACGCGTCTTTAGTGCCGCAGGTGGTGTACTAACAGACCAGTCGCATGCGACTATCCTCCGATAACGTTGAACTGCTTACTTTTCTCAAAATGAACAAGGCCTGGATCTCTCATGAATTTGCCAGTCCTCTTCCAGAATAAATAATTGGTTGGCAACAGTATCCAGGTCTCCTGTTGTGTTCATGTTTCTACCACCTGAACTGTAATCCCTGAGCTCCAACACCGCCAGTTGGCGCTCGGAAGTGCCGTCTGCACAGTCAACGCTTGGTCCAGTGTTATTGGGGTTCAGTAACGTCAGCTGTTCCCCTGCTGTGTGTCCGGCAAATTCTCCTGCTCTGTCCACATTCACACTACTACAGATTTTAAAGTTGCTCCAATTACGCCTCTGGCTCCACTCTGTTTTTAGTATTTACCCTGGGTTCCAGCACCGCCAGCTGTTTCCCAGCAGTGTCTTTGGCACGGGTACTCCCTCCTGCCCAGCCTGGTTCCAGCACGCCAGCTGTTTCCGGGTAGTGTCAACGTCACTTTGCCTCCAATGCGTTGTCCTGTCTTGTTGCGGTCGGGTTAGCCGACTTTATGGTGCCTGCAGTTTAGGTGACTCCTATGTGGGCTGCGGGATCTGGCAATGAAGGCTGGTTCCATAGTGCCAATAGGACAAGCACCCCCTGTAGGACTGTGGGTTTTGGTAACTGCGGCCGGCTCGCGGCCTTGAAAATTTTTTTTACATGGGTACCTTCTGCTACCCATCCGGGTTCCAGTACCATCGGCTGGTCCTCGGTAGTTCCATTGGCTCTTGGATTAGGTGCCTCCTTCTCGGTATCCAAGTTCCACCAACGTCTGCTGGTCCTTGGTAGTGCTTTCTGGCACAGGTACCTCCTGCTTAGTAACCGAGTTCCAGTACCATCAGCTGGTCCTCGGTAGTACCTTCTGCTACCCATCCGGGTTCCAGTACCGTCAGCTGGTCCTCGGTAGTTCCATTGGCTCTTCTACCTTCTGCTACCCATCCGGGTTCCAGTACAGTCAGCTGGTCCTTGGTAGTTCCTCAGCCTTCTTGTTCTTTCTGCTACATTTCCAAGTTCAAGCTTTTTGAAATGGTTCTTGGTAATCACTCTGGATCTCCCTGACAAGGACCCTGAAGACGAGGACCCTGAAGACCAACCCGAAGAAGACGAGGACCCCCGAAGACGAGGACCCCGAAGACGACGACCCTGAAGACCACCCCGAAGAAGACCAAGAAGATGACCCTGAAGAAGTTGACCAAGAGGTCAAAGAAGAGAAGACAACCACCAAGATACAGAAGAACAAGAGACAGAAAACCAAGAAGCAGAAGTGCAAGAAGCTGCAGAACAAAAAGCGGAAGAACATTAAGCATAAGACTAAAAATCAGAGCAAAAGATAATATCTAAATTATAAGCAGAAGATGACTAAGCAGTGTATGGGGGTGAGTCCGTTCCTCCTCGTGGTGCCCCTGGAAAAGACCTGCTGCTGCAGGCCAAACTGAACGCGGACAAATCCTGTTGTAAATCTTTTGTGACGGGCAGAACGAAAGGTGTAATGTCCAAACTTTTATAGATAACTACAGGAATGCCTGTCACAAATAAGAATATGATGAAGAAGTAGAATATGAAGAAGAATAATAGTTGAATAAGAAGAATATGAAGAATGTAAAAAAAAAGAATACGAAGAAGGTGAAGATGAAGTGGATGAAAAAGATGCTGATGCTGAGGATGATGAAGGAGAAAGTATGGGAGAAGTTAAAAGGAAGGTGAAGAGCAAGGAAGTAGTGAAACATAAATATCTGACAAAATATAAAAATACTTAACATAGTCAATATTTCCGTAACTCAGAACGTCTTAAAAAAAATATTAATTCCTGCTATTCCATTTGATTGGGCTAAACCTCTATGCCTTTATTGTCTCCCCCACCTCCCCCAATACATTCTACATTATTCTTAGTTGTTTTCCTTCATGTAGAATTAACCTACAAGGAAAGAAAGGGTTTATTTTCATTCTGATATTTCTGTCCCATTGACTTGCATTGGTTTCCGGTATCTGAATCGGCGATATCCGATACTTTTTGGGTATCGGTCCGATCCAATCCGATCCGATATTTGTGTGATGAAAGCCGGCCGGTGGGTGCAGCTCTCTGGCGCCCCCTTACCTCTCAGGTCAGTCAAGGTACTGCACCTAGAGAAAGTAGTGCCAGGTAGCTGCAACCAGCGCAGGGAACACGGTAGTGTGTTATCCCTTCAACGTCACTACACAGCACAACTCGCTAGCGCCCTCTTAGCCTCAGGTCAGTCAAGGAACTGCACCTAGGATAAGCGGTCGCCAGAGAGACTGTCCTGTAACCTACTGGGTATCGGGGCCCTCTGTAGTGAGGGCGGTATATATATCTTCCTTGGCCGCGCCAGGAATATATATATCTGAACCTCCGACCGTCACTACCAGCCTTCCCCAATCCCCAGTTGGTATGCTGCCACCAGTCCCTATTTTAGATATACGCCCAGTCCGTGAATGGGCCTATATCGGGTCAGGAACCAACCCTGGGTAGCGTTTTTGGCTTGAGCCGAGCTCACACGGACGTGCGTTCGTTATGCAGAATAAAAGGCAGGCCCACAATTACTTGAGGTAATTGATTATAATAATACACTAGATACACGATATACAACTAAATATACACAGGTATAAGGTCAGGCTAAACTATACAACAATGGAATACAACACACAGAATCACCACAGCATATCAGTTACCGGTTTCTTGATTTTCTTGTGACGCAGGGAGAGGATTCTGCGGTCGCAGGCACGGTTCTTTGTTACAGGCTGAGGCCTACCACCGCATGGTCAAACTGCTCCTCCCCTTGGTGGCCTCAGCTGGTGCTCAGATGTTCAGCACACCACTCTTGGGTCAAAAACTGACTTGTCTCTTGTCTGTCCTGCTATCTTACCTGCCCCGTCCCGCCCACTGCTGGTGAGGTCAGCTGGCTCAGTCTCCACCCTCAGGTCTAACTTCGATCAGAAGCCCAAATTCTATGGAACCCAATAACTTCTTCTGGGATGGTCTCATGATACCCCCAGGGGTTCCCATGGATTCGGGCCGCCGTAACCGACCTTTTGATATCAATTATGATACCATACGGTCCTCAGGAATGGCTCCGCGCTATATCTTGGCTTCCAGAGCACGTACAAACGTCTACCGCGGAGGCTTGTGTGTGCAATGGCTCCGGGACGCCGTGATATTTTTTTATTGGCCCATCCCACGCAACATGCGTGTACTATTCATGTTTCTATATCTTATGCCTCCATGCTTGTGACAGACAAAGAAACTAGTCCTATGGGACAAATGGTCAGGTACAGATAGACGAAGCACCCCCCCCTGCTGGCTGTGTTTCCTCTCGAAGTCTTTGAAGCTCCTAGCATTCAAGTGTTAAGTAGGCTTCTTATCTTACAGGAGCCTGGATGGGGGGAAACTATCTAGTTGACGTTTTAACAGAAGGTCCCAAGGGTGGGGGCTGCTGAAGTGTGGCCATCCCTGGATATGATTTATCATTACCAAGATGGCGGCTACAGGTTCATCACAATTTGCCGATATCGGAAGGTATCGCTCAACACTAGTAATGAGTACAAATTTTGTTGTATATATGAATATGTTCATATGATTTTTCTCATTGAATAAAACCTTGTTTAAATTAAAAAATTATATAAATGTAGTATTGCTCTAATCATACTGGCCTGAAGAATCAAGCTGCCTTATCAATTTTACCACACGGTGAACGGCATAAAAAAACACTCAAAACTATTCCTGAATTGCTGTTTTTTGTTCATTCTGGCTCCCGGAAAAATGGTATAGAAAGTGATCAAAAAATATTATGTGCCTTAAAAATTGTAGCAATGAAAATGTCAACTTGTCCCAGAAAAAAAAAAAAAACGTCACATGACGGTCAGCAGAAATGTAGAAAAATTATAGCTCTCAAAATATCGCAATGCAAAAACTTGGTTGTGCAAAAAAAAAAAAAAAAAAAAGAAGCCTCCTTTTAGTGTGTGATAGCACACAAACATAAAAACCCAATATTAATCTGGTATCACTGTAATCGCACCAACCTGAAGAATAAAGTTGTCTAATCACTTATATCGCACGACGAACAGCGTAAAAAATAAATAAAACCAATTCTTGACCTGCTGTTGATTAGTTCATCTTGCCTCCCAAAGATCGCAGTAAGGCTCGGCTCACATTTATCCTGTGCTCTACGCTGAGTGCTTACACCAGGGTTTTCGTGTAAATCTCTGAAATACATGATTCATATGGAACCCCTGGCTGAAGACTCCCTATAATAAGGCAGACGAAGGCACTTTGGACACCGTCTGGCCTATGATCTGGCGGTGTCTCTTTTTTAAGCATTGCAAGAAGGTTACTGGTAACATGCTGGAGGGATGGTTATTGGCTTCACTCAAATTAAACTAGTCGTTTACCTCAGCATATTATATGCTGAGAGAGGTTAATCGGCCATGACAGTGCCAGATTTGTTTGATTGTTGTTCGTACCTCATTAAGCAGCTGAGTGAGCCGATCTACCACAGTTGGAGCTAGAAGTGTGGGGAAAGATTCCCAGGAAGCAAGTGTGACGGCTGTGGACAAATTACATATTCTGTGTGAGATACCTGGTCCAATTCCAGCAACTGCAGCAGCAACAGGTGCTTATGTGGCAGATGGTGGTTGGGCGGTTATTAGGAGTTCCATTTCAGACGATGACCTCACACGTCTGACAGGCATGACCCATGATGTTAAATGATGTACTGGTGTCTGGATTCTTGGACAAGAGCTTGGTAACCTTAGTAAGGGTCACACTCCCCCACCAGTTGATCCTTCAAAGGATTGTGGAATTCCGCTGTATTCACGGCGACGCTACCCTTTAGCCAGAGTGACCATGAAAACAAACTGTGGCACTGAATCCCATGAGTTTGGAGTGGTTAAGGACCTGATACACGCAGCTATATTAGGACTTGATTTTACTTTACTCTGGGACTTTTCTGGTGAAAAGGGGTTGGTGCCAAGTTACTCATACAAGAACGTGTTCACCCATTAAAAAATACCATCAGAGGCAGGTGAATTACCCCTGTGTGTGCTTGATGGTGATGAGAACAAGACAGCGACACATGAGGCAGACATCCCTGAGTTGGAGGCTTTTGGGAGGAACTTTGGGACTGCTCAACTGAAGGACCATACACTCCAAAGGGGCGCTTGATAATGTCACAGTTTTAAGCGGGGTTGCTCAAGAGCTGGGGGCCTACACTACGTTTCTTTACTTTGCAGTAGATGGGGATTTGCTTTATCGGATGAGTAAGCTGGAGGGAGAAGTATTGGAGCAGCTGGTGGTATCAGGACCCTATAGGCGTAGGGTGTTTAGAAATGGACCATTCCCATGTCTTGGGTGGTCATCTGGGTGTATACAAGACCAAAGAGCAGATCCTTCTTAGGTTCTACTGGCCCAGATGTCACCAAGAGATTTCGAACTATTGTAGGTCGTGTCCCACTTTCCAGCTAACCGCCCTAGTCTCTCACTTCCGGAGTCTCCTAATGCCGTTCCCCATTGTAGAAGTTTGGTTTGAATTCATTGCCATGGGTTTAGTCGGACCCATGGTTAAGGCTTTTCTAGGAATTGTGGGATACTGTCTGCAGTTTATTCCGAATTTCACCATGCTAGTCGCACTCCTGACCGACCTCCTTAAGGTTATAGAGTAGTTGATGACCAAGTGGACTTGGAGATGGCTTTCCAGGAGTGGAAGCTAGCCCTGTGTAAACAGCCAGTTGTGGTTGCACCGGACTTAAAGGAGTTCGTGGTCCAGACGGATCCTTCAGAAGTCTGGTTTGGAGCCTTCTTGTCAAGAGAAATAAATGGGGAGGGAAGTAAAATATGTCATGAAAAAACTCAATTACTGTGATA